>NC_142568.1:3060000-4260000 GCF_041283825.1 Pyrus communis
CAACATGTGCTGTACCTTCTAACACCAAATATTCGTCTATCCCTGAACTGCAAGAGCAAGAGCACAACTATCTGGAACAAAGCTTGAGGTAGAAGGTTCATCCATAGAATGTTGGTGATCACCGTTCGACCCACGGACGAGCTATCCATGAACTATTTGGCAGACTTATCGGTGACGAGACCCAGAGCAGCCATTGTGTCCATAATCAGATTCACCCACAGCAGCTGGATCGCTGTTAAATGTACTTCACCGGCCAAGGCGGCTGCATAAAGTTGATCGCAAGAGTTGCAACATTTATTTTATTGTGAGTTGGAATTGGACAAACTTTTCGATGTTGGCAGAAACTCCACTTCCCCATCTTCAAACAGTTACCAAAGTTGCAAAATTGTCATCTAAAATGACAATGTCTGAGCTCTCCTTGGCAACTTCGGTGCCCTGAATCCCCATCGAGAGTCCTATGTCCGCTTCTTTGAGTGTGGGCGCATCATTCATTCCATCACCTGTCACAACAACTACATAGCCTTTCTGTTTCAAGCCTTGCCCCATCAGAAGCCTATCAAATGGCTAAGACCTCACCATCACGTGAATTCCATCAACTTTCTACATTCTTTACTCCAGTGTGTAGTTGTGAAATTCTACACCTTCTACCACTGCTTCCTTGGCTTCCTCCTGGTCAGGCCGGAGTATGCCACACTTGATAGCTATTGCTTTAGCGGTGAAAACATTATCGCCAGTGATTAATTCCACCTGCGCCTCGGCAAGCTGGCAAGCTTCTACTGCTTACCTCACTCCTGGCCTATATGGGTCCTTTAGACCTACCAATCCTAATAGGATCAAACTGCCAGAACGTTTTTAGTCTTGCTGTAAAGAGATATACCGAGGATTCATATTGCAGGGTTTTCTTATTGAGCTCGAAAGCTGGAGGAGTTGCTCTGAATCTGACAGTTGCATCGCACGTAAGTAATGTCTTCTGTCAGTCTTTAAATTATGTTTTCCCAACTATACAAAAAAAAAAAAAAAAAAAAAAAAAGAAAATCTATGTTAAGATCTCTAATATTTTCTTCTCCATTGCAGAATTATGGGATTGGATTTGGAATTTAATTATTTCAATTTGTTTTTCTGATTTATATTTCAAGGTCAGCCGCCAAACTGTGTCCCTTTTTATTGGTTTTTGTTACTGGATTATTCTTTTTGTTGTAAGGGAATGAAATATTTATCCAGAAAATTGGTAGTTTAAATACTTAACCTTTGAATCAAAGCCTATATATATGCCAATATGTTTTGTAAGTAGCATCAAATAATTAATTGCTTTTTTCTTGGTAAGTACCTAAATGTTTACACTTTCAGTTTAACAAAAAATGATATATTGAGACAAACTTGGAACCTAATAAATCAATATTAGCAAATTCATAAACTTATTTCGTGACTATCACGATATTGTTTCAATATTCTACTTTTGCTTGCAATTCTGTTCTCTCTAGGACATTAATGTGCATTTTTGGTTTTTAAGTTTTGCCGCTAAATACCAACTGTTTGATTGTGATCTCTCTTTGAGATTGGATATATGATTTAAAAATTCTGCTAATAAATGTTAATTGTGATTCAATTATTTTTTTCAATCATGTGGGGAGATGCAATCTAAGCTACTGTAAAAGACGTCGACAATGCTTTAGTTGATCAAAAAATAGAAACTGCATGTGTGTATTATGAGAGGAAATGGAGAGCAATATGTCTCAGTTTTGGAATGTACTGGAATCAAAGAAGCTAACTCAAGGTGCTAGCTTTGAATTTCCCCGAAATATCTTTTTTTTTGGATTAATTATTTGAGACATAGGAATTCTCGATGTTTTATCTGGTAGTTGAAAATTTAAATTTGGGACTTCTTCCATTTAGTTATTTGGGAGTTGAAAATTTAAATTTTGGACTTATTCCATTTAGTTATTTGGGAGTTTTAATTTATAAATGCGGATTTGTGTTTGTTTGCCCAGCTGCTATTTCAAAGCTGGAGGAGGCATTGTTGATTAATCATGGGAAATATGATGCTCTGTGGTGCTGGAAAATGCTTAAATTGCTTGCAGATTCTGCACTCTGGACCAGAATGAGGCAAAGGTTCCAAAAGGTGTTGCAATGCTTGCAGAAGTCCAAAATTTATTGTTTTTTGACTTTCAATGAGGTACTTCCACTTGCAAATCTCAAAGCAACTGTATTGTTTTTTTAACTTTTGATGTGTGATAAGGAGGGTAGTGAGATCGACTGCATAATTACAGCTTAGTTATCGATTTTTGAAATTCCTGTGCAGAGTAATTGATGTATATAATGCTATTCGAAAGTTCTTATTATTGTCATTGTGTTGTGCTTACTGTGTGCGTGCTTAGCTTAATTATAAATTAAGGATGGTTGAAAATTAGAATTTTATTCACGTTGTTTGTGCAGAGAAGAGTATCTCATTACAAGGAACTCAATTCAACATAACATTTACTACTCTTAAAAGCATTCTGTGAATTCTAAGCTCAAGTCAATCCTTAATTTTCATCTACTTTTTAGTTTCTTTATGTCTAGGTGATTTACTTGGTTTGTAACCATTAAATCACCTGACTTTATATTTACATTTGTGTTTCTAAGTGTTGATATCATTAAAACACTATATTTAGGTTATGAGATTTTATGCTATGTGTTAACATATTCATTTTAATAATTACCACTTGCTTTGATACGTTGAAAATGCTAATTTTGTGACAAGAAAATAATCTTATTTCCTGTTTAATAAAACTTGTAATTGGAGAAACTGTTTGAAGAGAATAATGTTACATAATTTTTCAAGCAATTTGTAATCCTGCAACAATGCGCGGGCATTACTCGCTAGTTAATAAACTAGAAACACAATCCTATTCAAATTGGATAACCCAGTCAGCCAAAGAATCCCCACGTTTGTGACAAAATCAACATCAAATCAGGCTCAAAAGGTGGCGTTAGAAAGATTGGGACGTCTTAGCAACTTTTAGAAGGAAGTTCCTAAAATCTTGAGGCTCACCCAACTAGGGAAACTGTTGCACTTCAAGAAGTACATAATATATTTTCTAGACTGCTAATAAGTTTTTTATTTTTGAAAGAACTGCTAATAAGTTATTGAAATGTCTCTTATTTTTTTGGGTTAAATAAAAAAAAGCTCCAAAAAAAGAAATCTCTGAAAAAAGTAAAATAAGGAGGAAGTCCATGATTTCTTTGGACGTAATTTTTCTGAAAAAATGTAAAGCTTTACTTTACTTTTGAAAAGCTCCAAAAGGATTGTATAAACTAAGTCTAAATTATTCGAACTATACTCCGCAACAGTAAAAATATAAACTTTGGATAATGTTTGTATTCCTCCTTTTTGAGGAATGAGCTTATTTCACTTTTAGATAATATTATTTATCGTAAAAATTTATAATTATTGTGATCAATTAGTTAACATGTTGGTTAACCGTATTCCGAAACACGGAAAAAAATCATTGGATCGTTTTATTTCTTAATCTTCATTTGAAAAACATTCTTAAAACAAATCCATTTGAATAGGAACTTGTTTAGTCATTTAAATGTATAAAATAAATGGACGGTTCATTAGGAATATGTTACTTAGTACATAAATAGTTAATTATTTCAATATATATGAATGACTAAACAATATCTTATTTGAATAATTTTTTGTATAATTGATCTTCAAATAAAGACTAAGCAATCGAACAGTTATGATATAAAAAATACGTTATTTGCATGTGGAATAATAAACTCATTCCGGAAGGAGAAATGTGAGTATTATCCAAACTTAAATGATACTTACAGATGGTCTAATGAGTTTTATTTTATTTTTTTCGGTTTTGTTGTAGAACTTTTATAAAATGAGCGTGCTTAATTGACATGAAATTGTGAAATGAATTTTCTTTCTCACCAGGTGCACACCTTCTAAAGAATAGACAACAGTGACTGGTTGTCACCATGTTTTTCAGTCACAAATGACATTACATCATTGGAACTAAGTTTTACTTATATTATAAACGAAATATATGTTGAACATACTTGCATCCTACAAATATATGCTGTACAACAAAGTATAAATTACATTACCATAGAATAATAAAAGAATTTAAAAAATATTAAACAAAAAATTATGTAAAATTATGACTTACACGAACGAGCAGTGTTGTTTCTGAATTGGGTCTTCAATCCTTCAAACTGAAAATCACTTCAAATATAGTTCTTCTTCGACTTCTTCCACTTGAGATGGCTGAAAATAAGTGTCTCAGGAACAGGAATAGACTTGACAACCCAACCAATTGGCCAAGATACTGCTGCAATACCAACACAAGCACCCCACTGCCCCCAATTCAACCTTTCTGTATCTGCAAACTTCTTCAAAAACTCCACCATCACCACCTGCAGCAAAATAGTGACACCAATAATCCCCACAAACAACTTGTTGGTGTGGATTCCTCTGAACACATTCTTCTTCTCAAGCTTCCTTGCATTGAACTCATTGAACACCTGGCACAGCACAAATGTGTTGAAGATCAGTGTGTCCTTCACCTTGTCATCCACGCCGAAGATCGATTTTCCTTTGAACTGCAATGTCAGGAGGATTGCAATCTGGTAGAGTGCTTGAGGCAGAAGGTTCCTCCACATTATGTTGGTGATCAGAGGCTCTGTCCTCCCGACCGGCATTTTCTTCATGAGCTCTTTCGTTGGCTTCTCTGTGGCGAGAGCCAGAGCACCTAGTGTGTCCATGATCAAATTCACCCACAGTAACTGAACAGCTGTTAACGGGACTTCACCGGCGGAAATTGCTGCCACAAAGTTGATCACCAGCGCTGCGACATTGACGGTGAGTTGGAATTGGATGAACTTCTGGATGTTTTCGTAAACACATCTTCCCCACCTCAAAACTGTGGCCACCGACGAAAAGTTGTCGTCCATAATCACGATATCTGAGCTCTCTTTCGCGACTTCTGTCCCTTGAATACCCATGGAAAGTCCGATGTCAGCTTCTTTCAATGCGGGCGCATCGTTCGTGCCATCCCCTGTCACTGCCACCACATGGCCTAGCTGTTTCAAGCACTGCACCATGAGAAGCTTGTCAAATGGGGAGGACCTTGCCATCACACAGATTTTGTCCACCTTCTCCATTCGTTCTTCAGGCGTGTAATTGCGAAATTGCACGCCTTCAATCACCGCGCCGCCGAAGAACATGTCCTGATCAGGCTTGAGTATCCCGCATTCTGTGGCTATTGCTTTAGCAGTGAACACATTGTCGCCTGTGATCATTTTAACATTCACCCCTGCACGTTGACAATCTTCAACAGCTTTCTTCACCCCTGGGCGGCATGGATCTTTTAACCCAACAAGGCCTAATAGTGTCAATCCATCTTCTTTTAATAAATTTTTATGTTCTTGATCATCCACTTGCTCTTTTACCTTAATTTCTTTGTGTGCAAAAGCAATGCATCTGAGGCTGCTTGCCGCCATACCTTGGATAATCTGCTCGAATTTCAATTTCGAGTTCTCATCCATATCTTTAAGAACTCCAGATGCATTGTAGTAACTTGTGCACATTGCTAATACCATCTCTGCAGCTCCTTTCCAATGTGCTTGCACAGAATCGTCCGCCTTCCGCTTCATCAAAATCCCACTTCGTTTCTTCTGCGAATTGAAGGCCTCGACATAGAGAGTGCTACAACTCTTCACCATTTTCTGCACATCCATCTTAGCCCCATGCACCGCCCACGAAAGAATCGCCTTCTCAGTAGGACTGCCCGAGATTTCAATTTCCGAACCCGAATTAGGCCTGAACACACTACCTGTTGTGTTTAGAGCAACCCCTTCATGAAGCAAATTACGAACAAAAGGAGATATAGATGAATACGCCTCTTCTTCCACGGGTTCCTCGCCAAGCCAAAACTTGGTCACCTTCATTTCATTCATGGTGAGAGTGCCTGTTTTGTCGGTACAAATGACGGTGGCAGACCCCATCGTCTCACAAGCAGAGAGCTTCCTCACCATCGCCTTATCTGCCATCATTCTCTTCATCGAATAAGCAAGCGTCAAAGTCACAGCCAGAGGCAGGCCTTCCGGGATTGCCACCACAACAATTGTAACTGCAGCCGCCACAATCCCTACGACCGCGTTTAATATGTCGTCAACTTTAGTCTTGCTGCCATTATACTCCCGGTTTCCATTCTCGTCCTCTGTATTTCCAGTGAAATACCTAACCATCAAGACAATCAGGACTAAAAATGCAACTACCAAACCGACTTTACCAATTGATGATGTTAGCTTGTTAAGCCGAGCTTGCAGAGGCGTCTCTTCACCATTGTCGTGGCTGATTTGGCTCATCATTTCGCCCCATGTTGTGTTCATCCCAACAGAGGTGACAAGCATCCGAGCGTAACCATCAGCCACTTTTGTGCCGGAAAACAAGAAAGGATTCTGGTGGTGACTAATTTCGACATGATCACTCTCCCCTGTCATGCTCGATTCGTCTACTTGTAACGAATGGCCATCTAGAAACAATCCATCGGCCGGAACTTGGTCTCCAATCTTTAAACAAATGACATCACCAACAACTATTTCGAATATTGAAATCTGCTGGCGCCTGCCGCCTCTGACGGCTTCGATTTGGACATTGTCGCTCACTTTAGACAACTTATCAAACTGTCTGTTTTGTCTAAAATTACTCACAGCAGATACAGAAATTACCAGAATGATTGCGAGAAAAATGCTTCCGCCATCAATCCATCCTTCCTTTAGGCCGTGCACTTTGATTCCCAAGCCGAGAGAAAGCGCAGCACAGCCTAGGAGGATGAGAATTGTGAGGTCTTTGAAGGCCTCCAACACAAAGTGGAGGAACCCTTTTGTTGGTGGCTTCTTGTACGTGTTCGAGCCGAATGCCTTGAGTCTTTTCGCAATGTCGTCTGCTGGATCATCGCCACCATGGACTCCGTGTTCTACGTCAGTTTTGAGAGCGGACGCAATTTCTTCAACCCCTCCCAGCTCCTGAACCTGGTTGAGGTTTTTCTGCTTGACAAGGTTAGTGAGGGTAGTTTGATCAATTTGGAATAAGCTTTCTGATGGCTCAACAGTAATCGCGGCATAAGAAGGTGATCGAGATATTTTGGTGTTTTTGTATTTTGGTAGAGAAATGTTGAAGGCTCTGGAGCAGTAGATTTTGGCAAAAGCCGAACGCCAATTTCTTTGGTGTTTGCTAAGAGTGCTTTTCTGAACATCGAAAAGCAGCCTGATTTCAATGCAACCTAGTTTTGCATGCAGGGTGGTAGACATGCTTAACTGGAAAGTGCTTCAAAGTTTATAGATAGTAAGAGATGAAAAGACTGGTGAAGTGAAAATTGCTACAAATTTGGGGATTGTTATGGATGAAAAGAGTGCTTAATTGAAAAGTGCTGCGAAGTTTAGAGATTGTTAAGAATGCAGTATGCGGTATGCATGCATGGATTAGCTCTGTGTTTGTGTCAATGCATCATTCAGTACTTATAGCAGTCCTCATATCGGCTACTCGTTTCCTACAGAGGAGAATAAATGCTTTTCTTCCTCCTCTGTTACTTCGCAAACGTAAGTGTGTTACCAAGACACCTCGCATCTTTATCGACAAGAATTTCTCAGGTGGGCCAAAAGTCAAGCTTAAATTAAATGCATTGCCAAACAAAAGCGATGAGTTTGCTTGGTAATGGATGCAAACTGAAGGCTCCCCGAACTCGCTGGACACGTAGGAAACAAACAAGAAGTAGGATCCAAAAGAAAATAAGAGCGAGGCTCCCCGAACACGCTGGACACGTGCGAATTAGCATAAGAAAGTAACTGTTGATGGGTCCCACTAAGAAACTTTTTCTCTCTTCCTGACCCTTTCCCTTTCTGTTTCCGATTACTTGAGTGCATCTTTTCCTCAGTCAGCTGCATCGGACAGCACTTCCACCATGAACGAGCTCCCTCTTTTCCTGAAATCTCCAATCCTGAAACGTTTCGGTTTTAATTTCGTGAAATTTGTTGAGACTGGTGTTGAACTTCTTCGGGTTTTACGCGAGCTCGAGGCAGATGCAAAGTCTCCAATCAGCTTTTGCGTTCTCTTCCCCGTTCCCATTTCCCACAATTTAATTATTGAATTAAAACTGAAATTTTGAAAATTATACAAGTATTTCAGCCTTGGTTTGTGTCGTTGTGTTGCGATGCTCGGATTAAATTAAAGCTGTTATGCATGGTGGGTTTTCTTGTAAGATGATTGAAGTTATTCATGGTGGATTTGGTGGTGGTGGAGGAGGAGGAAAACCAACAGAAAAAGAAAGATGCACTGTAGTAAACGGAAGTGGGGGTGAGGAAGAGAGACATTCTCACAAGTATGAATACTCTATGGAAACTGTTGGAACTCATTGTTGTCCCAAGTCGGCTAGAGGGCCCAAGAGAAAGTAGTTGAAATAGGAATACCTCTCTTCAACTCCATTAAGATTTTTTATGATAAAATCTCACACCTGAGAATTGGGCAAGTGGTAAAATAGGGACAATATCAGTGTTGTTGGAATGGACCCTCGTCTCGTCGACCTGAAAAATTCAATATGGTATCCGAGCTAGAAGGCGGGCACGTACTGCCACGCGTGATGGGTGAGTCCCGACATGACTCCACGTGGTCCGATGTGGATATCCACGTGTGACCCATAAAATGAGGTCTTACATGCGGGGGAGTGTTGGAACTCATTGTTGTCCCACATCAACAAGAGGGCCCAAGAGAAAGTAGTTTAAACAGAAATACCTCTCTCTAACTAACACCGAAGTCTTTTGTGATAAAACTCCATACTTAAGGATTGGGCAGGTGATAAAACGGAGATAATATCGATATTGTTGGAATGGATCCCAGGCCCGTCGACCTGAAAAATTCAGCAGAAACACGTCGGACTATCCATAGAAATTATGTTACACTATGTCAACTTTTCTACAACCCAAGCTCGTATAAAGTAGGATTTGTGGATGCGTCCATTTAGATCATAGGCGAATATGTTCGGTTGGAAAAATATGCATCTTTAGCAATAATCGAACTAAGACATCTCACTTATAAATAAAGAGGAAAATCATTAAATCGTAGTACTAAATGATAAAACAAATCATTTTAACAATAGTATATTTTTATTTTTACTTTAGATAGCATGTTTTGATTGTAAATATCATTTTCTTTTTGCCAAAGTAAATTTTTTTTTTCTTGGGTTACAATCTTAAAGGAGGGAATCTTTTTTTTGTTTTGGTTTTTTTTCAAGTGACCTCTACTTTTATAATGAAACATGATTTAAGTCACTGTAATCTGAACACATTGAAAACATCTCATCCAAATGGGCTATATGCCTTTCCACTCAACAATATTATTGACTGTGTCGGTGAATTTTGGATCTCCATCACATCACACATCAATGTGTCACGTGATGATAAAAACGATAAATATATGTTTATAAATGTTTATTGATGAACTTTTAGTATTAAACTTAAAAGTGAGTGACCATGCATTTTCGAACATTTTGAATTATATGACGACGGTTTGAGAAGCAAATTTTTTCTTATTTCCTAGTAGTTAGAGGGTGGTAAAAATAGGAACTCAACTAGGGAAGTGGAGCGGTAGAAATCTTACGAATTTATCATATTAGCTGTACACATTTCTAAAGAACAATTGTGAAATTATTCAAATTGAAATCTTAGATCATCATATATTTATCGATGCGGTGCATTTGATTTTGTTAGACTTCAAACATTTGAAATAAAATTCGTATATAAGTTGAGTTGCCAACAGGATTTTTAAACTCCTTGTGTTCATCTTTGAATATATGCAAATATATATTGATGCCACATTGCATCCAGTCATTTTCTTAAGAGGAATATTCAATTTAATGTCTTCAAGCATTTGCTGGTTGGAGAGTTGTACATGTCCCAAGTTTTCTTTTGCAACTTTTATCCCAAACATCGTGGCATTATCACATTGGGTTCTACAACATGGTTGCGATTTCATTGCAATGATGCAGTTCGCATATCAAATTTTTTCTGGCCTGCAACTGGTTATATATGTATATTTATGTCATCATGTGATGCATACCATGTTGTAGAACACAGTGTGATAATGCCATGGTGGTAAGGGAAAAAGTTGGGAAGTGGAGTACTGTACTTTTGTCGTTTACGTGTCTGACGATAAAACCTGAGTATAAGAACATGTTCTGCTCTTTTTGGGTTCAAAATGAAGTTACTGTATGAAAATTGTATGTCTTATCCCATGACTTGCAATGGTTTCTGATGCCTAGCTATTTTATTTATTTGGCAGTATTGAGATCTATAAGCACCATAAAGAAGAACGGATTGCTCGCACTTAGGGAACAACTGCCCCTGGTTTGCCTTACGTTGATCAAGCCATAACCAATGCTGGAAATTGGCTAATTGGAGGTGACCTAGAGGTTCTAGAACCTATAAAGTACAATGATGGCCTTGATAGCTTTCGATTGTCTCCTGCACAACTCCGTGAAGAATTCACAAAGCGTAATGATGAGGTTGTATTTGCGTTTCAGCTGCGAAATCCTGTCCACAATGGACATACTTTGCTGATGACTGATACCCGTCGTCGGCTTCTTGAGATGGGCTACAAAAACCCCATTCTATTGCTTCATTCATTGGGAGGCTATACAAAGGTAGATGACATTCCACTTAGTTGGCGAATGAAACAACATGAGAATGTATAGAAACTTTTTATTTGCTGAAAGCCCTATCTAAATTGTGTGTTGCTTGTACTGATTCTGTTCGATATTGTTCTAATGTTTCCTTAGGTTCTTGAGGATGGTGTCCTTGATCCCGAGATGACTATTGTTTCCATATTTCCCTCTCCCATGCACTACGCTGGCCCAACTAAGGTGCAGTGGCATGCAAAGGCTAGGATCAATGCAGGGGCTGACTTTTACATTGTTGGTCAGGATCCTGCAGGTATGGGTCATCCAACTGAGAAGAAAGATATGTCTGATGCCGATTATGGAAAGAAAGTATTAAGTATGGCACCTGGATTGGAGCGACTTAACATCCTTCCCTTCAAGGTATGTAAATTATCTGGCAGTGATACTATTTGCCCTTCTTGTATGATATCTTCCGTCATCTAAGTTATTCCCTTGCAGGTTGCTGCTTATGATAACAGTCAAGGTAAAATGGAATTTTTTGATCCCTCGAGGCCTCAGGACTTCCTTTTTATATCTGGCACAATGGTACGCGTTCTTTTGATGTTGTTTCCGACATGTTTTTTTTACTGTTCTAATTAGCAATTCAAAGTAGTATTTAAAGAAAAACACATTGAGTTTACGTGCATAATCCAAGTTTAGTTTATCTGAAAGACATTGCAAATTACTATGACAGATGCGAACACTTGTAAGGAACAAAGAGAACCCTCCCGAAGGATTCATGTGCCCTAGTGGCTGGAAGGTGCTAGTCGACTACTATGATAGTTTGGCTCCTGCAGACGACGGTAAAGTCCCAGAAACAGTTCCAGCTTCGGTGGAGTTGATATATCATATTGCACTTGCACTGGTTGGGAGATAGCTAATTTATTCTTCTTTGTGTGATCAAGATTATCTGATTAGTCTCATTCCTGTGATCAAGATTTCCTAAGATTCTTTCACCTTTTTCTAATAAAATCGTTTGAGGCACTGGTGCAGAGAAACGATACTCACCTCAACTGTAATTAGCGCCGTGTGACTGCATCTTGGATCACTGCATTTGTGCACGCCCGCGGCGCATTGTATCATATATGGTTTTCTTCTGTAGAACATTAGATTGTGCTATGCCCTTAATATGGCAAAATATTCCTATACGGTATACACTGGTTATGATTTAAGATGCTGGATCCAAAAGAAAAGCATGATCAAATTCTCTAGATTTCTTGTCTTGGAGCATATATTTAGTTTGGAACATTTTTAGATTTGACAACCAGCATCCAATTGCTCCAGACTATTAGGTAGGGGTTCGAACTTGAGTTCAATGTTGGGTACTCTGCCTTGGCCAACTACTCTAACCCGTGTTTGCTATCCCTCATTCGACATCTGAAGGTGGGCTTACTAGGAGCTGGTACGAACTTGAAAACCCAACTTATGGCCCAATATATGGCTGCACACCCAATGCACGCAACCAATTGTCCCCAACTTAATCGCTATGTATTTGCAAACCTGCCCAAAAGTTCCACCGTAACCACCCCAAAATAATTCGTTCCTCTGACTTCCTCTGAAGATATTAATCCTCTCCAAATCCCTTGAGTTAGACTCATTAAACACGGCGAAACACAAATATATTGAAGATCAATGTGTTGTACCTTCTAACACCAAATATTCGTCTATCCCTGAACTGCAAGAGCAAGAGCACAACTATCTGGAACAAAGCTTAGGGTAGAAGGTTCATCCATAGAATGTTGGTGATCACCGTTCGACCCATGGACGAGCTCTCCATGAACTATTTGGCAGGCTTATCGGTGGCGAGACCCAGAGCAGCCATTGTGTCCATAATCAGATTCACCCACAGCAGCTGGATCGCTGTTAAATGTACTTCACCGGCCAAGGCGGCTGCATAAAGTTGATCGCAAGAGTTGCAACATTTATTTTATTGTGAGTTGGAATTGGACAAACTTTTCGATGTTGGCAGAAACTCCACTTCCCCATCTTCAAACAGTTACCAAAGTTGCAAAATTGTCATCTAAAATGACAATGTCTGAGCTCTCCTTGGCAACTTCGGTGCCCTGAATCCCCATCGAGAGTCCTATGTCCGCTTCTTTGAGTGTGGGCACATCATTCATTCCATCACCTGTCACAACAACTACATAGCCTTTCTGTTTCAAGCCTTGCCCCATCAGAAGCCTATCAAATGGCTAAGACCTCACCATCACGTGAATTCCATCAACTTTCTACATTCTTTACTCCAGTGTGTAGTTGTGAAATTCTACACCTTCTACCACTGCTTCCTTGGCTTCCTCCTGGTCAGGCCGGAGTATGCCACACTTGATAGCTATTGCTTTAGCGGTGAAAACATTATCGCCAGTGATTAATTCCACCTGCACCTCGGCAAGCTGGCAAGCTTCTACTGCTTACCTCACTCCTGGCCTATATGGGTCCTTTAGACCTATCAATCCTAATAGGATCAAACTGGCAGAACGTTTTTAGTCTTGCTATAAAGAGATATACCGAGGATTCATATTGCAGGGTTTTCTTATTGAGCTCGAAAGCTGGAGGAGTTGCTCTGAATCTGACAGTTGCATCGCACGTAAGTAATGTCTTCTGTCAGTCTTTAAATTATGTTTTCCCAACTATACAAAAAAAAAAAAAAAAAAAAAAAAATCTATGTTAAGATCTCTAATATTTTCTTCTCCATTGCGGAATTATGAGATTGGATTTGGAATTTAATTATTTCAATTTGTTTTTCTGATTTATATTTCAAGGTCAGCCGCCAAACTGTGTCCCTTTTGATTGGTTTTTGTTACTGGATTATTTTTTTTGTTGTTTTGGATTTAAGCTGTTATTCAATGTCGTTTCGTATGAGTTATGCTTTCTGCACCGTCCTTTTTTGTTATTAATGTTGGATTGTTGGCTTATGAATTAAGAGTGGGTTGCTTTGGATTTTAATCTGAGTGGCATGCGAAGAGCACTAGATTTTAGTTTGAGTGGGTTGCTTTGATCACTGGATTTTAATTTAGAGCACTATCTAATCAAATGAAGGGCCAAGAGTTTCTGTTTGAATGATGGTCCTAGATCATTGTCTTGTATTGCCGATCTTATATAGCATGATGATTTTAAGTTAGAACAAATGTGTTTTCGTGTACAGGACAAGCTGTGGATTAGATAGCACAAACTGGATGGAAGACAAGATTCTGTGAAAGAAAGGGCAAGAAAATCTGATGAACTTTCTTTGTTGATCTGTGCATGTAAGAGCTCTTGCTGATTCTTTTGTTTTCTTTTGTGCATGTAGGAGCTCTGTACGTAGAGTTCACAATACATGCATAGTTTTTCATCGTTCTAGAATTTTTTCGTTCCTATAAATCTTTTCCTGTATTTATGAATTCTAAATAAATGCAAATCACACAGATAATCAGAGTGGATAAAGTTATTGGCTTATATGCACTAATGAAATATGGTAGCCTTTCATGTAACATCTCACATCGTCCAGGGGAGTGATCCTTAAATGTATATTCCCATATGTACTTAGCACGAGGCCTTTTGGGAGCTCACTGGCTTCGGGTTCCGTAGGAACTCCGAAGTTAAGCGAGAAGGGGGCTAGAGCAATCCCATGATGGGTGACCCACTGGGAAGTTGCTCGTGAGTTCCCAAAAACAAAACCGTGAGGGAATGGTAAGCCCAAAGCAGACAATATCATGCTACGGTGATGGAATGGGTCCGAGAAGTGATCCGTCCCGAGCCGGGATATGACATTTCATCTCCCCCCAACGATTTTATTAATAATGATGTTGTTAAAGCAATTACATGCTCTATCAAGTATGTTTTATATATAGTTGTGGTAGTTGTAAGGGAATGAAATATTTATCCAGATAATTGGTAGTTTAAATACTTAACCTTTTAATCAAAGCCTATATATATGCCAATATGTTTTGTAAGTAGCATCAAATAATTAATTGCTTTTTTCTTGGTAAGTAATGTTTACACTTTCAGTTTAACAAAAAATGATATATTGAGATAAACTTGGAACCTAATAAATCAATATTAGCAAATTCATAAACTTATTTCGTGACTATCACGATATTGTTTCAATATTCTACTTTTGCTTGCAATTCTGTTCTCTCTAAGACATTAATGTGCATTTTTAGTTTTTAAGTTTCGCCGCTAAATACCAACTGTTTGATTGTGATCTCTCTTTGAGATTGGATATATGATTTAAAAATTCTCTTAATAAATGTTAATTGTGATTCAATTTTTTTTTTTCAATCATGTAGGGAGATGCAATCTAAGCTACTGTAAAAGACGTCGACAATGCTTTAGTTGATCAAAAAATAGAAACTGCATGTGTGTATTATGAGAGGAAATGGAGAGCAATATGTCTTAGTTTTGGAATGTACTGGAATCAAAGAAGCTAACTCAAGGTGCTAGCTTTGAATTTCCCCGAAATATCTTTTTTTTTTTGATTAATTATTTGAGACATAGGAATTCTCCATGTTTTATCTGGAAGTTGAAAATTTAAATTTGGGACTTCTTCCATTTAGTTATTTGGGAGTTGAAAATTTAAATTTTGGACTTATTCCATTTAGTTATTTGGGAGTTTTAATTTATAAATGCGGATTTGTGTTTGTTTGGCCAGCTGCTATTTCAAAGCTGGAGGAGGCATTGTTGATTGATCATGGGAAATATGATGCTCTGTGGTGCTGGAAAATGCTTAAACAGCTTGCGGATTATGCACTCTGGACCAGAATGAGGCAAAGGTTCCAAAAGGTGTTGCAATGCTTGCAGAAGTCTTTCAATGAGGTACATCCACTTACAAATCTCAAAGAAACTGTATTGTTTTTTTGACTTTCAATGAGGTACTTCCACTTACAAATCTCAAAGCAACTGTATTGTTTTTTTAACCTTTGATGTGTGATAAGGAGGGTAGTGAGATCGACTGCATAATTTGTAATGTGAGTTTAGTGACTTATAAAAATTACAGCTTAGCTATCGATTTTTGAAATTCCTGTGCAGAGTAATTGATGTATATAATGCTATTCAAACGTTCTTATTATTGTCATTGTGTTGTGCTTACTGTGTGTGTGCTTAGCTTAATTATAAATTAAGGGTGGTTGAAAATTAGAATTTTATTTACGCTGTTTGTGCAGAGAAGAGTATCTCATTACAAGGAACTCAATTCAACATAACATTTACTACTCTTAAAAGCATTCTGTGAATTCTAAGCACTCAATCCTTAATTTTCATCTACTTTTTAGTTTCTTTATGTCTAGGTGATTTACTTGGTTTGTAACCATTAAATCACCTGACTTTATATTTACATTTGTGTTTCTAATTGTTGATATCATTAAAACACTATTATTCAGGTTATTAGATTTTATGCTATGTGTTAACATATTCATTTTAATAATTACCACTTGCTTTGATACGTTGAAAATGCTAATTTTGTGACAAGAAAATAATCTTATTTCCTGTTTAATAAAACTCGTAATTGGAGAAACTGTTTGAAGAGAATAATGTTACATAATTATTCAAGCAATTTGTAATCTACAACAACACGCAGACATTACTCGCTAGTTAATAAACTAGAAACACAATCCTATTCAAATTGGATAACCCAGTCAGCCAAAGAATCCCCACGTTTTGTGACAAAATCAACATCAAATCAGGCTCAAAAGGTGGCGTTAGAAAGATTGGGACGTCTTAGCAACTTTTAGAAGGAAGTTCCTAAAATCTTGAGGCTCACCCAACTAGGGAAACTGTTGCACTTCAAGAAGTACATAATATATTTTCTAGACTGCTAATAAGTTTTTTATTTTTGAAAGAACTGCTAATAAGTTATTGAAATGTCTCTTATTTTTTTGGGTTAAATAAAAAAAAGCTCCAAAAAAAGAAATCTCTGAAAAAAGTAAAATAAGGAGGAAGTCCATGATTTCTTTGGACGTAATTTTTCTGAAAAAAAGTAAAGCTTTACTATACTTTTGAAAAGCTCCAAAAGGATTGTATAAACTAAGTCTAAATTATTCGAACTATCGTCCGCAACAGTAAAAATATAAACTTTGGATAATGTTTGTATTCCTCCTTTTTTGAGGAATGAGCTTATTTCACTTTTAGATAATATTATTTACCGTAAAAATTTATAATTATCGTAATCAATTAGTTAACATGTTGGTTAACCGTATTCCGAAACACGGAAAAAAATCATTGGATCGTTTTATTTCTCAATCTTCATTTGAAAAACACTTGCAACAAATCTATTTGAATAGGAACTCGTTTAGTCATTTAAATGTATAAAATAAATGAACGGTTCATTAGGAATATGTTACTTAGTACATAAATAGTTAATTATTTCAATATATATGAATGACTAAACAATATCTTATTTGAATAATTTTTTGTATAATTGATCTTCAAATAAAGACTAAGTAATCGAACATTTATGATATAAAAAATACGTTATTTGCATGTGGAATAATAAACTCATTCCGGAAGGAGAAATGCGAGTATTATCCAAACTTAAATGATACTTACAGATGGTCTAATGAGTTTTATTTTATTTTTTTCGGTTTTGTTGTAGAACTTTTATAAAATGAGCGTGCTTAATTAACATGAAATTGTGAAATGAATTTTCTTTCTCACCAGGTGCACACCTTCTAAAGAATAGACAACAGTGACCGGTTGTCACCATGTTTTTCAGTCACAAATGACATTACATCATTGGAACTAAGTTTTAATTATATTATAAACGAAATATATGTTGAACATACTTGCATCCTACAAATATATGATGCACAACAAAGTATAAATTACATTACTATAGAATAATAAAAGAATTTAAAAAATATTAAACAAAAAATTATGTAAAATTATGACTTACACGAACGAGCAGTGTTGTTTCTGAATTGGGTCTTCAATCCTTCAAACTGAAAATCACTTCAAATATAGTTCTTCTTCGACTTCTTCCACTTGAGATAGCTGAAATAAGTGTCTAAGGAACAGGAATAGACTTGACAACCCAACCAATTGGCCAAGATACTGCTGCAATACCAACACAAGCACCCCACTGCCCCCAATTCAACCTTTCTGTATCTGCAAACTTCTTCAAAAACTCCACCATCACCACCTGCAGCAAAATAGTGACACCAATAATCCCCAGAAACAACTTGTTGGTGTGGATTCCTCTGAACACATTCTTCTTCTCAAGCTTCCTTGCATTGAACTCATTGAACACCTGGCACAGCACAAATGTGTTGAAGATCAGTGTGTCCTTCACCTTGTCATCCACGCCGAAGATCGATTTTCCCTTGAACTGCAATGTCAGGAGGATTGCAATCTGGTAGAGTGCTTGAGGCAGAAGGTTCCTCCACATTATGTTGGTGATCAGAGGCTCTGTCCTCCCGACCGGCATTTTCTTCATGAGCTCTTTCGTTGGCTTCTCTGTGGCGAGAGCCAGAGCACCTAGTGTGTCCATGATCAAATTCACCCACAGTAACTGAACAGCTGTTAACGGGACTTCACCGGCGGAAATTGCTGCCACAAAGTTGATCACCAGCGCTGCGACATTGACGGTGAGTTGGAATTGGATGAACTTCTGGATGTTTTCGTAAACACATCTTCCCCACCTCAAAACTGTGGCCACCGACGAAAAGTTGTCGTCCATAATCACGATATCTGAGCTCTCTTTCGCGACTTCTGTCCCTTGAATACCCATGGAAAGTCCGATGTCAGCTTCTTTCAATGCGGGCGCATCGTTCGTGCCATCCCCTGTCACTGCCACCACATGGCCTAGCTGTTTCAAGCACTGCACCATGAGAAGCTTGTCAAATGGGGAGGACCTTGCCATCACACAGATTTTGTCCACCTTCTCCATTCGTTCTTCAGGCGTGTAATTGCGAAATTGCACGCCTTCAATCACCGCGCCGCCGAAGAACATGTCCTGATCAGGCTTGAGTATCCCGCATTCTGTGGCTATTGCTTTAGCAGTGAACACATTGTCGCCTGTGATCATTTTAACATTCACCCCTGCACGTTGACAATCTTCAACAGCTTTCTTCACCCCTGGGCGGCATGGATCTTTTAACCCAACAAGGCCTAATAGTGTCAATCCATCTTCTTTTAATAAATTTTTATGTTCTTGATCATCCACTTGCTCTTTTACCTTAATTTCTTTGTGTGCAAAAGCAATGCATCTGAGGCTGCTCGCCGCCATACCTTGGATAATCTGCTCGAATTTCAATTTCGAGTTCTCATCCATATCTTTAAGAACTCCAGATGCATTGTAGTAACTTGTGCACATTGCTAATACCATCTCTGCAGCTCCTTTCCAATGTGCTTGCACAGAATCGTCCGCCTTCCGCTTCATCAAAATCCCACTTCGTTTCTTCTGCGAATTGAAGGCCTCGACATAGAGAGTGCTACAACTCTTCACCATTTTCTGCATATCCATCTTAGCCCCATGCACCGCCCACGAAAGAATCGCCTTCTCAGTAGGACTGCCCGAGGTTTCAATTTCCGAACCCGAATTAGGCCTGAACACACTACCTGTTGTGTTTAGAGCAACCCCTTCATGAATCAAATTACGAACAAAAGGAGATATAGATGAATACGCCTCTTCTTCCACGGGTTCCTCGCCAAGCCAAAACTTGGTCACCTTCATTTCATTCATGGTGAGAGTGCCTGTTTTGTCGGTACAAATGACGGTGGCAGACCCCATCGTCTCACAAGCAGAGAGCTTCCTCACCATCGCCTTATCTGCCATCATTCTCTTCATCGAATAAGCAAGCGTCAAAGTCACAGCCAGAGGCAGGCCTTCCGGGATTGCCACCACAACAATTGTAACTGCAGCCGCCACAATCCCTACGACCGCGTTTAATATGTCGTCAACTTTAGTCTTGCTGCCATTATACTCCCGGTTTCCATTCTCGTCCTCTGTATTTCCAGTGAAATACCTAACCATCAAGACAATCAGGACTAAAAATGCAACTACCAAACCGACTTTACCAATTGATGATGTTAGCTTGTTAAGCCGAGCTTGCAGAGGCGTCTCTTCACCATTGTCGTGGCTGATTTGGCTCATCATTTCGCCCCATGTTGTGTTCATCCCAACAGAGGTGACAAGCATCCGAGCGTAACCATCAGCCACTTTTGTGCCGGAAAACAAGAAAGGATTCTGGTGGTGACTAATTTCGACATGATCACTCTCCCCTGTCATGCTCGATTCGTCTACTTGTAACGAATGGCCTTCTAGAAACAATCCATCGGCCGGAACTTGGTCTCCAATCTTTAAACAAATGACATCACCAACTACTATTTCGAATATTGAAATCTGCTGGCGCCTGCCGCCTCTGACGGCTTCGATTTGGACATTGTCGCTCACTTTAGACAACTTATCAAATTGTCTGTTTTGTCTAAAATTACTCACAGCAGATACAGAAATTACCAGAATGATTGCGAGAAAAATGCTTCCGCCATCAATCCATCCTTCCTTTAGGCCGTGCACTTTGATTCCCAAGCCGAGAGAAAGCGCAGCACAGCCTAGGAGGATGAGAATTGTGAGGTCTTTGAAGGCCTCCAACACAAAGTGGAAGAACCCTTTTGTTGGTGGCTTCTTGTACGTGTTCGAGCCGAATGCCTTGAGTCTTTTCGCAATGTCGTCTGCTGGATCATCGCCGCCATGGACTCCGTATTCTGCGTCAGTTTTGAGAGCGGACGCAATTTCTTCAACCCCTCCCAGCTCCTGAAGCTGGTCGAGGTTTTTCTGCTTGACAAGGTTAGTGAGGGTAGTTTGATCAATTTGGAATAAGCTTTCTGATGGCTCAACAATAATGGCGGCATAAGAAGGTGATCGAGATATTTTGGTGTTTTTGTATTTTGGTAGGGAAATGTTGAAGGCTCTGGAGCAGTAGATTTTGGCAAAAGCCGAACGCCAATTTCTTTGGTGTTTGCTAAGAGTGCTTTTCTGAACATCGAAAAGCAGCCTGATTTCAATGCAACCTAGTTTTGCATGCAGGGTGGTAGACATGCTTAACTGGAAAGTGCTTCAAAGTTTATAGATAGTAAGAGATGAAAAGACTGGTGAAGTGAAAATTGCTACAAATTTGGGGATTGTTATGGATGAAAAGAGTGCTTAATTGAAAAATGCTGCGAAGTTTAGAGATTGTTGAGAATGCAGTATGCGGTATGCATGCATGGATTAGCTCCGTGTGTGTGTCAATGCATCATCATTCAGTACTTATAGCAGTCCTAATAACGGCTACTCGTTTCCTACATAGGAGAATAAATGCTTTTCTTCCTCCTCTGTTACTTCGCAAACGTAAGCGTGTTACCAAGACACCTCGCATCTTTATCGACAAGAATTTCTCAGGTGGGCCAAAAGTCAAGCTTAAATTAAATGCATTGCCAAACAAAAGCGATGAGTTTGCTTGGTAATGGATGCAAACTGAAGGCTCCACGAAACAAACAAGAAGTAGGATCCAAAAGAAAATAAGAGCGAGGCTCCCCGAACTCGCTGGACACGTACGAATTAGTATAAGAAAGTAATTGTTGATGGGTCCCACTAAGAAACTTTTTCTCTCTTCATCACCCTTACCCCTTCTGTTTCCGATTACTTGAGTGCATCTTTTCCTCAGTCAGCTGCATCGGACAGCACTTCCACCATGAACGAGCTCCCTATTTTCCTGAAATCTCCAATCCTGAAACGTTTCGGTTTTAATTTCGTGAAATTTGTTGAGACTGATGTTGAACTTCTTCGGGATTTACGCGAGCTCGAGGCAGATGCAAAGTCTCCAATCAGCTTTAGCGTTCTCTTCCCCGTTCCCATTTCCCACAATTTAATTATTGAATTAAAACTGAAATTTTGAAAATTATACAAGTATTTCAGCCTTGGTTTGTGTCGTTGTGTTGCGATGCTCGGATTAAATTAAAGCTGTCATGCACGGTGGGTTTTCTTGTGAGATGATTGAAGTTATTCATGGTGGATTTGGTGGTGGTGGAGGAGGAGGAAAACCAACAGAAAAAGAAAGATGCACTGTAGTAAACGGAAGTGGGGGTGAGGAAGAGAGACATTCTCACAAGTATGAATACTCTATGGAAACTGTTGGAACTCATTGTTTTCCCAAGTCGGCTAGAGGGCCCAAGAGAAAGTAGTTGAAATAGGAACACCTCTCTTCAACTAACATCAAGATTTTTTGTGATAAAATTTTACATCTGAAAATTGAACAAGTGGTAAAGTAGGGATAATATCAATGTTGTTGGAATGGGCCCTCGTCTTATCGACTTGAAAAATTCAATATGGTATCCAAGCCAGGAGGCGGACACGTACTGCCACGCAATTAGGTGGGTCCCTATTGGCCCTGCGTGATGGGTGAGTCCCGACATGACTCCATGTGGTCCGATGTGGATCTCGACGTGTGACCCATAAAATGAGATCTTACATGCGGGGGAGTGTTGGAACTCATTGTTGTCCCACATCAGTCAGAGGGCCCTAGAGAAAGTAGTTTAAATAGAAACACCCCTCTCTAACTAACACTGAAGTCTTTTATGATAAAACCCTACACCTGAGGATTGGGCAGGTGATAAAATGGAGACAATATCGGTATTGTTGGAATGGACCCTAGGCCCGTCGACCTGAAAAATTCAACAGAAACACGTCGGACTATCCATAGAAATTATGTTACACTATGTCAACTTTTCTACAACCCAAGCTCGTATAAAGTAGGATTTGTGGATGCGTCCATTTAGATCATAGGCGAATATGTTCGGTTGGAAAAATATGGCCATTTCATACCAAAAACCAGAACCTTTAAACTCTTGAAATTTCATGTCATCAACTCTCTTTCTCAAAATTCATTTTCTCATCTATTATTCACTTTATAGTATGAACTTTTTGAAGGAAATATTTGCTCAGTTACGTATGAAAGAAATAACGAGCCGAAAAGTAAATGAATTGGGTGGGTTGGTTAGGCCAGTAGTTGAGGGTTAAACCAAACTGCTAGTTCCAACTCCATGTTCAATTCAGACCTAAATCGAGCAAACTGGATCAATACACTGCAAGGTACTTGTTGTTGGAATAAATCTCTTAAGGTTTGACGCACAAATTAGGAGAAATCCTACGTACTTGCCTAACTATTGTCTCCTACTCACTTTAAGAGTGCTTAAAAATTAATTGGGATTAGACTGGAGGTGTCTAGTGAAAAACAAGAAATCCAAGTAGTGCTACAAGAAATCTGTCTAGTAAAAAACAATTATTTGGGATGATCCTGCTAAATCAGGTTACCATGATTTTGGGTTTTAATTATATAAATTTGTTTAATTATATAAATTTTATAAACTAACACTCCCATATAAGATTTGTTATCAAATAAAGTTTTTCTTATCATCACTTAAATACCATCTTTAGAAAAATTCATTTGATGTGAAAACCATTTAATCATCCATACAAATCAAACAAATTGACGGTTTGTGATGAGGATGTTACTTGTTACCATAAATGTTGATTTGTTCAACAAGTATAAGAGGATGGGCTTAGCCTCATAATGAGCTAGTAATAATGTAGTTCAAATTCGTCTTTTCGCGAGAATTGAACCTAAGACCTCTCACTTACAAGTGAAAAGGAATATCAGTAAATCGTAGTACTACGGGGCAATTTTATAATGTATATTAATTAATAGAAAAATAATTATGAGAGGCTTTTTTAACAAATAATTATGAGAGTTTTAAATATAAAAGAATGATAAAAAATAATATTTAAGACTTGCCACGTGACGAGTTTTGATTGGAGAGTAGTGTCATTCAACAAAATCCAGTGGCAAGTAAAGCCCCACCCAAGTTGTTCTTCCTTAAAAGATATGGTCTAGTTTGTTTAACTAACTAATCACAATGTAACTGTGACATCCCACATCGTCCAGGGGGGTGAATTATGTAAGTCTTATATGTATATTCTCATCTCTACTTAGCACGAGGCCTTTTGGGAGCTCACTGGCTTCGGGTTTCATCGGAACTCCGAAGTTAAGCGAGTTCGGGCGAGAGCATTCCCAGGATGGGTGACCCACTAGGAAGTTCTGGTGTGAGATCCCAGAAACAAAACCGTGAAGGCGTGGTTGGGGCCCAAAGCGGACAATATCGTGATACGGTGGAGTCGAGTCCGAGATGTGGTGGGGGACCGGGTCAGGATGTGACAATTTGGTATCAGAGCCAATCCCTGGCCGAGTGTGCCGACGAGGACGTCGGGCCCTTAAGGGGGTGGATTATAACATCCCACATCGTCTAGGGAAGTAGATCCTGTAAGCCTTATATGTATATTATTATATTCTTATCTCTACTTAGCACGAGACATTTTGGAAGCTCACTGGCTTCGGGTTCCATCAGAGCTCTGAAGTTAAACGAGTTCGGACGAGAGCATTCCCAGGATGGGTGACCCACTAGGAAGTTCTCATGTGAGTTCCTAGAAACAAAACTGTGAGGGCGTGGTCGGGGTTCAAACCGGATAATATCGTGCTACGGTGGAGTCGAGCCCGGATCAGGATGTGACAGTAACAATTTGATTAAGTACACAAAATATTTTTCTGTTCTTCTCCTTAATTTCTTTTCTTATAACATTTTTGCAATTATATGAGCTTGATTCGTAACAATTCGCAAGAAAAATTTAAGAATTATATTTGATTAACGACAGTTAATTAATCTCACGTGCATTCCTTATTTCACTTATTCTTATTTTATTTTATTTTATTTGTTCATAATTTCTCACAATATTTCAACTAAGTATATGCATGATATGAATTTATTTGCCACTCAGCCTACTCATCTCCTCCAAACACAACCTAGAAGTAACCAGTGGCGAAAGTAGTGGCGGAGTCACAAGTATTGAAGAAGACAAAAAAAAGTATACTATTTATAAAATCACTAAACAAAACATCATAATATATATTCAAATATTCAGGCACTTTAAGGAAGGAATCCTCATGTTTAAAAAAAAATAGGGATACCTCTCTTGACCGTTAGATTTGACTTTAATAAAATTCTGTGGTTGAGATTAAATCACACGTCACAGAATCTCAATCACAGGAATTTATTAAAGTCAAATCTAACGGTCAAGAGGATGTTCCTATTTTTTTTGAAAAATGGAGATCCATTCCCTTAAAGGCTTCCTCCAAATATTTACATATGTATAGATAATTTTATGATATACAACAACCATAATCATTCTCCACGAATTTTCATATTTCAAAACCGTTTCATGATGTTTATATTATGTGAAAAGCGATGAGTTTGCTTGGTAATGGTGCAAACAAAGAAGAGGTAGGATCCAAAGAAGTGAGAATGTGGAGATCAAAAGTCAAAAGAAAATAAGAGCGAGGCTCCCCGAACTCGCTGGACACGTACGAATTAGCATAAGAAAGTAATTGTTGATGGGTCCCACTAAGAAACTTTTTCTCTCTTCCTCACCCTTTCCCCTTCTGTTTCCGATTACTTGAGTGCATCTTTTTCTCAGTCAGCTGCATCGGACAGCACTTCCACCATGAACGAGCTCCCTATTTTCCTGAAATCTCCAATCCTGAAACGTTTCGGTTTTAATTTCGTGAAATTTGTTTAGACTGTTGTTGAACTTCCTCGGGTTTTACGCGAGCTCGGGGCAGACGCAAAGTCTCCAATCAGCTTTAGCGTTCTCTTCCCCGTTCCCATTTCCCACAATTTAATTATTGAATTAAAACTGAAATTTTGAAAATTATACAAGTATTTCAGCCTTGGTTTGTGTCGTTGTGTTGCGATGCTCGGATTAAATTAAAGCTGTTATGCATGGTGGGTTTTCTTGTAAGATGATTGAAGTTATTCATGGTGGATTTGGTGGTGGTGGAGGAGGAGGAAAACCAACAGAAAAAGAAAGATGCACTGTAGTAAACGGAAGTGGGGGTGAGGAAGAGAGACATTCTCACAAGTATGAATACTCTATGGAAACTGTTGGAACTCATTGTTGTCCCAAGTCGGCTAGAGGGCCCAAGAGAAAGTAGTTGAAATAAGAATACCTCTCTTCAACTACATCAAGATTTTTTGTGATAAAATCTCACACTTGAGAATTGAGCAAGTGGTAAAGTAGGGACAATATCAGTGTTGTTGGAATGGGCCCTCGTCTCGTCGACTTGAAAAATTCAATATGGTATCCGAGCCAGGAGGCGGGCACGTACTACCACGCGATTAGGTGGGTCCCTGTTGGCCCTACGTGATGGGTGAGTCCCGACATGACTCCACATGGTCCGATGTGGATATCCACGTGTGACCCATAAAATGAGGTCTTACATGTGGGGGAGTGTTGCAACTCATTGTTGTCCCACATCAACCAGAGGGCCCAAGAGAAAGTAGTTTAAATAGAAATACCCCTCTCTAACTAACACCGAAGTCTTTTGTGATAAAACTCCATACCTAAGGATTGTGCAGGTGATAAAACGGAGATAATATTGGTATTGTTGAAATGGATCCTAGGCCCGTCGACCTGAAAAATTCAACAGAAACACGTCGGACTATCCATAGAAATTATGTTACACAATGTCAACTTTTCTCCAACCCAAGCTCGTATAAAGTAGGATTTGTGGATGCGTCCATTTAGATCATAGGCGAATATGTTCGGTTGGACAAATATGCCCATTTCATTCCAAAAACCAGAACCTTTAAACTCTTGAAATTTCATGTCATCAACTCTCTTTCTCAAAATTCCTTTTCTCATCTATTATTCACTTTATAGTATGAACTTTTTGAAGGAAATATTTGCTCAGTTACGTATGAAAGAAATAACGAGCCGAAAAGTAAATGAATTGGGTGGGTTGGTTAGGCCAGTAGTTGAGGGTTAAACCAAACTGCTAGTTCCAACTCCATGTTCAATTCAGACCTAAATCGAGCAAACTGGATCAATATACTGTAAGGTACTTGTTGTTGGAATAAATCTCTTAAGGTTTGACGCACAAATTAGGAGAAATCCTACGTACTTGCCTAACTATTGTCTCCTACTCACTTTAAGAGTGCTTAAAAATTAATTGGGATTAGACTGGAGATGTCTAGTGAAAAACAAGAAATCCAAGTAGTGCTACAAGAAATCTGTCTAGTGAAAAACAATTATTTCGGATGATCCTGCTAAATCAGGTTACCATGATTGTGGGTTTTAATTATATAAATTTGTTTAATTATATAAATTTTATAAACTAACACTCCCATATAAGATTTGTTATCAAATAAAGTTTTTCTTATCATCACTTAAATACCATCTTTAGAAAAATTCATTTGATGTGAAAACCATTTAATCATCCATACAAATCAAACAAATTGACGGTTTGTGATGAGGATGTTACTTGTTACCATAAATGTTGATTTGTTCAACAAGTATAGGAGGATGTGTTTAACCTCACAATGAGGTAGTAATAATGTAGTTCAAATTCTCCTTTTCACGAGAATTGAACATAAGACCTCTTACTTACAAATGAAAAGGAATATCAATAAACCGTAGTACTACGGGGCAATTTTATAGTGTATATTAATTAATAGAAAAATAATTACGAGAGGATTTTTAACAAATAATTATGAGATTTTTAAATATAGAAGAAGGATAAAAAATAATATTTAAGATTTGCCACGTGACGAGTTTTGACTGGAGAGTAATGTCATTCAACAAAATTCAGTGGCAAGTAAAGCTTCACACAAGTTTTTCTCCCTTAAAAGATATGGTCTAGTTTGTTTAACTAACTAATCACAATATAACTGTAACATCTCACATCGTCCAGGGGAGTGGATCCTGTAAGCCTTCTATGTATATTCTCATTTCTATTTAGCACGAGGCATTTTGGGAGCTTACTAGCTTCGGGTTCCATCGGAACGCCGAAGTTAAGCGAGTTCGGGTGAGAACATTCCCAGGATGGGCGACCCATTGAGAAGTTCTCGTGTGAGTTCCCAGAAACAAAACCGTGAGGACGTGGTCAGGGTCTAAAGCGGACAATATCGTGATACGGTGAAGTCAAGCCTAGGATGTGATGGGGGCCCGGGTCAGGATGTGACAATTTGGTATTAGAGCCAATCCTTGGCCGAGTGTGCCAACGAGGACGTCGTACTCCTAACGGGGGTGGATTGTAACATCCCACATCGCCCAGGGGAGTAGATATTGTAAGCCTTATATGTATATTCTCATCTCTTCTTAGCATGAGACCTTTTGGAAACTCACTGACTTCAGGTTCCATCGAAACTCTGAAGTTAAACGAGTTCGGGTGAGAGTATTCTCAGGATGGGTGACCCACTGGGAAGTTCTCCTGTGAGTTCCTAGAAACAAAATCGTTAGGGCGTGGTTGGGGCCCAAAGCGGACAATATCGTACTACGATGGAGTTGAGCTCGAGATGTAGTGGGGGTCCGGATCAGAATATGACAGTAACAATTTGATTAAGTACGCAAAATATTTTTCTATTCTTCTCCTTAATTTCTTTTCTTATAATATTTTTGCAATTATATGAACTTGATTCGTAACTGTTCGCAAGAAAAATTTGAGAATTATATTTGATTAACGGCAGTTAATTAATCTCACGTGCATTCCTTATTTCACTTATTCTTATTCTTATTTATTTATTTATTTTTTTGTTCATAATTTCTCACAATATTTCAACTAAGTATATGCATGATATGAATTTATTTGCTACTCAGCCTACTCATCTCCTCCAAACACAACCTAGAAGTAACCAGTGGCGAAAGTAGTGGCGGAGTCAAGGTTTCTTATGAGGAGTTGCCTCACACAAGTATTGAAGAAGAAAAAAAAAAGTATACTATTTATAAAATCACTAAACAAAACATCATAGTGTATATCCAAATATTCAGGCCTTTAAGGGAAGGAATCCCCATTTTTCAAAAAAAATAGGGATACCCCTCTTGACCGTTAGATTTGACTTTAATGAAATTCTGTGGTTAAGATTAAATCACAGGTCACAGAATCTCAATCACAGGATTTTATTAAAGTCAAATCTAACGGTCAAGAGGATGTCCTCATTTTTTTTTGAAAAATAGGGATCTTCCCTTAAGGGCTTCCTCCAAATATTTGCATATGTGTAGATAATTTTGTGTATTTATATACAGCAACCATAATCATTCTCGACGAGTTTTCATATTTCAAAACCGTTTCATGATATTTTCTATATTATTGAAAAAATTAATAAACTCAAGAGAAAGAATTGCTAAAAAATATGCAAGCCCTAAATAAAAGTTTATAGAGAATAACAGGGTTTTATAAAACTTATTGTTCTTTGCTCAATAAATTTGGGATTTGAAATGGCTAAATATATGAAATTCAAGAAGAATAGGGGAATAGCTCTACTAGTGCACAAGTGAAAGACGAATTTTTTTTTAAGTTAAAAATGAATAATGAGTTTTAATTTAATGGTTATTGATTTGTGATAAATGACCATTTAAAATGAAATACTTAAAATTTGGGATAGGACAGTTGGATGAAAGAAAAGATAAGGATTGAATTTCTTTAAAGTGTTAAGAAGCGTTGCCAAGCAATAAAATTAAGTGTAATACTAATCTTATATTTTCAAGCCAAGATAAATCTAGCTGTCTATGACGACTATAGTCCTTATGTTCCTCTGCCAATGGGCAGAAGTACATGAGCCTTGAGTGGGAGAGATTTTTCAGTGTGATCGGTACACGATGTGGTATAACACGTGTCATTATATAAATGGTGGGATATGTGTATTAAAAAGTTAGTAACTTAAAAAATAAAAAATTTCATCACTTATATAAAAACACATGGTGTACTATCCGTGTTCCGGTCACATTAGAAAATTTCTCTTTGAGTGGGTCTTGTTCCCAACCCCACGGCGTCCAAATTCCAATTGGAGTGGTCAATGGGTTTTCATCGACAGAGATTCAAAATGTTGACTCTTTAAATTCATGCACAACTTAAATGGATACTTTTGATATGTTAGTGTTGTACAACACGACTACAATATTCATGCATTTGTAACCACCGATGAAGCTACATAAGGGCAAGGAGGGGCGGCCGCCCCTCCTCTCATTGGAAAAGAAGTCTAGGAGCGAGTAGCCGTCCCTTTGGTTAGTTGGTAAACCTGCAAGAATGTTCTGCAACTTGTACTATTGAGAATGAGTCTCACATTGATAGGATGAGAGACCTTGAGTGAGCTTATAAAAAGTTGGGATACTCCTCATATTGCCAATTGGTTTTATGGTGGAACCTCAACTTTCTTCATGGTATCAGAGCAAGTTGTCCCACGTGTGAAGCCAAACGGCCACATGTGCTCCATGTCATTCCGTTGTGTTGTTCACGTGTTAGGCTTGAAAATTCGCCACACATGAAGGGGCGTGTTGAGAATGAGTCTCACATTGATGGGAGGAGGGACTTTGCATGAGCCTATAAGAGATTTAACTACTTCCCATATTGCCAATTGGTTTTATGGTAGAACCTAAACTTTCTTCAGCACCATGGTCAAGAGGAGGAAGAAGCAATATTATAAAACAAATCTTAGATCAAAACGATGTTGTTTGTCCAAGCACTTTAAGTGGACGTATTCAAATGACCTTTATGGCCCACACATCATTTGAACCCAAGCATCTCTAATTAATTTTGAGTGTTACTAGGTCCACTTTTGTGACATCCCGTCCCGGAAATATCGAAACGTACATTTGAAATTACAATTTTACCCCTAGTTCGTTACTTTACGTGTAGTTTTGTGTTGTGTGGTGTTGTAGGACCACACACACACTCATACACCCCGTCTCACTCTCCCGTGTTTTCCTCTCCCTCTGTCTCTTTTCTGTCTCTCTCTCTCTCCCGAGCTCCGTTCTTTCTTCTTCTTTCTTCAAAAACGTACGGACAACACACAAATCACCCAAACCTTGATGGATCGAAGGAACCAAGGGCATTTTTGGACTCGTGAAGCTCGTACGAGTGCAACCATACCATTTTCAGGTGAGAAATCCTTCGTTTTCATGTCGATTCGAGGTAATCCGATTTAGGTACTGTTCATGCAAACTTAAACTAGCATGTTTTTGGGATTTTGAAGCTTGTAGGAAGCTTGGTGAGGTCCTAAGGAAGCTCGGAGTGCTTTGTTTGAAGGAATTGGACGTCGGGATCATCGTGGTCAAAGTTGGCCGGAGCTTTCGAGGGTTTTTCTGGCGAACCCACGGCGAGTTAGAGGTCAAGGCAGGTATGGATGTGTTCGTCTCGTCAATACCTTCATTTTGATATATAGTACGTCGAAAATGGTTAAGAAATGAAGAAGTTATGACACTTTAAAGTTTACCTAGAAATTCCGGCAAAACACCCACCGCCGGCGAAACCAGTCCGGCGACGCGAGGAAGAAGACGCGCGCGTGGGCAGCGCGTGAATAGGGCGCGTGGGGGCGCGTGAGAGCTCCAAATTGAGTTCTGAAAATTGTCACGTGTTCGTGACGTCGTGTAGATCACCGTGGTATATTCATACACCCAAATTGAGCAACGTATGAGAAAGTTATGGACGAATGTTTGGTGTATGTGCGTTAAATAACGTCAAGTTGGTTACTGTTTGTATAGGTGAAAATTATACAGAAGAAGAATGTAACCAATCTAGGGGAGGCTCAGGGACCTACGAGACGTCGATGTGATATGTGAGTGGGCAGTTATTTTTCAGTATATATATATATACGTATGCTTGACGTATTTCCCAGAAAACGTACTTTAAAAGAAATACGAATTAAATATCCTGTCATATATGCATCATATTTTAATATGTGCATTACCATAATTATGCATACTGTTGCATGGTGCTGAGGAGGCCCAGGTAAGCTACATTTGAAATACATTTGATATACGTATGAAATACGTTTGGAATACGATTGAAATACTATCATCACTTGCATTAGTAGTGGCATACATTTATATATGTGTATTTGGTGCTGTGGACGCACAGGTAAGTGCCAGGTAAGTGGTATTCATGTTGTTATGCAGTAGTAGTTTGAGATGTTTAGAGAGCTCATAATCTGCACCCCCGGTGTTAGTGCTCCCGCCCGAGGCCAGGGCACAACCTTCACGTGTATGTTCACCAGCACCGAATGCTCGCCTTGGATCCAAGTTAGGTGCAAGCCTGTCGTACAGACCACATTAGGTGGTTCCGACTTGTAGGTGACCCGCGATTTATCGCACAGCTTCACGTGATCGTAGCACTAGAGCATATATATATTACACCCAGCCTGTCATACAGACCACGTTAGGTGGTTCCGACTCGTGTGCAGATTCAGTTATTGAGTTGAGAGTGGAGCTCTAGATGCAGCCGTACAGGTCACGTTAGGTGACTCCCGACTGCCAGATTATATGTTATTGATGTGAATTACGCTTGAACACTTACATTTGATTATGATTTTCCGTTGTGGCATATTCTCGAGCATGAATGATATATCTTTGAGCATGACTGGCATATCTATACATACGTATATATGTTATTTTCTGGGAAACTATACTTGTTTTACGGCGAGGGGTTAGTATATGCAAAAGAGAAAAGAAGGTTTTGAATACGTTCGTTTTGCTGACCCGCTCAATTTTGTTTTGCGCCCCCCCAGGTTCAAGAATTGCAAAGGTGTGGTGACTACGAGGAAATTCAACGATGTTCTGACAGAATGGACCAAATAAGGACTCACCTTCGGGTGTTTCATTTTAGAAGTTGTATATTTTTAAAGCTTCCGAACTGTGCAAATGGTTACGTCACTCTCACGTGACGGCCAGCATGCCCTCCTTCGGGACGGGGTGTGACAGTTGGTATCAGAGCCTAGTTTCAATCTTGGACATCTTGAGAAGTTCTAGTGAATTCTGTCAGAACTACACCGCCTCGTAGCAAACCACGTAGTTAGAGGAACTTAGTCTCCCTGATTTTAGCTGTTAGGGGAAACTATTATTTTGGGTGATTCAGTATATCATCTAATGGGACATTTTAAGAGGGGTTATGAGTTGAATTTGAATCACCTTATGAAATGATGAACCTGAGGGAGCAAAGTGATGGATTAACCAATTGGAAAAGATGTTTTAGATTATGCAAGTCAAAGGAATCTTCCTTTTGACAGAAGGGTTGAAACGACTACCTGGTTTGAGTTATGAACTTGTATTCTGGTGGAAACAGGAGTATAAGTCGTTGTCACCGAAGGAAACAGCCGATTGAGAATTGTTTAAGGACTTGTTTAAAGAAAAGAATTATTCCTTCGGCATCCTATGATGGTAGAAAGCAAGAGTTTGCAAATGTGAGATAAGGAAAGATGACGATCAATGTGTATTATAGAAAGTTCTCAGACTTGCCTCGTCCCATTCGAATATTGCTGCTATTTTGATTGAAGTGTTGTATTGTTTTAGGCTGGGTGGCATAAGGCAGTGGTACTTTGGGTGACCACTATCCATTGTAATTCTTACCAGGAGTATACAAGATGTTGTTGAGCCTTAAGGACTCGGAGATTATGTCCATCGATAATGATGAAGAAGAATAAAGGAATGGGAATCAGAGGAATGATGACAAGGATAAAGGCCAGTCATCTCGAGAACCTCGAAAGATTCGGAACTTCAAAAGAAGTGAAGCTAATTCTAGTTCTTTTGGCAAAGGTTTTAATGACATTGACCAGAGGCGAAGTGATAGATGTATTGGTAATCCCAGATCTCAGAGACAAGGTGATTTTGGTAAAGGAAATGTACCTTTGTGCTGTAGGTACAATAATGGACACCTTTGAGAATGTAGGCGAGAAAGCAGTGGACGCTTTACAAGTGGATAGATGGGACATAGAACTGCAAATTATGTCCAAAGCCAACAGAAGCCCTAGCAGTCTTCTTTGCCACAACTAACGCCGATCCAGCAAGTTCCTGGATCTATTAATTACGGTCAGTTAGGCCGTGGTGTACATGAGCGAAGTATTTACACTAATAGAGGGTGTGGGAGACGACAACAAACCCAGGGATGTGTTAACCACACATCACTGCAAGATACTCAGAATTATTCAGATTTGATTAGGAGTACGTTAATTATTTTTAATGACTTAGTTAGAGTCTATTTGTTAATAATGTAGAAATTTTATGTTATTATTGTTATTGCCTAGAAAGTAGTAAATAAACGCGGTTGAGACGTGTGTATGTATTTCCCAATGAGTGGCAAAATAGTAATATTACACCCTCGAGAGTTGTTGCTTACTTATCGAGACAACGATGATTTATCAGTATTGCGGGCTGCAGACCGTAATATTAATAACTTATTCGTGGATTCGTTAAGCAAGTAAACCGGTAGGTTATCCTATGTTAGTATCGTACTTTTTCAGAGTGCTCAGTATTAGTAGAGTATGTATTGATACCAGCTACTTTTGTTCCATTAGATTGTGGATTTCGATGATATTCTAGAGCATATTATGTTATATACAGTGATAAGTTGCAGACCACGCGAAGTGGTACTGAATGTGTGCAAGATATACATGATATGATGAGTTGATTATGAGCTATATATGCAGTCGATGACTGAGTTGATTATGATGAGTTGATTATGAGTTATATATGCAGCCAAGGGCTGAGTTGATTAGAATGAAAGAGTATGAGCTATGTTTATAGCCGAATGTTGAATTGATTATACGTTATTCCATCATATTCACATAGAGATGATGAGCATTATGTTATGATACTTGGCATGACATACATTCATATTGTCTAGCATAATTTGATATATATTACGTATATGAGTATATACTTTATTTCCGGGAAACCAGTTATTTTCCATCGGTCTGGATGACTAAAGATTACTTTTGTAAGTATGCAAAGTGAAGTGAGGCAGGCCGTTATTTATGCTGTGAGAGCAAAGAGATTATTATCAAAAGGCTGCCAAGGATACTTATCTCATGTGGTGCTAAATGATGTCACTTCTAGTAGTGTGGAAGAAGTGGGAGTAGTCAAACATTTACCTGACGTTTTCCCTGAGAATTTACCTGGATTGCCGCCAGTCAAAGATGTAGAGTTCACTATGGATTTGTCTCCAGGTACAAACCATATATTATAGAATGTTGCCTGTTGAACTAAGAGAATTGGAAATTGGTTGATAAAGGTTTTTATTCAACCTAGTATATTACGTTGGGGGAACCCCAGTTTATTGGTGAGAAAGAAAATGGACGTTAAGGTTGTGCTTTGATTATAAGCAGTTGAATCGAGTAACAATTGAAAACCGTTATCCGTTACCTCACATTGATGGTTGTTTGATCAGCTTTGAGGTAGTTGTATATTTTCTAAGTTTGACTTGAGGTCTGGATATTATTAGTTGAAGATTATCGATGAGGATGCCCTTATGATAACTTTCAGGACTCGTTAAGGTCATTTCAAGTTTTGGTGATGCCATTCGGAATGACGAATGCATCTACTACTTTATGAATTTGATGAATGAAGTATTCCAATGATATCTAGACCGATTTGTTGTTGTTGCTATTGAAAAGATTGATAAGACTAGAGCAAAGTATGCTAAACATCTTAAATTGGCATTGCAAAGATTGAAGGAACGTCAATTGTATGCTAAGTTTAACAAATGCCAATGTTGGATGAATTAAGTAGCATTTTTGAGATATATTATATCTGCTTCAGGTATTCAAGTGAATTCATAAAAGGTAGCAGAAATTGAGAATTTAGAACAACCACGAATCGTGATTGGGATTCGGAGTTATCCTAGCTTAACAAGCTATCATGGACGGTTCGTGAAAGATTCTTTTCAGTCATTGCTTTGTCATTAACGAGATTGTTGAGAAAAGAGGTTATGTATGAGTGGGAAGGAAATTGTGAGCAAAGGATTCGACAACTGAAGTATTTCCTCACTCATGCACGTATTTTAGTATTCCCAGAGAATAGTGGTAATCATAAATTTTAATGATGTTTCTTGAATGGTATTGGATGCATGCTGATGCAAATGTTAGGGTGATTACATACGTTTCACGACGAAAGGAACCTCATGAAATGAATTACCCTACTGGTGATTTGGAAGTCATGATTACCATTCTTGCTGTGAAGTTATGAAGACATTATATTTGGCAAGAATGCAAGATTTTTACGAATCCAAAAAGTCTCCAATATCCATTACTTGGAAGGACTTTGATATAAGGCAGCGAAGGTGGATTGAATTGTTTAATGAACATGATTGTACGACCAGGGTGATCGTAAAATTGTTCTAGCTGATGCACTTGGTGAAAAGACTGTGGTAAGAATTAATGTCTGGCACGCTGGCCAAGATTGTCTTCTTGTGGATTGGAAATCAACTGAAGTAAAGTTGAGAATGGAAGATTGAGAAGAAGTTGTAATTGCTAATTTTCAAGTTAAGTCTTTTTAGTAAGGTCGTATTCAAGACTCAAATGGTTAACGAAGGAAAATTAAGAATTAACCAAGGCAAAGAAAGAAGGGAAAAAGAAAGATTGCTGAGTTCGAGAATAGGATGGTTATGATTGAACTTGAAGTGATAGTTGATCAATGTACCAAGTTAGTACATTTACTCCAGTGTTGAGTAACAACCACAGTGCAACAGTACTTATATGTTTTATGGAGAAGAAATTTGGGTTACGGAACTGCTGAGTTTCTTAAGTATGTTAGTTGCACAGTTTCCAAAGTAACGCCATAAGGACCATGAAATGTGTCGATTTTTGTTGATTTGTGGAAGAAATGCTTCTGGATAGAGAAGATACGATCATCGAAGAGTAGGTAAAGTTGCATACAAGTGGTGATATTTTCAAAATTGGCTAAGGTGCATAATGTATTATATTTCGATGCGTTGTCACTAAGTGGCAGATTCGTCACATGGAGTTCCGGTGCAACTATTGAGAATTAATCCGGATTAAACTGGTTGAGGAACCAAGGACGACTTTGGATTGGAAAAAGAATGTATTGAGAATTAAGACAGTGTAATTGGTGAAAGTTTTGTGGAGGAATCATTCAGTCGAGGAAGCTACATGGGAGACAGAAGATCGAATGAGGGATTTGTATCCTAGATTGTTCTTCGATCACTAGGGGTTATATGTGGTTGTTTTGAATTTCGGGACGAAATTCTATTAAGGAGGGTAGGTTGTGACATCCCGTCCCGGAAATATCGAAACGTACATTTGAAATTACAATTTTACCCCTAGTTCGTTACTTTACGTGTAGTTTTGTGTTGTGTGGTGTTGTAGGACCACACACACACTCATACACCCTGTCTCACTCTCCCGTGTTTTCCTCTCCCTCTGTCTCTTTTCTGTCTCTCTCTCTCTCCCGAGCTCCGTTCTTTCTTCTTCTTTCTTCAAAAACGTACGGACAACACACAAATCACCCAAACCTTGATGGATCGAAGGAACCAAGGGCATTTTTGGACTCGTGAAGCTCGTACGAGTGCAACCATACCATTTTCAGGTGAGAAATCCTTCGTTTTCATGTCGATTCGAGGTAATCCGATTTAGGTACTGTTCATGCAAACTTAAACTAGCATGTTTTTGGGATTTTGAAGCTTGTAGGAAGCTTGGTGAGGTCCTAAGGAAGCTCGGAGTGCTTTGTTTGAAGGAATTGGACGTCAGGATCATCGTGGTCAAAGTTGGCCGGAGCTTTCGAGGGTTTTTCCGGCGAACCCACGGCGAGTTAGAGGTCAAGGCAGGTATGGATGTGTTCGTCTCGTCAATACCTTCATTTTGATATATAGTACGTCGAAAATGGTTAAGAAATGAAGAAGTTATGACACTTTAAAGTTTACCCAGAAATTCCGGCAAAACACCCACCGCCGGCGAAACCAGTCCGGCGACGCGAGGAAGAAGACGCGCGCGTGGGCAGCGCGTGAATAGGGCGCGTGGGGCGCGTGAGAGCTCCAAATTGAGTTCTGAAAATTGTCACGTGTTTGTGACGTCGTGTAGATCACCGTGGTATATTCATACACCCAAATTGAGCAACGTATGAGAAAGTTATGGGCGAATGTTTGGTGTATGTGCGTTAAATAACGTCAAGTTGGTTACTGTTTGTATAGGTGAAAATTATACAGAAGAAGAATGTAACCAATCTAGGGGAGGCTCAGGGACCTACGAGACGTCGATGTGATATGTGAGTGGGCAGTTATTTTTCAGTATATATATATATATATATACGTATGCTTGACGTATTTCCCAGAAAACGTACTTTAAAAGAAATACGAATTAAATATCCTGTCATATATGCATCATATTTTAATATGTGCATTACCATAATTATGCATACTGTTGCATGGTGCTGAGGAGGCCCAGGTAAGCTACATTTGAAATACATTTGATATACGTATGAAATACGTTTGGAATACGATTGAAATACTATCATCACTTGCATTAGTAGTGGCATACATTTATATATGTGTATTTGGTGCTGTGGACGCACAGGTAAGTGCCAGGTAAGTGGTATTCATGTTGTTATGCAGTAGTGGTTTGAGATGTTTAGAGAGCTCATAATCTGCACCCCCGGTGTTAGTGCTCCCGCCCGAGGCCAGGGCACAACCTTCACGTGTATGTTCACCAGCACCGCATGCTCGCCTTGGATCCAAGTTAGGTGCAAGCCTGTCGTACAGACCACATTAGGTGGTTCCGACTTGTAGGTGACCCGTGATTTATCGCACAGCTTCACGTGATCGTAGCACTAGAGCATATATATATTACACCCAGCCTGTCATACAGACCACGTTAGGTGGTTCCGACTCGTGTGCAGATTCAGTTATTGAGTTGAGAGTGGAGCTCTAGATGCAGCCGTACAGGTCACGTTAGGTGACTCCCGACTGCCAGATTATATGTTATTGATGTGAATTACGCTTGAACACTTACATTTGATTATGATTTTCCGTTGTGGCATATTCTCGAGCATGAATGGCATATTTATGAGCATGAATGATATATCTTTGAGCATGACTGGCATATCTATACATACGTATATATGTTATTTTCTGGGAAACTATACTTGTTTTACGGCGAGGGGTTAGTATATGCAAAAGAGAAAAGAAGGTTTTGAATACGTTCGTTTTGCTGACCCGCTCAATTTTGTTTTGCGCCCCTCCAGGTTCAAGAATTGCAAAGGTGTGGTGACTACGAGGAAATTCAACGGTGTTCTGACAGAATGGACCAAATAAGGACTCACCTTCGGGTGTTTCATTTTAGAAGTTGTATATTTTTAAAGCTTCCGAACTGTGCAAATGGTTACGTCACTCTCACGTGACGGCCAGCATGCCCTCCTTCGGGACGGGGTGTGACAACTTTAATGTCTTATTTTTCCACCCACCTTTAAAAAAAAAATAAAAAAATTAATGACATATTTTCTCTAATTAAAAAGACTTTTAAACCCCTATTCAAAGATTCATTATAATGTTCTTGTAGTTAAAAATAAATAAATAAATAAAATTGGCCCATCAAACTTTTCCCCTCCCTCACCCTGTTTCTCTATCCCCCGTCTTCAACAACATTAAATCAGGGAAGTTGGAGATCTCCAACAACATTGATCAAACAAAAAAAAAAAAAAAAAAAAACAGGAAATGTTTTAACAAAACACTTCCGGTATTGTTAACTTTTAACGAAAAATCATATTTTTACCTTTTCCTTGTCACTACACCTTTAGTTGTCATTTGTCATTAAAATTAAGAGGGGTGTAGTCAAATTAAGATTTTAAAGGATTTTAAAAGTGATAGATTTGATAAGATTTAAGAGGATTTAAGACTCCTACAAAATTCATATGGATCTTACAGAATTTGAATGGATTTAGTTTATAGATTTTGTGATGGATTTTCATATAATTTTTTTGTTAAAAAAAGAAAAAGAAAAAGAAAAAATCTTTCTCTTTGCCCTACTATAATCAATAACCACTTTATCCCCCCCTTTTCGAGTTCCCTTTCACACAACTATGACTCTATCTCTTTCTCAATTGATAGATCAACATAACTTTGGTGAGCTTTTGAGCACTATACCACCAACAACCATCACCACCGACTTCGGAGGGAGATGAGATCATGGAGGACATGGGAGTGGATAGCGCTGCGGGGCGGGAACGTACCGGTCACATGGGCCCAGGAACGCTGGTAGGCCAATACCCAGAGGTCGAATTTGGAGAGGAAGCCGATGGTAGGCGGGGAAGAGAAGGCCTTGACTCACATAGAAGAGCAGATTTCGATTGGGTCTTGCTTGAGGAGCAAGTAGGGATCTTGCAGGTCTAGCTTTGAAGGCGGCGACTTTGGCGACTGCGGCAGGGTGGAGAGCGACCATGAGAGAGAACAAGTGAGAGTTTTGAGGATTGCGGAAAGGTGGCACTCCAGGTGTTTGATGAAAGTTCGCACTGACATTTTGTCGTTACAGGACATTGAGAGTTTGATGATGTCGAAATAAAGAAGCATAATAGATGATGTACATATTCGTATTTTACATACACTACTAATATTTTTTGTTTGAGCATCAATGTGATTCCCCTCTGCCTTGAGAATTCGAGAACTCGTCCAAAAACCTAGCTCAAATTGTGTGCAATACTGTGAAATGCTTACAAAAGGATATTCTACCAAAGTATATGGTGGTTACTTATGTGTGGCTGGGGTTGGTATGGATTTGAGGACTACCCAAATGTAAAAGGATTTGAAATCCTAGGGGGTGAGGTTGGATTCTTTTTAGTCTTGGTTATATATAGTTCTTGCTCTCAAATCCTACAAAATCCACAACTTATTGAAATCCTCCAAAATCTTAATTTTTTTAATACACTTAGATATGGATGGATTTTAAAATCCTTTAAAATCTTTTAAGGGTTGTGCTATCCACACACCCCATTTTACTTCTCACACACATTTTGATAATTTTTGTCTGTTGATCTTCTTCAATTCATCTGATCCGACGGTCAAAGATTAAAAAGGTGTGTGAAAAGTAAAATGGGATGTGTGGATATCACACCTCTCTTTTAATTGACTACACATAGATTTGAATGAATTCTAAAATCCTTTAAAATATTTTAATTAACTAAACTAGGATTTAAATGGATTCTAAATTCCTTTAAAATCTTTTAATTAACTACACTAGGATTTTAAAGTCTTTTAAAATCCTCTCAAATCCAAATTTGACTACATCCCTAAATTTTGTTTAGACTTTTCGTTAGTTTTCTTAAAAAAAAAAAAAAAAAAAAAAAAGCATAATTCAATTCATGGAATTAGGAATAAAAAAAAAACAATTCAATTCATGGAATTAGGAATTGATTGTGAATTGCAGAGGAAGGAGGGAGGGGACGAGACTTACGCGTCGGTCAACCTAGAGATGACCAGATCCAACAGCACATGCACCCACACGACGGAGAAAGACATCCAACCCCCGACCCATTTCTCACATCTCTCCGGCCATTTAGTTTGTTAGTCCCCCGTTTCTCTGTCTCTCCCTGCTTCTTTCTCCTCGTCCCCCTCCCGTTTTGCTCTCTTCAATGGCGAGTACGAGAGGTCGATTGCTTCTTTTTAATATATTTTTTTTTAAAATTAAAAAAGAATTTATATATATTAAAGGTTATTTTAGGAGCATATTAATTTTTTAATATTTTATAGTAGATGAATTTATAATATGGATGGAAAAATAAGACAATGGGATGATTTTAATAGCACTCTTAATTTTTTATTCGTTTTGTTTGATGTTTTATTTGTTTTTTATCCTTTTATGAATTAGGTATAGAACATTTACCATACTTATCTAAAAATAATAATTCTGCATATTGTTTGACGACTATAATACCTACAATTTCTAGGTGACGTTTTGCATTAGTTGTTTAATTAATTGATATAGAACTAGCGTAATATGCTTATTAATTATTGATTATTGGTCCCGAATAGTGTTAGCCCAGCTACCGTTTTGATATAAGTTTTTATAACCTTGTTTGTATATTTTCTTCAAGGTTTTGGCTAGTTGTCCTCCTCCCTGTACTTGTTTTCTTTTCTAACAAATTTTGGTAGGATTGGGTGTTTGAGGATCGTCCACCAGTGGATATTTTAAAAAAAATATAAATTAGCCATGGTGGATATTTTTAGGTCCGTCTATATTTTTTGTGATCGATCGATGTTCCGATGAACATATGAATATACGTATATTAGTCGTTAGGATTGTAGAGTCAGCTCAACTAAATTTAAATCCTGCAACCACTTAATACTACAATTTAGTGGTATTTTTTTCGCTTATAAGTGAGATGTCTTATTTTCGAATATCATAAATGCTGAGTTCAATACGAATTTATTCATCAAACTTTTTTGTTTAACTATATCATTGTATTAAAAGAAAGAAAAAAATCCTACAAAGTGCCATGGGGTCAACTTATTTATAACTTATAGTTGCTTAATTTCCTCTCAAATCGTTAACAACCTCCACCTTAAGTGTGTGGTATTGTAATGGTTGGATAAGAATCACATCAACAACTACCTCGCATGTGGAGTCAGTTCAACTAATTTTGTAAGTTTACAAGACTCATTGGGGTCAATTTGTTGATCAAAATTTCTTAACAATTCATTAACAACGCGTCCTTCACCTCAAGTTTTGTAAGTGATAGAAAATTTAATTTAGGTCAAGTTTAATAAGTAATAATAAGAAATTTGGTTTAGGTCAGAAAATATTTTCGACATTAAGGAATGCAATAATCCTATCTTCTTGAGTTTAGGTCAGAAAATATTGGAAATACCAAATGTCAAACATATGGATTTATATAGACTCGGAATATTTTTGATATTTGCAGAAGTGCTGGCATTTTGTATAAGTTTTGCAGTCAATTTGGTGTTTTAATTTGATCACTTCCTACATAGACCTAAAATTAAACATTTATGACCAATTCCCATGTAAAAAAAAGGGAAAAAACCCCTTTGACTAAACTGATATCAAACCCTACAATATTTTGAAAGAAAATAAGTCGTAGTGGTTGAGAAATAATGGGGTAGCTACTTACCGTTATATAAATTAGGGTAAATCTTAGTTTACTATCCTCAAGTTTTGTAGTTTTCTACGTTTGGTATATGAAGTTTTTTTCGTCTCAGAGTCATACCTAAAGTGTTAATTTTGAGATAATATCATACATTCGTTAGTTTGACTGTTAAATCAATCGTTAACTGATGATGTGGCGCACACATGGACAATGACTGAGCGACACATGTCAATATGGGGCCTACATGAATATTTAAAAATTAAAAAAAATATAAAAAATATAAAAATTGTTCTCTTCTTCTCCCTGTTCTCTTCCCCGATCCTTCCGACTCCTCCCTCTCACCCCTCCCTTCTTTCTCCCCAGATCAACCTTCACCCACCTTAACCCAAACTACGCCGCCCCCGTCGCCTTCCTCAGTGCCATCGCCCAACCCATCCTCTTCTACCTCTCCCAAACCTCCCTCATTTCTCTCCTCTATGGCCACCCAACCCTCTTCATTTCCATACATCAAAACTCAGTCTTCCTACAAACCTGTAGCCACACATCCCTGAATCAACAAACTCGGGCTTGGAGGACTTGGAATTGAGGGCGAGGAGGGAAAAGGTGGGTTTGGGTCGGTTAAGGTTAGGGTTGAGGGCGCGGGAAAAGAGGATTTGGTTGTCGAGTTCATTGGCGGGGAAATGGGGATGCTGGCGTTGGAGGGGGTGAGGAAGCGAGGGCCAAGGAGGAAGAGGAGAGGGAGGGAAAGGAGTAAAAAAAAGAAGACTAGAAATGGGTTGGAGCATGTGAAGGAGGTGGCAGTGAAGGAGGAGGCGGCGGCGGCGGGTGGGGGACGGTGGATGTTGTGGTGGATTTGGGGAGGAGGAATGAAGGAGGACTTCTTGGAGGTTGTGTGTGTGGGTGTGGAAGGCGATGAGAGAGGTGGCTACTGCTTGAACAAGTGCAGTGGAGTCAAGGGGTGATTGGTAGGGGGATGATGAATTTTGGAGGAAATCCAGATTTGTGGGTTTAGGGTTTTGCTAGGAAAGAGTGGGGTGGGTGGGCTCAGAGGAGAGAGGGTGGGAGGGTTCTCGTACTTCTCCAATTATGAGAGATCGGGAAATCGAAAACCCTAGAAATTTGAATTTTTGGTTCTCCCTCTTGTTTTTCTGGATCAAAATTGGTGGGTGTGCGAGGTAGGTGGGTGTGCTGGGAGGGTGAGTTCAAAGGAGAGAAGGGAGGGAGAATGAGGGGAATAGGTGGGTGTGCGGGGAGGTTGGGTGCAGGGAAGGGAATGGAGGAAGGAGGAGGGAGGGGTGAATGAACGCCCATAAAATTTTTATTTTTAAATTTTAAATATTTACGTGCCCCCATATTGACACGTGGTGCTCAATCATTGTTCATGTGGGTGCCATGTCATCAGTTAACACTGATTTAACAGACAGACTAATAGATGTATGAGATTATCCCAAAATTAATACTTTAGGTATGACTCTAAGATGAAAAAAACTTCATATACCAAATGTTAAAAATTACGAAACTTAAAAATAGTAAATTAAGATTTACCCTATATTTTAAAAATATATATTTAAAATAAATAAATTATTACAAACTCAACGTTTACAAAATTCGAATTTAAACCTCTTGGTTACAAGTAAAAGGAGAAATCCTATCATATTGTAGAAAAAAAAAAAAAAAAAAAAAAAAAAAAAAAAGAAGAGGGAAACTAACGAAAAGTTCGAAAAAACTTTAATCTTAATGAAAAATGACAAATAAATGTGTAGTAAATAGTACCAGAAAAAAGATGAAAATATGATTTTTCGTTAAAAATAAACAGTATAATAGTGTTTCGTTAGAACTCCAAAAAAAAAAAAAAAAAAAGGTACCGTGGACTAATCAAAACGACCAATTATTTCAAGAATAATTATCTTAAAATCCAAAATAAAGAGAGAAATATGGAAAAAAAGCCACTGAACTGAGTCGGAGTCGGAGTCTACCGAGTAAAAAGCTTTCCCCGATCGATCAATTGAAATGACGATAGCAGCAGGGATCGGCTACGCCTTGCTAGCGCTAGGCCCCTCCCTCTCCCTCTTCGTCTCTGTCATCTCCAAGAAACCCTTTCTGGTTCTAACCGTCCTTTCAAGGTCAGCTTTCGCCTAATTCTCTCTCCTCCTTTTGTTGGTGTATTTCCTTTTAGGGTAAATTTTCCTTCTTGGGTAACGTTCGAACATTGAAGCTTTCAATTTAAGCTTATGTTGTAGCCGTGGTAATAATCGAGCTCATATTTTTATGATGGAATTTGGAAAAAGTAGTTGTGATTTGTTAAGTGTTTGCAAAAATCTTGAAATTAAGCAAATTGGAAGTCGAATGCAATTATTAGGAAGGGGATTATTAATTCATATTTTGTTTATGGTGTATGAATACAATGTAATTTGGGCTGATAATATTGTTTTGTAATAATGTGTGCAGTACATTGTTATGGCTTATAAGTCTCATCGTGTTGTCGGGATTGTGGAGGGCATTCCTACCTCTGAAATCATCGGCATGGTGGCCGTATGGCATTCTCATATTCACATCTGTTGTGTTTCAAGAAGGGCTTCGGGTTCTTTTCTGGAAGGTCTACAAGTAAGTTGATTTCCTGGGGCTTTGTCCTTAATTGTTTTTGGTGCTCAGCGGAGTTAAAGCCTGTTAAAGGGTCGCTAGTGTTTGTTATAATTTATAAGTAATGGGAAGAAGTGGGAAAATTCCTTTCTTTTAGTGTGAGCTAAGGCATAATAAAAAGTTGGGATAGTTTATTATGAAACTTTTCACAAATATTTCGACTCGAGTAGAGGATAGTTCATGGAGTAGCAAATAGTTTTGTGTTATTCTTTGTGGAAGACTTTTGAAAAGTGTCTCACTCGTGAACTTAGTGTAGTTTTAGGATTAGTCAGTTTTCAAAGAACTCCCTTTACTCTGTAACTTGTATTGGTAAATGTGTATTATCTAGCTGAGGACCTGAGGTTAACGAATCTCTATGTAAGGCTTCCTTACAGAATGTTCTAGTTATACCTCAATGCTTTGCCGTGTTGTTTTTACTCATAATCGAAATGACACTCTTACTCTTTCAATGTCTAAGATGCTCTGCAATATTCTTGTGCCCTAGCTTTGTTGATCTTTCAGTTGAACTATTCAACTTCATAATATCACCACATTCACTGAATGTCATTTTCTTGATTTTCTCACACATCACTGCTTCTGAATTTTCTAATACTAAAATTCTTGCTAGTTTCTGCATCAAGTAAATCAGTTTTCTCGATCATATAAGTTTAGAAACTTTCCGCCATCTGTGGAAGCCCACAACAACCTTTATACTTGGATGTTATGTTTTCTATTTAAGAATAGACTCTCTCTGTGTAGAAGTTTTTGTGTAATTCTTTTGTCCGTCTATACTTTGTATATGTGACGCATATGATCTATAGTTTGGGTTGTTTATGGTTGATTAAAGTAAATAACATCTCTTGTTTTGCATATTATGGTAGGAAGTTGGAAGATACATTGGATGCTTTTGCTGATAGAGTCTCTAAACCACGGCTATATTTAACTGATAAGATGCAAATCGCTCTGGGTAAGCTTTACGAGATTCTCAGATTTGTTACATTTGTAGTCATCATATATCAAGAAGAGGGGGGAGGAAGGGGGGGGGGGGGGTGGTGGTGGTTGGTGGGCTTCCACCTTTAAGAACTTTGTGATTGAGTTTATAGGGTGATGTGCTTTTGAGTTCTGTATATTTTGTTGTTGTTATCATTCTATTAGGTTTGTGTTCTTCCATGCAACTCTCCAATTATTTTCTGGGTGGATGCCAACTGTACAGTGGTAGTCCTAGTCCAAAAATAAAAGTTTTGAACCTTCTTGTATATCTGTTTGCTTTGTGATGCTGCTGCTGCTGCATAGTATCATGTTTACTGGTTCACATAATTCCTTCTAAGCCTCTGTAAAGGACAATTCAAACAATTTTAATCTTTTTTGTCATACTAGACTGATTCTATCAGTTTAATCATGCAGCTGGAGGTCTGGGTCATGGTGTGGCACATGCTGTGTTTTTCTGTCTCAGCCTATTAACACCAGCATTTGGTCCAGCAACCTTCTTCGTTGACAGGTGCTCGAAGATACCATTTTTTCTTCTCTCTGGTGAGTCAAGCCTTAAAATAGGTGCTTGCGAGGAATTAGTTTTTTTCTTCAGTTATAGGATTTTTTTTTTTAGCATGTTTGTAGATATAGGTGATTGCGAGGTTGTGTAGTTTCTTGACCATCTTAGTTTCCACCTGTACATTCAGAACAAGCAAGGGAAACTGAAATCGAATTTCCTGAAACTTTTGCAACAGCATTTTGGTAGTTGGCTGGTGTTTAGAAAAGTTCATTTATTCTGTCAGCTTTGTCCATCCGACAATTTGTGTCTTTTTTTTTGCAGCACTCATCGCCCTTGCGTTTGTAACAATTCATACTTTTTCCATGGTCATTGCATTCAATGGATATGCAGAAGGGAACAAGGTGGACCAGATTTTTGTTCCTGTAGTTCATCTTGTAGCAGGCATGGTGGTAAATGTCTCTCTAACCTCACCTATTCGTGGAAAACAGACACAGTCACACACAGACACAATGTCTGTGCTTATGCACTTTGTCTAACTGTTTTCTTGACATTCCATTGATGTTTTAATGTGTTTTAACTTGGTAGTTCTGAAGTTTCTCTATATATATATATATTCTGGTGGGTTCGAACAAAAACACATTCACAAAAGCACATTCACAATAAATAAGAAACTGAAAATTTCCATTCTATGACATGACATTGCGGCACATACACATAATATATGATGGATTGGTAGATGTAGAATTAAATTGGATTATGTAAGGTTCAAGATATGCAAATGGTGCATACATGAGGTGGCGTTCTATTAAATAAAAATCCACAAGTTCCTGTAAAATTGTAATGAAAGGAGAGCTTATCTTTTTATTTATTTCATAAATTATATGGAAATTGAGCAATTGTTAGGGTATGCGAAGAAGGCATAATTTGAGTATCTAATTCCGTTAGGGTGTGGAAATTGACTCCTATAATGTTTGATTTGTTTGTTGAGGCATTTCAGCTATCTCCATTTTTCGTTCTTACAAGCTCTTTCCATTCAAGTACAGTGTTTAATGGTTCATCTACTATTTGAAGAATTGTTTGCATTGCTTTTACTTTTCTTTAGTTACTTGAGGATTTATTTATTTATTTATTATCTTGTATTTTATGTTTAGGACCTGTTATCGGCACTCCAAAAAAGTCATCTGACACTCCAAATTTGTAAACATACAAGGAAAAGTTGTTTTAGGGAAGAGTGCAGGATGACATTTTCGGATTGCCAATAACATTACATTTTATTATTGTGTTTATTGTTTTCCATAACTTAATGCTACAATAGACCTGCTTGACTTTTGCCTTCAACTTCTCAGACACTTGTTAATTTTGCATCTGGGGGTTGTACCATCGGTATTCCACTCCTTTTCTTCATCGCAATCCTGACGTTATTGCATTGTGGGAAGATGGTGTGGAGGAGGTTGACAGAGAACCGACACAGACAGGGTAGTATGTAGAATCCAGAGACTCGTTTCCAAGTATTGATGAGCAGTTTCCTCACGCTGTATCTTTTCTTTTGGCCGTTCCCTTGCCCTGCGTCTGTTGCTCCAAAAGATCAAGATAGCATCAACGGATTTTGCCACCTGCAGAAATGTTTTGTTCACATCACGAGGCCACTTCATCTTCAGTAAAGTAGTAGACGATTTAGTTCGGATATTCAGGGATGTTGTACTTGTGTCGAACAACAATACAATCGACTTTATCTTTCGAGGCTAACTCCATGTACCTTTTAGACTTCTTTGAAGGTTTTTACCTTTCACACAGATATTAAAAATTAAGTTCTGTTTAGTACACCCTTGCCCTCTGTATTCATTAAAATTTTATACATAGATATTAAAAATTTATGTATAGTTTTGTAAAGAGAGTCGATCTTCGCACCTCTTTCTTGGCCAGCACACCTTTATTTATTTCTGACCATTAGATTGAATAAACTAACCGTTTATTTTTGTCGAAGGCCATATTTCCGACCAATTATTTGATCACATGGTATGACATAGAATGCACCTTTAAACATTTTAGATTTTGATGTTACTTGAAAATTCTCTTTCCGAAACAATTCTGAACTGCAAAGCGGCCAAACAGATAATCTACACCACGGGCAAAAATGAGCGATCTTAAGCTAACAAGGCTCCCGCTTTGCGAAGATCAAGGGGAACGTTTATAGTACGCAATCTTGCCCTTGCTTTGCAAGGAAGTTATTTCCACGACCTGAACCTATGACCTTTGGACTACAAAGGAACAACTTGTTTGTCGGGCCAAGGTTCGCCCTCTACATCATAAGCAAGTACTATTATAATATTTAGATTTCAGAAAATATTATCTAACACAGAGATTAGTGTTCTGATTTACACGATTAAAGAATAAATGTATTTTCTTCAAAAAGATAAATGTACTAAAAAAATAAAGAAGGAAGAAAACATTAGACACTTGTTGGCTAATCTTTAGTATTTTGACCTCCTTATTACTAACCCATAAACAAGAAGCTTTTGTTGAATGGCGTCCTCCACAAGGAATTTAAACGGTCGGTTTCCGACTATTTCTGTACTTGGAATTTTAACGGTCGGTTTCCGACTATTTCTGTACTTTCAGTTCACTTGGAAAAAAACTTCCATACATCTCTATCAGCCATCTCCTTCACTAGATGGGCTCCGAAAATGCCTTCTTCATCAACCAGGTTTCTGAGATGCCGAGCTCCGCTGTTGAAGCCAACGTAGTTCTTTTTTGTAGCCAAGTACAGCACTCCATACGGGGGCCTCAAACACTGATCATTTCAAAGCAAAAGTAAAACATTGTAAATAGTTTGTTCGTACAAGAAATTGGAAGAATCCATAACAAACATGTTGCTTCAATGTCTTCACGTAAAATGTAGAGAGGGGCAAAGAAACTGACCTTTTTTATGAGCGCATAAAGTTTCTTCAACGAGGTCAAAGAATATGGGATCTCTGTCAGCAAGATAATATCATATCCGCCTCCTTGTTCTGTCTCGCTAGCCCTCTCCCATGCCCGGCTTCCTGAAAGCTTCCTCGATCGCCTTGAGGAGGATTCTCGTGCCAAGATGCTACCGTCTTGGCTGCTACATCCATCCATAAAATCCTCCTCAGAGAAGCTGAGATTCATTCCTGTTGATGCTTCACCGTCATTCCTTACAATAGACAAGACTGTGGGAAGTTCTTCCCAGTCACCAGCATAAAAGTGCACCGACTGGGTCACAGTTTGTCTTGATGGAGTCAGAGGGCTTTCTGTCTGTCGGCTCTGCCTGTCTCGAGCCTGTTCAAGATTGGCTAGGACATTTGGTATAGTTGTGCATCTAATGGTTTCTGCATTCAGGTCTTGAAAGTGCACCGTGGAAGCTCCCTATGAAGAAATGAGTCAGATTAGACAAACATTATAAATCAACTTCTTCAAATATGTTCCGAAGCCTAGAGAAACCCCTGCATTTTTTTATTTTATTTTTATCATTTACCGAATTGTTTTCACCCGTTATTTCATTTTCTTTTGGTTTGATTGTTTCACGTATTTGGCTGGGACTTTATTAGACCTTGAATGGAGCTGCTACAAAGACATGTGCACTCATGCTTTATCCCATTGACATCGAAATTAACATAAACCCTATCTTGGGAAATTTTAATCACCAACATTTCACGTGAGGAAAATGGATAACATACTTGCTACTGGAAATGTAATGTCATCAAACAAAATGTGAAGCGATTTTCTTCTCAAAGCACCTTACTTGAAAAAACTTGGACATTGGTTATTTAAAGAAAAAAAGAATGATATCGACATAGGGTGAAATCGAAAGAAAATGGGACAAAAAGAGCCACAACCATCACAATAACATACCTTTAGGCATGCAAAAATCCCCGGTAGGCCATAGCTGCAACCCAACTGCAAGAATCAGCAGGTAAAAAGATTAAGCCACTAATCAATTTGTAACCAATTAATAAAAGGAAGTTTAACAGAAATAGAGTACAGAACACATTTAAACACATTTAGTTGCTTGTCTGGATCTGTATTATTTAACCAAGAAAAACCAATTTAGAGAACAATTCGACGAACATAATTAGATGTAGCACTGTTTAAGATGTGCTCTTTTGTAGAGAACAAATTACAAAACTTTCAAGCAACCGAAAAAACATGAGAGAAAATGATTATTCCAAATAACCACTATTATAAAACTGTCATTTTTAATATCTAATAAACCTTCACGACAAATAGTCACCGACTGAAATTTAAGGATATATCAAGAGATATAAAGTTATAATCAAGGCATACGGAGCAAAAAGTTTAAAAGTCAAGAATAAGTAAAAAGAAAACTGAACTGATGCACAAAAGAGCAAGATATACTACCTCAAGCACCCTTTTTCCTCGAAAGCTCAGTTGCCCATCTCGAATATCATGTTTAAGGCCATTAACAAGCTCAATGGAGCTATCCCAAGATTTCAGATGCCCTACACAGTAAATGAATGTCCAGTTTTAATCTCAGATAAAGCAAGTAGATAATTCTTAAGATCGAAGGAGACTGATAATGTAGCTATATCATATGACGACAGCCAAATTTGAATTGAAAGCTTTTCACTGTATTGGAATGCAATGTCCGGTGTCCATACCATCTGGTTTTATGGATATCATCTCTGAACCATTGAAGCCGATGATATCAGAAACACTAACTCTTCCCTATTAAAGATTGAGAAAGCCATCAATCAACTTTTCAACAATGATAATGCAAATGCTCCATGAATTGTCCACTATGCTGCTTTTTCATGACAATTAGTCCATCTAGTCATTAATATGTCCAATAAGGTATTACAAGCTAAATTCCACAAGCCATATAATTTAACATTCATCTATTAAAAAAGCAGGCAGCAGGAAAAAATCAAAGGGATTGAGCACCAAAATAAAAGAGACTTCTAGAAGAGACAAGGAAAATGTTGCGACTTTCCATAGCAAAAGGTTTACTTGGAAACAGATGTGTCTAATCAGGCTAGTTAATTTATAATCAATTTCAGTCTGCAACGAATCTTCCATAAACTAATGACTTAAAGACGCTTTTCAACCAAGCCAAGGTATAAAGGCCAGAACAAATAGGAGAAGAACGACATACCTTGAAGACATTGAGTCCTTGCAAGTCAATATTCTCACCAGCATACTTGTATGGGTGAGCTGTCTGCAGTATATAAAGGGAACAATGTCACAATACATTTATAACTTGTTGGCCCCCTCTCTTCCAACAAAAGTTTGAGCGTAACAAACCCTTAATTTTTCAGACCGAACAAAAACTAACGATAAAGTTTATATTTCTTGGGTTATACATGTAGAATTAAGATCATAAATGGTTGAAGGGGTCGATAGGATTATACCTTCGAAGGGATAATCTCAACAGCTGGTGAAGGGAGGTGCGAATCCCTCTCCGAAATAGAGGACACGCTATGACTTCCTTTGTCTTGAGGCACCAAGCCGGGCAAACATTGTGCAAGCAATGATGGTGCACGCATTGTACCCGGATATCCGGAACAAAGGTTTGGAAACAAAACCTTGCAATTACCAACACATTAAATTAGTCCATGAAGCATTCCTCAATGAATCAGTAGAAAACCAATTCTTTCATTCAGGCCCTTCCCTTCCCTCTTTCTTGTTCAACTAATCCCACCCACTTAACAACATTAATAATTGATCGGATCCGCTAACCTAACACAATGTCATAAACTTGCATTCACTAACCAAAAATTAAATTACCAAAAAAAAAGTAGAAAATCAAATAATCTCACAATTTCAGCGATTATTTTTGAAAAATCCCAAATAAAGAGTAGCAATTAAAAATTAAAATGATAATTTTACAATTTGCAGAAAATCAAATTAAGCCAAACCCATATCACCAATTACACCAAAAATTAAAAGAAAAACAAGATTGAATTAGAGAAATTAGAGAAAAATACATAAACAACTACCTGTATTTGTCTACAGAGTGTCAAATTATGAATTTCTTAGCAAAAAATTTCAGCACGAGAATCTGAGTCCGAGGAATACCCTTTATAAATCGCAGTCCGGAAGATCAGAATCGCTCTGCAATTTCAGCGAAACAGAGGTGGCGGTGGCTCTGATCAAAGTCAAAAAGCCCAATACCAACAGCTTCTGCAGAGATGGAGGAAAAGCAAGGAAGCTTCGGTTTCAGACCCCAACTGTAAAATAAACCGAATTCCCGAAACTGCCACTGAAAGTCGACTGTAATTGGCGGGGATGACACTGTGACTATGGCGTTAATCCCGTGTCACTTTTGCAAATAAAAGAGAGTTGCAGGGTAAATATGGAAGTCAAGTCCTCATAGAATTTGGAGAAAGTAATTATACTTGCGGGATCTTTAAGATCTGTAAATCATGTCCGTTTATTATAAATCGTACGATTAGAAATCATTTTAAATATTTTTATTTAAATTTAAACACAAATAATACTTAATAATAATTGATCGCATAATATACGATAAACGGATTTCCAAATTCTTAAAATCCTCATCAAAAATACGAAGAGGATCCCGTTGGGAGTTAAAAAAACAAAAGGGATAGGGAGCCGCGGATTTGGTCAGTTTTGTCGTGTTTGATTCCCCCCGTGTAGAACGGAGTTTTGGTCAACTGGGGCCACATGGTTGACGCGTGTACGTGGTAGGTGATAGAAAATTGTTCCTCATGTGATGAATACGCTAGTGTTTGGTTGCTAGGTAAGATCTAGGATTAGGTGAAAGATTAGGACGGGGATTGACTTTGAATAACAATAGAATGAGTTGCGAACTTTGCAAGCAATTATCTAACGAGAGATTCTTTCATGTCATCGATCGTCTGTAGTTTTCTAACAAATAATAATTATTTATTAAATGGTAACGTTATTTGTATTTAGACTAGGTTATATGAGAAAATCTCTCATTCTCAACTCGTCACCTTAGGGCTAATATTCTAATCAACTCAGGTGCAAGAGGCAGCTGCATGTACGAATCCGAGTGGTCCTGGGACCACTACAAAATTTGAAGAAGCATCTGTGAGGACCTCTGAGGACCACCCAACGGTCTAAGCAGGTAGTGGAAGAGAGAAGATCACTATGGTTGTGTAGATGACCACCATGGCTTTGTTATTCTTGCACTTTGGTTCCAATGAAGGAGAAAGATTTTCTCTCTGTTTTTCACTTGACCAACTCCTCATTTATTTTAATTATTTTCCAATCAGGTAGTGATACCTAGTATTTTAATTAATAAAAAGACGATGTATTAATCAACCAATATTTTTATACAATATGTTTGACACCGTTATTTATTTTAAAGTTCACTCTAAATTCATACGACATTTGAAGTACTACGATCTCATAATCACTTGAACTTTCATCTTGTAAATAGACACTTCTTTATATGATAAATAATAAATTAACTTAAATCCGTCTGGTCTGCCTAGACCCCCGTCTAAGCGTTAGGCCAAAGCATGCCGTCCGACTAGAGCCTGGTGCCTAGCGTACATTGATTATGTCCACCCAATGTTAAAATTCTAGATCCGCCATTGTGTGCTACTACTACTAAGTAGGAAATAATGATAATTATACGGAACTACACAATTGATTGTCTAGCCATAGATATAGTCATATAGATATTCAATACCCTTTACACTCAATGGATAATTATACGGAACTACACAAATTATAACCAGTATGTCTATTTGGCTATGAAATTCATGGTAATTGTTACGAGAAGCAATCTACTAAACTCAACATGTCAGTCAATTTAGTTCTTCACACAAACAATGGTCAGTCATTTGATAACAATAACGCACAATAATAGTTACTCAACATGGAAAATAACTGAGATTAATATAAAATAACGAGAATTAAATGTTCATGATAAGAGTTCCCTAACTCTAGCAAAAGGATTTAGTTCATGATTGAACTAATGACAAACATGGATGAATTTGATGACATGGAAGAAATCTTGAACTCCAACTTTGTATGTGAGCGTGTGCATACACTGGGAAGCCTGCAGCCTCCTCTTCTGATGTCTATGCTTTTTATATGTGCTGTCTTTTTTCTTTAAATCCCCCTCCTCTTCTTAACGAATCCACATGCCAATGGTATTCCATATTCCATCCCTTGTAAAAAGAGAGCAGCTTCAATTAAATGGGCAGCTCATTGACGCTATTTGAACGAATTTTTAATGCCCAAATTCAAGCACACATAGCAGCAACCCATTTCGTTCTTTCTTTGTACTTTTTTGGTATTTTCTCTAAAAAATCTACAATTATCTCCAAACTATGATTTCTATAAAATTCACACAAAACACATTGAACTTACAAATTTAATTATAAAATCATGACTAAATAATAAGTAAAAGAGGTATAAAAAATGCATATAATAACAACCTAACAAATTTCATTCGATTGGAGTCTCGGTAACGATCATTGTCACATTTTTTTTAAGGATAAAATAAAATTTCATTCATAAATAACCAAGTCATACAACGACACGCATATGGAAACACTGTCACATCAAGATAACACACAATAAAGGCCAAGACAACCGCCAACTGCCGGAAACAAAAATAAAAACGAAAATTAAACAAGAGCGGAGGCAACATGAAGACAGCCTACCACGACGAGCAATCGCAGAAGAATTGAACTCTGAAATTTTTTATGTACAGCAAAGCCGGCAGGTACAAGAAGTCAAGGCGATGGCGGTGAAGAAGAAAATATATAATTTAAACATAGAAAATATATAATTTAACTATGGGGTGTAATGAAATGTAAGTTGGTTAACTCAACCAAAATGCTGCTCTTAAGCAAAACATGCAAACTCACTGAGACCAGTACGCTAATTAAGTCCCGGGCAAGAATTAATCAAAATTTCTATATAACTAATAGAAACAGAAAACCAACTAAAGGGGGAGGGAGATTCGAACTCAGGATGTCGTTCAACATTGAGAAGGTATCACTAGACTAAGCGCTTATTGGGATTGAAATTTTATACTTTACACTTGCAGAACCTGCAGTATATTCAATTTTATTACTACTCTTGATTGAAACTGAAATATTATGTTTAATTTTATCAAACAAAAACTTTTAAGATTATCCGTATATGCACTATACAATCTACAATTTACCATTGGGTTGTTTTATTAACACCCCATGTATTGTTGAATACACCTCACACCTACTTTTTCAATCAAAATTTATCTTAGTACACCCCACAGGAACCGGATCCCCTCCTGAGCATGGGGATCAGAGCTTGCTGAGCAGCTCATCTGGGCCTTGACATTTGATCGAACGGCTGTAATTATTATAACTTTTAAAGGGACTTTTTGTTTGTAGCCGTTGGATCAAATTTCAAGGGCCCAAAGGGGCTGCTCAGGAGGCTCCGGTCCCCATGCTCAGGAGGGGATCCGGTTCCCCCTCCATATACTTTCCTATACTACCCTTACACCCCAAACTTTCTACATACACCCCACACTTTTCACATACATTCAACATTCTCTCATTGTTCATTCTCATCACACCTCCAAATTTCAAGACTCTAGCTAAATATGTAAATGCTAATTATAAGGTCGACTACATGACATTCGGTTGTTGGTTTATTTTACTGGTAGAGCACAAATTCAGAATTTGTATCCTTCTCTGTTACTCCTCTAGAGTCAATCTCACAAAATTTTGACCCAAAAAAGAATGATAGGACATGGGAGCATTTTTTTTTTCAAAATTATAATGGGAAGATTATATATATAATGGGTTCAATTATTTTTAATGTACAAAACTTAAAAGATATATGAGTGATTTAGTAATATATATATTTATATGGCGTGTGTTCAGAAGATGTAGTTGGCGTGGTCATATTGAAGACTAATAATATTAAAAAATTCCAAGCATCAACTCCACGCTTAACGGGAAGACTAGACCGACCGGGTCAGTCAACGCTGGCACCATACAGCTCTTGATTGAGTTGAAAATCCTTTTAGAAATTCCAAAGTTGTTACTAGCTCGGCTATTTATTTGTGACGCATACAAACTGGCGAAAAAACATATCATACTGCAACTCAAAACCATGACATTTCTTTATATGCTCCTGCTGCTGTCCGCATTGCCACTGATCAAACCGACATCAATATCTCCAAGAAAACAAGCAGAATCGCTCGTCAAATGGAAGGACAGCTTTTCTTCTTCACCATCATCATCATTATCATCGCCACCTTCGTTACTCGATTCATGGTCCCTCACCAACCTCAACAGCCTCTGCAACTGGACTGCCATTTCCTGCTCCAAAACCAGAACAGTCTCCAAAATAGACCTCTCCAATATGCAAATTTTCGGATCACTGTCCCTTTTCGACTTTTGCTCATTTCCAAATCTCACCCACTTCAATCTAAGTGTCAACTATTTCAAAGGGCCTATACCGTATGCCGTTGGAAATCTCTCCACGCTCACATCTTTGGACTTGGGCAACAACTTTTTTGATCATCAAATTCCATCTGAGATTGGCCAGGTAACAGAGCTTCAGTATCTAAATCTCCGCGACAACAAGCTCTCTGGTACCATCCCTCATCAACTGAGCAATCTCCAAAAGGTACGGTACATGGACCTTGGATTAAACTATTTTATCTATGCTGATCAAGATTGGTCAGAATTTGCAGGCATGCCCTCATTGACCTACCTTGCTATGTCTATGCAAGGTGATCTTTCAGAATTCCCAGAATTTATATCTCAATGCTGGAACTTGACGTTCCTCGACTTGTCTCAAAATAAATTGAATGGCCAAATTCCACCTTCGATAGGCCAACTCAGGGAGCTCCAGTACCTTGATCTTTCATACAACTCCTTAAACTCTTCTATCCCCTCTGAGCTCGGTCTTTGTACAAACCTCACCCACTTGTTCCTGGCTTTCAATGAACTCAACGGGGAACTGCCTCTGTCCTTGTCCAATCTGAACAACCTTGTCAAATTGGGTTTAGCTAATAACCATATCTCTGGCACGATTCCGGACAATATAGGCTTGATTTCTGGTCTTCAAAGTATTGACCTGAGAAGGAATAATCTGGAAGGGAAAATTCCATCCTCTGTAGGCCAAATCAGGGAGCTCCAGTACCTTGATTTTTCATACAACTCCTTAAACTCATCAATCCCTCTCTCTATAGGCCAACTCAGGAAGCTCCAGTACCTTGATCTTTCATACAACTCCTTAAACTCTTCTATCCCTTCTGAGCTCGGTCTTTGTACAAACCTTACCCACTTGTTCATGGCTTTCAATAAACTCAACGGGGAACTGCCTCTGTCCTTGTCTAATCTGAACAACCTCGTCGAATTGAGTTTAGCTTATAACCGATTTTCAGGCACGATTCCGGACAATATAGGTTTGATTTCTGGTCTTCGAAGTATTGACATGAGAATGAATCATCTAGAAGGGAAAATTCCATCCTCTGTAGGCCAAATCAGGGAGCTCCAGTACCTTAATCTTTCATACAACTCCTTAAACTCATCAATCCCTTCTGAACTTGGCCTTCGTACAAACCTCACCTACTTGTCCTTGTCTTCCAATAAACTCAATGGGGAACTGCCTCTGTCCTTGTCCAATCTGAGCAACCTCGTTGAATTGGGTTTAGATAATAATCTATTTACTGGTCAAATCCATCCTTCTCTGGTCTCCAATTGGATTAATATGGAATCTTTGCAACTTCAGTCCAATGAACTCAGTGGGGAGATTCCGACGGAAGTTGGAAATATGAGCTTTCTGTTGACGCTCAATCTAAGAAGGAACCACTTGACAGGAGTGATCCCTCAGATTCTAGGCAATTTATCTCAACTTGACCAGCTCGATTTGTCACACAACCATCTTTCAGGGCAAATCCCATCATTTGTCAACAAGATTTTTCTTCGTGATGTTAATTTTTCTTACAACAACTTGACTGGCCGAATCCCATGCGTTTTCCAATGGGCACCAGAAAATGCTTTTGTTGGAAACTCTGGGTTGCATGGGTATGTAGACTCGTGTGTAGACAGTATAACCCCTCGGCCCAACGTACCCCCTCGGCACAACAGAAATTTTAAAAAGGATAACAAAAGAGTTCTAATTGGTATCCTTGTGCCTGTTTGTGGTTTATTAATGGTTACAACTGTCATTGGTCTTATGTTCCGTAAAAAATCCAGTCTCGTTTTGAACAAAGTCAACACTTCTGAAAACTTTGAGAGTTTGGAGTCAATGATATTGCAAGAGGAAGTAAAGTTTACGTTTGCGGAAGTTGTGAAGGCTGTAGATGACTTTCATGAGAAGTACTGCATTGGGGCAGGAGGGTTTGGAAGGGTTTACAAGGCAGAGTTGCAATCAGGCCAAGTTGTTGCAGTTAAAAGGCTTAACATGTCAGACTCTAATGATATTCCAGCAATCAATCTCCATAGCTTTCAGAATGAAATCCGAACTTTGACAAGCATCCGGCACCGGAACATCATAAGGCTCTATGGCTTCTGTTCAAGGAGGGGTTGCATATTCTTGCTTTATGAATACTTAGAGAGAGGAAGCCTGGGAAAAGCTTTGTATGGAGTTGAAGGTGTTAATGAACTCGTTTGGGCAACTAGAGTCAAAATTGTGCAAGGACTTGCTCATGCACTTTCTTACTTGCACCATGATTGCTCTCCACCAATTGTGCACCGTGACATAAACGTCAACAATGTATTGCTTGAGTCTGATTTCGAGGTTCGTCTCTCAGATTTCGGAATAGCCAGGTTATTGAGTACTGATTCATCCAACTGGACAGATATCGCTGGTTCATTTGGCTACATAGCACCAGGTAATGTAAACTTAATTTGTACATTTATGGTTCATCTTTTTGCTTATTGGGATATGTTTTAAGGTAGCCAATTTTGTTTTTATTGATGTGCAGAGCTTGCATACACTATGCGAGTCACGGATAAATGTGATGTATATAGCTTTGGAGTGGTGGCGCTTGAAGTCATGATGGGAAGGCACCCAGGAGATATGCTAGAGTCCCAGCTACAAGAATCATCAAAATCAAGGAGGGACAATGTAGAATTGCTCCTAAAAGATTTGTTAGACCAAAGGTTGGAACCGCCAACCAATGAATCTGCAAAGGCAGTGGTGCTTGTAGTGACAATGGCCTTGGCCTGTATACGAATGCGTCCTGCGTCCAGACCCACGATGTTATTTGTGGCACAAAAACTCTCAGCTCAAACCCTGCCTTGTCTTCTCGAACCATTTGGTATGTTGACAATCAACAAGCTAATGGCACTATAAAAAATAAAACAAAAAAAAAGAAGACAAGGACAAATAGCTCAAACTTCCCTTTTGTATTCCTGCCACACACAATTCCATCTAATTTCTCATGTAATACATCTTCAATACCGTAATTACTCATCTGTATTATTTGTCGAATGTGGATTAATGTGTGATGAATTTTCTTAATCGTAATTGCATTAAACCGATACTCCATAATGTGTCAAAATAACTCCACAATTAAAAAAAAAAACTTGAATTATGGATTTGTGTCCTTCCTCTAGTTCAAAGAGCTACCCTCAAAAATTGAACCTGCATGGATCATTTTCGCCATGGATTATTTTGAAAGCAAACACATGGAACTACAGGATGCAATCTGACCCTTGCATCTTTGAACCATGTCGCGCGTCGAAGTACATTTGATCTTCCAGGCATTCTTAAACGTTTCCGCTATGTCGAATATAGGTTTGTGCCTTTCCTCTCTAAATCTGCTTTCACATTCACACTACAGCACAATATTACGGTGGAATAACACCGTAATATTGTGAGCAAGTCTCCGGCGTAGAGGCCATGGGGGAGGTCCCTGTTGCTTTGGAACCACCCACATAATGATAAAACAAGCGTGGCTACTGTGCCTCAATCCAACTCTTACCGGGACAGCAAATCTATAGTTTCTGTGCGTTAAACCAAATCCCATCAGGAGTTGTTCTCATAATCTATAGCTTCTACACTGATTCATCAAACCAAAAGCACATATGGATTGGAGACAGTATGGTATCTGCTTACCGGTTGACTGGCTTCAAACGATTTTGAGCTGAAAATTTCTCGCAAAACTAATAAACAAGAAAAGAGAATGCAGCAATAGGGATTACAGTGAAATGTAAACAACCTACAAATAAGTTGACTGTGCAGAAGTCGCTGAAAGGGCGAAAATAACTGGATGAGATGTGACCCTTATCGCGTTGGACTTCTATTGTCAGGTGATACTTTCAGGCCACGCTTTGCCTTAAACCGACTGTATATGATTGTTAAAAGACCGACCAAGACTGTTATAAGCGTCCAGATTTTCACTTTGTGGTTCATTCATCTACGCAATGAGAAACAAGAGCTGACGCTAATAGCTTGACAACTTGATTCTTGAACTCTACTAGTAGTATAAAAACAAGAGCTGACGCTAATAGCTTGACAACTTGATTCAGGCAAGGCGTGTATACTCCGTGTAAAGTCCTCTTCCTCCTGCTCCGCTTCTAGATGATGATGATGGTGAGCAAGCAAATCAAGAGAAAATGGAGAACCGAGGCCCGTGGCCTTCCAATGTTTCCAATCACAACTGGCAAAATAATGATTTGAATAGGAGGGAACGGGATTATGGTGATGAGCAGAGTAGTGTGATCAGGCTCAGTAGCTTGATGTACATGATCTTGATTTGGGTCTTCTTCATCCTCTCCTCCAATATGATTAAACAATTCAGTGATCAAGTCCTCCTCATCATCCAACCCTCTTTCATCCGTGGTTCTTGGCCCCTCCTCAATCCCGTGATGATGATGACCGAGATGAGTAGTCAGCCGAGGCACAACGGCAGCCTCGTCTGCAGCAGAGGCCGCAACAGCAGAATCAGGCAGAAGCTCAAACTCGTCAATTAAGGATCTTAACAGATCATCATCCAAGCAATCATTTGCTTCGGTGGTGCTGCTTGAGGACCCCTCGTGATGAAGTAGATCATCAAGCTCCCTAATCGAGTCCTCCATTACCAAAAGATCATCATCCGAATCATGAGTCCTCTGCCTCTTGACCGTATCACCCAAAACCGTAACGGCATCATCGGAATCAGAATCAGGGAAACGCGGACGCTTGAGAGAAGAGACAGTGGGCCTCAAATCTTGACCCCTCATCTCCAATTTTCCAATTTCTTCACGAAACACAAGACAAACAGACGAAAGCGGTGTGCTTTCTGCGAAAACCAAAAACCTAAGTGGGTAATGTGGAAGAAGAAAAAGCAACACTTTCCAAACACAAGGGCTAATAAAGAAGATCAGCGAAGAGTGCGACTGAATTGATTATACAGGATTTGGGGATTAGGGTTTCTTGTTACAGTGCTAGACAGACAGAAATTAACGATACCGAGAAATAAAACAGAAGAAAGGCAAGAACTGAACCTGGAACTGGGAACAAGTCGTCGACTTTCTGCTCAGAGAACAGGATGTATTCGTCCCCAAATTTGAATCGAGCTTCCAATTTCTGCTCAGAGAGAGATCAAGCGAGAGAGAGAGAGAGAGAGAGAGAGAGAGAGAGCAACAAATTTGAATTGGGCTTCGAATTCGGACGCACACAGAGAGAACGCAACACGATCGTTTGAGCGAGAGAGAGAGGGAGAGAGAGAGAGAGAGAGAGAGAGAGAGAGAGAGAGAGAGAGAGAGCGATCCAGAGATCCAGTGAGGGAGTGGGATGGGGGTTTTGAAATTTAAAGAAGGGAAAATATGACCGTTTGGGAATAGTACCGCTTAAACGCGGGTTTCATCACGTGCCGTTTTCCCTCTGCTCTTCGGCGCCTGCGAGTGGGAACCCCTCCCCAAAGGGCCCAACCCAACCACATTGTGTACCGAATGACTAAATTACCCACGAATTTCAAATCATGCAGACCGCAGAGCTCGGGGTATTTTAGTCAAACCAAAAACTCAAAAGCTCAAAGGATCGCAGAATCGTATCGCTGTCTCGGTTACGAGTGATCCAGATGTATATGAGAAGTGTGGCGTTTGGGAGTACGCGATGCCAGTAAGGTGCTCCATAAGATTTTGAAGTCGACAGAAGTAGTCGCTGAATTTGTCTATCATCAATTATTTTGAGTTATTTAGTAAAAAATTCTATTAAATATGGATAAAATGACAAAAATACTATCAATTTAATAAACAATGAGTCAAAATGATTTGATAAAAATTAAGGATATTTTTATCATTTTATCCTTATCTAATGAAAATTTTACACGGAATTATCAAAATGATTGATAACAGACAAACTCAGAGACTACTTCTATGGAACTCAAATCTCAATGATCGAAGTGATGGGTTATGTTAATCTGAATGACCATTTTGACTATAAAACTTTAATAGACCACTGAAACCAAAATTGTCCAATTCCTCCTTCGTATTATTTCCACACACATCTTTATTCCCAGCCCATCAAATTTCCTCAAGCATTAATATACTTTTTTGCCATGATTTTCTAATAATTTAGACAAAACATTTTCCAAACACCGATTGTACACGTTTAATGACTTTGAAACAAAAAATGGCCACATTTTAATTAGCAAAATATATTTCAAGTAAAAATAGGATAGAATAGGGCACCGTTCGAATCCGAAATTAGAAGAACCAACATTCTTGATCATACACTCGTTGAGTGCAAACTGCAAAAACCAAAACCAAACAATGACGCGAGAAGCATCAGATATGCGATGTTTTTTCCCGCTACTCATTGCTTGCTTTGAACTATTACAATGAATGCAATTCGGAATAATTTCACAGCATACAGATTCAGAAAACGAGTCCAAACACAAACGTTACTGAAACTGATACGAAAATAAATACAGCATATCGGCATTCACAATAGACAACTGCAATATACTTAAATTAGGTCGTGGAACCCCTAGTTTATAAGCACATCGATGTTATGTACAGAATAATCACATTATGTTTCCACCAACACACACAAATACCAACAGGCCAACCTTTTTTAACCCTAAACGGCATCTGCATTTTTTTCCATTTCAGACTATCATAGTCTCTTCACTTCGCACACTCAGAAAAGGATATTGTCTTCCTTCCAGTTCCTATACTAAAGACTCACTGATTCGACCTTTTCATTTGCTGCATTTTGCATCCAGAATGTTGAACAGACAACTATACGCTAGGAAATTCAGTGCGGTTAACCAGATCAGAGATTTCCTCTTTATTTACACATAACTCCATTTGTTTTTTTGGACAAGACACATTTCAACACTAAACATTCCATGGAAAATGAATTTCAACTAATATTTCATCACAATATTTACCCGGTAAGTCCAGCTAGCTTTGTATGGAAATCAACGAATTCTTTCGATGGGCCTTCTGCACTAAGGAATTGCAGTAGCTCCTTCTCTGCACACTGATGAAACCTTTCCAATGCAGACTCTGCCTCACCTGAAGACAAAAGCAGAATTGAATATTTCAGAAAACTTATAAAACAACTCCTAACTAGTTCCTGCAGATATACACAGTTAATACCTTGCAAGTACTCAAAAAACTGCCTCTTCGCTTGCTCACGCTCTGGCAGGTAGTACCATAAGCATATGTCCATTTTAGTCAGCATTTCATCTACAAACACAAAGAAAAAAAGGCAAAAATAATGTCAGCATTTCATCACCAAACAAATCTGATTTCATGTTATACGTAAAGAAAACAAAACTTCTTCTACAAGTTGTATTTCATTTTCTATCAATAACAATTACATGGATGTATGTATATATAGCCTTGGGCTCTTTACATTTATGCCCTTAACTAAACTGTTACAATTCTAACTAACCACACCTAATAACAAAACTAACAACATTTAGTTTTTACAAACTATGTTTTCTCAACAGATACAGATGATTGATCATCTGTCCTAATACACCCCCTCAAGCGAGAGATGGAATCAGAATTGATGCCAAGAGGAAGCTTGGAACACAAGTAGCGGAACCTGGTTTTGGACAAAGACTTGGTGTGGAGATCAGCCAATTGATCTTCACTGCAAACAAACTGCACTTTAAGCAGACGAGCTAAAACCAGTTCACGAATGTAGTGGTAGTCAAGTTCAATATGCTTAGTACGAGCATGAAAGACGGGATTGGAAGCTAAGGAGATGGCGGAGAGGTTATCACACCAAAGAGTAGGCAGCTGAGGAAGAGAGCAGTGAAGATCACGCAAGATTTTACAGACCCAAGTAAGTTCTGCAGCAGTGTGAGCCAGAGACCTGTACTCTGCCTCGGTGGAGGAACGAGCAACCGTGCTTTGTTTCTTAGCACTCCAGCTAATGAGATTGGAACCAAGAAACACACAATAGCCACTAGTGGAGCGCCTATCAAACGTGCAACCAGCCCAATCAGCATCCGAGTATGCGGAGAGAGCAACAGAACTTTTGGTAAACCAGAGGCCTTGGGAAACAGAACCCTTAAGGAAACGAAGAACACGTTTAGCAGCTTGAAAGTGCTGTTCGCGCGGAGCATGCATAAATTGGCATAACTGATTTACAGCAAACGCAAGATCAGGGCGAGTCCAGGTGAGGTACTGAAGTCCTCCAACCAGAGACCGATAAGCAGTCGGATCAGAGAGAAGAGACCCACTGTGATCCAGTTTCTGGGAGCCAAGAGGTGTGCAGCAAGGCTTTGCACCCTCCATATTAGTCCGCTTGAGAAGCTCAAGTAAATATTTGGTTTGGTGAAGGAAGATCCCTGTAGTAGATCGCTGTACTTCCAACCCCAGGAAGTAGTGTAAAGGACCGAGATCCTTCACTGGAAATCTGGCACTAAGCTGTGTAATAAACTGATGACAGAGATTAGAGTTAGGTCCAGTGACAAGAATGTCATCCACATAGACAAGAACTATAACCAAGTGAGGACCATTTAGTACAAATAAAGAAGCATCAGAGGAGGACTGAGTGAAACCAAGAGTCTGTAATGCCTGGAACAGTTTATCAAACCAAGCCCGAGGCGCTTGTTTGAGACCATACAAGGATTTTCTGAGCTTGCAGACATGACTGGGAAAGAGAGGATCAGTGAAACCAGGAGGTTGCTGCATGTAAACATCCTCATGTAAGTCGCCATGGAGAAAGGCGTTGCTAATATCCAATTGGTTTAAAAACCAATTGTGTTGGACAGCAAGGGTGAGCAGAATGCGAATAGTAACCGGTTTAGCAACCGGGCTAAAAGTGTCGTGAAAATCAACCCCTTCTTTTTGATGAAAGCCCTTGGCTACAAGCCGGGCTTTGTAGCGATCGACAGTACCATCAGCCTTGGTCTTGATGCGGAAGACCCACTTGCAGCCTACAACGTTTTGAGTAGAATGAGAAGGAACTAAAGACCAAGTTCCTGTAGAGATTAATGCATTATATTCATCTTGCATAGCAGCTCGCCAGTGAGCATGCTTGGAGGCCTGTAAATAGGTGTTGGGGACAAAATCAAGAGGAACAGAGAGTGGATGTTTAGTCGCTGCATACGCCTTCGGTTTGTAAATGCCTGCCTTAGATCTGGTGACCATAGGATGAGCATTATCAGAAACAGGGAGAGGACAGGGTGCAGATGGAGAGACAACAGAGCTGCCTGGATGACAGGTTGCAGAAGGAGAGACAACAGAGCTGCCAGGATGAGAAGCACCTGTAGGTGGAGAGACCGCAACAACAGCATCAGGGACTGAGGAACTCGGGCTAGGAGAAGATGAAGAAGCAGCAGCAACAGGAAGAGGCTGTTGAGTATACTTGTTAAAATAAAGATCCATGGAAGAAGAGGAGACTGGAGGAACACTTGCAAATGGAGATGGAGGAAGAGGCAGGGACTGAAACGGATATGTATCTTCATTAAAAACCACATGTCTGGAGATGTAGATGCGATTGGCAACAGGATCAAAGCAGCGATAGCCTTTGTGTTGAAGGCTATAACCTAAAAACACACAACTCTTGCTCTTAGCAGCCAATTTGCTAGAAACATAAGGTTTGAGCCAGGGGAAACACTGACAGCCAAATACTTTGAGTTTGGAATAATCCGGATGCTGATGGAAGAGAATTTCCCAGGGAGACAGGGTAATACCAGAGATGGGCAGGCGATTTATAAGGTATATAGCAGTGGAGAATGCTTCAACCCAAAATACATGAGGGACATGAGACGCCACAAGTAAAGTCCGAGCTGTTTCAACAAGATGCCTGTGCTTTCTCTCAGCACAGCCATTTTGTTCAGGAGTGTGTGGACAGCTAAATTGATGAAGTATACCATGTGTACGAAGAAAAGATGCAAAAGAATGACCAGTGAACTCACCCCCTGAATCAGAACGCAGGACTTGTATTTTATTGCCAAGTAAATTTTCAACATAGGTTTTGAAGACAACAAATGTAGAAAATACATCAGATTTTGCCTTCAAAGGGAAAAACCAGCTATATCTACTAAAGTCATCAACCAAGAGTAAGTAATATTGAAAACCACTGCTAGATTTAACAGAAGCAGGTCCCCACAAATCACAGTGCAACAATTGAAGACTGCGAGTTGTAGTGGAAGAAGCCATTCCAAAGGGAAGCTTGTGGTTCTTAGCTAAAGCACAGTCGGAACAGAAGAAGTCAACCGTAGATTTGCCATGCACTGCAAGTGAAGTAGTAGAGATGACCCTGCGAAAAATGGAAGAAGAGGGATGACCCAAGCGTCGATGCCAGACTTGAACAGGAGCCTTTACACTGAGAAAAGCAGAATGAACAGGAGGAGAAGAGTTACTGGAACTTGGCAGTGGATAGAAACCATCTTTAACCATTCCCCGCAAAAGCGTCCTCCCCGAAATACGATCCTTGACAGTGGATCCATAAGGGTCAAGAGTTAAAGAACAGTCATTATCCTTAAGAAATTGATAAGCAGATAAAAGATTATGTGCCATGGAAGGAACATGAAGAACATTCTGCAGTTTAAAAGAGTGATGAGGAGTGTGCAGAGTAGAAGAACCAACATTATGAATGGATAAACTTTTACCATTGCCAATATACACTTTGTCCTCGCCAGTGTAGGGAGTGGGAGAAGAAAGATTAGCAACATCATTGGTGATGTGAGATGTAGCGCCTGAATCAATTAACCACGGCTGAGAAGATTTTGCAGAATGATGCACAAACATGGCAGCAAGCTTAGCCGGAGGAATACGACCACAGATTTCAGGGTTCATGCGATCGAAACAATCAATAGCCTCATGACTAGTAGAACCACAAATCTGACAAGGGGCTTTGAAGTGAGAGGAACCTGAATGATTTCTGGAGCCTTGATATATCCGATGACCGCGATTAGGAGAGAAATTACCACGATGATTGCGATTGCCCCGATTAGAAACAAATTGACCCCGAGGAAACTTGCCACGATTAGAGTTGTATCGAGAAGCAGATTGAAGAGGAGAAAACTGAGCAGCAGATGGAGTAGGAAGTAGAGGAGGCTGAGATTGCACGGAGAAGGCCTGAAAAGGTTCAACCACAGAGGCGACTGTTTTTCGTCGAGCCATAGAAAGTTCCTTAGTAAGTAAGAGACCGTGAAGTTCATCAAGAGACGTAGAAGACAGGCGAAGCATGATAGAGTCTATGAATGACTCAAACTCATCAGGTAAACCATGTAAAGTAGCTGCAATGAGATCACGATCAGAAACAGAAGAACCCGCAGCATGTAATGAATCTGCAATTTCCTTGATTTGCTGTAGATAGACAGAAATAGAATTGGAGCCTTTTTGAACCGATTGAAGACGAGATCGCAATTGATGAATGTTAGCCTCCGAAACACCACCAAAACGCTGTTCAAGTTTCACCCAAAGCTCGCGAGACGACGAAACCCCAACCGTGAACGGAATGATCTCTTCAGAAAGTGTGGAATTCAACCAGATCAGAAGATTCTGATCTTTTTCATACCACTCCTCAGCAGCAGGATTCAGCGAGCGATCTGCCAAGAAAGGTGATGGACAGATCTCAGTGCCATCAATCACACCAAGAAGCTTGTACCTTCGTAAAATAGGAGCAAACAACGCTCGCCATGGAAGATAATTGGAGCTTTTCAATTTGATCGGCACCATGCTTCCAATGTTGTGAATCGTAAGAGAAGTATACGAATTCAGAGAAGGAGGATGAGAAGTCAAATTAGGGTTTGGAGACGATTCAATTGGGGACGATTCAGATGGAGAAGCCATAATCCCAGAAAATAAGAAGCAATCAACAAACAGAGAAGAGATCGGAGAAGGAAAATCAAAGAATCAGAGTTGAAACAACAAGAAAACGATCAGAAGAAGATCGATCGATGCGGAAGGTGGAAAGAAAGCTGTGAAGCAAGAAGGCGAGATACCATAAAGAAAACAAAACTTCTTCTACAAGTTGTATTTCATTTTCTATCAATAACAATTACATGGATGTATGTATATATAGCCTTGGGCTCTTTACATTTATGCCCTTAACTAAACTGTTACAATTCTAACTAACCACACCTAATAACAAAACTAACAACATTTAGTTTTTACAAACTATGTTTTCTCAACAGATACAGATGATTGATCATCTGTCCTAATAATACGTACACTGTGCACTAAACTAATTCATTTTATATCTAACAAGAAACGCCGGAATTCACCTGCTGCCAGGCATCGGTTATGAACTTGAGCTGAGACTCAGGCTCGCGCTGTATGTCACTAAGTTTCTCCATCTGAGAGAGAAAAACAACGTATTCATCAGTTATTACATAGTAACTTCACAGAAATCCCAAATAGCTGACAAGAGTCCGGTTGAAACAATCATACCCAACATCTTCTAGCAATCGGTGATTTTTTTCAGTAAGAAACATAAACTACCCTTTTTTAACTGAAGAAACCCAATCAAGATAAAATACACTGAATCTCTTGAATGCTTTAACAGAGATTTTAAAAGGAAACAAAAGATTTAATACTATCTCTAAGTATATCCACTTCCTTGCCTTCTGTCAAAAAAAGAATAACCCGCCATTTCCTTCCTACCACACATTCCATAAAGGAGCCAATATTGCATGCTACTAAACATGAATCTCTGATTTAATGACCGAGATAGTTGAAGAGCCACTGACTTTCTCACAAGTCATAACCTGTCTCCACCTACAGACACTAATTCTATCTCCTTTACACACTCAGACATAAGTTTCCTACTCCTGGACATGGACAAAAAAAAAAAGGTAACATCTTCGACAAATGCAAATGAGACATCCATATAGCGTCCCTAAAGGATGATTTTTTTAATTTACACTGTCAAAGTCTACCAGTTGACACGAGGGGGTGTAAGTGCAACTACAACTACGGTTCTAGTTCTACAATCCGCTCGAACGATGAGAAACACAACCATGGTCAATTTTTCTATTCTCTCGAGTCTAATTTCTGAAAGGTGAAAACACATAAAATTTCATGTTTATGCTGTTAACCCTACACAAACTTAATTTCTAGCCTTGCATCTATGAATAGAATAAGTACAATCTTCCTAGCATCTGTCATTAGCAACACGGTCGATTACAATTGATCAATAATATTTCAGATCTGCAAAGTTTAAATATGGTTCTAGTTATACAATGGAGTAGAACATGAGCTCTAAGCTCATACTGTTAAACACATTTGAACTTCATCCAAGAATGAAAATCACTAACACATGAAATCATGTATACATGTTTTATTTGTATATATGTATGTGTGCATGTAGCACATATACTTACATGCACAGTTCGCATTTGATTCAAATCCGCAAGAGCCTTTTGCCTCGACTGCCAAGGAAGAAAAAAAATTAGTCAATGATTGAAAGAGAGAGGGACTTTCATAAAGATCCATTTTAAAGCAGCATTAAGGCTTAGCCAATTAAATTCGTAAGATGGAAGAATAATGCACAGAAAAATCTTGATTCTAATTTAAGGAAGCTTCCACCCTCCTATGCAGTCCCTGCAAAACTGAAGTCACGCACAGGTGTCTACCTACCTACTACTGTTTGCCGCAACAAATTCGGTGAAAATTGAAATAGAAACCCAGAGTGTAATCAAATAAGTGTCAAGAGAAGCAATATGTTCTCTGATCATTGAGAAAAGGGTCACTGACAAAAAACACAGCCAGGCTACTAACATAACTGAATTTGTTAAAAATTGGCACGATGAAGATCTCTTGCATGAATTCATGGTATAGCACAAGAAACAGCGGAATTTTGAAAAAGAAAATTGTGAATACCTGCTGATTGCTTACCCAACGTTCATAATAATGAGTGTATTTCTCCAGAGAATTTTTTGCCATTTCTCTTCTTCTCTCAGCTTCATCATACTACAATCAATAATACAAACTCTAAGTAATAGAAGAAAAAGAATGCTATTTCCAAAAGGGGAAATAAAACAGAATTACTACAAAGAAAAGTATAAATCATCCTTACAGCTCCCTCTTGCTTAGCTGCCTCGTAGCGGTTACATGCATAGAAACCACCCGTCCTTTCACCATGCTCCGCCCATGAACCAAGGCAAAGCCTGCACGGTACATATAATTCATTTAGCATCACATGTAAAACTTAACCATATTAGAACAGAATCAAAAGAAAAGTATTCAGATATTTTTTATAAACAATAATAAATTTCCATTGAAGTAAGAAACAGAAGCAGAAAGCATACCAGCAAAATTCAAATTTGCAGGGTGGGGTGCATGTCATGTGCATACATCCTTGGTTTTTTTCGATAGGCCACTTGCACTTTGGACATGGCTTAGAATTGGCCAGTATCCTGAGCATCATTAAAAAAGGTTAGGACAGAACAATACAAAATGAATCGTGAATTACCAAGAATTCCACCAACTCACATAAAAGTGTTGATAAAAGTTAACTTTCAATGGAGTATCTGAAACTAAAACTAATCATGTTTTCACTTTGCACGACTCAATTCAACACAATTAATGAATATACTTCCAGACGTTACAGGACCAGTGACGCAACACCATGCCCTACACTAGGCCATGAAAATTAAATTCAAATGAGCATGTTTTAGTTTATTCACAACCCCGTATCCTGTGTAGCACCCAAACAGAACATTGCATTAATGTTATCCAACGTGATCCAAAGCAATCTAACCCTCCGTCCTAATCCAATCCGAGTTACCAAACATGGTCTGAGGCAAAAATTTAAGAGGATTTCATACGCTAGACACACTAATCCACGCACACACGCGTAACTTACGCATAAAACCTATTACCAAAAAAGTTAATATTTCCCCACAATTTATCACATTAAATTCCCTTGCATACCAAAGCAGTGGAAGTTATCAAATCAGCACACAAAAATTAGTGAAAAATAAAGGTTAGAGAAGGAGAAGAAAAACATAATACTCTAATTATGACAAGCACATAATGAAGGGGTATTCTTACCATGGAAACAACCAGAAAGCCAATAAATGTATCAAAAGAGAAATGCATTAAATAAAAGTGTAAAACCACAAAATACAATTTTGGATGCTAAGAGAAAATACAAACCAGTTCATGTTTTCAGACTCAGCACTGTTGTTTGAAATCCATTTCTCCACAGTGCTACAGTCGACAGGACGACAATACAAAGTTTAATACATGGGTACAAATTAAAACTAAAAATAAAATATTACAAATTTAAAAAAAAAATTCAAATTAAAAGTGGGTACAAACTAAAAATATAAATATATGATACAAAGTTTAGCCATAAACATAAATATACCATATGTAATTTTTCTATCATTGATTAACTATACAATGTCACATGCTAGTAAACAAATGGGCAAAAAAATAAATTAATATATGGGTACAAATTAAAACTGAAAAGAAAATTGGTACAAATTAAAAAAGGTTTGCAAATTAAAAATGAGTACAAACTAAAAATAAAAATATATGATAAAAAATTTAGCCATAAATATAAATATACTAATTGTAACATTTTTAACACTAAATGAATATATTTAGAAATAAAAAATATTTTATTATTAAAATAATTAATGATGTTATTAATACCCAAGGATCTTGATCAAAAATTAAAAAAGAATAAAATTTTAATTAATAGAGTAGCAAAAGGAGTAATGAGAACCTAATTTCTGCTTAAAATTATCAACCTGGCATTATTGAATACTGAAACACATAGATAACACCATTTTTTTTAACATGACTTTTTTATCATGATAACATTAGTTTTCTATGCAAAAGGATACAAAGTAATGAGATAGACGTTTGATAAAGTTGATACATTAACATGTTCTCTTTGATATTGTTATTGAAAAGCCAATCTTAAGGACATTTATAGATGTTTTATATTATTATTAATAATAATAATTCAAATCTTGGGTAGCCAAAAACATTTCAGATTTATTGTACAACTTTGGGTTTGCATCTCTATAAATAGACAAAATAAAATCACTTTTGAATCTTTTATTAAGTTCAAATCTACACGTAAAGAAGTGAAAAAACACGGGCTAGACTGTAAGGGTGCGTTTGTTGCACCGGACTGTCTCGGACAGGACTAGCTTTAGGAACTAAGCTGGATTGGCTTAGACTAGACTAAACTGGACTGACTTAATGAAGCGTTTGGTGTAGCGTTGGACTAAGAAGCTAGACTAACAATAAATTATTATTATAATAATATTTTAATTTATTTTTTTATTAAAAATATCAAAATGAATATATGGAAAAATAAAAGGGCATAGCCCTCTTCTTCTTCACGAATTGCAGGTGCTTTTGCAACTTGGAGAATTATCAAACTTTCATTGACTCAAATTGATAGTAAATAGAACCAAATTTGCAGTTTAGAAGATGAACGAGCCTTGTATAAGATTTCTTGAACATTGGTTTCACCCTCACCCTCATCGACAGTTCCACTCAATTCGTTGGATTTTTGTAAGACTACCATAAGCTTTAATGTAAAAGGTATTGATTAACTAGAAAAGATCATATACCAGCAGAAATTAATGAGTTAATAACAAAACATATCACAATTTACATAGAACAACTTTGTATTTCAATTCATAAAAGGAAAAATAGCAGATAAATTGAAAACAAATGGGTAGCAATCAAAACCCAGAAACCAATCAAATATGAGAAATCAATTAAACAAATCGATCAAAAACAAAAATCTATCAAAACCCATTAATAATTTGACGAATCTTCAAAACAAAACTGAAGAAAACTAAGAAGAGAAAGTGGCAGAGGAAGCTGTGATTTACGAGGACGCAACGGTGGTCTTGGGATGGTCTAGCGAAGTTGTCAAGCAGGATGAGGAGTCGAGCAGAGCGAGGAGTCGAGTGGGACAACGCAAGAGAAAAGAAGTGTCTTAGCAATCCGGTGGTGGTTGGGGGGGGGGGGGGGTGGTCCTGCTAAGACTATCTAGCATGCCCCATAGTCGAGGCGAGTGAGGTTTAATCCCACTAAAATTAGTCCCTTCCTCTAACAAACATGAGACTACAGTAACATCTAATCTAGTCTCCAGTACGTTCCTTAAGAGCTCAACAACATGTCTCATACTTGAATTTATAAAAAAAATTTAAGAAAAATTAATAAAGTAGTCCAACTTTATTAATTTTTCTCAGTTCAGGTCTAGATGACAAAAATATTGTAAATTAAGGTACAAACATAATTATTTCCATGAATTTGAGCAGTAATAGAAAGTATATACTACTACAGGCACTTGCAAGGATTTGAAAGGTCCACTCGCATGGCCTTCAACATTCCTTCTTTTGTGTTGCCACAGTAGAGGCATTTCTTGAAGAAACACGGGTACGTAGTATCAAATCTTGGAGTTGCGACAGGAGAGACTGCACCCCGTCTTCGTGTGTGACATACGTTTAAACGTTCATGTTGGATATTACATGCGTCACCTGTTGTGTCTTGGCCCGTTCGTTAGTGTGGAAATGAGATTCATATTACAACCTTACCAAAATACAAATTCACGGTTGAATAATTTAAAATACAAGAAATAAAGACACCGAGAGAATTATGAGGTTCGGCAAAAACCTGTCTATGTTCCCAAAGAGATATTGCTCTTTACTATGAGAATAACAGTATAAGTTACACATGAGTTAAATCCACGTAATCCAATACTAATCCCAAACCCCTGTACACCTACTCACATAATTTTTTCAAGAGCCTCAGTTCTCTCGTTAGAATATTTTTCACTCTAACTCCCTTGATTTTCTCTCAACCCATGGTCAACCTTTCCGATGGGAGAGTCGGATACTCTCCCCCTTGGATGCTTCTATGATGCTTACCTTCCCACTTTCCAAGACCAAAAAGTCTTAAGTTCACGTGACATAATCAACACCTAGCCTACCTAGCATGCACCCCTTTCTATCCCTAGCCTACAGGGTACAACTTTTTCTCCATTTGCCAATTAATGCATAGAAGATAAAACATGCACAATTGCATGCAAGCAAACACAAAGTCACGGTTGCTGCCATTTCCTTGTAGCATTCACATGGTCTCAATTGTGGTCATATTGAAGACTAATAATATTCAAAAATTCCAAGCGTCAACTCCACGTTTGACGGGAAGACTTGACCGGGTCAGTCAACACTGGCACCATACAGCTCTTTGATTGAGCTGCAAATCCTTTCAGAAATTCCAAGCGTAAAGAAAGGATTAGAAAATCTGCACCTCCAAAGTTGTTACTAGCTCCACACACCTTTATTCCCAGCCCATCAAATTTCCTCAAGCATTAATATACTTTTTTGCCATGATTTTCTAATAATTTAGACAAAACATTTTCCAAACATGGATTGTACACATGTTTAATGACTTTGAAACAAAAAATGACCACATTTTAATTAACAAAATATATTTCAAGTAAAAATAGGATAGAATTGGCCAGTATCCTGAGCATCATCAACAAAGGTTAGGACAGAACAATACAAAACAAAACATGAATTACCAAGAATTCCACCAACTCACATAAAAGTGTTAATAAAAGTTAACTTTCAATGGTGTATCTGAAACTAAAACTAATCATGTTTTCACTTTGCACCACTCAATTCAACATAATTAATTAATATACTTCCAGACATTACAGGACTAGTGACCCAGCGCTGAGCCCTACACCGGACCATGAAAATTAAATTCAAACGACCATATTTTAGTTTATTCAGAGTCTCGTATCCTGTGTAGCACCCAAACATAACATTGCATTAATGTTATCCAACATGATCCAAAGCAATCTAACCCTCCCTCCTAATCCAATCCGAGTTACCAAACATGGCCTGAGGAAAAAATTTAAAAGGATTTCAGACGCTAGACACACTAACCCATGCACACACGCGTAACTCGCGCATGAAACCAATTACCAAAAAAGTTAATATTCCCCACAATTTATCACATTAAATTCCCTTGCATACCAAAAGCAGTGGAAGTTATCAAATCAGCACACGAAAATTAGTGAAAAATAAAGGTTAGAGAAGGAGAAGAAAAACATAATACTCTAATTATGACAAGCACATAATGAAGGGGTATTCTTACCATGGAAACAACCAGAAAGCCAATAAACGTATCAAAAGAGAAATGCATTAAGTAAAAGTGTAAAACCACAAAATACAATTTTGGATGCTAAGAGAAAATACAAACCAGTTCATGTTTTCAGACTCAGCACTGTTGTTTAAAATCCATTTCTCCACAGTGCTACAGTCGACAGGAGGATGAGCTTCCTCTGTACACTGCACAGCCAGAACAAAATTTGACTCACCTATATAGATAAGTTTTCGCTGAGATATTAAATACCAAAAGTTACAAAAGGAAACTTACATTCCAGCAAAATCCATAGGAGCAGAGGCAAGATACATCATAATTTTCATTGTCACCAACAAAATTAACAGCATATTCACAACCCGGATAAGGACACCACTTGGTCTAGCAGCAAAGAAAAAGAATTACAAATCATGGTGAGAAAAATGGAAAAATATGAAGGAAGAAAAATGATATTCATAAATTCCACTATACCACACAAGAGTAATAGAGAGGAATTGAAAAGAAAATAAACCACTAATAAAAAAATGATACTCATATAATCACTCACACGCCCACACAGGCACAGGGGTAATTGAAAAGAAAAGAAACCACCAATCATTTTTCAATATAGTAATTAAAATTGGGGATACTTTGGATGCGGTCCCCAATTCATAACACTCTTTGACTAAAACCTTAATGATATTCAAAGTTTGATCAAAGTCCCTTGAATTTGTACACCTCATTATATTACTATTGATATTTATATTTTTATAGTTTTGACATTAATTGTTTGATATTTTATGACATTTATAATCCTATAAATTTAAAATCCCTCATGATAATACTATTAAAAACGGCTACAATAAAAAAATTCAAACATTTTGATTGAATAAATGGATAAAAACTATGTAACAATAAGAAATAATAGTGTTAAAAAAAATTGGTACATTTCTCATAGAACAAAGTGTTAAAAAAAAAACAGATGGCAAAAGAATGTAGCCATAGTGTTAAAAAAATTGGTACATTTCACATATAACAAAGTGGTAAATTAGTAAAGAAGAACGGGTACATTATAAATAAATTAGGGTACAAATAAAAGATTAAAAAATTATGAGTACAAATGAAATTTTAAAAAATATGGGCACAAAAACAAATTAATACATGGGTACAAATTAAAACTAAAAATAAAATACTACAAATTTAAAAAAAGGTTGCAAATTAAAAGTGGGTACAAACTAAAAATATAAATATATGATACAAAGTTTAACCATAAACATAAATATACCATATGTAATTTTTCTATTATAGAGTACAACTTTTTCTCCATTTGCCATTTAATGCATAGAAAATAAAACATGCACAATTGCATGCAAGCAAACACAAAGTCATGGTTGCTGCAATTTCCTTGTAGCATTCACATGGTCTTCAATTGTGGTCATATTGAAGACTAATACTATTCAAACATTCCAAGCGTCAACTCCACGCTTGACGGGAAGACTTGACCGACCGGGTCAGTCAACACTGCATCTCCAAAGTTGTTACTAGCTCCCATATTTATTTGTGACGCATACAAACTGGCGAAAAAACATATCATACTGCAACTCAAAACCATGACATTTCTTTATATGCTCCTGCTGTTGTCCGCATTGCCACTGATCAAACCGACATCAATATCTCCAAGAAAACAAGCAGAATCTCTCATCAAATGGACGGACGACTGGTCTTCATCATCATCGCTACTCAATTCATGGTCCCTCACCAACCTCAACAGCCTCTGCAACTGGGCTGCCATTTCCTGCTCCAAAACCAGAACAGTCTCCAAAATAGACATCTCCAATATGCAAATTATCGGAACGCTATCCCTTTTCGACTTTTCCTCATTTCCAAATCTCACCCACTTCAATCTAAGTGGCAACTATTTCGATGGGCCTATACCATCTGAGATTGGCCAGGTAACAGAGCTTCAGTATCTAAATCTCCGCAACAAGTCTCTCTGGTACCATCCCTCATCAACTGAGCAATCTCCAAAAGGTACGGTACGTGGACCTTGGATTAAACTATTTTATCTATGCTGATCAAGATTGGTCAGAATTTGCAGGCATGCCTTCATTGGCCTACCTTGCTGTGTCTATGCAACATGATGATTCATATCATTCAGAATTCCCAAAATTTATATCTCAATGCCGGAACTTGACGTTCCTCGACTTGTCTCAAAATAATTTGATTGGCCAAATTCCACCTTCGATAGGCCAACTCAGGGAGCTCCAATACCTCAATCTTTCATACAACTCCTTAAACTCTTCTATCCCTTCTGAGCTTGGTCTTTGTACAAACCTCACCCACTTGTCCTTGTCTTCCAATAAACTCAATGGGGAACTGCCTCTGTCCTTGTCCAATCTGAGCAACCTCGTTGAATTGGGTTTAGATAATAATCTATTTACTGGTCAAATCCTTCCTTCCCTGGTCTCCAATTGGATTTATATGGAATCTTTGCAACTTCAGTCCAATGAACTCAGTGGGGAGATTCCGACGGAAGTTGGAAATATGAGCTTTCTATTGACGCTCAATCTAAGAAGGAACCACTTGACAGGAGTGATCCCTCAGATTCTAAGCAATTTAGCTCCGCTTAAGCTGCTCGATTTGTCACACAACCATCTTTCGGGGCAAATCCCATCATTTGTCAACATGTTTTTTCTTCTTGACATTAATTTTTCTTATAACAACTTCACTGGCCGAATCCCATGCATTTTCCAATGGGCACCAGCAAATGCTTTTGTTGGAAACTCTGGGCTGCATGGGTATGTACACTCGTGTGTACACAGAATACCCCATCGGCCCAACAGAAATTTCAAAAAGGATAACAAAAGAGTTCTAATTGGTATCCTTGTGCCTGTTTGTGGTTTATTAATGGTTACAACTGTCATTGGTCTTATGTTCCGTAAAAAATCCAGTCTCGTTTTGAACAAAGTCAACACTTCTGAAAACTTTGAGAGTTTGGAGTCGATGATATTGCAAAAGGAAGTAAAGTTTACGTTTGCGGAAGTTGTGAAGGCTGTAGATGACTTTCATGAGAAGTACTGCATTGGGGCAGGAGGGTTTGGAAGGGTTTACAAGGCAGAGTTGCAATCAGGCCAAGTTGTTGCAGTTAAAAGGCTTAACATGTCAGACTCTAATGATATTCCAGCAATCAATCTCCGTAGCTTTCAGAATGAAATCCGAACTTTGACAAGCATCCGGCACCGGAATATCATAAGGCTCTATGGCTTCTGTTCAAGGAGGGGTTGCATATTCTTGCTTTATGAATACTTAGAGAGAGGAAGCCTGGGAAAAGCTTTGTATGGAGTTGAAGGTGTTAATGAACTCGTTTGGGCAACTAGAGTCAAAATTGTGCAAGGACTTGCTTATGCACTTTCTTACTTGCACCATGATTGCTCTCCACCAATTGTGCACCGTGACATAACCGTCAACAATGTATTGCTTGAGTCTGATTTCGAGGTTCGTCTCTCAGATTTCGGAATAGCCAGGTTGTTGAGTACTGATTCATCCAACTGGACAGATATCGCTGGTTCATTTGGCTACATAGCACCAGGTAATGTAAACTTAATTTGTACATTTATGGTTCATCTTTTTGCTTATTGGGACATGTTTTAAGGTAGCCAGTTTTGTTTTTATTGATGTGCAGAGCTTGCATACACTATGCGAGTCACGGATAAATGTGATGTATATAGCTTTGGAGTGGTGGCGCTCGAAGTCATGATAGGAAGGCACCCAGGAGATATGCTAGAGTCCCAGCTACAAGAATCATCAAAATCAAGGAGGGGCAATGTAGAATTGCTCCTGAAAGATTTGTTAGACCAAAGGTTGGAACCGCCAACCAATGAATCTACAAAGGCAGTGGTGCTTGTAGTGATAATGGCCTTGGCCTGTATACGAACGCGTCCTACGTCCAGACCCACGATGTTATTTGTGGCACAAAAACTCTCAGCTCAAACCCTGCCTTGTCTTCCCGAACCATTTGGTATGTTGACAATCAACAAGCTAATGGCACTATAAAAAAAAAAAATTAAAAAATAAAAAATAAAAAAAAATAAAAAAAAGAGAAAAAAAGAAAACAAGGGCAAATAGTTCAAACTTCCCTTTTGTATTCCTGCCACACGCAATTCCATCTAATTTCTCGTGTAATACATCTTCAGTACTGTAATTACTCATCTGTATTATTTGTCGAATGTGGATTAATGTGTGATGAATTTTCTTAATCGTAATTGCATTAAACCGATAATCCATAATGTGTCAAAATAACTCCACAATTAATAAAAAAACTTGAATTATGGATTTGTGTCCTTCCTCTAGTTCAAAGAGCTACCCTAAAAAATTGAACCTGCATGGATCATTTTCGCCATGGATTATTTTGAAAGCAAACACATATGGAACTACAGGATGCAATCTGACCTTGCATCTTTGCACCATGTCGCGCGTCGAAGTACATTTCATCTTCCAGGCATTCTTAAACTTTTCCGCTATGTCGAATATAGGTTTGTGCCTTTCCTCTCTAAATCTGCAACAACCAGAACTGCTTTCACATTCACACTACAGCACAATATTACGGTGGAATAACACCGTAATATTGTGAGCAAGTCTCCGGCGTGGAGGCCATGGGGGAGGTCCCTGTTGCTTTGGAACCACCCACATAATGATAAAACAAGCGTGGCTGCTGTGCCTCAATCCAACTCTTACCGGGACAGCAAATCTATAGCTTCTGTGCGTTAAACCAAATCCCATCAGGAGCTGTTCTCATAATCTATAGCTTCTACACGGATTCATCAAACCAAAAGCACATATGGATTGGAGACAGTCCTTCAAACGATTTTGAGCTGAAAATTTCTCGCAAAACTAATAAACAAGAAAAGAGAATGCAGCAATGGGGATTACAGTGAAATGTAAGCAACCTACAAATAAGTTGACTGTGCAGAAGTCGCTGAAAAGGGCGAAAATAACTGGATGGGATGTGACCCTTATCGTGTTGGACTTCTATCGTCAGGTGATACTTTCAGGCCACGCTTTGCCTTAAACCGACTGTATCTGATTGTTAAAAGACCAACCAAGACTTATAAGCGTCCAGATTTTCACTTTGTGGTTCATTCATCTACGCAATGAGAAACGTTCTACAATCGAACTAACAAAGAGACGCATGCAGTAAGAAATCATCTTCGTTGACTGAAAGTTAGATGACTGAAAGTTATAACCCCAGCAACTACTTCTGTAAGATGGGCTGGGAAAATCAGACAGAAACCAATCTGACTTTGAATCTGTTCCCGGCCTCCAAATCAAATCTCAAAGATCATCATCATGTTTTCTCTCACTACCTCTCTATCTGACCCTGCAGTGCAGCAGGGCAGACGCCTAACAAACTGCAAAACCACAATCAACACTTTGAAGAATTCTTCAAAATGAGATAATTTTAATACACTTCACCACTTCATACCGAAAAGTGCATACATAGACAACATGAAACAATAAATATGCCACAATTTGAAGCATGAAAAGGCAACCATACCTTGCCTGCAGATAAGATACTATCGGAGGGAGGAACAGAAAAAGGTAGGTGCATTGGCCCTCCTTGCAATATACACTCCTTGACTGTACATAAATTTGAAGGTCAATAATGTCGAAAAAGAAACAAGAGTATAAAGCATAGAAGGAAGCCTTGTTCAATTCGACAAAGACAGACTTTTCTGCAATCTAAAATCACGAATATGAGTGCCATGTGCACCATCATCGTGTACTCTCTTAATACCTGACGTGGAAAACAGGAAATTGATGACCCTTTGCAAATTTTGAATATTAAGATAATTTATATTACTTGTTCATCTTAGTGTGTCTCTAAGCATGCCAAACGATAACAAACATAAAAATAAAGCAGACACATCAGAAATGCAATTGAAGGCATTTCTTTCAAATGATCAAAATGACAGTCAAATATGGGCTGTGAGGATTGTCACGCTCTCACAAATGGGACATACATAATATCAGAAACATCAAAAGCTACTGAAACTGAAAACCTAAGAGACAGTAGCTTCAAAAACTAGTCCCACATGATGAAGAAATCTACACCAAAAGAACTGCAAGTACACAGGAAACAGCATGTGAGCTCCGCATCCTACCTCGTACTTAAAGAGATGCAATTTGTAAAGAAAGAATAAAGCGCGTCATTTTTTTAGAATCACGACCATCCTGTTGAGCAGAGAAATTAAAGAACTCATAGGGAATCGATGTGAAAACAAAGTGCCGGTTGTTGACTACCTGATGCCCTCCCCCTCCTCCTTTATCCGGGCATGGGACCGGCAGCGTAAGATAAACTTACACAGGCGGAGTTAGAGAAATAAAGAACTGTAAAAAGAAAATCAGTTATGGGCAAGATGTCAAGACCAATAGAACTGTAAAAGCAAAACAGTCCAAAAACACAACTAAGGACAACAGCGAGAAACTTGCATTGCTGGTCCAAAACAGAACGTGACATATCTAATATAGACTAAGGTATGAATACTAAAAATTAAACAGAGAAAATTTACATTCCACAAAAAAATCCATAAAAACAGTGGCAAGAAACTTGATAATTGTCCTTATCGTCAACAAAACTATCAACACGTACACAAACTGACACAGAAAACTTAACACACCATGTTACCATCAAAATTCAAGCACAATACGCAGAACATGCACATGCTCAGAAGCCACACGTGCAAAGGGAGTAATTCAAAGGAAAAGAAAACATTAATTTGATTTTCAAATTTAGTATAGTAATTGAAATCATCAACCTTGAAACCTTTTGTCAATAAAAATAAAAAGAAAGTAAGATACTTGGGTGCAAAATAAATGTATTATAAAGCATTCAATGCATTAAAATTGGAAACAATCCTAGAAGCACATACATACACATGACTGGGGGAAACACAGTAGAAGCATTCAGTGCAGCAAAATGAAAGGCACGCAATGGATCAGTACGGCAGAGAAGAAGGCCCAGGTAATCACCTATACCAAATTTATTAATTAACTAATGAACCAAAAGAAATCAGAGCATATATACTAAGAACGGAAATAAAATCTATACTGATCATAACTGTGCTTCTATATGCACGCCATGGAAATTAGACAGCTGCTGTCACCTCTACATCCCTCTATTGATCATTCGCAGAATCGCTCATCCACAAACAGTCTCTCCAGTAATTGAACCCATCTAACAGTTGGCTGAATTCGTCAATTTGAGGCCACTCCTGGGGCAATTTACCTTCAAGCGTTGTCAACCATTCTTTAATGTCTCCACGCACTGCTTCACCATCTAAAGGATATTCCCTGCCGCCCAAGAATATCGGAGAAGAAGGAACATCACTCATCAGTGGCACATATTCATGATCTGAAATATGAGTGGGAAAGAGCATCACATTTCCATTAATGTAGCTTATGCACCCCTGGTCGTGATTGCTAGTGTCGCTGTCCAAGCATATGGGATAAGAAGGAACATCACTCATCAATATCACACTATCCGGATCAGAGAAATCAGTCGGCTTCATATTGCCGTTAATGTTGGTTATGCACTCCTGATCATCATACCTAGTGTCAGTAATCATACTGCTTTCAATTCCAACAAAAGGCACAACAGCAGGGGTATTGGTGATCACATTCACATTAGAATGTTTTTGTGAACCCGGTTCTTTTCTTGCTCTCTTTCTCTTAATCAGCGGCTTCTCATTCGATACTTCTTTTCTTGCCCTTTTAATCCGTGGCTTCTCATTGAAGTCGTGAGTTGGACTTGAGGAATTCATCTTGCTTCCACACCTAGACCTCAGATTCCTTTTAAGTCGGGAAAGAACGACCTTTGGGCCAGCAACTACATTAGGAAGAAGACTGTATTCTTCTAACAGCCAGCCGCCATTGTTATTAGAACCCTTGTTGTTATACCTGAAATGCCCTTTATCCCCGATTGGAATTCCGTCCAAACCTAAAACTTTGTCGGAGGATGTTTCGCTCCAAGTGCCTCCGGCTTCAATCTGGCGTTTGCTGCGGCTATCGCTGTCACTTCTAGAACGCAGCTCGTAGAAGAAGAACAAGTCCTGATCGAGTAGGGAATTTACGCCGAACTGCTCCCAAACCACCCACGGTGGTGTTTGTCCGAAGAGATTGAACTCTTGAATAAACGGCTTGCCCAAGGGCTTTCCGGAGAGGGCTCTATCGCGAAGATAGGAACAGACCAATTCTTGATCAGTAGGATGAAACCGAAAACCCAATGGCATACCGTAATAACCCACCTCCATTGTTAAACGCGATTTCAATTCAATGCAATTCAAAACAAAACAAATGCAGCAGCAAAAACCCTAATTTTTTCTTGGGCACAAAATAAAGAAGAGAAAATAAGCGAGAAATTAAAGAGAAGAAAAAGGGAAACCTGGAAGCCGATTTCGCTCGCCGAGGAGAGCAGCTCGTCGACGTCTCCTCAATCGCGGTCTTCGTCCCCAAACAAGAGCAACCGAAGAGGAATCAATTTCGAGTATTCGTAATTCAATTCAACCGGAGACTGTTGGAGCACTGAATTCTAATTCTGGTTCAAATTCGGACGCGCAGAGAGAGCGAGAGAGAAAGATTTTGAGAGAGAGAGAGAGAGAGAGAGAGAGAGTGGATTTGAAATTTAAATGGAAGAAAATATGACCGTTTGGTTTGGGAATTGGATCTTAACGTTGCGAACTTGCAAGGCTCACCGCTTAAGCGCGGGTTTTAATCACGTGGCATTTTCATATCTACCACACCCTGTATCCCCAAATTGTGAGCCGAATGACTAAAATAACGCAGGGAAAAAGAAAAAAAAATTTGTTTCATATTAAATTAATGAACCCAAACATTTAAGGGTGAAAGTTGGATTGAAAGTTGATTACGACACGAAAAAGATTTGTTTCATATTTGTATTCACATAGCGTTGCATGATTGACACGAGAAGCTATTGTCACGATGTTCTTATGTTCAAGCCACAGTTACGATTTCCTATGATTGACACGATAAGCCATAGTCACGATGTTCACATAACGTTGCATATTCATTTTTCATAGGAGTAACAAGATTTTCTCCCAGCTCTAATACACCTTTTATGTTCTTCTTGTCCAAAACTATGTTGGAGAAGATTTCATAAGAAACATGTCCGGTATCAGTCATTAGCAGATTGATTATTCATGAAACGAAACGTAGATGTCGAAACAAACAGTGATAAACTGAGTACTACTGTTCGCCAACGTCTGAAAATTGAAACAAAAACTAGTGTGCTGAAAGAAATGACAAGAACAAAAGCAAGTGCAATCAGAACTATTGGGAACTTCATGTACATTCATATGTATATTGTCTACACATTTCCTCAAGATTGACAAAAGTACGGAGTAAGACCACCAGCTAGACGAAATAACAGACTGAAGCTATTTTATCCACAACAACTATCCACAACAATAACAACAACAAAGCCTTTTCTCACTAAGTAGCGTCGGCTATATGATCGTAGAACGCCATTACGCTCGGTTCTATGTCACGTCTTCCGTGTAAATAAAAAGACTGAAAACTAATAAACTAACTATGATTAAACCGGAAGTCGGAAAGAAAAAGCTGAAAGGTAACCGTTCTCATCTGAATTCTTGAACTCTACTAGTAGCATAAAAACAAGAGCTGACGCTAATAGCTTGACAACTTGATTCAGGCAAGGCGTGTATACTCCGTGTAAAGTCCTCTTCCTCCTGCTCCGCTTCTAGATGATGATGATGGTGAGCAAGCAAATCAAGAGAAAATGGAGAACCGAGGGCCGTGGCCTTCCTATGTTTCCAACCACAACTGGCAAAATAATGATTTGAAAAGGAGGGAACGGGATGATGGTGATGAGCAGAGTAGTGTGATCAGGCTCAGTAGCTTGATGTACATGATCTTGATTTGGGTCTTCATCATCCTCTCCTCCAATATGATTAAAGAATTCTGTGATCAAGTCCTCCTCATCATCCAACCCTCTTTCATCCGTGGTTCTTGGCCCCTCCTCAATCCCGTGATGATGATGACCAAGATGAGTAGTCAGCCGAGGCACACCAGCAGCCTCGTCTGCAGCAGAGGCCGCAACAGCAGAATCAGGCAGAAGCTCAAACTCGTCAATTAAGGATCTTAACAGATCATCATCCAAGCAATCATTTGCTTCGGTGGTGCTGCTTGAGGACACCTCGTGATGAAGTAGATCATCAAGCTCCCTAATCGAGTCTGTTGTGCTAGGATTGCACCGAAAATCTTTTGGAACCAACTCAAGCTAACCCACAGGAAATATATCAAATAGAAATGCAAGAACAAAATATAAAAGACACCAAGATTTTAACGAGGTTCCTCCACAGTCAGTGTAACTGGAGTACGTCCTCGGAGCAGTAGGAGCTCACCCAATAATCCACTATCAACCAAATGGGAGTTTACAAAGTGTTGACAATCTCACAACCCAAAAGCCCAATACACCCAATAGCTCTCACACACCAAAGAAACAAATAGAGAAGGAAATATAATGAATAATTTCTTCTCTATACATATAGCTCAAAGCTATTACAACAACAACTACTTTGGTGGATGATTACTAACCAAAGAGAGGAGCTCTTTTCAAATGGGGGATCCGGCACTCCTTCTTCTCTCTGCAACTCTCCCTTACTCTTTGCAAAGAAAAAACTTTTCTTTTCTCTCTTGTTTCTTGCCACAACCGAACTCTCCACTTTCTTCTCTCCCTCTCTCTTTTTAAACCAAATCATGAGCACTCATCACATCTTTTCCAAAAGCAACAAACACCTTTCCCTTATTTTCCTCCCCAAAACAAGGAAAGGTGTTTCCACCTTTGGTTTGTTTAATCACCTAAAGTTTTCTTGGACTTGTCTTGGCCACTTGGCCAATTATTCAACAGAGTCCTCCATTACCAAAAGATCATCATCCGAATCATGAGTCCTCTGCCTCTTGACCGTATCACTCAAAACCGTAACAGTATCATCGGAATCGGAATCAGGGAAACGCGGACGCTTGAGAGAAGAGACAATGGGCCTCAAATCTTGCCCCATCTCCAATTTCTTCACGAAACACAACACAAACAGAAGAAAAAAGTGGGCTTTCTACAAAAACCAAAACCCTAAGTCGGTAATGTGGAAGAAGAAAAAGCAACACTTTCCAAACACAAGGGCTAATAACAAGATCAGCGAAGAGTGCGACTGAATTGATTTTACGGGATTTGGGAATTAGGGTTTCTTGTTACAGTGCTAGACAGACAGATATTAACGATGCCGAAAAATAAAACAGAAGAAAAGGCAAGAACTGAACCTGGAACTGGGAACAAGTCGTCGACTTTCTGCTCAGAGAAGAGGATGTATTCGTCCCCAAATTTGAATCGAGCTTCCAATTTCTGCTCAGAGAGAGATCAAGCGAGAGAGAGAGAGAGAGCAACAAATTTGAATTGGGCTTCGAATTCGGACGCACACAGAGAGAACGCAACAACACAACACGATCGTTTGAGCGAGAGAGAGAGAGAGAGAGAGAGAGAGAGCGATCCAGAGATCCAGTGAAGGAGTGGGATGGGGGTTTTGAAATTTAAAGAAGGGAAAATATGACCGTTTGGTAATAGTACCGCTTAAACGCGGGTTTCATCACGTGCCGTTTTCCCTCTGCTCTTCGGCGCCTGCGAGTGGGAACCCCTCCCCAAAGGGCCCAACCCAACCACATTGTGTATCGAATGACTAAATTACCCACGAATTTCAAATCATGATCGCAGAGCTCGGGGTATTTTAGTCAAACCAAAAACTCAAAAGCTCAAAGGATCGCAGAATCGTATCACTCTATTGGTTGCGAGTTGTTTGTTTGATCCAGATGTATACGAGAAGTGTGGCGTTTGGTAGTACGCGATACGAGTAAGGTGTTCGATAAGATTTTGAAGTCGATAAAAGTAATCGCTGAATTTGTCCACCATCAATTATTTTGAGCTATTTAGTAAAAAATTCTATTAAATATGGATAAAATAACGAAAATACTATCAATTTAATAAACAATGAGTCAAAATAATTTAATAAAAATTAAGGATATTTTTATCATTTTATACTTATCTGATGAAAATTTTACACGAAATGAACAAAATGATTGATAACGGACAAACTCAGAGACTACTTCTATGGAACTCAAATCTCAATAATCAAAGTAATGACTTATGTTAATCTAAATGACTATTTTGACTATAAAACTTTAATAGACCACTGAAACCAAAATTGTCCAATTCCTCCTTCGTATTATTTCCACACATCTTTATTCCCAGCCCATCAAATTTCCTCAAGCATTAATATACTTGTTTGCCATGATTTTCTAATAATTTAGACAAAACATTTTCCAAACATCGATTGTACACATGTTTAATAACTTTGAAACCCAAAATGGCCACATTTTAATTAGAAAAATATATTTCAAGTAAAAATAGGATAGAATAGGGCACCGTTCGAATCCGAAATTAGAAGAACCAACATTCTTGATCATACACTCGTTGAGTGCAAACTGCAAAAACCAAAACCAAACAATGACGCGAGAAGCATCAGATATGCGATGTTTTTTCCCGTTACGCATTACTTGCTTTTAACTATTACAATGAATGCAATTCGGAATAATTTCACAGCATACGGATTCAGAAAACGAGTCCAAACACAAACGTTACTGAAACTGATACGAAAATAAATACAGCATATCGGCATTCACAATAGACAACTGCAATATACTTAAATTAGGTCGTGGAACCCCTAGTTTATAAGCACGTCGATGTTATGTACAGAATAATCACATTATGTTTCCACCAACACACACAAATACCAACAGGCCAACCTTTTTTAACCCTAAACGGCATCTGCATTTTTTTCCATTTCAGACTATCATAGTTTTCGTACCAAGAATCCATCGTCTATTGTACACTTGTTCTTAGCTTGCGTTAAGTTCTTTTCTCCAACAGACTTGGGAACACAGGAAGCTAGAATACGCACCAACGGTGATGGCACATGTGGCAGGCGTGGAATTGTTGTACGATACTGATCACTGGTCCAAATATCCGTGCTATACATTTCTGCTGGACCCACCACCTCGACCGGTTACCTTTCCCCTTCCACCTTTTGCTTTGCTGCTCCCTACGTTTTTTGAGCTTGTTGACCCACCGCAAACTGCTTGAGAGTCCACATCACATAGGCCTTTCTCTAATGCCATTACCAGGTTCTGGAAGTAATTTTTAGTCACCCTGTCACAATTGGGAAATGGATGAGAAGATTGAATCAGGCAAGGGAGTGAATCAATTTGTAGTCACAGATAACTGACCGTGCAACACAATAACAGACCTCTAATTTAAAAAATAAAAATAAAAAAATCCGCAAGTAAATTACATGAAAAATGAAAGGATACTGTCTTCCTTCCAGTTCCTATCCTAAAGACTCACTCATTCGCACACTCAGAAAAGGATATTGTCTTCCTTCCAGTTCCTATACTAAAGACTCACTGATTCAACCTTTTCATTTGCTGCATTTTGCATCCAGACAATGTTGAACAGACAACTATACGCTAGGAAATTCAGTGCGGTTAACCAGATCAGAGATTTCCTCTCTATTTACACATAACTCCATTTGTTTTTTTGGACAAGACACATTTCAACACAAAACATTCCATGGAAAATGAATTTCAACTAATATTTCATCACAATATTTACCCGGTAAGTCCAGCTAGCTTTGTACGGAAATCAACGAATTCTTTCGATGGGCCTTCTGCACTAAGGAATTGCAGTAGCTCCTTCTCTGCACACTGATGAAGCCTTTCCAAAGCAGACTCTGCCTCACCTGAAGACAAAAGCAGAATTGAATATTTCAGAAAACTTATAAAACAACTCCTAACTAGTTCCTGCAGATATACACAGTTAATACCTTGCAAGTACTCAAAAAACTGCCTCTTTGCTTGCTCACGCTCTGGCAGGTAGTACCCATAAGCATATGTCCATTTTAGTACTCTCCTACATTCAACAATCTACAAACACAAAGAAAAAAAGGCAAAAATAATGTCAGCATTTCATCACCAAACAAATCTGATTTCATGTTATACGTACACTGTGCACTAAACTAATTCATTTTATATCTAACAAGAAACGCAGGAATTCACCTGCTGCCAGGCATCCGTTATGAACTTGAGCTGAGACTCAGGCTCGCGCTGTATGTCACTAAGTTTCTCCATCTGAGAGAGAAAAACAACGTATTCATCAGTTATTACATAGTAACTTCACAGAAATCCCAAATAGCTGACAAGAGTCTGGTTGAAACAATCATACCCAACATCTTCTAGCAATCGGTGATTTTTTTCAGTAAGAAACATAAACTACCCTTTTTTAACTGAAGAAACCCAATCAAGATAAAATACACTGAATCTCTTGAATGCTTTAACAGAGATTTTAAAAGGAAACAAAAGATTTAATACTATCTCTAAGTATATCCACTTCCTTGCCTTCTGTCAAAAAAAGAATAACCCGCCATTTCCTTCCTACCACACCTTCCATAAAGGAGCCAATATTGCATGCTACTAAACATGAATCTCTGATTTAATGACCGAGATAGTTGAAGAGCCACTGACTGTCTCACAAGTCATAACCTGTCTCCACCTACAGACACTAATTCTATCTCCTTTACACACTCAGACATAAGTTTCCTACTCCTGGATATGGAAAAAAAAAAAAAAAAAAGGTAACATCTTCAACAAATGCAAATGAGACATCCATATAGCGTCCCTAAAGGATGATTTTTTTAATTTACACTGTCAAAGTCTACCAGTTGACACGAGGGGGTGTAAGTGCAACTACAACTACGGTTCTAGTTCTACAATCCGCTCGAACGATGAGAAACACAACTATGGTCAATTTTTCTATTCTCTCAAGTCTAATTTCTGAAACGTGAAAACACATAAAATCTCATGTTTATGCTGTTAACCCTACACAAACTTAATTTCTAGCCTTGCATCTATGAATAGAATAAGTACAATCTTCCTAGCATCTGTCATTAGCAACATGGTCAATTACGAATACAATCTTCCTAGCATCTGTCATTAGCAACATGGTCGATTACAATTGATCAATAATATTTCAGATCTGCAAAGTTTAAATATGGTTCTAGTTATACAATGGAGTAGAAGATGAGCTCTAAGCTCATATTGTTAAACACATTTGAACTTCATCCAAGAATGAAAATCGCTAATACATGAAATCATGAATATATGTTTTATTCGTATATATGTATGTGTGCATGTAGCACATATACTTACATGCACAGTTCGCATTTGATTCAAATCCGCAAGAGCCTTTTGCCTCGACTGCCAAGGAAGAAAAAAAATTAGTTAATGATTGAAAGAGAGAGGGACTTTCATAAAGATCCATTTTAAAGCAGCATTAAGGCTTAGCCAATTAAATTCGTAAGATGGAAGAATAATGCACAGAAAAATCTTGATTCTAATTTAAGGAAGCTTCCACCCTCCTATGCAGTCGCTGCAAAACTGAAGTCACGCACAGGTGTCTACCTACCTACTACTGTTTGCCGCAACAAATTCGGTGAAAATTGAAATAGAAACCCAGAGTGTAATCAAATAAGTGTCAAGAGAAGCAATATCTTCTCTGATCATTGAGAAAAAGGTCACTGACAAAAAACACAGCCAGGCTACTAACATAACTGAATTTGTTAAAAATTGGCACGATGAAGATCTCTTGCATGAATTCATGGTATAGCACAAGAAACAGCGGAATTTTGAAAAAGAAAATTGTGAATACCTGCTGATTGCTTACCCAACGTTCATAATAATGAGTGTATTTCTCCAGAGAATTTTTTGCCATTTCTCTTCTTCTCTCAGCTTCATCATACTACAATCAATAATACAAACTCTAAATAATAGAAGAAAAAGAATGCTATTCTTCCAAAAGGGGAAATAAAACAGAATTACTACAAAGAAAAGTATAAATCATCCTTACAGCTCCCTCTTGCTTAGCTGCCTCGTAGCGGTTACATGCATAGAAACCACCCGTCCTTTCACCATGCTCCGCCCATGAACCAAGGCAAAGCCTGCACGGTACATATAATTCATTTAGCATCACACGTAAAACTTAACCATATTAGAACAGAATCAAAAGAAAAGTATTCAGATATTTTTTATAAACAATAATAAATTTCCATTGAAGTAAGAAACAGAAGCAGAAAGCATACCAGCAAAATTCAAATTTGCAGGGTGGTGTGCATGTCATGTGCATACATCCTTGGTTTTTTTCGATAGGCCGCTTGCACTTTGGACATGGCTTAGAATTGGCCAGTATCCTGAGCATCATTAAAAAAGGTTAGGACAGAACAATACAAAATGAATCGTGAATTACCAAGAATTCCACCAACTCACATAAAAGTGTTGATAAAAGTTAACTTTCAATGGAGTATCTGAAACTAAAACTAATCATGTTTTCACTTTGCACCACTCAATTCAACATAATTAATGAATATACTTCCAGACGTTACAGGACCAGTGACGCAGCACCGTGCCCTACACTAGGCCATGAAAATTAAACTCAAACGAGCATATTTTAGTTTATTCACAGCCCCGCAATCCTGTGCACCCAAACAGAACATTGCATTAATGTTATCCAACGTGATCCAAAGCAATCTAACCCTCCCTCCTAATCCAATCCGAGTTACCAAACATGGCCTAAGGAAAAAATTTAAGAGGATTTCTGACGCTAGACACACTAACCCATGCACACACGTAACTTGCGCATAAAATCTATTACCAAAAAAATTTATTCTAGAAAAACGAAATGAAGTGACCATTATACTAGCTAACAAGCCCTACTTTCTGCAATATCCTGGTATGTGCAGATCCAGTTAAATTCACAAGCACTACCTTTACTTCATGAGCCTTAAAACTTTACCAAATACAACAAAAGTTTGTACAATAATAAATTTATCACATTCCCAAAAGTTTCAGGAGCATGGTCAACTTAATAAGTTAATATTTCCCCACAATTTATCACATTAAATTCCCTTGTATACCAAAAGCAGTGGAAGTCATCAAATCAGCACACGAAAATTAATGAAAAATAAAGGTTAGAGAAGGAGAAGAAAAACATAATACTCTACTTATGACAAGCACTTAATGAAGGGGTATTCTTACCATGGAAGCAACCGGAAAGTAAATAAATGTATCAAAAGAGAAATGCATTAAGTAAATTGTAAAAGTGTAAAACCACAAAATACAATTTTGGATGCTAAGAGAAAATACAAACCAGTTCATGTTTTCAGACTCAGCACTGTTCTTTAAAATCCATTTCTCCACAGTGCTACAGTCAACAGGACGATGAGCTTCCTCTGCACACTGCACAGCCAAAACAAAATATGACTCACCTATATAGATAAGTTTTCGCTGAGATATTAAATACCAAAAGTTACAAAAGGAAACTTACATTCCAGCAAAATCCATAGGAGCAGAGGCAAGATACATCATAATTTTCATTATCACCAACAAAATTAACAGCATATTCACAACCCGGATAAGGACACCACTTGGTCTAGCAGCAAAGAAAAAGAATTACAAATCATGGTGAGAAAAATGGAAAAAAATGAAGGAAGAAAAATGATATTCATAAATTCCACTATACCACACAAGAGTAATAGACAGGAACACATCATTGTTCCATCAAAAAGAAAATAAACCACTAATAAAAAAAATGATACTCATATATTCACACTCACATGCCCACACAGGCACAGGAGTAATTGAAAAGAAAAGAAACCACCAATCATTTTTCAATAAAGTAATTAAAATTGTCAACCTCAATACCTATTGAGTATTGAAACACATAGATAACACCATTTTTTTAACATGACTTTTTTTATCACGATAACATAGTTTTCTAAGCAAAAGGAAACAAAGTAATGAGATAGACATTTGATAAAGTTGATCCATTAAGAAGTTCTCTTTGATATTGTTATTGAAAAGCCAATCTTAAGGACATTTATAGATGTTTTATATTATCAATAATAAAAAAAAAATTCAAATCTTGGGTACCCAAAAACATTTCAGATTTATTGTACAACTTTGGGTTTACATCTCTATAAATAGACAAAATAAAATCACTTTTGAATCTTTTATTAAGTTCAGATTTAAACCTAAAGAAGTGAAAAAGCACGGGCTAGACTGAAAGAAACTAGACTTTATAAAAAAAAAATAAGAAAAATTAATAAAGTACTCCAACTTTTGATCATCCATTATTAGTAATGTAGAGTCCATTGAATTAATGGCTGACAAGTGCCCCATACAATCAAAATCAAATTCCACATATACCTTCTTGTTGTCTTCAATATAAGACCTAATAAGGTACCGAGAGTACTTCTGGTTATCTTCTTCACTGACCAACATACTAATCATGTCTTGACCAACAGAAGCACCACAAGACGGATCAGGACATCTCAGCGTCAAACAACCAGGACCATCGCTAATGGATGTTCTAATGTATCCTATCACAAAAGGAACAAAATAATCATAACCATAAAACATGACAATGGAAAGAAACATATAGCAACTGATCACAATTTAAAATGAGATTAAAAATACCATGAATATTCAGAGATCAAATATTGAAAAAAAAATAGAGCAAGTAGATGTAAAAGATTGTTTTAAACAACTAAATAGAGCTATGGACGTTAAAAAGACATGCAAGTTCCTACGTTACATTCTTCTTATTCAAAACAGTGCAGAAGTTGTAAATTTCTTGTAACTAAGTCAGAACTCGGTAGAAAAAAAAAAAAAATGAAATAAACCTTTCCAGCATGCACAACAGTACGGATGACCACAAGCGGCAGATCTGATGAGACCACGGGGAAAGGCTTCAAAACAGATCCCACAGGTAAGCTGCCCATGAATAATAGGTATTAGGATGGTGTACACAACACATGAAGAGAAAACAAACCAGTTACTAGCAAAACAGCAGACTCTAATTTCCTAATGTTTATAAAGCTTACTTCTCTGGAATTGGGGAACTGAACAACTGGCTTCTTTAACAAGCCAACAGTTTTTCGGACCTTATCTTCATCAGAAAACCATGCCTCGTGCACTTTAGTTACACTCCTGCCATACCAAAACTTTTTCAGATAAACTACATATAAAATAGGGAGGGCATGGGTGTTCAGGAACTCTTATTTCCATTTCAACAAAAAGAGTAATTATGTGCTACAGAATGGAAGGAAGCTTCACCCTCCTAAGTTCTAACCCTCCCCCTGATGATAGGATAGATACTGATTGGCTACAAGGGTCACTGATAATAGTTCACAGGTTACCATATTCACTCACAACACAGCATACAGTTCCGAAGAACCGTTGAAATAAAAAAGCACAATTCTGCATACATATGAAACTGAGAATGCTAATAGAGATGAACAAGTGAAAAATTCAATACCAATTAAAGTAACGAAGTACAATGCTTGAAGAAACTCTTGATATGGAAAGCACAGCAGACACACTTGCAATATCATCTTCTTGGTGCTGCTTTATATCTGACTCCTTCAAGATGATATAATTATTCTGGAGAAAAAAAATGAAAATTACGAAATCAATGAGAACACTATAAGCTCCTCAAATTGACTGGCAAAATCCTTTCAATGGAAACAAGATTGAATATTCAAATTAACATTCAAATCCATACCCATAAGTACACACACACACACACACACACACACACACACACATATATATATATATTTTTTCTTGCATACACGTCTGAAAAAGATGGCTCCTTGGAGACAACAAAGTAAGAATTTAGTTCATCAAGACTGGGTCTTGTGGTAGAGACAAAAGTCTTCAACATGATATCAAGAATGCTTAAAATCTGTAAAATTCACAGTAACTATAAAGGGGAGGCCTCCAGGTGGTTCACTTCACTGGTGTTGCATTAACCAAATAGCATGACTGAGTGGAAAGTCTTTCACTTGCAGCTGCCTGGCTGGCACATGATACAAGCTTTTTATTCTTGCTGAGAATCAGCACATATTCCTTAATTTGCTATTAGTAGTGAAGCTCTTGTCGTGCACATATCCCCAACCAATTAAACTGAAATAGTAGGCAACTAGTGAAAAAGTGATTGAATGAATGGAAGACGGCTTTTTTTATCCAGGTAATTCCCTTATGTTCATGTTTCGGCGACTGTGTAGAGATGTCTTCTACTCACAATGTGTCAATTGTCAACTTGTTCATCGCGTCCTCTTAATCTACGAGAGTGTGTATGTAATGGTTTGTTAGCTTTCCTCCATTACTCTACAAATCAAACCAATGCCAACAGACTGAAGTACCCTTACTCGACCTCGGGACTACCATCACCACGAAAGGCATTCACTTCAGCTCAATTGGACAAAATTACCCGGACAACAAAAGTATACAATAAACCCTTCTAATCCATTAACAACAACAACAACAACTAGAAAGAGCCCACTGGTAGGATTATTTAGTCCAACTGTGTTGGACTAAATAAGGCGCGAGTGAGGGGCAGGATTTCCCTAAATTGGAGCTTTTATCAAGTAAAGTTACAAAATTCAAGTGATCAAAGCTAATCCAGAGCTATCTCAGCTCCCAAACAGAGCAAGTATCAGAGCGAGTCAATTTCAAGAAATTCACAGAAGAGAGAGAAAGCAAGGGATGGAGTAGTACAAACCTCAGCTCGACTGGCCTCGATCCTCTGGATTCCCTCATTATCGTCGCCGAAATCGACATCGGCGTCGTCATCGTCGCTGCCGTAGTAGTCCAAAGCGTCCTCGTCGCTGTAGAAGCCGTCGTAGTCGTCCATGGAATCCACGTCGTTGGCGTCGTGCATATCGTCCTCGGAGTCCATCACCGTCCGACCACAAAAACCCTAACCGCAGCCGGCGTAGGAGGAGTGTATGAGTTGGTTACAGAAAGCAAAGGGAAAAGTCGGTGTCAAAACCGGAAAGAGAAAATTGGAGAGCCGCAAAGAAATATACAATAATACAACTCCTTTTTTTTTTTTTTTTCCAAATATTTAATTAAATTCCTAAGATCAACCCAATAGTGAGCTAAAAGCCAAATTACCTTTCAAAATTTCCCCCCAAACCCACTCCAACCCAAGGGGAAATTTTGAGCTAAATGCTAAACCAATGCCAAATTCCCCCCGAAATTTAGCCCAGAAATCGGGGTGGACTCTACCCAATATTTATCGAAATTTAAATTTTTTTAGATTAAAATGTTCATAAAATTAATTTACGATAATCTACATATTTTTTTTTTAAAATTTAATTTAACAAAAAAAAAAAGCCTAAGTTCATTCTTTAATAATCTCAGGCTAAAATTTTAGGGTATAACGGTTGGAGTAGAAAAGTTATTTTTGGGCTAAAAGCTAAATTTTTCAGGCTAAAAAATTTGACTTTTAGCCCAACTATCGGAGATGGTCTAACCAAAAAATAAGTATTTAATTAATTAATATCTATTTCCACCCTCAGTTTGCTGACCATTCCCAACTTGGCGTATCATTGAAACGAATTGGATTTGGAATCACTTTGATTTCTAAATCCGCATTAGGAACAGGAAAAGTATAAGTTTTTCCTTTAAACTCGTAATTGAATATCTTTATATTAGAATTCAGATCGAATAAGAAAGACTAGTTGATTTGATTTCTTTTCCTTACTTCTCATATGTTTTAGCTGTCAGATTCCTTTCTTTTTATCATTTGTTAAGTGAACATGCACTAAAGTTTTAAACTAAAAGTTAAAATTTCTTTTTAGTTTAGATTAATTATCGGTTGTATCAATTAATCTCAAGATTTACAAGTTTATTTTCATCGTCCAAACACAATGTAAACCTTGAAAAAATTTGTGGCATAGCTCTTGTGGATCTCCCCAAATGATGTCTTCGTCATCCATTTCTCAAAATTTTATATTAATTCTTCAATGAACGTTGGACATGATGGATGTAGATTTTTAAGGTTATGAAAGGAGTAAGTGAGTCGTTTAATATTTTGTGGAGTGAATAAGAATAAAATTGGTAACAATCTATGTAATAGTGGACAAATAGCAGAAACTCAGTAATTTAAGACTTGATAAATTACTAGCCTCGATTAAATAATATTTTTGGCCAATCCCGACTTGAGAATAATGTGCTATGAATAGCATTACCCCATCTTATAGCGTTTTTAATATATAAAAAACATCTAAGATTTCAACAAAATAAGAAAATATATAGTAAACACGCATGAACAAGTAAGTAAACATGTCATTAACGAAATTCGAAATTATTCCAACTAGGTGAAGACAGATACGAAGTCCTAATTTTCCTTTTGCAACATGCATTTTCTTGTGTTGCAATTTGTTTATTAGGAAAAAAAAAGGGAAAGAAAGTATTTTTCCTTTCCCGTGGCCGTGTGAAATTGGAAAACTTATAAGGATAGTCTAAATTCAAAATTTATATATGAATTTGTTTGAAAGTATTTTTTAAATGGTTAAAAGTATTTTTAAAAATATATTTTTTAAAATTCATAAAGCATTTGAAATACTTTCTAATTATTTGTTCGCATTTTAAATAAAAATTAATTTTAAAAATGTGAGAGAGCTTTAAGATATTTTAAAAGAAATTTTAACGAAAATTTATTGGTATTGTTCACTTTAATGAAAAATCACATTTTTACAATAAAAAATTAATCATGTAGTGTTCATTTTACTCTTTATTAAAAATCAAAATTTTCAAGCGTTTTTGTTATTTTAAAATCATTTTAATTCGAAACCCTACGTGGTTGGTTATGTGGTTACAAAACAAGCAAAGAAACATTAGACGCCACCTGCGATTTGGACGAAGAAGCTGATGACAGAAAGAGAGATGGGCTCGGACGAAGAACAACAATGGGTCCCATTCAAGAATAGGCCGGAATGGTCGGACGTGATTCCGGTCGAGCAAGACGACGGTCCGAACCCGGTCGTCCCCATAGCCTACAAGGAACAGTTCACAGAGACGATGAACTACTTCCGAGCCGTCTACAAAGCCGACGAGCGATCGCCTCGCGCCCTTCAGCTCACCACCGAAGCCATCGGATTGAATTCAGGAAACTACACCGTGGGTTTCTAGTCTCAGTCCCGCTCTCTGTATCATTGTTTTCGCTTTCCAATTTTGATTTTTCTGAGATTCGTTTGCTATGTTTGGTTGCTGAGAAAATCTGGGAAATTGGGATTTTGTGCTGCTGGCATTAAAGCATCATTTTTTTTTTTTTTTAACTTTCTGTCTTGAAATACCCAGAAATATTTACTGGTGAATGGTGATTTTCCTTTCTATTTTCATATCCCTGGAGGATTTTTACGCTTATGCTTTGTTTGGTTGCTGAGAAAGTTTTAGTATTTTGTCATTCATTAGGAGTTGCTGAAAGATCATATTTTTAGTGGGTTTTTCTTCTTTTTTTTTCTTCCTTTGATATGCTTGCAGGACTTTTCGTATTGTTTGTTTGGTTGATGAGAAAATCTGGAAACTGGAATAAGAAAACTCTACTTTAGTAGTTGGGTAGATTTGAGATACAGTAAAGTTAATAGTGAAGCTTTCTAATTGTTTCGTTTTTTTTTTCCCCTCACTTTGTAGATATGGCATTACAGGCGCTTAATACTGGAGACCCTTAAAGCTGATTTACAGAATGAACTTGATTTCACCGATCAGATTGCGCAGATTAACTCCAAAAATTATCAGTTGTGGTCAGTTACAAGTCTCTTTATATGTTTCCAACGGAACTTCATATCGATTGGCCTAAATGTTTTTGTTTATGAATTTTTTGAGATAATTGTTTTAAGTCCAATATGTGTATCTCATATGGTGTTCAAGTTCTGTTCTACTACGCTTCTGTTTCGTGATTTTTTATAAAGTCGGCTTGGCATACACATGATCTGTCCGATAGGATAGAGAATTCTGGCAATGACATTGATGTAGGACAGTTTAAGTTATCACTTGTAAGGGATTTGAACTTTCTACCGCAATTGCTCATTAGGTAGTAATTATATGAAATCTTCAAGGAATCTGGACAGCGAATATCGTCATGTGTCAGTAGTATGTAGTTTTTTTATGTTTGTGTAATCATTTTCCTTCTTTATTTTACATCAGTAGTAATTACTCAATTGATGTAGCTTGGATTAAGCTGCTTTACAGCTCGTTTGAAAGATTTTTTGAAATGGCTGAAAGCTTTTTTTTGTGAAATTGTTTTTGGGACCCAAAAACATTTTCCCAAAAGCATTTTCAGTCATTTTAAAAGCACTTCCAAATGAGCCCGTAGTCATGAAATGAATCTATCAACAAATATTTCCCCTAAACATCTATGAGACTGAGTTTACTAACTTTGTACACGTACCTCTCGTGCCACTCCATTAATCTTATTGCTGGTACTTGCAGGCATCATCGGCGGTGGGTTGCTGAGATATTGGGAACTAATGCTACAAGTGCGGAACTTGAGTTTACAAAGAAGATACTCTTGGGTGATGCTAAAAACTATCATGCTTGGTCTCATAGGCAGGTTTGTTTCTTCGTCTGACTCCGGTATGCTAAATGCATGAGACGATTATTTTAAAGCATTTATTTTTGTTGTTTGGATGAGCACCTTGAGCACTATTGCTCTTAGTATGTATTTATCATTTGGTTTACAAAGGGGAATTTGTTCTCATCCATTTTTGTTTTCAATGCAGTGGGTTCTCAAGGAACTTGGAGGGTGGGAAAATGAACTTGACTATTGTTGGGAGCTCCTTGAAGAAGACGTTTTTAACAATTCTGCTTGGAATCAGGTATGCATAGATTATGAATGTTCTTTTACCTGCCATCTGTTCCTAAGTTCTGAGTCACATAGTTCCAGAAAATAAAGTTACATGCAAGTCTTGAATGTGTAGTATTAGGTTAATTGCACATACATATATGTATTGTTAGACTATCTCACCGTTGATCTATGTTTCCGCTTTCCAGTGATATTGTTGATCAACTGCTTTTGAAGTTTAAGCAGTATTGTTGAGAGAGATTTGTGTGTTTGACCGCCGTATCTTTTTCTGTGACAGAGATTTTTTGTCATTACAAGATCTCCACTCCTGGGAGGCCTAACAGCTATGAGAGAGTCTGAAGTGTCTTATACTCTTAAAGCCATTGTAGCCCACCCAGAGAATGAGAGTTCATGGAGATACCTACGAGGGCTTTACAAAAACGACAACTGGTCTTGGGCAAACGACCCTCAAATTGCTTCGGTATGCTTGAAGGTTTTAAGTGCCAACAACGATTGTATCTTTGCTTTGAGCACACTTTTGGATCTCATCCGCCATGGTTTCCAAGCAAGCGAAGAGCTCAGAGATGCTGTGGATGCTATAAGAAACTCAAACTTGGTAGAAGCAGAATCGGACTTGACAAAAACTATTTGCTCACTCTTGGAAAAGCTTGATCCGATAAGAGTTAACTATTGGAAGTGGCGTAAGAGCATCCTCTGCGAAGGTGCTAAATAGTAGAGGTGACTGAATAGCCCGACTTTTGTGGCACATCCCGTCGATTAATTAAATGTTCTAGTTGAAGTTGAGTGCAGTTTCATGTTTGTTTCCATGGATATTTATGTTGTAACGGTAGAAAACCTTTGACAAAAGAATTAAACCAAAATGATTAAGGAAAATTGATACCACACTTGCATTGTCACTGACATGATAGCAAATTCTTATTGAAAATTTATATGGTACCTGACATGTTTTTATCAGGTTGCAGAGGATATGTTAGACTAAGAGGAAGGGGGAGGGTTTTAACTTGAGACGCAGTGAGTTGAGTTGAAGGGGTAGGCCCATAATGTTTTAGCCTCGAGTTGCCTATGAATTCTCGGAGAGGAATCATGCTCCTCGTAGTTCAAACAATTTTAATGATTGAATGACCCATTAAAATAAAAATTTCTGGGACTTTGGTGTTCAATACCAATTTTAATTTGGTTTTGGTTGCGTCTAAAATTTGGTACTAGATTCCTACATACCATTAGCGAGATCAAACCGACGTAGTTTAGAAATGGTTTTTCGAAGTGGTTTTGTTTTGGGGGTGCAGTTGTATCTCAAATTTTGCACCAGATTGCCTGCATAACCTCTTTGTGAGGGATCAAATGACATGTAGTTTCAAAAATGATTTTGGATAATATAAAATTTGGTTCGAACATTCGTCATATGGAAATGATAAAAACTTTGACCTTAGATATGAGTTATACAAATGGTCCGAAAGTTCTTTCACAAACATACTTCCAGTGACACCCTTCCCTAGTTTACACTCCCCTTCCAACAAAATACAGAGGAATTAATCGCTCTCCGATCAATACAACTTACCTATAATACGGGGTGAAAAGACACAACTTCACCTTGGCTATCCAAGCATCCATGAGATTCTTCAGGACTGAGACACGTACAAAACGCAGACAGACGCAAAAATGATCTGTTTCCCCTCTGAGATTCAATTGTCAAAGCTTCTTGTTCGAACCAGACTTCTTTGACTTGGATGACGGACTTGAAGCCTCTTTGAATGCAGATGGGCAAAACTCGCTCACACTGCACAATCCACAACGAGGTCTGAGGGGAGTGCAAATTGTCTGTCCAAATCCTACCTGTTCATATATATAGAAGAAATGCATTATCTTTTTGAAGAAGAAACAAATTTTTATTGCAAAGAAACAATAAAATACAAGAGCGGACCAGAAGTCTGCAAAAGCACAAACAAACCAGGATAAATAGCAACTTCACCCTGACACTCAGAAACTACAAAAACATCACAAAACCAACGCATCACAAAACTAACTAATAGCAGCTTTGTGGCAATAGCAATAACAAAACACAAGGCTATATATAGACAAAACGAAATCAGCCCTCAGCTTGTTTTTCTGTGGAGATAGAGATGGAACATTCAATAAAATGTCATTAGACCAGAATTTCACCCGTTGGAAAAGTGAAATTATGACGGTAAGATCAAATTTATAGATCATGAAGAATATCAACCAATTATTTTTTATCCTGCATATGAGTACTATTTAAAAATGTTGAAGCAATAACTTCAAATCAAAGACTCAAGAATTGTCCCTTCTTAACCCATTTCAAGTAGATGGTGTGATGACAGGTTACCCAAGTTAAGTAACTTAACCTTTGGATGGATTCTTATAGCATATTAAAAATATAAACGTCAATATGCAACGAGTTCACCAAATGCAAACACATGTTCGCACTATGAGTACAAGCTTGTGTCAGCATGTGTCTACACTTGTATTATGTGCAAGTAATTTGTAAAAGTTATTTCAACATATCAGTGGTATTAGCGTAGTGAGCCATGCATACCAAAAGAGGGTTTATGGGGTCCCATTCTTCCTTCGGAAGCCACAATTGCAATGCCTCTCTCGTTTGCTCAGGAGTTGAAGTTTTCTAGCAAAGCGAATAAAGATTATCCATTAATTCCATATTATCGTAGTTGATACTTCAGTAACTCAATACAGTATGAATTTTTTCAGAAAATTTGTTTATGAGAATGAAATAAAGTTGAGAGCCGACTTTAGTACACCATATGTGGTGCTATCACAATAGATGCATTGTACCTGTTTTTTTCCTGGCCGTGACACCCACCCAAGCCTATTGCAAATGCGGTGCACATGAGTATCTACACAAATACCTTGAACATCGTTCCAACCAACATTCATAACCTAAGCACAACAAAACAGAAAACTTTAAGAACCTAAGATGACATGCTAATTTAAATAAGTGAACGCAGCCCTACCAAATGAGCCATCTTAGGACCTATTCCTGGAAGTGAGAGTAGCTCCTCCAACGAGCTAGGTATATCTCCATCATACTTTGTGAGACAAATGTTTGCAACTTTCTTTAAGTTACTAGCCTTCCTTGTATAAAATCCAACCTACATATACAGAATTTAAAAGCTATGGTTGAAAATTCATAAAGTTGTTAAGCAAATTGAAAGAACTACAAATATAACTTTACATAGGTACTAATTATTTGGGTTTACCCCCAATATTGGACTAATTCTTGCCAAAGAGAAGGTTTTTATACCATTTTTTAAAGTGGGAATAGAAAAGAACATACCGGGTAAATCAAGCTTTTAATGGTTGCTTCATCAGCTTTATCAATGGAATCAGCAGAGAGCAGATCATTTTGAAGTAAACGCTGAATTGCTCCTGCAATCCAAAAAGACTATTCAGTGGAAGAAAAAAAAAATGTAAGTAAGATGCAGAGTAACCGAGAAGACTTTACGGATTGGAAGATAAGGAACATGCACACTTTTGGGACCAATAGATTACAAAGTTGTATAACATCTAGATTCTTCTAAGTTATGCTTACTAGATCCAGTAGCTATCAGCCAACTTTGTCATGTAAGAGTGAAAGACGGAAAAACTTTCCAGACTGTTTAGTAGGGCAAGTGTCAGAGTGAAAACAAACAATGGTAGAAATAAGATATCAGTTTCTTTTTCTCATTGATTCCATTTAACAAGAATGTGACACCCTTCACCTTTTGACCATGTTTCCAGCCAACGTCTCACCAGAGTTCTTTTGAACTATCTTCCTAACTAGTTACTTTTAGGTATTTATCCATCAATGTGGGTAGGTGGGGTAGTGGGGGTCTGTGTAATACAGCTATGTATGGTGGACCGGATATGCTCACTACTTCAAATAACCTTCAAGCTTGACAAAATGATTACCTGGCTAGCACAAACTTACCATGGTTAACATGATCCTTTGTTTGGCTTGACAAGAGAGAGGACACCAAGACAGCAAATCTTCGTTCCTGATTTTATTTTGTTTTTCACAGCATGACATATATTCATGGAATAACAATCAAAAGGCATTTTATCATGTAGCAAAAGTTTGAAATATTCACAATTAGGAATTGAAAAAGGTGAAGCTATAGTTCTGGACGTTTCTAGATGTTAGGATCATGGTTATCAAGGAGTTACTATATGATTGCCTTTAATAAATTATTTGAAGCCGTAATATAACCATGATCCAGAAAGAAAGAGTTCAATCTAGTAAGATTCCAACTTAAAATCTTCAAAACTCTATCCAACCCATTTTCATTCTACTTTGCAGTTACAGAAATGAGGAGACTGATACCTTGGGAGGAAGAGAACTTCCAGCTTTCTCGCAACCCATACTGTCTACTGGTGCATCTTCGGAAGACCTCATTTTGCGAATCCCATCAAGGACTTTCTCCCAGTTAGCAGGTGGTTTACCTGTGTCAACTGAAATGAAAAATTTAAAGCTTACGATATATTTTGACGATAAACCTATTGGGGCATCCTGACAATTTGTGATGAGAATCGTGATAATTTATGAGGGTAAACTTATTGGTGGCATCAATCTAAACTCTAGCGACACTATTCTGTTATATATATATATATATATATATATATATTCATTTTCACACTTCATCAAGATAAATCTTGTCTTAGCCCAAACAAAAGAAGAAATGAAATGGTCAAGAAAGAAAATAGCACCCTGCGATAAGCACAACACTCAATGTATCATTTTAAAATGATAAATGCATGAGTGCTCGCAAAGCAATAACATTTTATAGCTACGGAACAAATTCAAATTGCAAACGATTTCTCTAATAATGCATTCACTGGAACAGAATGTACTTCATAGTTCATAACTTTCTTCAATTTGACATCTGCAAGCAAGAGCTCATTTCACCAGGAAGCCGAAAACATCTAATCATGTGTTGTCAAAGATATACTTACTTGAATTGATAGAGGTATTCACTTTTTTGTATGCGAATTCTTCAATATCAGGTAGGACAGCCAGCTGCAGGGAAGGAACTGATCATAATACATACAACAGTTCCTCTGCAAGATTTTACAAATATGAATGGTTGAGCTTCAAGTTTGCATACATTACTGATGCAATAAATGCTACTCAACCTTCAGCAGTTGGGTATGGCTTTCGTCGAGTTGCGCATCAGTTTTTGGAAGTAAGAAATGGGAGCTATGTTTTTAAAGTCCAACTAGACGCAAGATGTAACCATTACCCAGTAACATGGGCACTAATTCACATACTATATTTCATAATAACTCGATTACTTTCACTGCTCAATGTCACAAAAGGTAATAATTCAGTGTATCCTAGCGTTAAAAGTTTAACCTTGCTAATATAAAGTGAGGCTTCCTTTTTGGGATCTGAATACCAGACAAAACAAAATGTTGCTATTTGCAAATGATATGAACCCTTCTGTAAACGAAGAGAACGGGAGAAAATGAGGGAAAGAACCTGCAGAGGGGAATGTATTTATTCATGTAACTGCTTGTTCCATGTGGTCTTACTGAATTCAGCATTTGGTACGAAGGTTAGAGACTCAAGTAACAAATAAATTACACAAATAATTAAGGGCTTGTTTGGAACTGCTTTTAAAATGATTGAACGTGCTTTAGAGAAAATGTTTTTAAGTTTCAGAAGCACTTAAATTGCTTCCTGCAAAAGAAGCACCAGTTATGTTTTTCCTGCATGAAGCAATAAAGTGTTTTTCCAGGATTCATTTCCATTTTACTAAGGGCATTTTCACCAAAAGCGCTTTCAACCTTTTAAAAGAACTTCCAAACAAGCCCAAATTTCTTTCTAAAATGAACTTGTGATTGTAGTACATAAAAACTGGTTAGCTCTTGAAATGAAAAAAGGGCGAAATGAATAAATCGAATGAAGTTCAAACCAGAGTACCAATTGAACATGGACTTCCAGATACTTAGAAGTTGGAATTCAAAAGTAACCACATCCAAACACAAGAAATGCACTTAAAATATTAAAATTTGAAAATGTACATCCCAAAAATACCAACTTTTCCAGTTTTGAATATACACCTGAACAATTACGAACACAAAATCTAGCTCAAATTGCAGAAAAAAATTATATCAAAGCTGAAACAACTCCAAATGATAAATTCATCAATTAGAGAACAATTAAGGGAAAAATAAAAACCCCATATTTCGAATTACTGAAATTAAATTCTCACTTTCTGGGCAATGGGTTTTGCTTCAAGCTGTAACTTTTGAACTTCTTCTGTCCTTTTCACTCTCTTTCTCCTCGAAAAAACACGAAGCTCTGCTGCTGAACCATTTTCAGAGCCTGAAATTTCCAAAACAAAAATCCAACATTAGAACAAAAACATATGAAATTGGAATAAGCATTGCATTATTATGGTAGTAATAATAAAAAAAAGATTAATCAAAGTAATGGAGGAGGGCAGAGAGAGAGTTTGAGGAGTGACCTGGGTTTGGGTCTGGGTCGGAAGTGGGTATCTCTGTTTTCGATTGAACGGGTTTGACAGAGAATCTCGTTTTGGACATTCTGTTGAATTGGATTCCAGCGGTTGCAAAGCCGAGGGTGGAGGGGCTTCTCACACGGACATGTAGCATTTTTTCAACTTGGTAAAGTATTTTTGGAAGGACACACTTCCCATGTAGGAAAATCCTAGGTACCTTAATAAAAAATGAGAACCGCTATTTATTCGATCCGCTGGCTGAACGTTACAAGGGGTGTCACAATTAAAATGAGCGGTATCTTTTAATATAATATTTTATCTTAGACTATTGATTATTGATTAAGTTCAATGAATGATCTTGATTGTTAGATAATGAAAAATTTTAAGATTATCTTAGACTATTGATTAAGTTTAAGAAATTATCTTAACCGTAAACGTTAAAGATTATCTTAGACAATACATTAAGTTCAAGGAATTATCTTGTACTATTGATTATTTTTTATTTTTTTCAAACGAGATATCTATATTTATGGCATCCTGCATTCGTTTTTTCTTTCATCAACTTCACCGGTTCTTCTTGATAGCGTGTTCTTCATCTTCAAATCGAGTTCCCACCATTGACGCCAACTTCTCAAGATTTCATTGTGCGTTTTGTGCTTCCTTGTCTCCATAACTACGCTCTTTTGATCATCTTTGTCTTCACAAATCGAGTTCCCAACTATTTCTGCCATCTCGTTTAGGGTTTGTCCATTTGAAGGTCATTCGCCGTAATTTTGTTTTGCAACATCGAAGAATACTCTAACGACGATGATTTTGGTTACAGTAGAGAGTATAACAATGATGATGCATCGTACAATGAAGACTACAATGATGAATGATGGTTTTGGAGATTTTGACAAAGGCTTGTACAATCATGATAGTATAGATTACGACAGATATCTTAACAAAAGGAAACCTTTTTTCAACTTGGATGATTATGTATAGAGTTTTCTTATTCTACATGGTCTTGTTGTTAATATATTTGCCTTGAAATAATGCAGCTGCTCGTGCTTGGTTGTGGGCTTAAGTATCCCTCATGATAATTTTTTGTTAGTTTTCCAATTAAATTTCTTTTTTTATATGTTTTACCACATATATATGATTTCTAGCTTGATTTTGGTTTGAACTGAATAGGTTGGAGCCCCTGTTCATGTTGGTTTGGTTTCTCCAATTGATCTCGACCCATCTCAGACCTTTTTCTTCCAGGTGTGTGATAATATCCGTTCACGTACGGTAGATGCACATTTCACCACTTTCACGGCAGATGCATGTCACATTTTACAGGAGTTCTGACTCGGCACGTCTCATATTTCAGGTGCTCAACATCTCACTAAGATTAACAAGGGCACCGTCGAAATCATTACCCCTGTCGAACTTATCAAGAAGGGTGACTTGGTGAGCTCTTCTGAGGCAGCCCTCCTCGCACAAGCCATTCTCATACGGTCTTGTCGTCCAGACTGTGTATGACAGTGGTTTCCGTCTTCAGCCGAGAGGTGCTTGATCTGACTGAGGATGACATGATGGAGAAGTTTGCTTCTGGTGTCTCGCTCCATGGTCACTTCACTGGCTTTGGCCGTCTGATACCCCACCCTTGCAGCTACGTACATGTTCCTCCATGCTTACAAGAACGTATTGGCAGTGTCTGTTGCCACCGAGTATAACCTCCCACAAGCGGAGAAGTCAAGGAGTATCTCAAGGTACTGTGCTAGCCCCTGTTGCAGCTGCTGCTTCCGGAGGTGCTCCAGCTGCTGCTAAGGAAGAAGAGAAGAAGCCTGAGCTTGTGGATATGGAAGTTACATTTGCGCGGTGTAGGTTCTTGCGGGGCACAATTATGTTTTTTATGCTGTTAACGTTGGATATAAGTTTTTGGTAGGGTGGATATTTGCTAATTGGCTTAATTGTAGCAATGACCTTTAAAAGTTACCAATAGTTTATTTTTGTTTCTGAACTCTCATATTAGTTTTTTTGAGTTCTCGAACTTAACAATGTATTGAACTATTGGTCATTTCACTAATATTTTGTCGTTAAATTTAGGGGTATTTTAAGAACTTTCAATTTTTTGTTAATAATGTGCAACACATTGTAAAGTTCAGGGATGATTCATACTCATCCCGATTCCCTATTAGTAAAAAGTACTCCTTATTATTATTATTTTTATGCAATGATATTTTTTATTAATGGGGAATTTGTTATTTTTAAACTCTCAATCATAGAAATTGGAAAATGACATATATTTACATGGAATTTAACTTATGAATTGGAGGTCCCAAATTACAAGTCTTTTTCTTTAACGCAAAAATTCTAAATTTATATATATATATATATATGTTTATGAATCCAAACAAGAGAATTAGTGCATATTAATTTATAAATTTTGACTTTTATTGAAATTTCAAGTTTATTTCCCTCATCCAAACATAGTGTAAGATTACGTTTGGTATGTGGAAAGAGAGCTTGAGAATGAGAAATTCACATGCTTTGTAAGTTCATACTTGAGAAATGATTTTCTGGCGTATAATATAAAGCCTTCTAACTTCCTTGGTATTCACTTTTATGACAAGTGTGCCCTCATTGATAAGTGAAAATATCCATTATAACCCAAATGCAGCCTAAGGGGTGGGAAAATAAATTAGTATTGAAGTTGCTATTTACAATTAAGATCTCTCACCTACAATTAAAGAGGAATAACACTGGATCGTAGTTGTTAAAGTTGAGCACTTTAAAGCCCAAACAGTGGGGCCAACCAAGGAAAGAACCCAAGAAGCCCAACAAGAGAACGCAAAGCCAACTCCATTGGGCAATAGCCATGTGGATTGGCAACAAAACCAATCCAATTGCCTCCTAAAGTGAAGCAAGCCCATTCGGGCAATTGGGCTGAGGGGGAGCTCGTGGGAGAAGTCAGGTGCAAGTCCAAGGGCCGAGTGTTGGAGGGGGAAGTGATGCAAGGCTAACGTCAGCCACGTTATAAAAAATTTTGCGTCAGGTACATGCCAACACCCGTGTGGGGGCGCATCTCCAACAACATTTTAGACAATGGGGCTCGCGTGGTAGCCCACCCAGTAGTCGTTGCTCGGAGCAATGTGGCTTGTTGTACATCGTTGGATTTTCAACGACTCTTTTTTTCTGGACTGTCTGAATTTCAATGATAAAAAAAAAAAAAAAAAAAAAAAAGCAAACCTCTCCCAACGGCTAAATGACGTGGCACATCCAAATCAATGGTCCACATTTTTCAGCCCTAAATTTTATTTTTTAAAAGAAGAAAAAGTCAAATATGCTACATTTAGGCCACATGTCATGATTTGGACTGTTGGATTTCAATTTTTTTTTGTAATCCAATGGTCCAGATTAATTAAGTTAATAAAAAAATAAAAAATTCAAAATCCTAAAAAAAATTCAAAAAATAAATAAATACCTTACCATTATCTTCCACCTTACACCACATTTCCATATTTTCAAATACTTTTAATCACATTCCAATCTTTCTCTCAAACTTTTCATATACTTTTATTTGCAAAAAAATGGCTAATGATGCAAATTCGAATTGGTCAATGATTGAATTCAAGCTACTCATCGATTTCCCACAAGATCCTTGAAGAAGATATTATAAGAACTCAAGATTTATAAACTATGAAGCATGATAGAGATTTTAAGAGATTTTGGTTTTGGTGTGTGATTTCTTAGGGTGGAGAAAAAAGAAGAAATAATTAGGTTGTAGATAATGCCATGTGGCACGTCGTGATTCGCTAAAAATCTTATTGAAATATATCCTCAAAGATTCTAAACCGATAGTGACACGTGGCATGACATGATTGGTTAAAAATCTTATCGAAAATCTATCGTCAACGATCCTAAACAGGTAACGACCTGTGGAGCGATGGAATTGGATAAAAATCTTATCGAAATCTATCACCAAAAATCATATCTGAAATTACAAATAAAATTATTTTTTATTATTTTATAAAATAAAAAATACTAATATTTTAATACGAATTACCTAGGCTATTCAATTTAGGGGCGGCGATGCAATAAACAATTATTATTCATTAAAGGTAATTACTATTCATTTGAGTTGATTGAATTGCCTATAGCCATTGAGAGCCTTTACACACTGGAACGGCTTATTACTTTAATTTGTTAACTTGTAAGTTTTGAGTGATAACAGTTTATCGACCAAGGAGCACAAATGTTTATTACTTTAATTTATGGGAGTTTTAACGAAAAGCCTACAGTACTGTTCACTTTAACGAAAAACCACATTTTTACACTAAAAAGTCAATTCTGGTACTATTCACTTTATCCTTTATTTTGTTCTTATAGTTAAAACTCAAAGTTTTTAATCCATTTTCATTCATTTTTCTTTAATTTATTAACCAATAAGATTTGAGTGTTAACACGAGTGTTTATTACTACATGGGAAAAAGTTGCTTAAATCAATAGGACGTAAATTGCAAATGGTGCATTGATGCGATGGTTAGAACATTGTTTGCAGTAATGTAATTAATTTGTGACAAACATTTATCACTAATGCAATCTATTAGTTTCAGGGGAAATTTTCACGGTACACAAATATTACAATACAATTGGTTAGAAATTTATTTTTTCAAATATCTAACCATTGATATTATAATATTTGATGTAACAAATAATATTTTTCGGTGTTTTCAGCGTATAATTGAAAAATCATATTTTGTTATAATAATAAGACGACACGAGGAATGTAGAAGGTTAAAAGACAAGATCAAAGTACGAGCAGGAGAGTAACATTTCCCAAGAAGTATATAAACGTAAAACCCTCGCGATTCCCAAGGAAAAACTTACGCGGTCCCAGGAAGAAGGTAAAGAAAATTCACAATGTCGGCGGAGGAGGACTGATCTTTCATTTCTCCTCAGACATCGGCGCTGTCTTTTGTCCTCTGCAAATCTCGAGCTCACTTTTCAGACAACCTAAGTTACCTTCTTTACCTGCCAACTGGTAAAAACCCTTGTAAAAAGCTTATTTCTTTTTTACTTCTCAGCATTTTCCCTGTTTCTTTGGCCCCTTTGCACAGTGTAAGATACACTTCTCGCATACGGTTTGTAATTGTATACACACATATATACATAATGTATACGTATTTATCTGTATATATGTTGATCGGGTTTTTTTTTTTTTTTCCTGTCGTTTTGGTTAGTGGTATTTTTGGCCTGATCAGAATTTATCAAGATTTTGTTTTTTAACCTTCTCGTTTTATCCTTCTCTGTAGTTCATGTTAAAGAAAAAACTGTTTAATTTCGGGCCGTTTGATAGCCATTTGTTTTTAGCCTTTAGGGTTTAGACTAAAAGCCAAATTTGAAAACTCGAAAGAGTAACTTTCTTTGTTAGTTTTGAGAAACGAAACTAGTTACCAGACAAGTTTTCTGTTTTATGTTTTTTAAAAAATTAAAAAAATTTGAAAACTGAAAACAAAATGGTTATCAAACGGCCCTTAGTCATTTTTACTTTTTCGGTATTTAAAGCTTTGATGGGAAGTTATATTAGTGTGTTTTGTAGTGTTTGCTATGGTTGTTCCTGTGAATTTTTAACATCTATAGGTTTTGGAGAAGCAATGTAGTACGAATTGTAGAGGTTGCTTGTGGGAAGAGATGAGAGTCTATACTTAATACATGTATATAAGGGAGAAAAGGAGAAACTTTAATTTTTGGATCTTTTATTGGAAATTCCTTGAGTATCCATGCCTGTTGCGTATGTGCAACTCGGTGCAGGTGGAGATTTCCGATGTAAACCTGATGTGTTCCGGTATAGCCGTGAATTTGATAACTTTGAAAGTTTCCTTTGGTCCCAAGGAATTATATGTATTTGGTATTCTGTTTGTTTTTCTGCCTGGCATTTTATGAGAAGACTGAGTTTATGATATATTTCTAGGTGGTGAGCTCATTAGTGGCATACATTTATCTCCAAAACAGATGTCATTTGTAAAACTGCATCTGTTAGTTTTCTACATATATCTGCATTTTGGCATAAGTTTTATACTGCTTGGTTGTTAAATTTCTATATCAATAATTATGCATGAGCATATACATAGAGGTGGAGATTCTTCCATAGAGCTTGTCTGTCACATGGTTTTATCTTTTTCTGTTTTTTCAGAACACAGTTAAAAACCTAAGGGCAAGTGGTGGTCATAAAGATCTCTTCGAGCCATGGATGATATGAATGTATGTCCAACTGAGGAGGCCATTCAGGCTTTTTTGGAATACTTGGTTGACCCAATACTTTCACCTAAATCTTCTATGCGCGATACACCGTCGTTATCTCAACAAGAATCAGTTGCAAAACAGGTTTTGTTCTTACTTCATCTCATAACGCATGTTTGTTTAATTAATGAAACAATGTTATCTTTTATTTGTGTAAAAGTTTTGTTGATTAAAATATCCGTCTAGGATTCTTCTCATAGTTTGCCAGCTGCGTAAAGTTAATTTCTTGGACCTTTGTTTAGATGGTAGACTTTTTATCCACGGCTACATAACTTTGTGTGACTCTTTCTTTAATACAGTCTCCATTTATTACTATAGAAATGTCTTGGAAACTATAAGGGTTCATAAATGACAATATCCAATTAATAAAATTTGCTATATATGGTTTTTGATCATTTTGTATTCTACTGGCAATTTACTATTATTCAATAAACGTATGCTTCTGTTATCATATTTGATGGAGTAGATAATAGTTTAGATCATATTTGGATGGAAGCACATGAACAGACTGGAGTCACCTTTAACTATTTAACGAATGAGTTGGTCTTGAGTTCTAGGAGCAGGAGATGTACAAGAATTTGGCCAAACATCAAATCTCCATACAAAGAATTGGGTAAATTACATGCACCTGCAATTATAAAATCAGTTAACAACTTACTTTGCCTCTGAAAATGTTTTTCCCTTAGGTTCATGCCGTTGTGTTACTATACAACTACTACCACAGAAAGCAATGTCCGAAGCTAGAAGATTTGAATTTTGATTCCTTTTGCAAGTTGGTTTCGTTTCTGAAACCAGCCTTGATGGTTCATATGAAATTCATGCAAAGCCCCAATGACACTAAATTGGATGACCTGGAGAAACAACTTTCAGTGACGGAAAAAGCAATTGTGGATGCATGCAGTATATCTCTAAGTTTAGATGCATTAAAGGATGTTCCAAACACAGAGGGATGGCCAATTTCCAAAGTAACAGTTCTTTTAGTTGACTCCAAGAAGGAGAACTGCTTTTTGCTATTCAATTCCATTACCCAGGGGGTTTGGTCAGTGATTGAAAAAGATTTAGATGTCTCAGTCCACAGTCCAGAAGATAAAGCGGTGGAAAAACATGTACACAAAAACAAAAGAGTTATTGGAAAACCTTCAAGAAGAGAATCAACAACTGATGACATTACACTCCGAAAACTTGCATATTCAGCAGTTAGTGAAGCTACAGGTATGCAAATTTCCTAAAATAGTACCCTTGTAAATGAGTGAACCTCAGGGAAGCCCTCTATCCTTCTGTATCCAATTGTTGAGGCAAACATTTACTGACCTGTGCAAAGAAAACATTTAGAAAACAATAGTAAGTTGAATCTGAAGCAGGTGTTTTGTTTTTATTTTTGTTTTTATTTTTTATTTTTTAACTTTCTAAAGGATTAATCATCAGTACACAACTCCTATTGCGGAATCTAAAGGTGCATCAAGATTCTGATAAACTATTGTAAATGATATATGATGCTTGACGTGATACATTTGAACCATCTATGCCCACTTCAATGAAATGAATCTAATTGTTTTTTAATAAGGATTCCCTATGCACCTTATCACGATAATGAAAAAAATTAATAGGGGTAACCACCATTAGATGTGGATCAACATTATATACAGTTGTGTTTTCCTTGCCTTAGCAATGCATATTTCTCATAACATTCTGTATAATATCATTTCAGAGTTTACTAGCTGTCACTGATAATGTTGCTAATTGTGTGGTCTTCTCTCCATCATTAATCTTTTGGTGCTGTTACAACAGCTCATCAAAACCATTTGTGATGATAGCATCGCTTGGTTATGCTTAGGCATTGTTGCTTCTAATATGTATCAGTGGAATATGGTTTCTATATAGAATTATGCTGAAACGACAACTAAGTATCCAGATCCTTGTTTTTAGGACCATTTCTTCCAATTGTCTAACAGATTAGCTGACAAGTATGATTTTTTTTTAAATGGAATAGGTATTAATCAATCTGATCTGCTGCTTTTGGAACGCCATTTTGTATTTTCTGTGAGTAGCAAAAAGGCAGCTGCTTGCTTCTTTATAATTCAGTGCACCAAAACTGTCAGTGAGGGTATTATTCCAGTTCCTATTAAAGATGTTATCGACAGGTATGGTTCTAGAAACACCTTTCTTTATTTTGTATCCACTGTGGCCTTTTTAATGCTAACAGGATGTCTTTTATAATGAGTAGTCTGCAGGGTCCTTTGGTCCAAAAGAGTTTCGGCAGATGGGCAGTTACGCCAGTTGTTGAGTACTTCCATGTGCTTCCTTATGCTGGGACTTTGTTAGACTGGTATCCCAGGTGTGTATTTTATCTTCATATATTTCGTAGCTTTATTTATTTTTGATATATAATCAACTGGAAACACATTCAGTTGGGCATAGTAGTTTTTGTGTGTTTTTGATATTTTTTTCATTTGCATTCCGAACATTTAATTGAAGATTCAGTGCTGAAACTACTTATAATCCTTGTACATTACATTTAATAATTAAGAAATTTTTTCTCATATGCTTTAAAGAAACATTCTTCAGAATAAAGTATATTTGGCTGTGGTTTACTATCATCCAACTAATATGTTGGCTGATATTAATTGAAGCAGAAATCTTGAATAAAGATCAGACAAGAAATCTCGTAATTGATAGAGTTGATTCTAAAGAGTAAATGTAGATTTTAGGCAGTATATTCATAGCAGTCATATTTAACTTATTGTACTTGGTTTTGTACTTGATTTAGATGGTTTGTATTGCTATATATGTCCTCCAATTTGGAGAATAACATAATCAAGAGGAATTACTCTGATTTTGAACAAATATCAGTGTGTATTAGTATGAGACTTCGGGACACTAAGATGCATAGTTCATAATAATATTCTTCCTTGTATTCTTTTTTATATATATACTTTTGAGGATTTACCCTTGCCCTACCCCATATACAAGGCAAATTATTAGGAATGCGGGTTTCGAAACAAATTTTTAGGTCTTAGTTACGCAGCCTTGACATGGTACCACATAACTTAGGTACATAACTGACACACAACACAAACTAATGCAACCTGTTGGTATGGGATGCATTGGTACATTAATGTTAGCTTCCAGTCACTCTCACGTTTGGATTGTCTATTCCTAAGTTTGTGAACTTTTAGCCTCCTGTGTCCTTGTTTTGTAATATTTTTTTTTTTTTTTTTTTTGTTATAGGCATAGAAACAAGCAAACATTAGTGCTTATTTATTGGGTAACCTTACCCAAACACATGATGGCGATTAGTGATGAAACTGATGGCCATATGGACTTTTGTATTTGATTTAGAGATTACATAACATTATTTCTTCAAATTGTCCTTTATTTGCCTGATGTGTTTTTTCTCCCCTGTAGGAGAGAATTCTCGAATGGTTTGCGAGATTCAAGCCTAGGGGACGGAAATATAATTTTAAACAGCTGTGAAAGGATTGGAAGACCTAGCAAGCAAGAACTTCATGAAAGCCAGGACAAATCTCCCGTAAATGATGTCATGATAGAGAATCTTGAAGACAACACAAGTGTTTCTAAACCTAATCCCCAATCATTCAAGGAAAAAGATACAACTGGATGTTCCAAGAAGAGTTTGGTTGATGCCTTCAATGGGCCTCAGAAAATGGAGGCGGGTGACACTTTCATGGTCCCACCACAGAATGATCAAAGCTGCAAGAAGATTTCAAGCACCACTCAAGTTATCGATCACCATGTGGAGAATCTTGAAAATAAAACAATTAGATATAAACCTCAACCAAGGAAGCAGAAAGATACTGCTGGATGCTGCAAGACAAGTTTGGCTAATTCTCTCAATGAACCTCAGAAAGTTGTGATGGATGACCCTTCCATGGTCCCCTCACAGAATGGACAACACTGTAAGAACACTTCAAGCGCCATTCAAGTTGTCAACCACCAAGGAAAGAGGACATCCTCTACCAAAAGTGAATTACATGGCTCAGCAAGTAATGCTAAGGTACGGTTGGAGTTCTTAACCCCCTTCAATTCCAGCATTGTTCAACATTTTTTCTTTTTACACCTTATATGTTAACTACTTCCCAATGAGTTCTAGTATAGAGTCCTACTTAGAAAGAAATTTTAGTTTGATGTTAATGTTGTGGAGATATGGGACTTACTAGCTTGAGGTTCATAAATCTGCAAAGTTATTCCTTGCATTTTCTTTTGTTAAAAAATAATTGGGACGTAGTACATTACCCTTCTATTATGTTAATTGTTATATTCCAAATCAAAAATCATCAAAAGACACTTCTCAACTCACTATCACTTTAGTTACTTGAAGTTAACTCTAAACCAGTGTTTTAAATATTATCAGAAAACAAACTATTAAAAGGTGAATTTGAGGAGTTACAAATTTGATTCATTTTGTTGGAAGGGTGTTAGAACTTGCAAACTATAGACTGCAGAGTGTCCATATGTTGACATTTTCATGAACTTAATATTCTTGGGTTCTATATATATTATAGTACTCAAATTGTTGTAAGGTTTATTATATAAAATAAAATCTTCAGTTTCATTTCCTTGGGCAGAAAGGGGTCACCTGTTTTTGTTAACCAACCTTTTACTTAGATTTAAAATATTTGATCAAAGAAAAAAGATTGCAAGATTTTAATGTACTTGAACACACTTCAATGTTTGATTGTCAAAGGAGTTATTGTTTCATCAGGATTGGAATCTTTAGAGTTTGTACCTAGTTACACTCCTTTGCTTTAAAGTTATTTATACTGTTGTTGGGTGGGCAGGTTGAGGTGGTGAACTCAAAAACAGGGCCATTCATTACTGACTGCAGAGTTGAAAACCTTGTTTCTGGAAAGGAGATCTGTACCATTAACGCGTTTGATCAAAAGGGTGTGAGTGGTCCCTTTGTCACCTGTCAATCTGGTTCTCAAGATCTTGAAAAACTACAGATTGCTATAGCTTCAAAAGGAAACATCTTGTCACAAACTGCATTGGGAGTTCTTATGAAAAGGAGGGATGATCTGGTAATAATTTTTTTTGTTCCGTTCATAGTCACTTTATCCTCTTGATCTATTAGGATGAGTTCCTTCTAAATAATCATATACATACGCATATAACTCTCTAAAGTCAATTAGTTATCCATAGATTGTTGGGATTTGGGATGTGCATGTGAAGATTGATGAACAAATTATTCCAACGTCCAGTGGACTTATGTCCTCTCTGATAAAGATTGTTGGCAGTAGCCTCAGCAGAAGTGCTTTAGTGGTTTGGCACCACTGAAGTTACTACATTCCAGTCACATCTACCAAATATGAATGACATTTTGTTTGCATGAAATGATTTCTGCACTCCCTCTTTATCTGCTTTATACCACCCCTCCTGTTTCTAGCTAAATGATTGAATAAATCAACAGTGAATCAGGGCACAAAAACAAGCGGGAAAGTCCAGGAAGACAAAAGGGGAGTGTGAAAATTATTTTCCTTTGTTTGAAATTTACATCCTTCAAAGTTCAGTGTTGTACATCGGTTCCTCAATAAATTGATTTGGTCAAATATATAAGAGGCCGACCCCACTTAGTGGGATAAGGCTTTGTTCTTGTTGTTAGTCAAATATACAAGAGACTTGCTTCATGGACCTAGCAAATGTTGTCTTGCGTTCCATTGGTCTTATGTTGTAGCATATTTGCTTTACTAGTTATACCTCGATCTAAAGTAAATCTTTTTTTTATTTCGATTCATTTGCTTGTCCATGCAGTCTCTTCAGCAGCGCAAATTAGAGGATGAGATTGCTCAGTGTGATAAAAAAATCCAGACAATTTTATATGGTATTATCCTATTTTAAGTTTTTTAAGAGAATTGTTATTAGCACTCCAAAAATCCCGTTGTGCACTATTCACAAGTGTATTTTTATTTCTAAATATAAAAAATTTAGAATGCACAATAAGATTTTTGGAGTGCCAGTAACAGTTTCATTTTTTAATTATTTTATTTATTTGTTTATTCTTTCCCTCGCCCTTTCATTCTGATCATTTCTTTCACTTTCTATTTTACACACTAAAATGTACTATTTTGTGTACGAGAAAGTCCAATCATTACAACTTAAATTTAATTTAATTTTTTTTAAATTTATGTTTGATGTCATTTTAATTTGTGATAGTGTACATACATTTTCGGCGACATTTGTACATTGATGATGTAATAACACAATTAACTTCATCTGTGCATAACTTTCGTTAAAAACAAAATTTTAAAATCATGGTAGCTCATGGAACAACTACATATACCCAATATGTTAATTGCCTTGTTCCTCCTACTTATTAAACAGATAACTGAAGCTGATGCCAAAATAGTGAACTTTCAACTGGCCTCAAATTATGATATAGACTATAATTTATAGACCCCTTCAAAAAACATATCATCAAATTTAAAGTTGTTGGCACATAGTCCACGCCAATTAAGGAGATTGCAAAAACCTTGTTTATAACCACTTAAAAAGTTTGAAAAGTGTGTTCCTTGTTTGAACTTCAAGCTTAGCACACTTTGGGTCAGATGATGAATCACTGTTGTCTGTTTTTCATTTGTATGTTGATTGGTAAAGACAAGACTTGGAATTGCAAGGGCTGTAGCTTATTCCATCCACATCTTTAGAGGTAGGGCTCCTTTGCAGTGAGTGTAGCTGATCTATACTTGGGTTTTTGTTTTACTGACTACCATAGGTGGGGAAGATGACTTGGCTCTAAAGGTAGACTCCATAATAGAAGCTTGTAATGATGTATACGCAACAAGTGAAAGGAACTGTAGACTGCATGAAGATCAATGCTCTCCTCAAAATGTGAAGAGGAAGAGGTTGTCAGAGGCTATTCTCAGCGTGAAAAATCCATGCCAGGCAAGTTCTGCTGTTGGATTCTATTTTCTTTCACATTGCATATGTCATTCGAGACTCGAGACTTATAGGTTCTTCATTATATGCATTCCATTTTAATCCTATGTGAGACATCTACAGGGTTTTTTTTTTCGTCCGATAAACAAATTCTGAGTTCTGACCATAAGGACAAACTGAACAAACAAATTTTGAGCTGTTTCGAACTCAAATGAAGTATAAGATGTTTTGCGAGTTATTTGTTGGGTGTTTTACCATTCATGTAGTTATTCATTGATACTTTTTGTGCTTTGTGGAGGGAGAAAGGAAAAACTTTTGCATGACTTTGAAGTTTTCGAAATTTTTTTGGTTGTCTGACTCTGGTTACAAAGCAATAGCAGAATCCTTATATTGTTCCTAGAATATCTTGAGTGGGTAGTGGTTATTTTTTTCTTTTGCGTTGTGCTGGTTCACTGGTGCGTCCCTTCCTGATGCATCGCTTCCATGGTTGTTTGGTGTTGGTTTGAAGTTCTGAAGGTTTTCGGTTTAGTTGATGTGGCAAAAATCTGTTTTAGTTTCCTGTTTCTGAGAAATGAAAATACCACACGAGGTTGATTGTAGCTTGTGAAACTCAGCGTTTAAAAGAGTTTGTTGTCAGTAACTTTCTTCCCACGAGGCATGAGAAGGGATGACCTTTTACATTTTATGGCTTCCTTCCTACCTATGTCTGTTACCTCAAGTCTTCTTCAGTGTGAAGCATGTCAGTTAGTCAAACATCATGGTGTTTCTTTTTTTGTCTAGTTATCCATACTGATTTTTGGTGTTGATCTCGAGATAAAAGCATGTTGGGTATTTAGTTTTTCTTTATTATCACCTTTTTGTTATTGTTCCAGAATGGCCGACTATGTAGTCTGTATTTGAACTGGTGTGTTGCTATTATTTTTGCTTTTATGAATTCTTTGAGCATTGGAACTGCTGTGGAATTCAACTTATAAACCACCAATGAGCTCTGCACTGTCTGCTTTGGCATTTTGTCCTAGTTGATTTCCAATGTAGGGGTCTATAGCGCTTCGATGAAATCTTCACTCAATGGTATCTTACACATGTTATTTCCTGCACCCTCTTACAAGTACTACCACCTACCTGGCAGGAATTGGATGGTGCTTGTTATGACAACAATTGGATATTACCAACTTATCGTGTATCTCCATCAGACGGTAAGATCATTTTCATTTAAACCGATTTTAAACAGGGTGATTTTCCTATATAAAAACAAGGATGACTTTTTATGTTTGCTCACCACTGATCCAGTAGTTGTACCTGCACTTTGTGTTACAAGGAACTTTTGCTTACTATATAATGTGTGATTGAGTTTTCCGTTTAGACATATTTTAGCAATGTACTGAAATCCCAAAACATAAAGATTCAAACATTAAAAGTTGGCGGGTCTTCCTTTCGGCTGTTTCTGCCTGTGTAAAGCTGTTGATTTGACTAGAACTTGCATAAGTTCGAAAAACTGATTATTCTGAATTCTGCAGCACACTGTTAATTCTGTGTTTTTGAAATTTTCTTGTTGATTTACCTTATGCCTAGAAGATCGTCACAAGAATTGTGCATTAGAAGATTGATTTACTGCTATGCAGAGTTAAAAACTAATGTTTTAATTGCGTTTGAAAGGTGGATTCCAAGCTGACGTTACAGTAAAAGGGATGGATTTCGAGTGTTCAAGTGTGGGTGGCCTGTGTTCGAATCCTCGTGAGGCAAGAGAATCGGCTGCAGCACAAGTATTGGCAAAATTGCACAGTAAGGCAGGGCAGGCATAGAAGTTCTAAGGTTCTTCGTTGACAAGATAGGAACTGCATTGCATTTGCACTCACCATAACTTCTAGTACCTTTTTGTTGTGCTTCAGTGAAGTTTGGATCGGAGCAGTAGATTGTTTAACGTCGTTGTTTGACTATTGAAAATTTGCTTAGCCTCTGATCTGTGTCGTGTGGATTGTTTAACGTCATAGTTTGAATCGGAGCAGTGGATTGATTTGAGGTTTCCTAAACCTTCCGATGGAAAATTATCGGAAACCTTAACAAACTTGATGTTAATCGACTTTTGAGATTTATGTCAAACAAGTCCATTGTCTCGTGTTTGACGTCAATTCAATGTTAAGTCGGATGTTAGTGTTAACTGCAGAAAGACTGGACTAACAAGTCGAGAGGCATTGCTTAGAAACCTCCAACAAGAGTTGACAGGGAAGAGATAAATTCCTGTACTTGAAGACGTTTGGAACGAAGATGACACATTATGGAAAAAATTTACGAGTTGTTTGTCAAAACTCAATTTTGCATCTGGAAAGTGTCATAATTGTCAATACTCGTAGTGCCAATGTTGCATCAATCACGGGAACTCTTCCGAGGTTTGTTTTGGCAAATCTATATAGAAATTATTACGTTCCGACAGGTTTTGGAAGTTTGATGCAATTCACACCACCATTTTCACCTCTTACACGCCCTTGTTAATTACTGGTCATTGATATCTTTCAATTCATTCGATCTAACAACGTCACTGCTTCGATAAACAAGTTTGTGACCACGATCATTACTCGCAGGGTGGCGATTGAATCTCACGTTCCAATTGGGGTCGAGCATGGACATCATTAAGACGTAAATATTAATAATTGAACGCGATGAAAGATCTATCACTAAAATTTTTGTAATAAAAAGATTTGCAAGAGAGAGAGAGAGGGGAGGGGAGAGAGAGAGAGAGAGAGAGAGAGAGAGCTCTCACTCAATAAATTTGCAATGAAAAAAAAAATCCCGACTTTACATCTGACTAAAGAATTTCCTTTGTTGTTTAGAAGTCAGAAATTTGCTTCATCCTCTGCATATTTCAGTAAGTACCTCAAAATTGAAGGCTTGGTGCCATCTATGTCACCTTTGTGCTTGATGTCAAAAATGGCCTTCATAATTCTTGTGTACAGCCTTTCGAGTTGCGGAATGTCATAGTTTGCAGTCCTTTCAACAAAAAGCCGCCTGACTGACTCTATTTGGTTTGTGACCTCGCCATCTGACATGACGGTGTCTTGGGATCCAATCATATCAGCATGGCCAGAAACTTCTACAGGGGTCTCAAGCTGATTGCCACCAGCAGAAGAGGACTCTGGGACTTCAGGATTTGTGTCATTCGTCTCAGGTTCCTGAGATGTCTTCAACGGTGTTGAATCTTGATGCTCTGACTTGTCTTCTGGAGTCGAACCTGATTATGATCAGGAAAGTTCACATCAACAAGTTAAATTGAGAATTACTCGAGCATCCGTAGAAGAGAAAAAAAAATTAGAAAACTGTCTTTCAACTCAAAAAACTTGGCAAATTACCAAAGTGCGCATACACACATGTCCTGGAACTCCACAAGACAGTAAATTAATGAACAGATTTGAGTAATTCTAAACCCTATATATTCTTAACAGTTTGGTACTAATAATAAATAACAGTCCTTGTACACAAGTACGCGTAATAATAGATGAACAGATATTGAACTAACAGATGAACAACAGGTAAAGAGGGGCAGAACATAAGTTTTTCAGCACTCTTCACCTGTTTTTCATTGTTTAGTTCAATCTGTTTTGCCTTCTTTGTTATGAGGACTTTCGGAAATAAGAATTTCAAAATCGTAGGGGCAAACGAAGAGCAGTGCTAGACTCGGTTAAAACGGTCCAACTCCGGATGCTAAATTTCATATTGAACTATAAAACTCATTTGAATAAAAACTACAAAACTCATTTAGACATGAATAAATTTAGAGTTACCTGCATGTGCAGGCTCAACATGCTTCTTCGGCCGTTTCTGAGACTCATGGCTTGGATCCAGATTTACATCCACCTGAACATTACGAAGTCGAGCACTTGCCCTGGTGACAGTTCCCAGCTGTACAACAGGTACAGAGGGGAAAGTGGATACCCCTAAATCATCGGGAATATGTTCTGGACCACCTTGAGCTGCAATCTTGTCACAATATGCAACAAGTGCAGGGTCCATTTGTGACAACATCCCATGTACCTGAAGGGAAGAATAGTGCATCAAAGAAATGCAAACGCAAAAAGCCTCAAAATAAAATTGGAAAGAAAGAAAGAAAAAAACATACTGCATCCCGAAGCTCAAAAGCTCTGCTGACAATCCTAGCACCATTGTAATCATCTCCATTATAAGCCTGAATACAAGACAGCAGAATATATCAAACTGAAGCACGATAAAATTTACAACACAAACACAATAATTACAAAAAGTTCGGGCTTCCTTTGCACAACATATAAAATCAGAACTCAAAAGTGAAAGTACGATGTTACTTCAGAAACACTAAGAAGTTTTAATTCCCAGATGTTCCCAGTATCAGGGTTTGATGCCTCCTATATAAATGAATGATGAATCACAATACGACACCATGCATCTTAACATCGACCAGCATAGACCCATTTGACAAACCCAAGGCAAACGAAATGTCATGCAATGAGACAACAGAGAAAGAACACAAATCAGATAAAAAGCAAGTCATGAAGACCAAAAAGAAAACAAAAATAAATTGACAACCTTGGTCCTTTCAGTCTACCAACTGTCATTTTACTATAAATTTACAGACAAAAATTACAACAAGGAACACACACCTTTGCGTTGGAAACAATAAGATCAACATCTTGCAGGAATGCAGAACATGTAATGTACTGCCCAGAGTCGACGCACTGCAGCAGCTTAGCCACATCCATAGGGTTCTGAATAATTGAGCGATAGTTTGGAGCATCCTCATCCGAGACAGGATAATGGAAAGCATTAAACCGCTTATCATATAAAAGCCTGCAGCATTTGAACAAAGACCGCTCTTCCCATTAGCATGAAGTGTCAACCAACAATAAGAAAAAGCTTAACTAAACATAGGCCTCAAAATTCCAATTCAAGCAAAACAGATACTCCTTATGGAGCAGGAAAGAATGTGGAAGTATGATAAAACATTACATGCAATTAATCAGTAAGAAGATACACCAATCATCTAAAAGGGACAACAGGAGAGAGCAAAGATTATCTAACCGGTTGCAAACATCTCTGAGGCACATCCGCAATCGGCGAAGAGCATGCTGCTCAGCTTCTACTTTGGCTTTTAACTCCGAGACCTTCGGACCACTTGCCACTTTTGGGGCCTTGGGAAGTTCTGGAACAGATACTGATTCCTGGGATTTTTTTGTTATCTCCTCTAACAACACTGATAAAGCAGCTTCGATGAGACAGTCAAAAAACAAATATCTGTCTTCAGTAGATGGTTTGCCCAACTGATAGCTGATAATAAAAAGAAGTACGATTAAAAATCACAGGCATGAAAAGTACTTTTTAACAAATTATAAAAGATGATTTATGAACTAACTTCAAAACACAAATGTAGTAAGAGAACAAATTCATAAAGATTAAGTTTATTATTTATGTGTAATAGTGAAATACGTATTACATTCTGTGTAAAAATTTCAAAACAAAAGTTTTAAGACACCACCAGGCAATCACAAAATACATGAATATTGAATTGCATGTGCAGTCCTTTGATGAGATATTTTTTCTGTAGTTTATTAAGAGTGCAAAGGGAGAGGCTTAGTTGTTAAAGACATGTTGTGTGAGTACTCCATTTCATCTTCATGCCTCTTTCATTAATTTCAAGAAGTTATAACCTTAAAAACAGGGTTATGGTGAATCAAGAAATGATAATCTAAGACCTACAATGCAGACTATTATGGTTGAGGAATGAGAATGGCAACTTGGCACACCACAAACCTCAGGCCATTCTACGTTTTCAATAGGCTTGAATCCACTTTCATGCACTGTTCAGTTGAACTTTGAATGTGATTACACAATCATCCACACGTTTATGAGTTTAGCCTTCTTTCTCCTTAGAACATAATTATCAACACAAAACCTTTACTTCTGTCATCATAACTTTTTTCAGAATAGCGCACAAGAAATAATACAGGAGTAATTTTTATGTCAAAACCAGCATGTTTCACAGACCCCGAATGGAAGTTCACCATGGTAGTGTATGTGTAGTACCTACGGGTAACTAAAAGATAAACTAATGACCAGGGTGGCCAGGGTTCCTGATCTGTGGAGGTAAAGAAATTATCAAACTAATGAAAGCCACCCATTCTTCTTCATGAAGGACACACAAATTGATATACTTCCAAATACAAATAATTTCCAACATGGGTATTCAAACTTGTATTTTAAGTCAAACCCAATCACACCTTCTCTTTTTAAAAGTTGATATAATTTTTTTTTTTTTCAAACTTTTAATAGGTTGTTATATTAAGATAGAAAAACTAGGGCAGCATTATAAAACTTCCCTCAAGACCTTGGTTTTCCATAGAATATATACAGCAAGCATGCATAAAGTAGACTGGCTTTTAAGTATGTATCAAACAGAAATACAGAATTTAAATTAACAAATAAAGATTGGTTTTTAAATAAATGATAACATACATAGAACGATCAGAAAATATTGAAGAAGCTGCAGTGTCAACTTCAGCAGGTAGCACTGATGATGTTGCAAGAAGTAATATTGGCAAGTCAGACGGAAATTCTTCTAACAACGACAGCAAAACAGCTCGGAGCTGCTCATGTGCCTGCGCAATGAATCGACCAACCTCAAATAGCTTAAAACAGAAGACAAAAAGAGCATGCACATCCATTTAATTAACATTGATATGAAAATATTAGCATGCACTCACTGTCTCCCACCAAAGATTGAGCTGAGGCAAATAGAGAATTGATGGAGTTGTTCTCCTTGCCTCACCAAATATATGTACCAGTGCCTCCTCTGGTGTCTTTGCACTGGGATCAGATAGAAGAGACGGAAGTCCCAAAGAATGAACAGGGAATTTCTCAAGTTCATGTAAAACAGCAGGCCCAAGATGATCCTGTAAAACTAAATCAGTAAGTAAATTTAGTTTGTCTTTCCATTCTGAACAATGTGCAAATAGAGAGAGGATTCAAGATAATTACCAGGCCAGAACCTTCACCACCACATAGCAGAAGCCGAGGCCTATAGACAAGAGGAATTGCAGAGCCAGAGGAGAGCATGGAAAGCTTGGTCAACTGTGATGAAACTGCAAGAGGTGGGAAAATATCGGATATATACTTCATGGCTTTTTGGAGATGCCTTTGCAGGCATGGTGCTACTACTGAAGACAATGGCCTGGAGTACACAACAGCACCTCTGTGAGCAGCTGGAGTAATTGTTGACATGGCTTCAACAAAGTGATACTTCTCAACGTTTACTGAATCAACATCGATTACAAACTTATCATCACTTGTGTAAACTTGAGGATATTTTTCTCGGAAAGCACGAATGGCAGCTTCAGTGCAAAGAGCCTTTAAATCAGCACCACAATATCCAACACAACTAGCTGCAAGTTCCAATTTTAGCTCCTTTGAAGGAGGATTCCTCCATTTCCGAGTATGAATGTCTAAAATTTCAGCACGTGCTTCACAGCCAGGCAAAGGAAAGTTGAATTCGCGGTCAAATCTACCAGGGCGCCGCAGAGCTCCATCAATTGCATCGATCCGGTTGGTTGCTCCAATCAAAACGACTTGGCCACGGGAATCAAGACCATCCATCAAAGCAAGCAAAGTTGAGACAATAGAATTGTGAATTTGCTCTTGTTTGCTGGACCTTACAGGAGCAAGTCCGTCTATTTCATCAAAGAATATGATCGAAGGTTGATTTCTTTGTGCTTCCTCAAAAAGTAGTTTTAATTGTCTTTCAGCCTCACCCACCCATTTACTTAGCACATCTGCACCCTTCCGCATGTAAAAGCTGACCTTCTGGCCAGCCTTTGATGCAGCACAGGCTAACGCTCTGGCAATTAATGTTTTCCCAGTCCCAGGAGGACCACATAACAAAACCCCCCTTGGTGGGGTGATATGATAACTTGCAAAGAAATCTGGATATAACAGAGGAAAGAAAACCATTTCCTTCAAAGCATCAATATATTCAGAAAGCCCACCTATATCATCAAAACTCACACTATCATCAACCTGCAAAGGTTGTATGTCTGCCCCTCCCTTTGAACTTGGCCCAGCAGTTTGAATTCCAGATGTTAAGGTGGCAAAAGCATCACCCTGATGACCCCAACCTGAAGCAGCAACATTCAATCCCCATGCTGTTGTTCCATGCATGTCTAATCCCCCAAAGAGCCAAGGTGGTCCAGATCTGCTCCCACCTCGGGCCCAGGGAATTGCAGGTCCTTGGTCTAGCTCGTCGACAAGAAGGGAGTCATCAGAATCATCTGTCCTTGTCATACGATGGCGCTTATGAACTCGTGATCCACCCTTTCTCACATCCCTACCGACCTTTGTCCCCATTCCTTGACGCAATACTCTACGAGGAGATCTTGGTCTCAGCTTACGGACATCTTCACGATTTCGAAGATCATATCGTCTTCGTCCATCTTGTTCTTCATCACCCTCCTCATCATCACCGTCTTCATCACCATCACCATCACCATCACCATCACCATCATCATCACCCTCACCATCACCATCACCATCACCATCACCAACATCCTCACCATCAGCTTCATTTTGAGCATCATCTGCATCATTGTATTCAATGTCATTCCCATTTTCGGTTTCATCTTGATCAATCTTCTCATCTGAAGTACCCGGCTCATCATCAAACTGCAAATGCAATTGTTCTCTTGCAGAATTGAACCGTCGAGGGCGCAATCCTTCACGACGAGGTGTATGTCTAGTCTCCACCATCTTTTTGTGCTTGGGAGATGGCAACTCATCTTTAAACGAACTATTATCAACCTTATTCTTGATAGATTTACCCCTGACTTTCTGAAACCAAAAAAGGACACAGGTTCAGTTCGGACAACACATCAGGTTTTACAAGCTTCGCTTCAATCAAGCCTGACTAAGAATTAACGTTCTTATAAACTACATGCATTGAGTATAAAACCTCACCATTATATCTTCATCCTGCTCACTTCCAGAACTGTCGTCTGTTATGTAGTCACCCCGATTCCTTATTGACAGCGTTCTCTTTCTTGTGGAGCGCCGGAGGTTGGATGCATCTGCCTGCAAACAAATGCAGAAAAACAAAAGTATATATGTATCAGAGTCTTCAAATGAAAAATGGGAACTGAGTCTGATATTCTATATTTACTACCAATCTTGCACGTCGGGAAATATGAAAATATAAACCCATAAATCCTCTCCACTCCTCCCCGAAACCCTTAACTTTGAGGAAAGTCACTTAAAACCCAATTTTCCAAACCTTCTCTAAGCTTTCTCCGAATTTACGGAATCCACCATACTTTTTCCCCAAATCAAGTAAAATGTTTGCAGCTTTCCCGGAAAATCACTAAAACCCTAACCCTGACCAATTAATTAAGCCACATGCAAAAACAAAAGTAGATAAAATAAGCAAATCAAACATGCAGATTCACAGAACAGTTCCCTCCAATAATAATACCCAATAAAAAATCAATACACCTAAATCCATATACCAATGCAAATGCTGCCCAATCAAGTTTCAAACATTCAAGCAAAATCCACGATAGAAGCCGAAAATTGATCGAAATCAGTCAAATCTTACATTGAGGTTGCTGGAGGGGAGAGGAGTGGTGGATCTTTGGGGACGAGGAGTGCCGCCATGGCGCATTATCTTAGCGATATGGGAAGCGGCGGTTCGGGTCTTGGTCTTGTTCTTCCGGTTTCTCCGCTTTTGGATGATCTTCCTGGAAGTGCTTGTGGTGTAGTAGTATATGCCCCGCCCGTACGGCGTCGTTCGACCCTTCAGCCTTCCGCTCGTCCGCACCGGCTCCGGGGCCGTCCCACCAGATCGCTTATGCATTTATATAAAAATTAAATTTCAATTTTTATATAAATGCAGAAAATGGAAAGAAAGGGCAAATTTTGGGAAGTGATTGGAGAAGGAAACTGTGAATTTAATTTAATTTAATTAATTAATTTCATTTTTGGTGTCTGAAAGGAAACGAATTTAAGGAGGAAGGTGCGGTGAATTAGGTAGAGGGTTGGAGGGAGCGTCTAGGGTTTTGTATGCACTACACAGAGTACAGGAGGAGGAGAGGGAGGGAGAGGGGTATTTTTTTTTTTACTATTTACTTCTTTGCACTAATACCCTTGTGATTTTCTATGTTTTCAGAAAATTTCGTGAGGTTTTGAAACTTACATTATCATCCTCTGAGGATGTTAGTAGGGCCCGTCTGAATCTTACATTATCATCCTCTTCGGGTTGTATTGATTTTTTTATGGTTTGCTCTCAATTTTTTTTCATTGGGAGGAAAATTTGAGAAATTGTTTCGATTTTTTTGGATATCAGACCTGAGTTTGATATCTAAGCTATAGACGACACAAAGACTCTCTTCTGCAGAGTGAAAGAGCGATCACAACTACGAAGACTCTTCTCGTTAAAGCAAAGAACGATTACAACTAGAGATAAAAATGATTTGAAGATAGATGAAATATGTAAAAAAAGAGATGAAAGAGATCAAGAAGGATCGTCACTAACCGACCCGAACATCAACAATTCTTAATCCACATGTGTATATACGCATACAATATAATAGTTATTCATTACCCATGTTCATTTATACTTTATTTTAATAATGAAATTTAAATATTAAGTAACACCTAATGTTCTTCAACACCAAAATCACATGATTTAAGCATAATATGACATAATCTGGATTATTCTTCATTCATACTGATCACTTCAAGAATAAAAAAATACTCTCAACTCGTGGAATCCGCCTTAAAACGGGCGAAAATAAATTTTAGTAATGCAAACTCAGACTACTAGTTAAAGTCCAACCCGACCAACCCACCTTATGCTCACTCTTAATGCTAATGACCAGGGTCGATGGCTAAGGGTTTTTTTTCTTTCTGTTTTTCTCTTTAGATAGCGGCTAGCGTTAGAATTCAAGGGTTTGTTGGTATGATCAATCAAGATATTTATGATAATTAAACCATTCTATCTATTGCATGGTCCCTCAATTTGCAGTTGCTTCAAACAGAAAAATGAAAACAAGTGTCATTTAGCCATGCATTAAGAAACAAATTTAATTAAATGTGGATTGGAAGCCATTCACGACAACAAATGTGGAGTGAAAGAACAGAAAGAAAAAAAAAATCACCTAGATTTAAATCTATTGCCAAGTTTTTTCGATTTGGATTTCATCCGGATTCTCTTTATGAGGATCCTCATATCTTATATTTTCATTGTACTTCATGCAGTTAAAAATTATTTTGAATATTTTTATTTAAAATTAAACATAAACAGTACATAACTAAAACTGATCACACAATATACTGTAAACGGATAGAATGTAAGGATTCCTAGCATCCTCATCCATTTTCAAGAAAGAAAAATGAAGACAGGTGTTATTTTGCCATGCATTAAGAAACAAGTTTAGATAAGACAGTAGAGTGGGAGCTTTGCATGACAAACGAATGTTGATGTGGATGAGAAAGTGTTTGCTAGATAAGCATTCGAAATGAACCCAAATAATAAGAAACTTTTTTTTTTTTTTTTTGAGAAAAATTATGTTTTTAAACACAAGAAAAATACTTGCATTAAGGGATGTGGGGTTTGATTAAGTCACGTAATGGACCACACATGTATTTGATATCAAATTTATCTCCAAGAATCGAATTTAAGATTTTCGATAATTACTACTAAACAACAATGATACATTTCCAGAAGAAATGAAAATAAAAAAACATAAAAAGAAGAAAGCACCTAGATGCGACAATTAAACCTTTTTATAGGAGTTTTAACGAAACACTCTTTGTACTGTTCATTTTTAACGAAAAAGACATTTTTTCACTAAAAAGTCACTTCTTGTAATATTTACTTACAACACATTTTTGTTATTTTGATTAATACTCAAAGTTTTCAAACCCTTTTTTTTTTTTCTATTGTTGGGGAGATTTGTGTTGTTTGGCCATGAATTGTTACTCTTTACGATATTGTTTTTTAGGGTGAAATCCTTTTAGGATATTGTACGTCTAGCTAGAGAGGTCCATCTAGTAAGATGTTTTAGATCACATCAGACAATTTAGGAAATATATATATATATAATATGCATCTGTTTTATACCATTGGCTTTAGTACTTCAGATGTACATATTAGGAAGTTGACATTAGAACTTCTCTACATCTGTTTTAAATTACATTAGAGTTGTGTATGTATCTTCTTTTTACATGAAAAGATGACAACTAGTGGTAAAACACGATTATCCACTATTTTCGGGTTTGGAGAAGATTAGTTGGGATTTGCACCCTACACGTGGGCACGATCAAGCAGATTCGTAGCTTGTAAAGTATTGAATCCAGGATCTCCTTTTTTTTTTTTTTTTTTTTTCTGTAGAGAGTTGTTCGCTTTTTACACTAGCCTACTTGTCGTAGTTGGTGCATATATATCAAACATGGTCATGCCAAGTTGTGGAGCTTTATGTATAATATATATTATTGACTTTTGATGCACATATTAGCAAAACGTCTAGAAGTCTACTTATGATTTTAAATTACATTAGCAAGTTGTGTATATTAACAAAACAAAAACAAACAAAAAAAACTCAGTCCCTTTATCATACGATCATTATCACCTTATTTGTAGAATCGTATCAGTGAGCAACTGATATGCTGTATAAACTTGCCTTGAATAGGATACTTGTACTTGTATAAAGATCACACTCATGTAAAACTCGATTGCCAAGAAATTAGAGAAATTCCAGACACTCTAATTTTCAAGTGGATTATACATGGGACGTCACATGCCACGGTAACAATAAATTTGTTCTATGTAAGTTGTTATTGCGCTTCAGGGTAAAACCAATTCAAACTGGAAGGCATCCATTCCCATAGTGGCTATATATTGTTTGACCATTCAATAAGAACATCCTCTTGAGAAAATCAAAGCTACATATTTTCAAATAACATTAAATATTTTGTTTGTTCTATGACGCTAACGGCACAGAGTCTCCACTTTGTTAGATCACATCTCATGGGGGATAGGTATTGAAAATTATGTACGAGAGTCCCTGTATGCGGAGGACCGATGGGAGGATTGCTGGCATCAGGGGCCTATTTCAAAATCAGATGCCAATTGCCGGCGTTGAAGACCAGTTTCCGGCATCCCGGGAGGGTTGGCTCCGTCAGGGGAGAGTAAGCTGCAAATTTGTTTATATATAAAATATTTGAACAACGTTTCACAAACAATTTACACACAAGATTGTCCAAACTTATAAACCAAACTGGATGAAGATCGACATACACATTAACAAATATGGCCTCAAAATCCACAACATAACACTGTCTTGTGAAAGAAAACTCCCTTTTCCACCAACACGACCCTCACCGCTCATTTGTTACTTTTGAACATGAAAGGTAGCGAGCTTCGATACAAAACTTAATATTGATTTAATTGATGCTAAAGAATGAACAAATACCCGACTTTTCACGAGGAACATAGAGATAATAAAGGGCAATGTACTACAGTTACATACAGACATACGATACGTCTAGTGACATTAGCATCCGGCAGCTTTCAAGAATTTGTCATACGGACTTGAAGGCGGTAATTTGAAAGAATGTTGTCCATACTCACGCGAGCAGAGGAGAAGTTGATTTTGTACTCGAATTTGATCCTTGTTTTTCAACTTTAGATCCCCTTCTGAAAATTCCGTTGCCTGAAAGAAACCCAAAGAGTCACAACAAACCAAAACAGAAGAAAGGAGAGCACAACATACCAAACAAAACAAACCAGACCCAGAGAAAGAGTGTTAGTTCCCGTGTATCATTCAGCTTCATTCTATTACACATTTGCATGTCTATCGACTGTAGACCACCGTATATATCACACTGTCCAATTTAAGGCACATTATTATTATAGTTCCCATAAGGACATGAGTTACTCCTTGCCATGTGATACAAGTACAAGTCACACTCAGATAGGGAAAAGTCATTTTGAAACCGAGCCATTCTTTTTACACATCAAAATCTGTGATGCTGAAATCATAACCTCAGTAGAAGTCAGCTTGAGGGAAGGTCTAAGTATCATGGTTGTCATATTGCTGTTATCGTCATCACCATAATCATCAATGCAATAATTAACTCTTTCAAACCTCATGAGGAGTATTCGTAATCATTTTCTTTTTTAAAGGAAAAGTGAATATACGGAGTTAGACCTGAAATATATTAGCTGGTTAATAAGTTCAGTAACAAATTAATATCATAATGACATATTTACTAACCGTGGTTGATAACGTGTGGCATGTATTTTCACTTTCACCGGAGAGGAGGACTATTGCCTTGGTGTCTGCTTGCTTGAAACTATGAAGAACTGCCATCTTCTGCTGTTTACCTGTTACAAGGGCTTCACATTGGCTCTTCATTTGGTCATAAGGTATCGGCGTTGTGGAAACTGGGTTGCTTGCAACTTCTCGTGCTGTTTCCAGAACCTGGCAGTAAGACAAGCCAATATTGTTATAGATAGTAAGCGTACCCCTTAAGTGTTTTCCAGCATAAAGATCATGCTGTTAATTCTAGCTAATTTTCAAAACTTTATCAGGTGAGAATATACTCAATCAGATTTTGGAAAGAGCTGATTTGTTTTGTTGTTCCCTCATCCCAAACTTCTCCAATTCGTCAGAAAAATTGCACAGAATGCAATTTGCAATTTGTGTCCATTTTCTCGAACTCTTTCTAACAAATTGAAGAGGGGAGGAGGACAACAAAACGACTGCACCAACTTAAAGTCAATTATCTTGCTCTTTGCCACTAAACATACAGCATAGCGAATGGCCTAAACATAAATTTCATAGGTGAAAGATAATAAGAATCTTGTCTTACTGAATCCAGGAGCTGATTAACGCTTAGAATGTCAAGTGTATTGATGGAGAGTGATGATTTGCGGTCTGACTGACTTCCACTAGGTTCAGGGTAGGCTTCATCATCTGTCAATGAACCTGGAGGCATCACCTGAGAGAAAACCCCCTCTGTCATGCAACATATTTGAATGCTAGACATGAATATAGAGATACAAACAGATGAAACTGAACCTCATCAAATTCAGGAAAATCTATCTGCGCAAGGGGAGAACATGGTCGTGGTGTCTCCATGAATAGCGGAGCTCCTAAAGGAAATGAATCATCAGGTGAAAATTCTTGTAAGAGTTCCTTCTTGATGCTAGACAACTCAACCTTTGAGAGAAGAGAGTTAAAACAAAATGTTAATACAAAGAAAAAGCTAGGCTGTGTGCGTTCATGGGGAGTGTAAATATATTAGAGAGACAAATATGAAGTAATTCTACGAAAGTTAGTATTGTATTTAAATTATTAACAATTTAAGGGAGAAGGGTATGATTATGAATATCTGGTCAAACCATGGATAATTTATCCTTAACCAAATGCTTGAAGTTTCAGCACCACTAGGAAAACAACTATATCTTGATTATATAAACTGCACTATGGGGGTCCTGAAGTAGGGATCACAATTTCTGTTACTTTGTTAAACATTTCATGAAGCCAACAATTAGCTAGTTGCACTAAAAGCATTTCTTTAGAGATTATATTAGAAAACAAGAATATCACCTCTGACAATTTTGCAAATTTAATCATGAAGTGGGATATCACAGTTTCTCTTAGTAGCTGGTCATCTAATTCAACTGCTGACAGAGACTTCAATGCAGCAACTTCATCTTCCCGCAATGATCCATAAGATATCCTCTCCTTATCAGATTCAATAGAAACTGCCTGCAGCCAGATACCATCAACTAACTGAAGACCGGGATCAACCTGTAAATTTTGAAAAAAATCAAAAAATTAACAAAACGTCAAGCTCGAAAAGGATACATACATGATACATGTATATCAACGAATTATGTTAAAATGAAAGGGCATAGTCTGAAAGTTAAGATGTAGAAATTAACCATTCTATCTGTCATAGATGCTTTGAAAATTGGAATTAGCTCTGGGAGGTCACCAGCCCGGGCTGAAAATATAAGCATGTACGAGGCCAGGGTAAAGAGAGACCTTCTACGAGATGGGTCCAAACCACCTTCAGTCAGCATGCACAAAGAACATATTAGAATATTTTTCACCAACAAATAATTTTGAAGGCTTTGTTTTTTTTTTTTTTTTTTTTTTTTTGGGGTGAAACAAGACAAAGTTCACCACAACCTAATGGCTGCTGTTGAAAAAGGAAAGGGAGCTGTTATTGGCACTCCAGAAATCTCATTGTGCACTCCAAACTTTCTATATGTAGAAAGAAACAATATACTTGTGAAGAGTGGACAATGAGATTTTTGGAGTGCCAATAATAGCACCAAAGGAAATCCCATGTTTGAATTTCAAAACCTCACATCTTGTTTGACACTGCACATGTTAGGCCCAACTATGGAGTATTGGCAGCTACATGTGAAGGTCTGTACCATATCCTGATATCTTTATTTTTTGATAAAATCAAATATTATAGATTTCAATTTGCAATAAGCTTCTCATCGATGGAAATTTATGAATCACGGAAGGATAAAGTTAGGCAAACTAATAAGTGATGCACTTTTCTCATCCCTCAAAAGTCACGTTACTTATTTAAAGAATACAACCTGCCTAGAATCATTACCCATTGATTTACCAGCCATGCATTGAGCAGATGTATTTCTTGGTAAACACCAAATTGGTACAAACCCTTTGTAATGAACTAACCTTAAACTCAATTGTTCTAATCACGAAGGAAGAAACTCAAAACTAATAAACTAAAACGAGGATGTACTCTAGGCTCTAGCACAAAACCAATCCGACTATTTGGGACCAGGAAAAGGATAGGGTGATTCAAGAGCGTATCAACACACAAGTTCAACCTAATTGCATTTTTTTAGTTTTAACATTATGATTCAACCTGCTTGCATTTTGTAGTGTTATCCAGGAAAAGGATAGGGTGATTCAAGAGCGTATCAACACACAAGTTCAACCTAATTGCATTTTTTTAGTTTTAACATTATGATTCAACCTGCTTGCATTTTGTAGTGTTACCATTATGATCCATAAGCACTCAATAATTAGTTATCAGATAATGATAAATCTGACTTACCATCTACATCCAAGGAAATAGTTCTAATAGAAAATGCCAGCTGGAAACATCTTACTAAAGCCACGTGACTGGAGGCCTGGCAAGAGTAAAAGCAAAAGAAATCATCATTGAGAGTTAAGAAATGCCAAGGGGTAAAAAATGAAGAATTTTCAGTCTATCAACGACATCAGGTTAAAATTAGGTGAAAACCCCAAATCCACTTTACAACTTCCCTGTAGAACTCTCTCCAAAATCACTCCATGGTACTTTCTAATTGTAAAGTCACTGGGAAGGGAAAAGTTGGATTTCTAAGTGTAAAAAAGTTTGGTGGGTCAACTTGGATATTCTCAGGTTGCGAATATAACAAAGATAAAACGAAGCTGGGTTATACAGATCAAGATGTGCACCAGTTAAAAACATAGAGAAACGGTATTGACTTATAGGCTAAATCTCACCTTTGATCGGGTAAACAGTAACGCGACGTTATAAGTGTGGGCCATTGCCTCAAAGTTCTCAGGGGTATTCTCTGCAGATGTTGCCTGAACCCAGATTGATGAAAGCAAAAGACTCACTTGGTGACTACTTAACCGAAGGGATGTTAGATCCTGTAAGATTTCAGAAAAGACATATGATTAGATTTATTTAAATACTTAAATTAAAACACGGAATTTGCAACTCTTAACAACTAAAACTGAAATAATGAGTTTGAGATCTCATACTGTTCTTCCACAAGTCAAAGCACTCTTGAAGTTGTGAGATTGACCAGATTGTTTCTCATAGACATTTGATATTTGACTTCCTTCTTCCCTCGGTTCTCCATTCAAAGGTACTACTGCATCTTTCTCTTCATCCTGAAGGGAGAAACTTCCCTCCTTTACCTTCTGCAATGTACTAACAGATGCAGAAACAGCTTGCAGAGGGTTCATTTTCTGCTCTAACCAAGGAGCAAGTAGGGAAGGCATAAGCACCATAGAGAAAATGCTGTGTGCTCCAACTCGTGTTTCATGGTCTGGGTGGGCCATTGCTAGGAGTAATTGGTGAAATAGAGCATCAGGAAAAGCCTGAACAGGTTATAACAACACTTAGATAGTTCAACATGATGATATAAAGTAGTCCAGTGCAATCTAAAAGAGTGGCCTTGCCTTCTTGTGATATGATACATTAGGAACAGTAGAGACTATCTTTGCAGTTAGATAAACAGCAGAGATTGTCGCCCTAGCAACAGCAGTAATAGTTGAAATATTCTCTAGCACCACAGCCATCATATCAAGTATGGGTCCCACATCTCCAACCTGTGAACCAGAAACAGCATTACTAGTGTAACACACAGAAAATGGTCCGAGAAGTAAAGGGAAAAAAGTACAATGAATGCACCACATAAAAATTAACAACAAACTTGACATGAGCAGTAACCTATAAAATCTGTTTAATTTCCATGTTTATTTTTTGTTTTGTATTGTAGCTCCAAAATTGACCTACTTTCAGCCAACTTTCCTACATCTAAATTAAGACAAACATGACAGCAAAACAATTAAACAAAATTGTAATATGACAGCATTACAATCCGAATAAATAGCATGAAAAGACCAGTCGGAAACAAGATCCCATAAGATGACCAAAAGCAAACTTTGTCCCAAAGAAATTGTTAAACACAAACTTCCTTCCACCTTGTACAGTTATACTTCCAAAAAATATTCTATCTGAACCAAAACCAGCCAAGAATTTTTAGGATCCATGAGCTTAGAAATGGGATCATGGGGGCGCGGCACCAAGATACTCTCGGCAATCCTTCATATAGGAATTGAATACCAAAATGTAGGTATGCAACACAGAACCTTATAATCACTAAAATCTCATTTGTAAACACTACTTGAGCATCGGAGTGCCTTGTGCAGGTGCCTATCTTCTTTCAGATAGAAGCTAAGACTGCTCGTAACTATTGTATTTGGAAGAAAAATTGAAAGTCTAGGAAGATCACTGAGTCCAGGTACAATATTCTGATCCAATTCTTTATTATTTTTTTCTGAATCAACACTAGGTTTGATAATTCCACAATGTTACCAAAAAGCTAAACCTGCAGAGATAAATCGTGAGCCTTTTCTCTAACTCTCCTTGGTACAGTTGTCCTGAGACTTAGAATATGGTTTGTCTTTCTTAAATCCCTCAGCTTGGGGAGGATTAGAAAATGCACATATGTCAAACCCAACAAGATCGCTCCTCTCCCAATTTTTCTCGACCAAACTGTAGAAGGGAATGATTAATTCGATTAATTCTTCCCTTCCTTTCAAATCACCCAAAAGAAAGAAATTTCAGGTTAAACTAAAAAGAACTAACTTTTTAAAATTCTGCGAAGGACACACTCAATATGACCAAAAGACACTTCACAATAGGATAATCTTCTCTTTTCACATCGTCATAATAAGTTCTTTTACCATTCTTAAAACTGCTCACTAACTGAACAGACTAAAATGCCATGTTATTTTAAGATGTTGAAGCCACGACTTCATTGTGTAACCTACTATCACCATTTGATCACTGAGAGAGAGAGAGAGAAAGAGAACAAACAACAATAAAAAACATACCTCATGAAATTTCTTCAAACCTTTCATTTCAGTATGCATGAAGATTATTAAAAAATATTCACAAAATTCTGTAATACTCAATTTAAAATCTAGGCTTGAAAAAGACCAACCTTATTTGATAACTGTGAGATGCATCTTTCAAGTGCCGATCGGAGATCTGGGTTCCCTTTATCTAAACTCCTAGGGCTTGATACCGCAGCTTGAATTTGCAGGCATTTTCGTAAATGTTTAATCAGATCAGATATTGCACCAGTAATCGCAACCGACGCCTGCTGCTTTGCACCTTGTGCTATTTGTGTGGTGACATTAACGATATCAGTTTGTAGGCGAGGTTGTTTGACAACATTCTTATGATCCAAGTGCTTGACCAATATATGTAATAACAGATGGGAATTATCTCCTGGTTTTCAAGCAAACAACAAATATTTACATCAACAAAAGGATTGTTATAGTGGGAAAAAACATGAGAATGCAAAAAATTTCAAACCTGATTCCTCTAAAAGTGACTGCATATACAGTAAAACATTATAGGCAAGTGGTTTTTCTGGGGACCAATGGTTCTCAGCATCAAAACTTTGAAAAAGGGGCTCAAGCACTCGACGCACTGTAGTAGCTTCCTTTGCCAATTTTGCTATGTTACGCAAGCAAGCCCTAGACCAGTAAGAGGGGCTCTTGTTGGTATCACTGAGACAATGACATATAAATCAAATAATGTTAAGACAACATTTACTGTTTCCTAGCACCACATAAAAGAAACTACAAGAAAAAAAGAACTAACATTGTGGGATCCAAATCAGGGTTTTCCAGACTTGGTAGTGAAGTAACCTTCTGACTAATAACAGGAAAAGATGAATCATGAACTTCTGCTTTTAGCACTCCATTAACCCACTGGTCCTGAGACTCAGAATATTGTCTGTCTTCCTTCAGACTTCCAGGCTTAGTATAGATATCCGCGTAGTTTTCCAAAGTAACTGATATGATCTATTCGAGAACGGGAAAAGTTACAAATTCATAAAAAAAAAAAAGTCAACTAAAGGCATTGGACATGTTTCAATATTGACTAAACTTCATAGAGCGTAGCGATTAATTAGAAATTATTACTCTTCACAGTAGCCAAGCTCTCACTTGTTGCTTATGTGAAAAATAAAAATAACAAGAGCCACACAAGGTTCAGCCTACTCACAGTGTCAAAGTCCATTGAAATATGAGAGTGCTCACCCATGAACCACACCTGCAAAAAAAAAAAAATGCAGTATAAAGAGAGGAGAAATCATAATGTATGATATAATGTACTAGGCTTTCCAAGGCAATTAACCAAAGCTGACACTAAACAGAAGAAAAAAAAAATGGTTGATGAAAAAAAAGATGATAACTGGCAAGTCAAAATATCAAATAATAAATATATAAAAAGCCCACAATAATCAGAGGAATTAGTAAAACAAATAATAAAATATGCAAGCAGTCTACTCTCATCAAGATGAGAATAATTAAGCATAAATCTAAAAAGTTTTAAATATAGTACAACCCTAATGATATTAGGACAACCAAATCACCCTCTAGACAAACTAGGAAATCTAACTTTGTTTGAAAGCTAATTACAGTATACTTTAACAATAACAACAGTGAATAAGGGAAAAGTGAAAATCACAGGATGAGATTTATGTACTTTTAAAATAATAAGTAAATGTAAAGAGAGTTGACATGCAAACATAACTAGTAAAGTCATGAATTTCAGTCTGGATGTATAAATGTCACATTTATACAAATGTTCGGGTACTTTTAGAGTGATTGTGATTCGAGATAAAATAATAGAATATCCAATCTCAATGTAAACATGCATGCATGTATACAAGACTTCACAATTCCACTAAAGCTGGGCTAGAAAAAAAAAAAGAATGTACCATAAAAGCCAGAGATTGCAGTCCAGCTGAACGTAATCGTAGAGCTCTTTCATTATCTCCCACTTCTTGAGCCATTTGACAAAGTTTAGGAATAAGGCCCTCTAGGCTGAACATGTGCGTACTGTCAGTCTACATTTATTTCCACATGTCAGTTTCAATCAACCAATGGGAAAAGTAGAGCAGGATCAATGGTATATTGATATGGCATACATAAGCTAAACCTAGAGCCAATACAACTCGGCATACAATGTTGCATACTTCTTTGTATTTATCATTTACCTGGCTTTGTATAAAGTCAACGAGAGTATTGCAACCCAGAATCCGCATTTCATCATGTCGAGTTTGTTCCAAAAGAATCCGGACAATTCCTAGTAAACTACTGGCAAACAGTGGCCTGTAACCATTGAAGAGCACAGGTGACTGTCATAAAAAATATATACTGCCGAAGAAGCAAACAAACATAGAAAACCAAGCATATTAGAACACACAATGTTAAGATATATGGCCTTTTTTGGTTACACGATAAAAATATAAATATCAGGACAAGCATATGAGTGATGCTTTCCTTCTTGATGCATAAGCTTAATCACAAACATGGTACTGAAAAGAATCCCCATGGGGTTTCGGAAACTAATACATAGTGAATTTTGTCGCAAGAGAAGTCCTAAACACTCAGAAGGTTTAGGGCAACAACGATGTACATACATCTACAGGTAAGGGCACCACACTAATCAAATATCTGCATTTAGAAGGGCTATATGATGCTTTGTAATCTTCTAGAAAAACGTAAGTGCAGATACCAAATTAACCAACAGAGTCCTGAGGCTCAGAGAATGAAGTGTAAAATGTGCATATAACTACAGCCAAAAAAACCACGCTAATTCAATATTCGCTTATCAGTCTTCTATGAAAGTTCATATTCCTTGTAGACTTTTTTATAACCCTCAGAAACAATATTGATGCAGAAAAAGTAGATATTACTCTGCATCAAATAAACTTACTGAATTGCTACATGAAAAAATGGACCACAAGAAAACACGAGTGGTAATGAATAGACTGAAAGTTAGAATCAACGAAGGGCTAAAGGACAAAAAAATGGAACAGTGCCATCAAACACGCATTGTTCTAGCTCTATTAGATAATGCAAAACAGTAAGACCAATTTGATTGATCTATCAATCCAAGTTGGAAAATAACTCATCTGATCTCAAATGCTGTCGACCAAAAAGTACAGTTTCCCACAGTGTACGGTAACAGTTCTATTTCAAGAAATAAAGGTTATCTTTCATCATTTAAAAACTTCCCTTGCTGAAATCCCAATCCTGTTATAAGATTAAGCCACTTCAGACTTACATTTGCTCCTTACATGAAGATAACAGCTTCCTATAAATGCATAGCACCACTTTAACGGATCCAAAGTGCTCATTTCGCAAATCCTTGTAACATCGTTGCTCCAAGCTATCAGTGATCTGTGGGGAGAAAATGGAAACACATGAGATGGAGTATAGGAAGAATTTCTTTTATAGGTATGCACTTAAAGAAAAATTATAGAATTGGACATAAACATGATTTTTCCTATCACAACAGAATTTTAAAACAGACAAATTGTCTTCATATTGGAGTTAATGCCATTTCAAACAGTTCACAAAACAAAATTAACATCGGCCAATGTTGAAATTTTGAAAATCAAAAAATTGTCTTCACATCTGAGGTTAGTGCCATTTCAAACAGTTTATGAACCAAAATTAACATCTGGAAAAGATTCAAGCTCTACACCAAACTCATCAAAGAGCTATTCAAAATCCAATATCAACACTATCTAAAAAGATAATGTAAGTAAAGAAAATTTTCTACTTTGAAAAACATTATAAAAAATTAAAAAAAAGGCATTACCTTGGGAATTCGCAGTGGGTTCTTCATGGCATAATCACAAAGTTTCCCAATTTTCCTGTCATTTGGTTCAGCATCCTGCCAAGCATAGTTTTGCGAATAAGCAATTTACCAGGTATCTCAACAAAGCTTCAAACTATTCAAAGTCTCAACTAGGACCTACAAAATAACTTATTAAAAGCAGTCACAGCTGCAATAGTAACAGCAGAAATGAAGCTTAACAGTAATTACACTTGCACGATTAGATTGAACATAAACTTAAATTTAAAGACTAATGTCTAACTTTACAAGCACCAAAGTATCACATTGTCAAATATCATAAAACGAACACCGAGTAACTAAGAAAGTCACTCCATACACAAGTAGTTGCACAACTGCTAAGTGAACCCAAACTTCTTCTGCAACAGAAAGTATCCATCTTTTTTACAATTTGATCACACAACAGAAGTTGATAACTAACCTGATTACGAGGCAAGATATCAGTAAGCAGCTTCTTGTAGCGTTTCACAGGCTGTCTTGACCTCGCACGCATTGAAGGACAGAAGAAGCAGAGGTTCCCGCAGGCGGGCACAATCCGCCTCGACATAACCCCCATTTTTGAAGGAATAGTAATTTAAACCCCTGCTCTGCAAAACGAAAAGAATCAAACTTTTCAGAACCACAATTCTGCAGAAAACTCAGCAGCCCTGCATGATCAAATACATCTCAAATTCACATAAACTTTCGTGTTCAAACGTCGGATGCGATTTCATGGTGTTGTCAAGAACCTCTAAAGCTCAAAAAATAAAAATCCAGCTGAACTAAGCAGCATTAATGGCATTACTAAGAACCCAAATGTACCTCAAAAACAACCCAGATGAAAATTCAGCAGATTACAGTTCAGAATTCAGAAAAAAATAAATAAATTTAATTCCACAAAAAAGAGAAGCAAAATTTCCAAAGACAAAAGGAAGCATACCAATTCAAAACGCAGAAAATTCCACCTCTTTGGCACAATTAAGGGCTTGCGATTGCGATCGGGATCTACAGTATCGAAGACGCCAAAAGTCGACAACAACAACGTATCAAATTTCTAGAATTTTAAATGATATAAACAACGTAAATACCAATTAATTTCCAGAAAATTGATGCGAAAAACAATTCGAATTCAAAATTAATTCGAATTTAATTGGGGAATTTTGACTTAGAATATAGCCAAGGGGGAGGTTGAGGCGTGAAATCCCCCCAGGCTTGATTTTTCTCTGTCTCGGACATCAATATGAGAAAATATCGGTTAAATTCAATTTTGGTCCTTATGCAATAATTGCAAAATTAAGAAAAAAAAATAATGATAATTTTTTTTTTTTTTTTTTTAGTGAACTGCAGAATGCAAATTGTGATTGTGTGACGTACTAATCCCATTAATCTTTATTTCTTTTAAGAATATGATTGAATAAATTAACGACAAATTAATGGCTCGTTCTAGAAGTGTTTTTAAATGATTGAAAGTTATTTTAAAAAAAAATATTTTTGAGTTTCAAAAGTATTTGAAGTGTTTTATAAAAAAAACATATGTTATGTTCTTTTTGGAGAAAGCACATTAAGTGCTTAAGTGCTTTCCAAGATCAATTTGTATTTTTACTAATAATTTATTCTAAGAACATCTTCTCTAAAAACGTTTTTAGTCATTCAAAAGCAGCTCTCAAACGAGTCTTAAAAGACAACAATAATTGAGATAATCAAAGGAAAACAAAAACTTGGATAAAATCACTTCTTTATTATACACATATATAATGTGACGGTGATAGAGTTTTCGATTTAATTAGTTTTCGTAATATGATATTTGAGAAAAAATGTCTAAAAATTAAACAATTCGAATTGATGAAATATATGGGAGTTGAGGTCTCGAATCATTGTAACATTATATGATTAGTGCTATTTGCGAGCTTATTTTACTTTTTACACACTCATTTTAATTTTCAAATGTTGAATCAAATAAATAAATAAAAACTAATGACAAATAATAAACGTGCGTAAAAAATAAAAATAAATGTATAAATAATACTACCCTAATATATATATATCAACGGTAATAAACAATTAAACCTCTCCGTACTCAAGATCGGTTAATGCAAAAGAAAGCGAATCCGGATCCTCTTTGTGAGGATTTCAGGATTCGTAAATCGTGTCCGTTCATTGTACATCGTACGGTCAAAAATTATTTTAAATAATTTTATTTAAAATTAAATATAAGCAGTACTTAACAAAAATAGACTGCATAATATATAATGAACAGATACAATTCACGAATTCTTAAGATTCTCACCAAGGATCCGGAGAGAATCAGTTGGAAAGAAAGCAAATGGTGCCGAGAATTAAGGGTGCTCTTTTCTTTTTGACTTTCTTGCCAATTGGGTCAAGCTTTGCAGATCATGTTTCGGTGGAATGTTATTTTGCTCTAAAATATAATTAATTGTGTTTTAATCAGAAGATTAAAAAAAATTTAAAACCCACTTAGTTTCACTAAATGACTTGGCATGCCATATCACCATGCCACATAAGATGGTTTGTAAATGTAAACAAGTGCTAATGTGTGGATTAACAATATTACATGTTTTGGGATCCATTTTGGATCTATTTGTTAAGAACGGAGCTGTTTAATTTGTTGAATTTACTTCATTTCACTTGGAGTCCTAGAATTGCGACAATGATTAGGTTATGCAATTAGAGTCATGCGTATATCATACTTTCTGTCTCGTTATGGATTTATGATTTGAGTCTTTTTGTTCTCATATGATTTCCGTTTAACACGAAATTAACGGTTTTATTGATTTGTGTAATCTTGTGATTCCTGATGAGTTTGGTTTTCAACAAGTGCTTTACTTTATTTTATTATTTACATGCATTATTTTTAGCTTTACTTTATTTTAGTTTAATTCAAAATCTCATATATTTTCTATTAAAACTTCTCAATATCCGTGCTTCAATGATATACTATCATCTGATTCATATACTTGCGAATACTAAAATTCGAGACTTAATGAGGTTAATTTTGATCATCTAATTTTCGTAATAAGTTTATAGCGCTATTCTAAAGGATTTGTTCTACATCTTCAAATAACTAAACATTCTCGAATTAGATTGAATATTCGTAGATAAAATCTTTATAATGATGGTTAATAAAATTTTGATTCAGATTATGATATTACGTCGCAACGTAGCTTTTTATCCACAAGTAGATGAACAAAAAAGTACGTCGTCACACAATATTGAAATGCTCAACTGAGATTTCATTTTCTAATCCCAGAAGAACTCCCCCCCCCCCCCATTGAATAAAAGTAAAACCACATGCTATTTTTTATGCCAAAATAACTTTGAATCACCAATTAACAACTCCCAAAAGCAACTTTAGCATATCACCATTTTTACCAACGCACCAACTGAGAATCTGTGACTTGTGCGAGTACATCTTCCAAGTGATAAAGAACTGATAAACAACAGAGCAAAGAGCAAAGAGCAAAGAGAACTAGGCTTTGTCTTGTTCAAAGAATGAAATGACAAACATTCTCACGATGAACGTATGTTTGCAGGTTGAGGTACACGATGAACCGTCCATTTATTTTAGTAGCAATTAATATTTTTATGATTTGAGTTTTAAAAAGCGATAGGTGCTAGTCAGGCGGCGGATATGAGTTTAGTGCCTAGGCGTCTAGACGAGGCCTAGACGATTTTTATTTTATTTTAATTAAGTTTATGATATATTATATAAATAAATATCTATTTACACTTAAAAATATATATAATTATATTAGGATATATAAAATTGCAATATAAAATGACATATAGATTATAAAGTATTAGAACATATTGAAAACATGAGGAACAAACATAAAATGAGTGTCCGTCCAAATATTCAACAAGTTTCTTATTGAAAAAATAAAATGCAAAATAAAAGTTATTTATTTTCTATCTAAGTAAGAGTCATAACCTAAACGGGTGTCGAGATGCTCGTTTTTAATTTTCAAAACTCCTTATTAATCAGAGTAATGACTAGCTACATAACTCCTAGGGAGAGCCTAAACGGCGATAGACGAGAATTTCTAGAACTGTGATCATGACAAACCGTCGTATATTTTTTAGGATTATGATTCTCTCCCCTTCTCTTTCCATATTCTTCAATCCCCTCTTCTCACATTCTCTATTTTATCTTTTTATTTATATAAAAAATTAATATAAAATGTTGACGTAATTTAACCGTCATCGTTCAAATAGAAAGAGAAGAAAGGGAATGAAAAAAAAAAGGGAAAAAGAATCTTATTCCTATTTTTTTATTAAGATCCACTCACCCAGTCACGTCATTTCATTTTCTTAAATACAAGACAATACGGTAGGAGGAGTACGTGGTTGAAATAATTGCTGGACAGGTTTTTCGGTGCCTTAATTAGAAACTCACATGCTGACCTCCATTGGCAAAGCGAAGTTGTTGGTTTGGTTAACCTACTTCCAATTAACTATTCTATGAAAGATTTATAAGCGTCATCGAGATACACCACGTGAACATCAGGTGTTATTATAGAGATACTGAGATACTTATATTAAAATATTAGCAACTTAAAAAATAAAATTTCTTATTACTTATATATAATAATGCGTGATGCACTATCTATATGTCTTGAACACAATGAAAATTTTCTCCTACTCTATAGGGCTGTCTACAAGATCATAGCATACCATTTGCCTCTTCGGATCCTCTTTATGAGGATGATGTGGATTCTCAAATCGTGTCCGTTTATCGTACATTGTGCGATCAGTTTTCGTTAGATACTATTCATATTTAATTTTAAATAAAAGTATTTAAAATGATTTCTGATCGCACAATGTACGATGAATAGATATAATTTGAGTATCTCAAAAATCCTCACAAAGAAGATTCGGAAAGGATTCTCATTCCCATTAGCCTTGCCTTCCAACTACTGACGACTGTCCTTTTCTTTCCTAGACTTTTTTTAGGAATCATATAAATAAAAAATTCGCGTATTGAAAAATACACAATTATGAATAATGCATGTTAGAAAATAAATTTAATAATTAAAAGGGTTTAATTTCTTAATTTAAATTTTTTTTGCATGAATGATCTTCATATAAAGATTAAGAAATTGAAGTTATTGAACAATTAAATATGAGATTTATACAGTACAATTACGTTATTCACAAAGAATGAGATATGTGCTTCCTCTAACGAAGAGATGCAAGTATTATCCTACACATGCATGTAATTATAAAGTTGTTCTTATCCTTGCGTTTGTTCTATTTATCTTCTTTGTAATCATTCCTACAATACTATCATTTACCCATTATTCAACGGTGTAGAGAGCTACAAATCACACAACATAATTAGTAACTTAATCACAAATTTTCACCATACATTTAGAAAACAACAAACCACAATTAACCTCAAATCATCTAATTATCAATGTTGTTAAACAAATCATAAATCAAGCCACCCATTTTAAGCTACCATTTGTTAGTGGCTAGTAAATAATGATCTCTTAAGGGTAAGTGAGGGTGGCAATGTGATTATGAGCCACAGTTCCAATCCACAGTTTGCCTTTTGCTTCCCTAACTTCACTCACAAGTTTCATAACCACACCCTTTCTGTCCTCAAGAACTTCCAAAATTTCTCCCTTCTCGTCGAACAGTGAAATCATTGTGTACATCTTCATCCCCATAATCCGCGCCAAGTAGGTCATTCGGATGGGCAAGCGAAAGTAGACACTACGTATCCAAGGATTATGAGAGAGAACCTCTTGTGCTTGAGTCCTGCAACAGTCTATTGCTACCCAGAACTGGCCCTTCTCATTTATTCTTATATTGTCTGGAAAACCTGGAAGGTTGGCAACAAGTTCCACTGTCCCAGTTTTTGGACCCTCTAGCCAATATTTCATTAGCCTGCAATAATGCAAAGAACAAGCAGAAATATTAGGTTGCACTGTACGTACCCTTATAAAGGGACATGTTCAACTGATTTCGATAAAGTAGCTCAAAATATTTTTCAATTCAACAATTATCGTCCATGAAATCTAAACTAAGTAACTTCCTTCGACAAAGTGGATAACTAGCTCAAATTAAAACTAGCTTTATTTTCATGCTATGGTTTGGATGACCTTGATTAATTAACCAGCTGTGTAATTTATTACCTGCAGTTGGTGGTCTCGGTAAAGAGAAGAACTGTTTGGTCCTGTGAAAGTTGAATTCCATTTGGAAAAGCCAAACCATCCAAGACAATGTGAGTTGTTTTAGTAGGAGGGTCATATCTCAGAAGCCTACCAGTGGATTCTCCTTCCAGTAGTATAACGAAATGATCCCTGCAATTTGATTAATTTCCATTAACACCTCATTTGGTTGCTAATTAGTATATACAATTAGCATTAACATGTGAAGTCAAGATATCACTAATGCAATCATCTTAAAAGGACTAATAAAAAAAAATCTCAGATATCCAAGGACACTTTTATAAACGTTTGATAGAGAAATTTAAAAGTTTGTATGGATTAAAAAAAAATTATATTTAGTGTTTTCAAGAGAAATGCGTAGATCATATATATATATATATATATATATATATATATATATATATCGTATAATTCTTATGTATATCATATGATAAAGTACCACATGAGTGGCTAAAAGCATTCAATCTCCAAAAAATTCAAATTCTTTCAAACTTTCTCTTGTTATTTGATACATGATGGTACACTCGATCTGTAGGACTCGAGTTCAATCGCAGAAACCGATTACACTTGCTTTTTTGGACTTGACTCAAGAAGGAAACATCAATTCTGCAAGAAGCATGCTCTTTCGCATGCTGTTTTGAAATGTTCTTTTCCCGTGAAAACACTTACGAACAAAAATACTTCCATAAAAAACAATCTCAAACACAAAAGTACTTTTGACTTACACACGGTTGTATCTCTTGCTTGTGTCTGTGAAGAAAATAGAGCCATTCCTGTGGATGTCAAGGTCATTTGCAAAAAGTATAGGCTTCCCTTCCACATGAGTTGACAAAGTAGTAGCAATGCCTCCTTCGGGGCCAACAACTAGGAGGCCATAATATGCATCAGCAATGTACAAATCTCCACTCTCTTTGTCAAATCTTAGGCCAAGGGGACGACCACACTTTTTCTCGTGCTTCCATTGCTTATGCGTGGTTGAGTCTATGCCTTTAGCACAAACCTTCTCTGACCTTTTGAGACACACATCCACTATAATTAGCAATGCATGTAATGATTTTCTTTTTTGAAAGCATATAAAGGAATTGGTTTTTTAGCCAAAGTGGTTTTTGAGATCGACATAACTCCTCATTTTAGTCATTGAGTTTGTCCACCGCAAATTATTTTGGTCATTCTGTGAAAAATGTATCAATATCCTCGTTAAGTAGAGGGGTTGATTTGACAAAAATAACCTTAAAAAGATGGTCACGTGGCTGTTCCATGACAATTTAACAAGAATATTGACGGATTTTTCATGGAAATATCAAAATGATTTACGATGGACAAACTTAGGGACAACTTTAGTCGCTTTTCATTGTTAAAACCCAAAGTAAGAAATACCAACTAGCCTAAAGAATTTTGAACAATATTTACTGTACATGCAAACACATTAGAGTTCAAACAATGAAAAAAGACAATTGCATCTCCAAATATGAAACCAAGCCATAAGAAAGAAATGAATAAATGAAATTAGTCACACACCAATTTGTTGTCACAAGTGCAAACGTTTCCCATCCCAAATCCTTGCCCATCCATCTAACAATGCGTCCATCAGCTAACCCTGTGTACGGACCTCGACCCAAAGCATCAAACTCCAACGACTCGGGACCAAAAACTTGATCTTCAAACTCCAGCTTCCCAAGCCCTAACCTACTCTCATTGTCCCTCGGCCACCTCTCCATGACTTGCTTGTACGGTGCAATGCTGTGCTTCACAGGCTTAAACTCATGGTTCCCAAGTGGTCCCATTTGCAGTGGGTCCATCACAACAAACCCTAAAACCAGAATTAGAAGAAGGAGAACTGGGTGCTGCAGTAATGCTTCATCTCTGAGCATAAGCAGTTTCTTCTTCTCCATGTTCAACACAGAAAGAGAAGAGCAGGAGAGTTGGGATGGCGATGTTATGGTGGTGAAGTTGAAGTGTTCATAAAGGTAGGATATGATTGGTTGATTTTGTCATGCAGTGTTTGTGATCGGCTGTGTGGTTGAGGGAGTAGGTTGTATATTTGTTGACCATGTCTTCTGCATTACGCATATCTTATATATTGGTGAAAGTACGTAGATATTTAGTAATGAAGAATGTTATCTGGGCATATAGCAATTGTTTTACGTTGTATACATATGGTTAAGGGGTTTGATAGGCATGCATGCAAGCATCTGTTTGTTGTGATGGCTATGTGGTTGAGAGTAGGTTCTCTCCTATGTGACATCTCTTTTGCATTCACTCTAGGACTGGCAAACGCGTCGTGTTTGTTGTGTTTGTGTTAAACCCGTTATCTTAACAGGTCATAATAGTTTACCTGATAACGATCCGATTCATTAATAGGTCTTGTCGTTTCGTATAGAGTTAACGAGTCATGCAAGAAATTGTCATGCCTAATGTTTAGATGTTGCAAACGATATCTTATCGGGTTCTTAATGTGGGACCTGATAACGACTCAACTTGTTAACGAGTTCTTAACGGGTGACCCCATAATGCCCCCACTTGTTAACAAGTTCTTAAGGGATGCTCGATAAAAACTCAGCTCGTTAACGAATTGACCTGTTATTTCCATGTCGTTCGTATCAAATTAATGATGGTGCGAGAAGTTGCCCGGCCTAATTCACCCATTCTTATTGTTGTGATGGCTAGGGAAATTGCAATCAACTATGAATGCATAAAGGCAAATTTTAAAAATAAAAATAAAAATAAAAACAAAACATAAAACTGCCACTATGGTCTAAAGTAATATTGGTGATGGCTAGGGAAATTGCAATCAACTATGAATGCACAAAGGCCAATTTAAAAAAATAAAATAAAATAAAAAATAAAAACAAAACATAGAACTGTCACTATAGTCTAAGTAATATTTCTTTACATTAAAAAATGTGAGGTCTTAAATTTTGACTCCCATGTATAATGCTAAGAGAACACTGGTTAGCCGGTTAACGTTGGAGCTGTGCTTTAAAAATCAAATTTGTAACATTAGATATTATGCAACAACTCAATTTTAATTATTTACATTTCGCGTCGAGTATCCTCACGAACCTAGTTAAGTTGATGAGGTAACTTTGACCTCCATAGTACTTCTAATTCTCAAAAACTTTGCTCACTGTATTACAAATCACCAACAACAATACACATTAACATTATACATTGTGTGCTATCTGTGATGAACAGCTAGAACTACACAGAACAGAAAGACCCACGCCCTCACTTTCTGATGCCATTGCAAGGCAGAGCTTACTGACTTGTTTCTCCTCAACCGAACTTCGTTACAATGAGCCGCTCTTGCAATTACAAAAACTCGGAGCAAACTAGATTCGCCAATTTTGGGAAATCAGGCCAGGTGGAACAGCAAATGAAATCGGCGTACAATATACATCATCCCAACAGTTCATCCCGGTGACCTTGGTGACGAATCCTGCAAGTAAATGATAACATAAGGCTTCTTTCATGTTTTGATTTTCTTTATTTCTTCTACGTCAAGAAATTTAGTTGGGAACAAATTGTGACAAGATTAGGAACAGTGAAGGGATAGTAGTGGTGCAACTTGCCCCACCCCAAAAGGATAAAGTACAGAAAAACGAATAATATGCCTCCACATAGCAGGAAATGATGAGCATCCCGGCCGGATACATTCTTGGTTGCTATTGGTTTATAGTTTTATACAAACACGACCAAGAAAAAGATTAATTGCTAATGTTCTATAATGCTATACATGTATATGTAAGACAAGGCTGCATATTACATTAAGCAATTGGTTGCCATTTATCAAAATTTAACGGCTTTTTAGCTTAAAATGGTCCATGAAATTCGCATAACTCCTCGTTAGGCAGAGGGGTTGGTTTGACAAAAATACCCTTGAAAAGGTGGGCACGTGACAATTTAACGAGGTTTGTGGTGGACAAACTCAAGGACCACTTCTATCGATTTTCATTGTCAGGTAGCAAAGTGAGGAGTCAATTTTGGCTAAAAGCCAAAATTTAAAAGCTAAGATTGGAGAGAAAGTAAAGTAACTGTGCAGCCAATGAAGTATTCCTTGGCCTATTGGCTGGAAAAAATGGTATTCCTTTGCATATTATGGCGACATTGTGATTTCGGAACTATTCGAAGAATTCTGCCTATTGGAAATTATCTTGACATAGATATATGTTGCTAAAATACTACCATGAGTACTGTAAGTTTTTTTCTAACTATTCGACAAACTTAATTTTCAAACAGTATGTATTTATTGTTATTTTTTAAAATAAAACATGTATTAAAAGAACTCGAACTTACCAATAGGGCACTACGCACAAGGGCAAAGCCTCCTCGTATGCTGATGTGAACCATAACAAGAAAGCATTGATTGTGTTTGTGTAAACAAGCATGCTCCAGGATTCTGCAAGTCACAAGAGAGCATGCGCCATCAGTGTCATACTCATATACTTCCAACAAAAGCAAAACTGTCATGGAATGTCATTTTTTTCTAGCTTCGTGAAGAAAAAACATGTCATACACAAATTCTTCTATTACAATGTTTTCAGTTCCACTTGTTTCTATAACAAAACAATCAGAAAAATGAGTCCATCCAAGCTTTGTGATGTTTAGATGACGGTTTTAAATAGCTCCGCTAAAATTTCATAACATATTGCAAAACTGATAAGTCTAACACCACAAAAGTATACAACGTTCTAAAAATCAGCCTAGGCGGCAATAATAACCTCCAGCGACTGCGTTTTCTTGGCAAACGAGTGATATTCTTCTAACAAATTGTGATATATCGATAATTACTGTATCATAATCGAAAAGGGTTAAAAACTATGTAAATAGAGTATACAATCTCCACAATAAAGGGTTGGCATAAAGATACAAAGCAGTGCATAAGAAACAGAAAAAAAAATTTGCTACAAACAACAAATTTCCTATGCGGTAATAATAACCTCCAGCGACTGCAACTTCTTTGCAAAATACAATAAATTGTTTACAGGCAGGATGTTTTGATCAAGTTGTGCAGAAAAAAGAAAGCATCTCTATATTATAAAACACAACCCCAGAACATAGAAACTTTAATGCTAAAACAAAAGTATACCAAATCTTCAGGAGCGTCATCAACCACTTCAGCAGGTTGGTCTGGACCGATACTTGCCAGGCAAGTTCCCTTGCATCTCATATATTTCTGCATACTGCTCAAGAGAGAATCACAAAGAATTAAATAGATGTTACATCCCATATGAAAAATATAAAGTGCCGCTTAATGTTATGAAAAAGAAAAATGATCAGAAACAAAAACTTAATTGAAAACAAATAAAGTGCAAAAGGAGATGGGAAAGCAGTCAATCAGTTCAATTAAATCTACAAACAGAGCAAGTCCATCAGTCCAACTAAAACTACAAACAGAGCAACTGGAGTAAACTACTACAAAAAAAGACTACGAAATGAATCATCAACGTAAAGCTCCCACACATTCAAGAAGAATATCACAAAAAAAAAAACCTTTTGGGTCGTCATGGCTGAAAAGAATCTTCCATTAGTGTTTAGACAATATAAGTTCCCTTTAAAATGTTACAATCCAAACATGAAAGAAAAAAAAAAAAAAATAATTACAGCATGACGAAAGCCTGTACATATATTTTTCTGCTACTTATTGAATCTATACAGAAGGAAGCATATTTTATTTTTGGCCTGAGCAATGGGCAACATAGAAGTTAACACAATAACTGATTGACATAATATTGATCATATCCCCCATGATATATAATATAGCCAGCTGCAAAGCAGGTGCAGGCTGTGCACCACACAGGACCCAAACGAGTGGATCCACCATAAAAATCTGAGGCATGAAGTAGAAACTACGTATTTGAATTGAGGCTCAAATGCTCATCCATCAACTTTGAAAATTACGACTTTTTAACCATAAAACAAATGTGGACTTTCAAGAAGTTAAACTGCTTGGCTACAACAAACATCTTTACACTTTTTTTGGTCTTTCAAATTGATAGTTTCAAAATTATTTATTAGTCAGTGGTACACAATCAATTTTTTGAATAATAATAGCATGCATTCTTTTCCTTTTTCTTTTGATATAAAAAGGGCCACAATATTAGTGTTTGCATGTATGATGACTACTTTTTAACCAACAAGAAAAATTCAAGAATTATAAATAAAAGGTTCAATAAAGAAAACTGAAACTCAACTTACATGTCACACTGGTTAAGTACCGAAAGCTTATTTGGAACACAAGATTGTCCCTTTGACTTGCAAACTGTATCGCATGATTCCCCTTGCCTGACGCACAAAATAAGAAATTTTGTGAATCAGCTACAGTTTGAGATTTTCTATTAATTGATATATAAATATATAGAGAAAAACAATTGTTGTGAAACCTCACCTTCCAACAAGAACATCAATGCCATTCAGTCTGGCTTCTAAAAATGTATAATTTGCAGCTGTTGACATATTTAGAAAGAACAAAATTAACCCTCTTAACTAGAATTATACTGTATCCAGTCAGAGAGATGGGAACTGATTTTATCAATCAAATTAAAAGGTTTAGCAGGAGGGCTAACAGCAAAACATCAATGATGCTCCAATAGTCCAGTTTGACATTAATTTATATATATATATATATATATATATATATATATATATATATATATATAAAAGACCTTCTACACTAGCATTACTATGTTCACTGTTATATTAACTTAAGATGTATCGCGCAGAAAAGCTATATATTAGTGTGGACTGTGGAAAGAAAATTTCGTTTCAACGACCAAAAAAGGTAATTTAAAAAAACATTTTTTTATACTTACAAGCAAAAAGGAATGCCATTGGACTATAGTACTAAGTGGCAAAAACAATTTAATAATGAGGATTTCTAATAAAAGTTTATCCAAAATCCCATGGAAATTATGGGGAACTAGAAACCTATCAGGTATAACTAGGTTCTGAGTTCTTTTTTTTTACAGGTCATTTATGGAAACAGTTAGCTCCTCCAAGAAAGCAAACAGGAACCATTAATTTCCGAAACCATTACTACATAGGAATCAGATATTAAATAGGGCATGAAGACCCTTGCCACTACTTTGAAGAGCAAGCTAAAGTCTTCTTCCAAATTTGGGCTACTGGTTCCACTTCTATAGCTGTGTCTCATTTTAAGACTTTATTCAGTCCCGAGTACTATTAATAGCATCCTACATCTTTACACTACTATACCAAATTAAGAATAAACAAAACCCTTTTTCAAGAAACAAGGACAAGTTCTTCATCCAAGAAAAAGTCCAACTAAAAAATCATAACACAACTAAAAAATTCATGCTTTCAATGAGGGAAACAATGCACTTTTTTATACAAAAACAACTATAAAATTTAGATGAAAACTGTATAATCAAATGTTAAGCTAGCGTTAGAGCAAGTACTAAACAGCACATAGGAGTTGAAACCTGCCTTCACCCAAAATAAATAAAAGGAATTCTCCACACAATACGAGGAAAAAAAAGGTCATAATGTTTCAAACATGGTCCTCAATAAGATGGGGTATGTTTTATAATTAACCACTACAGAAATCTCTGATGTTGTTAAAGAATAGAACATATTCTAATATATCACCAAAGCCGAATCTTACCTGAAGAGTTTGATGGCAGAGAAAAACAGTGATGGAAATCACTAAGGTAAGCATTTTCATGGACCTGAGATGTTCAAACTTATTCAGACAGGGTCCCAGCATATGAAAACATCACATGCACACATATTGAAACCATACAAATAAAAAATCCAAAATTTCTACTGTTTTGTAAGGTATTTCAATAAGAAAAGAATGAGTCAAAACTAAACGAACAAGGAATCTGGGGAAGTTTATGTGCTACGCTATTATATTTGCTCTTACTGATTATATCCTGAGGCTGAAATCACTATTGGTGCTTGATAGACATTCATGTGCCCTTTTTCTCAATGCTTAAGTCTACAATGGTTGTTTTCTGTTATATTTTCAAATTGGAAATGCTGCCGTTTCTTAATGTGTTTTGGTGTTGTCTTGGATGTATTTTGCAGTTGTCTTGGTGTAGGCAGACGATGGTTTCAGTTTCATTTTTTATTTTTCTTCCTGTAGAGGCATCTAGTCCTTAGTATTGTATCAGTGCTTTTTATTAGTCAGGTCTTGTATCCTATAAGAAATTTAAGAATAGTGAGAGAAGTTGTTCATTTTCTGTCTTTCCTACTTTCCTTTCTGGCCATGATACTGGTTTGAAAAGAAAATTTAGTAAGGGAGAGGAGGATCATAATTTGTAATCGATCATCTGAGTATTATAGATAAGTTTAAATAGCCTCCATGCAAGTCAATGAAGAACCTACAAGTTAGCCGTAGGAATTGACCAAAAAAAATACCCGATAAATGAAATCAACTAAATTAGCTCAATCAGGAGCACTCAAGTAGCTAGCCAAATCTACTAATAGCTCAATCATCCCTAAACATAAAGCCTACACCAATGACAATAACATTCTTACTGTATATAAAATTGATATATTTAATAGGGAGACTGCTATCATATTCTGTCATTTGGACAAATCTGACATCTAACGAAGACTTTTCACTTTCAGTGACCCCTCTGACCTGAATTCTCATGTTAAGTCTGATCACCAGTTTCTTAACCAAGTATTGAGAATCCAGTGACAAAATTCCAATAAAAAGGTACATACCAATTGCGATACATTTCTTGATTAAATCTTTCTACGAGATTTATAAAAAGAGATTGCATGCCACATGTAAGTTAACATTTAAGACCATGGCTCTGAGTTCTTGACAAAGGAAGATACTTAACTTCGCAAACTAATTTGGTCAAACAGGCAACTAATAATTAAGTTACTCCTAGGACCACATTTGATAAATACCTTCGAGAACTTATTCCCATAATGAGGAAACAGTATCTATCATGGGAAAAAGCCAAAAGCAACAAACCAAGTCCAAGAAGACAAACGATTACATCATAAATGCATTACTTACCACACTCTCAGAATTATGACGGCACCTCCCAGCACAGAAATCGAAAGCACTAGAATATGTCCCTGCCAAATGAAAATTTTGAGCACAGAAATCGAAAAACTGAGCTTTCACCAAACTCATTCCATGCAGTGGATAATGGGAACGAATAGCTCAATCAGGAACTCTAATTTTACAAAACCTAGTTCAAATAGCAGCTGAACATTCATTTATCAATGTACAATTTATAGCAAGGAATGCTCAAGATTAGTCTCTAAGAAAAGATTAAAACCTTCTTGTACAATTTATAATTGTACCTGCCGTAGCTGGTTTGGCCATCTTCACCTTTATTACTTGTTCCTCTGTAATCTGTGTCACAAAACCCAGTAAAAATGAAGATTATAATATTATAAAGAGAACAGAAAAGCATAAATTAAACAGTAATAAATAAAAATATACACACATATAACACGATAAAACAAAAATTAAAGAAAATTACCCTTGAAGGATTTAGACAGCATGAAACACAATATTCATAAGAATTACAACACTCTGAAACAACGTTGCAACCACTGCAAACAAAAGGGGGCCGGGATGTTATAAGTTTGCTCAATCTTCTTATAATGTGTAGCATTTCAGAGTTCTACTTAGTGAAAAACTCACTAACAAGAGAATGTTTCTCCTTTTTCAGGGCAGCAGCGGGACCGGGGATTTACTGTCAGTGCATCACAGACACGGCCTACAATGCAAACATAGATTATGTAACTAAGGGAATGAAAACTGACACGGATGTAAAAACCATTAGAGTAACTTCTTAGCAACATTAGCATATTGCAGTAGCAACCATCTCCCCCTTGCCCTCCCTTTTTCTTTTCTCCCTCACAGTTCCACTATGAGCTCATTACTTGTATCATCACTTATATGGACGTTTCACAGGGAAAATTAACCATTTTTTGGCATCTCCCGTTACTTCAATATGAAATCCACAACCAAGAACTAATAATTATAGTATCATGGTAATCCCTTTGAGAATGTTGGGAAGTACTAAAATGTTGATGATTTAAATTTCAAGAATGACAACAACAACAACAACAACAACAAAATAACAGACTCAGTGAGGGACAAGCTGACCATTATCATCAGAAAGTAAGTATCTTCCTTGAACCGTATTTTTGCAAAAGTGCTTCGTTTGAAAGCCAACATCCTTCCTGTAAAATTTCAATGGGAAACAAAAAACAAGCAGTTAACCACACTAAAATTAGCATCAACTGGGGAAGAGCCAGAACAAAATGTACAAAATATAACACCAAACCACGAAAACACAAACAATCCAGATGAGCAATTTGGTTGTTCAACAAGTCAGAAAAGAATTAAGGAAAACTACACAGCACACAAAATCGAAAGTCTACCGCTGTATGACCAAGAAATTACAAATTTACAATAGTGTGTGCTGAATTCGTTTAAAATTCGGATAAATTCTAGTTAAAACACCAAGAAGGCTGGGGTTAAAAGAAAAAAGGATAAGGCATCCTACAAGAACAAGCTGCCAAGCCTGCCATGTCCTCCAAATTAACTTCACATCATTAAACCCACATCAAATACTACGTTTTCTTCGTCTCTTTTAGCTTTTGTACATATTTTATGAAAGGAAAAGAGAAAATTCAAATACCCATTTGGGGAAGCCATCAAAGATTCAAACTTTACAACCGCATCACCACAAAGATTGAACATTTCCTCTGTTTTTCTCAGCAATCAAAAAGACGATATAAAAAGTTCAATACTTTGAAATTACCTGATGGCTGAGATTCTGGGGGAGAATAGAAGGATGAACAGGTGAAAGAATAGCAAGGATAAGTTTGATCTGGATATGGGTATTGCCATACTGGAGAACGAATATCGAAGTTGAATTTTGGGGCCGGATTGAAGGTTTCAATCTTCGTCTTCTTGGAAACGATTCAAAATCTAAGAAATCAAAGGGACGGCCTTCTCCTTCAACGAAAAAATGAAGGATAAATTCAATATAAATCTAAGCCAGTTTTGTGAGATTAATAAACAAATTAAAGTGTGGCTTGATTTCCGAACCACTATCTTAGTTAAAATTGATCTCTGAATTACTTTTTATAATTGAGGCCCTTAATTATTTGAAATTAATAAATTAACTATTTATCGTCAGATTTGATAAAATTTAATCTATTTTATTGTCAAATATTGACACAATTTTAGGCTTATTTTTATTTATGCACTTTAGAACTTCATTTTAATCTCATTTTGTCATTTATAATTTAAAAATCGTTATTTTATTTTTTTAAACTTAAAATTTATTTCACTTTGACTTATGAACTCTCTTTCATTCTTGAAACTTATAAGTCATCTTATATATGAGACCCAACACTTAATAAAACTATGTCACATGTGCAATAAATTTGATTATAAATCTTTATTGTACGTTATTATTTAATAATCAGAGAATATTAAATTTAAAAGAAATTAAGGAGATGAAAACAATAAAAAAGAAATTGATTAGCATACCATACCTAAATCTTAACATGTAAGAAATTAACATATCTAAGGCAATGTAGATCAAATTTTGAGTTTTATAGATATCACTTTCAAGTTTTAGAGAGTAAAATAAGATTAAAATTAAGTTTCGACAAGGCAAAGTTGAGCGAATTTTGAATTTCAAAATGTAGAGAAACGATTTTTGAATTACAAAAAGCAAAGTAAGATTAAGATCAAGTTTTAGAGGCATAGCTACAAATAAGTCCACGATTTTATTCTAGGGGCGTTTGTTGCGCCGGACTATCTCGGACTGGATTAGCTTCAAGGACTAAGCTGGACTGGCTTAGACTAGACTAAACTGGACTAACTTAGTGAAGCGTTTGGTGCAGTATTGGACTAAGAAGCTGGATAATAACAATTTCTAATATTATTTTATTTAATATATAAATTATTAATATTTTATTATGATCTTATCTTTTTCTCCATCTTTTCCTACCATTTCCATCGCCACATGGAGCCAAATTCATTGTTTCCAATTTTTAGGATTGCAATCGATATGATATCAAGAGGTCCAGAACTCCAGAATTAAAACCCAAAATAAACAAAATTAAATAAAATAAAAAAATAAAAAATAATAAAAAAAGAAATTTAACATCAAAACTAAACCCAGAATTGGAAACGCAATGTAAAACACTAGAAAATGGAGATAAAGACCACACACTGTATATTCCTTCGAGAAAGAGACTTTGAGGCCCTAACAAAATTTACCCAGAATCAAAATTAAACCCCAAAAAAAAATAAAAGGAAATGAAAGAAATTAACATCAAAATTAAACCCAGAACTTCACACTGCAATGCCAAATCCATATAAATTTTTCGACCAACCAAACAAAATTAACCCATAACTCCAGAACTCAAAATTAAACCAGAACTCCAGAACGTCCAAGAATGCTATAAAGTGTGCGACTGCAGCGCTATTCCTTTAGGTGGCTTCGACGACACCGAATCTTGGTCGTTGACGATCTCTTCTTCAAGCTCGTCGTCGTCCTCCCTCGACGACACCGAATCTTGGTTGCACAAAAGATGAAGGTGGGTCACTGCCGACGGCCGGGCCATGGTGACGGCTCCGCAGAAGAAGGCGGAGCGTGGAGGGACTGGGGGGGGGGGTGGGGGGTAGGGGGTGGGGGGGGGTTAGCAAGCGAAAGTGGGGATTGGATGTCGGCCTGGTTTCCTTCTTCTAGTCCTTGCTAATACCAAGCGAAAGTGTGGGATTAGGCTGAGAGCTTTAGCGAAGCACGTAGGGACTCGTAGTCGAGGCGAGTCCCATTTATTTTAGTCCCACAACCTACCAAACGTAGGATTATAGTCCTACTTAAGGTAGTCCAAGCCAATCCCTCCTAAGAAGGTGTAACAAATGTGCCCCTAAAGAATAAATCTCATTTGCCAAAATTTAATAACAAAGTGGAAGAAATTTCTGAAATTTAACAGTAAAGAGTTAATTAGCTAATTTTGAATAATTCAGAGAATTAATATATCAAAAAATAATTTAAGATTTCTTAATTTTTTTTAAATTTAAGAAATCAATTTTAATTAGAATAAATCAATTATTTTAAGAAAAGAATTGAACAGAATAGAATAGTTCCCAGTTCCGTCTCTCTCCGTTTCTCTCACTCTCTGCAAATTGCAATGTCCGGAAACCACCATGTCCTCCGCCTGGTGCTCTCATGCCGCAAAATCACAGCACAGGTGACGAGCCCCAGCAGCTCCTCAATCATAGCCATGGCCTCCTCCTCCGAGCAAGAGTTCGTCGCCCGCTACCGATCCAATCTCAACCGCTTCCCTCGCTCCCAAACCTTCTGGGACGCCAAGGTCGCCTCTCGCGTCGGCGAGAAGCTCGCCCTCCGTCTCCGGGATATCGGCGTCACCGGCGTCGAGATCGACCTCCGCGAAGAGCTGGCCAGGCCTGTCCACCACCGCATCAGGGTGTTGCCGCTCTTCGATTCCGTTAAGCGAGCCGGCGTTGTTGTCGATGGCGTTGACGAGCTTGGCCTTGGTGGGCCCTAGGGTTCCTTAAATTTGGTCCCAATGCGCAATGAGTTGATGACACGTGTAATGCAATTTAGTTTTGGTGTGAGTGAGGTGCACGGGAAGGGTGGACCCGATTTGGGATTTTGCGACGGCTTGTATAATTTTTTTTTTTTTTTACATTTGAATATGTAATATTGAATTAAAATTTTGTACCACCACACCGTATTTTGAAACATTTGTATTATTGACTGGTATCTTATGTATGGTAAACCCAGCAGCAAGTGATTCTTTTAGGCTTTGTTACATTGTATAAAGTGTGAGTGGATTGGCTACGACTGGTAAAGTTCGGGATTGAAAAACAATGAATCATGGCCTTTAATGAACTTTTAAATTATTAAAACAAATAATGGATAAACGAGGTAGTTGGACCAATGGTCATCGAACCAAGCTTGTTTCTTTAAATTGAAATTCTGTGATACCTGGTATTTGGGAATTTTATTTAATGTGGAGAATTGCAGTTTTGGTACGTTAGCAAACAAGTCAATGGTTGTTTTAATTTTTTTTTTTTTTGGAAAAAAAATGATATTATCTACATTAAGGAGGTGGATTTAGTCTCACAATAAGGTGATTCAAATTCGCCTTTGACGAGAATCGAACCTAATACAACTGACTTAAAATTAAAGAAGAATATCCTTAGACCGTAGTACTAATTAGCAATGGTTGTGTTAATATTAGACTTCATACAATTTGAATATAATTATTATAGAAACGGAATAGGAGGGGTAGTTGTCATCTTATTATGTATAGAGAATTGAGTCTCCGTTTCCTAAGGTCCTCATTTTGAGGTGACTAAAAACAAAATAAGAAAATGAGTTTTCTAATTATTGAAACTTTTACATCTAAACTAATATAATGTTGTGATTAATATGCAGTCTCACAGGTGCCCAAAACGAAAACTTTAAAAGAGCACGACTGAAGGAATTGATCCATCTTCTCAAATAAACGCGTTCATGAAATACCGGTCCTATTGAGAGCAAGACTGATTCTGAATTCAAGAGAAAGAGAAGACTAATCCCTCTTTTGCTATTTATATTCATGTTTTCGCAAACTGATAAAATTTATACTTTGGTTCCGTAGCTTTCTAATTCGTGGAAATAGTTCCAATCCGTGATTTACAAGCTTTTACTATTTATATTCACGTTTCAAAAACTCACGTTTGTACAGGTTGTTATATTTTGAAGGACTCTTTATGTGTATATAAAGCTGTTAACAATAGCTCTGTATTTTATGTAAATACTTTTGTACATGTTTTATGTATACAGTTTTTATATATTTACGCACCATACTTACAACATGTTATGTCTTTTATTCTAACACTTCCATATATACAATATTTATAATCTATTTGACATTCTTGCAACAACGCGTGAGTATTTGATTTGTAGGTGGTACTATCTATACATCAATTTTTATTTCTCACACATTTTTCTTAATTTTTAACCGTTAATGATATTCATATCATATTTTTATATCACATTTTTATATCATCTTAGATGACATTTAATATGAACAGTCACATCATTTGAATTAATCAGATTCTTAAATTTAGTTTATAATTTAATAAACTAATAATTAAGAAAAACTAGTTAATTAAATGATAATCATGGTATACGAGAAGTCTTTCTCTTTCTTTTCCTTGGGTTTTACAAATTTTTTAAATGATGTGGCTGTCCACATCAGATGTCATATAAAATGGTATAAAAATATAATATAAAAACATGATGTAAATAACATTATTCGTTAGATAAATAAATTGAACAAAGTCACTTCTGATTTGATTGCATTTCCCCATCAGGACCAATATAAAACTGTCCAAAAACGACAAGCAACAAAACAGAAGTTCACGGTTTGATTTAATTTCATCTGTCTTCATCCTTCCGAAACGCCAAAATGAAACGCTCTGTAAAGTTCTACAACTTTGCTCCCATTCGGCACATTTCACATAGACTCCGTGATGGCTTTAATTCGTACTTTATATTAACAATTGCTTCCACTTGTTTTTACCCAGAAAAATAATAATAAAGAGAAATAAAAGTTCCACCCGTCTGCTATTTTGGGTTATCATTCTTCCACCTGTCCAAACTTTAATAGTCAAGATATTTTTTAGTATATTCGAAACACGAAATGATATTCTACGGATTATAATATAAGTGTAGAGATGTTTGGAAAAAAATTATTTACTTATTAATAACACATTGTGTATTAACTCGTGTTCCAGCTATGTAATTAAATCTCTCCACACAAGTATAAACATACAATTTGAACACAGAAAAGTAGATTTAAATTGTTACAGAAATCCAAATGTTATTCAATTTTTCTGTGCATAATAATAATAATATAGTAGGTATGTTCCAGAATAATATTCAAATTCATCATGATAATGATATTTCAAATTTTAAAAACTATAATCTGATTTGAGCACTCTTTTGCTTTTGGAGCCATCCATGAAACCCTTCAAACCTGTAACTCCAATGTTACCTTCGGCTTCAGCAGCAGCTTTTTCTAGAAGCACTTCTTCTTCAGTGGGCTTGAAAGCTGGATGGTTTAAAATGCTTTTAAGCAACTGGGTACCTCTCAAAGCATTTGTCAATGGCAGATGACCCTCCGGAGTGCTCTCATTGAGCTCCCAGATGAACTCACCGGGAAAAGCCCTATAGTTGTATTGCAAAACTTCTGTGTCAAGCTTCTTCATCCACCCTACCTTGATGAAGAACTTGGTGAAGTCGTCGCCTACCTTGTCGTAAATTTTTTTCTGGACGCTGTACCCGAATTTGTTGTTGCTGTGCTGTCTCCATAGGGCGTCGATGGCTTGGAGGTCGGCTTCGGAGATGAACTGGACCTCGGAGAAGAAGACGTAACCTCGCTTCTGGGCTTGTTCTCCGGCGAGGACTATGAGGAGGCGGCGGGTCTCCTCGTCGGCTTCGCGGAAGTTTTGGGCGGAGAGGTGTTGTTCTAGGAGGTCGAAGGAGGTGGCTTGGGTGGAGGAAGAGGGTGTGGAGAATGATGTGGTGGCGGAGATTGAGAAAGTTTTGGTGGAGAAGAGAGAGGGATGAGAGAGAGGGGAAGTTAGGGTGTTTGTGGTGGTCGGTTTAAGGAAGAAGGTGGAGGGAGCATTGTCTATATGGTGGTGGTGGAGGAGGGGTGAGTGGTGATTGTGGCGTATGGATTGGAAAGACTTGGCTGCCATGGAGAGAGAGAGAGAGAGAGAGAGGAGTGTGTGGTGGTGGTGGTGGTGATGGAGAGGAGTTAAGAGGGCATTAAGGGGAAGGGAGGAGGGAGGTGATGGGCTTAAGATGGGGAGAGATGTGGTGTTGTGAGTTTGGATGGGAGGGTGAACGGATGGATGTTTTGATATATGACAGATAAGAAATATGTGAAGAGGTGATATGGAGTAATAGGACGGAGGATTTTGATTGGCTGGATGTGGGTGAGGCTTGATCCTCCTATACACATGTACAAATTATTTAAATCATAATGTATATGAAAATCACTTTTTAGCTTCATATACATTGGCCCAAAAGAAATGGTCAAGTGGCATTTTGGCAACAAGACAAATGTAAAGTTAAAAGACAAGCCAATGGAGCTTTTTAAGCTTAAAACAAGAATGGTGCTATCTATTCATTTATTTTTATTTTTCATATAATGTTCTTAATTTTCGTTCGTCATATCGATGAATTGAAGAAGATTAATGGACAAAAACAATCCAAATTATCTAAGCAAAAGTACGACCGAAAGGGTAATGCTAAAGAAATCAAAATTTTAAACCAAATGCTGTGGTGGTTGATGATTGAATTATTACTTAATTGTTGATTAACGTACTTGTTTCTATTAACGGTACATCATTTGATTTAAATCTTGATCTCTCTAACATTATTCAAAATCAAAACAAAGAAATACAATGAAACAAGCCCATAAACAGATCTCATAAATGTTAAAAAACATCTGCTGTCGGAAAAAAGAACCAACAAACCAAATGGAACTCTCTCCAAACTCATCTAAAGAGCCTAACTTTGGGAAGAGTCGTGGTTTATTTATGGAAGGTAGGGTAGCACACTTCACCTCTGGGTTTATTTTTTTATTTTTTAATGAATAGCACAGAGAATACAATAATCATGGTTTGGAGAAATAAGATTATGATGAAAGATGAAGTTGAATTTTTTTTTGAGAGAGTGCTGTATAGTGATGAATTCAGGATTTGAATTTTGGGGGTCTTAATGTTAAATACAAAAATCGGCATATGTCGAATGAATCTGATGAGTGATATTACGATAACTTGTCGAGTGCTATCAATGCAATATATTGAGATATGCCTAGCACGCATGATATCAAACATTTAGTAGGCACAAAAGGGCATTGTAACAAACATTCAAAGGGTTCTCGGGAGACCTTCACATGTATATTTTCCGGACTCGGATGATCCTAATACCACCTTGGTCTCTATTTCCATCTGCCCCTAACTGTATAGAAGATAAACTAATTGGTTAACTGTTTCAAATAGTTTACTACCTTTATCTTTGGCTTATGACTTTAAGTGTGGTAAACAAGCAATTGTTTCGAATAAATGAGTTTGGCGTATATGTTTTTTACCATGTAATTCTATTTTATTATGGCATTCCTTCACAATAAGCTTTAAACTCGTGATTTATTGCTTCATTGGGGTTCTCTTTGCGTCGATGTGCTCTTTGTGTTGTAACGCTACTGAATCTGCTCATCATTTACTGTTCGATTGCTCATTTTCTTTGGTAATTTGACGTATTTTAGCCTTATGTACGTTATTCTCTAACATCACATATTTTTTTTCTTATCCTCTGAGGCGCGGTTTCGGTACTCAACTCTAGTTATTATAGTGGGGTCTGATTGGGGTTGGTTTTTGTCACTTTGGCAAGCTCGTAATTTAATTTGTTTTGAAGGAAAAATATTTACAGTTGATCAGTTGATTAGTGCCATTCTCTTGCAAGTTTGTGAGGTGAATTCTTGGAGTATGTGTTTTATATTAAACTCAGTTGAGCTTTTGCATTCTCGGAGCGCTTGGAGTGCATCAGAAGGCATTCAAGGGTGCCTATAATTCATGAGGTTCTTTGGCTTTCTCCTTGTGCTTTTCAAGATAAAGTTAACATTGATGGTGCAACTCGTGCTTCTCCGGGCATGGTTGGTTTGGTGGTATTTTCCACACACCTATTTTTACTTCTTACACACTCCTCTTAATTTTTGGCAGTCGGATCAAATGAATTGAAGAAGATCAATGACCTAAAATTAACAAGAGTGTGTGAGAGGTAAAATAAAAAAATAAGTGTGAATAGAATAGCACCGTCCATAGTGATATGAGTGTGTAAAATAAAATGAGGAGACTGAAACAGGAGCTGGAGTTAAAAAGAGAACTTAGTAAAAAGTAACAGGTGGCAGCTTACTTCAGTTGAAGGTTTTGTTTAAGCAAGTGTTGGTAGGTTAATTGTATAGATGGTGCCTAGTTTTTGTGCTATAATCTGTCATTTTTCACCCAGATGGTTTGACAAATTAAACTACGACCTCAAAAGAGTTGGACTGTTACATACGCATGAATGCTTAACATTTTAGTACATCACATCACATACAACAATCATGGTGCAACTAGAAAAGCAGCTTTTAATACAATGACAAAATTAAGTTGATTTATAACAGTTTTGTGAGATTGTGAGGATAACTGTTCTGCCTAGCATGGTGCATTCCTGCTAGCAGACAACTTATGGACATCTTCCCGTATAAATAACCGAGTCAACTAGAAAAATTTGTAATCGCAATTTTATCTATTTTATTTAGTTATTCAGTTAAACCAATGAGTCCATTTCATCACTTCCGCGTAATAACTCTACCAGAGGCGAGCCTATTACAGGAATAGCGTCTAGTACGCCTGTTACAATACTTAGAATTCTCAAACTTTCAATTTGTCTCAAACACTTTCTAACTTAGGCATTAATCTTACATCATTTATTGTTTTGCAGGTTTTCCATCCAATTTATCTTATGCGAAACACTGCATCCACAAATATGAATAATATATCCTAATATTGTAAGTTATAGTTTAAATTCAAAGTTCACCAACTCTTGAGACCATCACGTTTGTGAACTTTTACTGTTTTACATGTGACCCTTTAAAGAATGTTCTTTGATTGGCCATGTCTCAAAGTGGCCTTAATAGTCAAAATTACTATTTGTTACTTAATATTAAAAGTTCATTATTTAAATTAAAAAAAAAAAAGTTCAATTTGCCATTCAGTACTACGATCTGGTAATATTTCTCTTCACTTGAAAATGAGAAATCTTAGGTTCGAATCTTGTGGATGACGAATTTGATACCAAATTAGGTTATCCATTATATGGCTTAGGTGAACTTTCCCTTCCCTTAATGTAAAAATATCAATGTATTAAAAGAAAATGTTTAACTTAGCCCTGTAATTGAACGGATAGATTGAGTTTTAATTAGAATTGTTGATATTCAAGTATGTTAGTTGTAATTAGGTTAATAATAGTTGAACTTAACTCACAAATTGAACGAATGGATTGAGTTTTAACTTGAACATAAATTTTTACAATTTACAACCCAACCTTCAACTTAACCCACCAATTAAACGGATCGATCGAGTTTTAATTAGAATTGCTGATATTCAAGTATGTCAGTTGTAATTAGATTAATAATAGTTGAGCTTAACCACCTATTAAACGGAGGATTAAGTTTTTACCTGAACATAAATCTTTACAGTTTACAACCCAACCCAACCCAAACCAAACCAACCCGACCAAACTGATTTCGGTTGAATTAGTCGGGTTCTATCCAATGTATGGTAATTCTGTTAAAAATGAGGTTACAACTTAAAAGCGGGTAAAACCAACGTGGCAACATACCAATGGTCGTTTGCCGCCAGTGTTGAGCCCAGCGCATATTCCCGGTTTCAAAACAAAGTTGAGCGCCGCCGTCAATATTTTTCTGCGCCGTAATATTTAATTTTCATCACCATTAGGTATTTGTCCAATCACTGGGGATTAGCTTTCTCAATCACAAACACCTCAGTTCTCAAAACCCTTTCACTATTGAGGGTTTTCGACGATCCATTTGTTCCCACTGAGGTGCTTCCCATTTTTTACACTGCATTTTACGATTGATTTTGATTTGATTTTTCATGACCTGGGTTGTGGGATTTGGATGAAAAGGTGAATTGGGTTGGTGGGTATTCGAAGAAAGAGCACCAGGGTTTGTAATTCTTGGTGTGGATTGGGTCCTCCAGGTGTTTGATAAAAAGCGCAAGAGGGTTTTTGGGCTTTTTGGAGTGGGAGAATGGGGCAGAAGAAGAAGAAGCGTGGAGGAGGGAGTGGGAAGAAGAAGAAGGCCTTGAAAGATCATGGGGCTTATGTTGGCGATGATGATAATGAACTTCTTTCTGAAGAGATCACTGCCTTGTAAGTGACTCTTCTTCTTATTCTTAAATCCTTTTATTCTTCGAATAATCGACTCAAAACTGCATATGGAGGGACAAACACTGTGATCACCATGAACAACTTGGGATGACAAATTGAACAGTCAGACGCAACTGGATTGTATTTTATGGCAACTTTTGATATGCACCATTACTAGAATTAATCACAGCTTCAAATGGATTGATTGGAAATGTTTTCCAAATGATATTGGAAATTTGCAATTGTAATCTTTTTCGTGCCACCAATTCGAACAATTCCCTTAAGTTTTGGAGAGGCAATATTCCTCTCTTTAAGGCACGTGTGTGAGGCCTGTAGCTCATAGGATAAAAAGAATGGAATTCTTTTCAGTTTATTATTGTTGGCCAATAAACCTCTAAAAGTGGTTTCAGTGTCATCACTGAAAGGACTTTGATTCTATTGCAAAAACTGAATTGTTGTCTTTTTTCTTTTCATTTCTTCTTTCCCCTGTTTTGCACCGTATGGTAGTTACTGCAGAACATAGCATGTTTGGCATGGGGGCTGCATTTTGTTCCATTGTTTGTTGTCTCTAAAGGATATCATCTACCCATAATCATGTTGTATTGTATTTGAGTATCAGGTCTTCCCATCTGCTTGATTCGCTTTATGTTGATTTTACTTTTGAGTGTTCAAGGTTGGGTTATTTGAGGAACAAATCTGGAGGACAATACATGGATGGTTGTAAATTAATGTCGTTACTTTTTATTATTATTATGTAAATTGTGCACTATTATGTTTATAAAAAATGTTGATGCCTCTGTTTGAAAGATTCATGATAATCATCTTTCTGTCTCATAATTTGTATTGCTATTCGTGTGGGATGTTTAGGTGTGCAATATTTCAAGACGATTTCAAAGTTATGTCTGGATCACATCCTCAAATCATTATTAAGATTAGGTATGTCTTATATATTTTTAGATGAAACAATTCATGAGTTAGACTCCTCTTGATTGAGATTTTGTTCTCTACTGCAACAGGCCTCATTCTAAGGATATGGGTTATGAGGATCTAGATGTTTCTGCACTTCTTTCTGTTAGGTTAGTGAATTTCTTTTCTATATTGCGTTTATTTTTGGTTTATAAATATTCCTTCCCATGTATCTTAATGTTCTCTTGTTTGATAGGTGCTTACCAGGGTATCCTTACAAGTGCCCAAAGTTGCAGATAACTCCAGAGAAAGGTTTATCAAAAACTGATACTGATAGGCTGCTATCTCTTATTCATGATCAGGTATTATTGTTTTTTTCCTAAAACCTTATTTGATAGTTCTTTGAGTTCTTCTGTGATGGAGTGTTAATGCGGTTACAAGCGCAACATTTATTTGTCTTAATCCTAAAAATATTGTATGCCTTAAAGATTAGCGGCTATTTGCCCATTGGCAAAGTTAGTTTTGATATACTGAAGGCTATGTATGAGGAAATGCTTTCAAAATTTTCCCTGAAACAAACAGAAACAGTGCTCTTCCACCCGAGCTTCATTTTAAGAGATATTTCACACAAGGATTTTACACTTGCATGGAAAATGTCATTGGTCAGTCTGACACATAATAAACTAGTGTGCAGCTAGTGCCTCTTTGTGTGGTTCTTTTTTATTCTGAATTTAATTGTTCTGTTTCAGGCAAATTCTAATGCTCGAGAAGGACGGGTAATGATTTTCAATTTGGTAGAGACTGCCCAGGAATTCCTATCTGAAATTGTGCCAGTGGGCCAATCACATGGACCTGTAAGACTTCTCTATCATCATATTTGTGCATTTGTTTGTGTGAGAAAATGCATATACAAATATCATACATAAATTGAATATTCTGGCAGACATCTTTCATGTAGATTTTTTCTCCTTGTTCTGTTTCTGTTATTACACTTTAATTTTGTTCATTCAAATGTGTATGCTGTTCTAATTAACCATGTTTGCTAACTGTCATCCTGGTGGTCTGGATTATTCTTGGATTTTGACATGCTGCCATTGGTACCAATGCTACGCTGTGTTAATTATGGATAGGTTCCAAGTATAAACAAACAAAAAGACTATAAAGAATAATTGCACCGCATTCCAATCAAACACATCTCCGATGCCTGTTTAGAAACCTTTTTGTTGCGCCCCTATCTCTGAGGGCAAGGTTTCATATGATACATGGTCCACAAGAATAAGACAATTAATATTGACAACTATGAAGACTACATCTTTTGATGTGTTAATTATGAATTTGAATCAAGTTTTTTTAGGTGTAACCTTCTTTAACATGTAGATCTGAAAAGTTCACTCTCATTTCTTGATGAAATTTTGCTTATCATTACTTCTCTACTGGTTGTTCGATTGATGGATGCTTTGTATATTCATTTCTCATGGAAGGTAATATGTCCGACTACGGATAGCAGTGCTCAATTGTTTCAGAAGGACGTTGCAATTTTAAGTAACAAGAAGGGGCCTTTTGTTTATGGTTTCATAGACCTGTTCAGTGGTTCTGGAGAGTCTTGGAATTGGGGTTTTGGAGTGGATGAGACCAGTGGGATAAATTCATCGGTCCCATCCCACACAGATATAAAGCAAAGCCCATTGCAAAAGGCCCATCCTAAAGTCATGCATGATATTCAGGAAAAGAAACTGGATAAGCATGCAGAGCAGGCAAGTTTACAAGATGTAAAGCAAAGCCCATTACCTTCCCCTACTGTCCAGTTAGATATCCTTGGAGAAGATAGTGAAGATGGCAACAAGAGCATGTATTCTACAGATTCAAGTAGATTTTTGTTGGAGGAATCAGTAGAAAATGGTGGTAAAGCTGAGAAAGAGGTGAGTAATTTAATACCTTTTCTTTGGGCAGATTATAACATGATATTATTTGATGTTTGAATGCACAAATGTGGATGAATTTCACACACACACGTACATATATTCTTGTATTGCCTTTTTGTCATATTACACATATTGTTTTATTTATTTACTCTTGTTTTTAAAGTAATAGAGAGATTTTGTATCTTGTTAGAAGGCACAACAAGGACTTGTGAGTACAGATTATCATGTATTCTTATGGTGTCTTTGGTTGGAGAGAAATAGGAGGGCTTGATGGGAATGGACTTTTTTATTTTTTATTTTTGGAGTTGAAAGATCACCTTTTTTTTAGTTTTATAAGAATTCTCTCAAAGAGAGATACTTTGTCTTATCTTCCGTTTTCGTCCACTTTTGATTGGCATACCAGTTGTGCACTGAGTTAGTGTTGAATTGACATCTTGCACATCCAAATGATTCAACCCTGATGCTCTCTTGGTATGTAGAATCAATCATAACACAAGGCTGCAGACAAATTTTGTTGTGTGGATGAATGAGTACAAAGAGAAATCTGAACAAGTTATGCCAGATCATTGAATAGAAGGCAGTGACCTTGGTGAAATTTGTTATTCTGGACATTGCTGTTTGATAATATTGTTTTGGGTTCATGGTCTGTTTTTGTATAGGAAGTTTTCTTGGACACTCTATGATACCGCTACATACTTCTATGCTTTTTCAGAATTTGGTCATTAAGGATGATTCAACAGAAGATGAGTGGGAATCTGGAAGTGAGCAATCAGAGTCACTCTCATTTGCTTCCTTGGGTCATGATCAAGTGTCTCAAGATGTTAAAAAGGATCTCATAATGGTAATTTTATGTTTTCTTGTCTTTTCTACACAGAATTTTGATCCTAAATTTCCTGTTATTGTTTCCTCTTATGTTAGGTTCATCTACTCCGTCTTGCCTGCTCTTCGAAAGGACCATTGGTTGATGCCTTGCCACAAATAACCACAGAATTGGAGAAGTTAGGAGTATGTAACTCAATTCATCCAGTTAACTTTGTTAACCCATACACTTACCAGATTCTGATCTCTGTTAATTTCATTTTCAGATTTTATCAGAATGGGCAAAGGAGTTAACTTCTAAACCACCTTCAGTTTTGAACAGAACATTTGATCATGCTTTCAGACAACATATGGTCCGTCATCCCCCTTCTTCATTTCTTTGCTGCTAAGATCTAGCGTCTAAAACCATTTCACATCGTTACATACCTTCTCTTATCTAGGTTTCATCCCGAATCTCTCAATTTTGGGAACCCGCGTCTGATTGCGATGGGCCAAGTACATCTCTCCCAAGCTCTCGGTATCTTAATGACTTTGAGGAGCTACAGTCCCTTGGTAAAGAAATTTTTTTCGTATGTTTTTTCATTTTGTTTTCCTAATAGCTCAATAGCCTCAGTTGTTCTTTAAGTGTGTCTCTAGGTACTAGGTGGGTAGTTTATTATGGGATTTTTGATTGGCTGAGCTAGTTATAGATTATAGTTTGGTTAGTAAAATAAAAAGTAAAGGTTATAGATCCCTGGGGGTGTCCATCCATAGTAGACAATAAAAATTACTGTTTGAGCTCTTGTATTTGTTTTGTTCTGTACAAAAATTTATCTATTTTTATTTAAATATATTTATTTTAATCTTCTTAAATGGTAATTTACAGATAATGCTATAATAGGTTTTTCATACCCAAGAAAAACCATGGAAGTTCTTGTTATATTGATGTATGCTATGTAAAAGCACTTGAACAACAGCTTGTCAAGTTGTCATTGTTATTCTTGCCCTTCATTTCAGCCTTGAAACGTGCAAAATTATTGATCAAAATAGATAGAATGATAAGAAAGTAATACTGTAGCTTGTCCATCTCTTCACTGGTTTATTATGTGCAAAAAAGAGGTGGAGTTTGGTGCTCACTTGTTTTATGTTGTCCATATAGTTAGTAAGGCAGGTGTAAATTGGGTTATTCCTCTATCACCTCGAAACATTCTTTTTCAGAAGTATTTGCCTTTTGGTGGTGGAACAAACAGCAAGAATTTTGTGGATTTTCTGTATTAGTTGCTTTGTAGGTAATTTGGGTGGAGAGAAATGGAAGAGTATTTGAAAACTATAGTGGGGATGTAGAAGTAATTCTTGGGAAAAACTCAGGTTTTGGGCATCATTATGGGCTTCTTTTTCTCCAGCCTTAAGGGATATGTCATATATTGTAATTTTATTAGATTGGAGGCCCTGCTGTAGGATAGTTTCGGGAGATGTATTACAATGTAAGAGGGTATTTTGGTTTTGTTTTGAGGATTGTATCTCTGGTTCACTATGTTTTGTATTTCCTTTTACTCTTATATATAATCCTCTAACTGGCATTGCGCTTCATACTTTATGAAGCTTTTAATATTTATTCGTCAGAGGAATTTTGTTTCATTTGAAGTATAACCAGGAAGATTCTTTTTCAAAATCTGGTACAGGTCATGGTGGCTTTGGCCATGTTGTATTGTGCAAAAATAAGCTAGATGGAAGGCAGTATGCAGTGAAGAAAATTCGCCTCAAGGATAAAAGCCTTCCTGTTAATGATCGAATATTGAGGTATATTAATGTTTCCTGCACAAATTTGAAATTTAGGCATCGTTTGGCGTAGAAAAATTTCCTTTCATGAATCATGAAATTGATTAGTCATTTGTCAGTGGGTCTTTGTATCGTTAATTTCAAGATAGTAACTTTATAAGGAAATATAAACGTAATTCTGCTAAAGAAGAAAATTAACTATGGAGTGAACTTCAGTTATCGGATGAGGGGGGCAGTAATCAATTACAATTTCTGTAGATTCTTAAACACTCTTATGGACTACAAAGGTTCTCATATGACATTTGTATTGGGCAAAAATAATATATTTTTTTGGAAAACTCCACATAGTTAAGTGAGCAACCTTTGGAGAGTTTTATATAGAGTCTGATAGAGTATGGCAGGTTTCTTTCATATATTCGTACAGATTTGTGAAGATATATTTTTGCTTATGTTTAGGTAATAACAATTTCCTATCAAATATTCTTTGGCTTTCATATATTTCAATCACTATCATAGTAATAGCTATTAAAAATTCGTTATCTTTTCAACACAATTGTGAATCTAACTTCTTAAGTAGCTATATGTTTAAAATGTATAGCTGAAAATATTTTTTTTTCCGTGTTCTAAAATTTGTTTGTGGTTCAACTTTGGTGAGATACTTAGGGAAGTAGCTACACTTTCTCGTTTGCAGCATCAACATGTCGTACGATACTATCAGGTAAAAACTTTCTTATTTCCTGCTTATGCATTTAATGGCATGCTTCTGCAAGTTCTGTAACAATTTCTTGTTTTTTAGTTTCTATGATTTTGTATATGCAATATTGTCTTAGCCTACATTTATTTTCAAAGCAGCTTGCATTGGGGACTGTTCTTTGATATTGAAAAGTTTAATTTTTAGGGAAGTTATTTTTTCTTACAATCTTTTGTCTCCACAATGGTTCTAATATGTAATATTTGCAAGCACTTCCAGGCGTGGTTTGAAACAGGGATTATTGGTGCTCATGGTGATACCACATTGGGTTCAATGACTGCAGCCAGCACCACTTTCAGCTTCAAAGGTACAAACTCAGCAGATGCTCTTGGGAATGAGAATAAGCTTGAATCGACTTATCTGTATATTCAAATGGAATATTGCCCTAGGTAAACTTCTATTTTGATTTGTTGTATCTTAAGATATACTCAGAGATTGAATTTTAAGACGCTTAGTGGTTGGTTAGTTTTTTTACCATTTTACATCTGTAATTACTGCAACCTGGTTCATTATGGTATTGTTTTGAACCATTGCATCACCCTTTTGGCAGGCTAGTTTTTCTTATGCAATTTAGAAAGAATAATAAAACATGCCAAATCTTTGTTGTCAATAAGACTTTTTGATTTTATTACTCCTCATAGTCCATTGTTAAATCCTTATTGACTGCTACCTGATATGAGTCGTAGTGAGGCATATCTTTTGTTGCTTGAGAGTTTTTAATTATTGGGCTTCCTGATTGACTGCTCCCGATCATCCATCATTCCTCATAGAATCCTTAGAGAAACCTGCAACTATGATAACATTACTAGGCTTGTAAATAACTAAATGTTGCATCGGCATTGAGGTCAGATTTTAAGTATATCTAAATTTGAGACTGTCACAATGTATGATAGACTGTCACAATGTACGATAGGTAAAAGGTAAGAAAATGGGAAATAAAAATTGAAAAGAAAAATAAGAATACAAAGGAGCTGAAGGAAACTGTCTATAGGCTCTGTACTGTTCCAGTTTTTTGTTGGTTTATTCTCTATTATTCGTTGCACCTTGCAGCAGGTCTAATTTAAAATTCTTTCATTCCTTGAATTTAGTTCCATAAATCCTTAAAATATGCTTCTTTTGCTGAGTTTTTATCTTATATGTTTCTTACTCTTTTATTTTATTTCTATTTTATGGTTTGAAGGACTTTACGCCAAATTTTCGAGTCATATAGTCGTGTTGACAAAGAATTAGCATGGCATCTGTGTCGTCAAATTGTTGAAGGCTTGGCACATATACATGGACAAGGCATCATTCATCGGGACTTAACCCCAAGCAACATATTCTTTGATGCGCGTAATGATATTAAAATTGGTGATTTTGGTCTGGGTAAGTTCGGATTTTCTTGTATAACATCATTACACTTCAGTATGTCTTAGTTTGAGAACTATGTAGTCTGTTGAGCTTTTTATGTACTTGCATTCAGGTCTTTTTTGAAAAGTGTACTTGTTGGTTTCTCAAGAGTACGGTGTGTCATAGTGTATTGTGTTTTGACTATTATAAATGTGAGAACATGGTAGGAAAAATGCATGAGATGTGGTTACTTTCATGACTATTCTGTCATGAACTACTTTTTCGAGTAAAATTCTGTTTCTTTTGGACATACCAATTTTGCTTCTGAGAAGAGTCGAGTTCCTGGGTGATAATATAAAATTTACTTTCACACACAACTCATGAATTTTTATTTAAAGTTGTTTGCTAAATTCAGGATTTGTACTTAATCCTCAATGTAATTTGTTTTGTTTCAGCCAAGTTTTTTAAGTTGGAGCAGTTGGACCAAGAACCAAGTTTTCCTCCAGATACAGCCGGAGTTTCTCTTGATGGTACTGGCCAAGTTGGTACATATTTTTACACTGCACCAGAAATTGAGCAAGGATGGCCAAAGATAGATGAAAAGGTAAATATTTTCGCTCTTATTTTTGCATAGTTTTACACTTGATTGTACTGGTCAAGTTGGTACATATTTTGATTATTTTCACACTTAGTTTTGTAATTTTTTATAGTAAGTTACACAATATGGCATGTGCCACTTTTAAAGGCATGTAATCTGTTTTTAATCAAATAATATCAGGTAAACATCATTGAGTCAACTTGGATTGCAGGCTGATATGTACAGCTTGGGAGTTGTATTCTTTGAGCTATGGCACCCATTTGGGACTGCAATGGAACGACACCATGTCCTATCTGACTTGAAACAGAAGGGCGAACTTCCTCCCGCTTGGGTTGCTGAGTTTCCTGAACAGGCATCTCTGTTGCGGCGTTTAATGTCTCCAAGTCCATCAGATCGTCCTTCTGCCACTGAACTTCTAAAGCATGCATTTCCACCACGAATGGAGTCTGAGTTGTTAGACAGTAAGTAACAGTTATGATCTCTGTATTTATCTTATTAAAGCTAATCTCATCAGATGAAAAACGCAGAGTTATGAGTGGTCAGTCTATTTCAAATCTCTGCAGACTGCTGCACTTCTTTATTCTAATCGCAAATTAATGTCTGTAATTGTTGACACTAAGAGACCAAGCATTGATATATATTAGTAGAATATATTAACTTATGCAAGTCTCTACAACTTGACTGTAAAGGAAAATACATGACAAAGGCAAGTAAAATAGAATGTGTTAGACATGGTTTCCAACACTCCCCTCAAGATGGACCGAAGATGTCCATGAAGTGCAGCTTAAACTACAGTAGCCTGAAGTACAGATGAACATCCGTACAACTTGATATCACAAAGCAAGTAGAATTATATGTCGCGACCAGTCAGATTGACCAAAAAGAAGATATGGTCTGAATGACGTTGGTTAAAACCAATTAAATGATCACCATACAACTTTTGCTAAACCAAGTGGTTGGTGATTGTTCTTGTGCTGGTTAAACCCCACCAGCTCCTCACTAAACCTAGTTGGAGGATCTTTGTGCTTGGTGATTTGTTAATTTTTATTTTTATTTTTCTCACAGATCAGTTAGTATTTCATATGTGTTTGAGTCCTGCTAAGACATCCCCCGAAGAACCTTTAGGAATCTCTCAATTCTGTGGGTGATTCTTGGTTATCATGACAGTTTTATTTATTTATTATTATTTTTATTGTCATTCATAATATTTGTAGGGAATACAATTTCTTTTTACCTGGTGCTGGTCCAACATGTTCTTTGGGGAGGATGGTGAAGATGTTTCTTTATGATTCATAATACATACATTTGTTTTCTCTTTCAAAGCAATATTTAGAAATTTTCAACTGATTCCATTAAGTTTTGAGTTGCTTGAGTAAATGCTTTCTGTCAATATGCTCAGATATTCTACGAACAATGCAAACCTCAGAGGACAGAAGTGTGTATGACAGAGTTCTGAATGCCATCTTTGATGAGGAGATGTTAAGCGTGAAAGATCAGCAACATCGTGATGGAAGTGTGGGATTAGGTGGAAGGGATACTTCTGCTGTGCAGTATGCAGATTTACAAACTGAGGCTCGTGATTACGTTGTTGACATCACAAGGGAGTTGTTCAGACAGCATTGTGCGAAACACCTTGAAGTAATACCTATGCATTTGCTAGATGATTGCCAACAGTTCAATAGGTTTCTTTCTTGAACTCTTCGTAGTGTGTTTACTATAATGTTTTTATGACATAGAATTACTTTCTGTTTCTTTTTATGTGTTCATTCATACTGATTATTTGTTATATCCTACAAGGAACACCGTCAAACTTTTAACCCACGGAGGAGATATGCTTGAACTTAGTCATGAGCTGCGCTTGCCTTTTGTTAGTTGGGCGATCTCCAGCCAGGTATTAAACAAATCAAAATAAATGTTTTGTTGCTTGTTTTTCTTATTGGTTGCATTCTTGTTGTACAAGATACAAACATTAATCCTTTTCAGTTCCTAAGTTATCTTCTTATTGGTTTCATTCTTGGTTGATCATGCTGGTTTGGCAGTTTTGAAGCTCTGCTTGGGTCTTGTTATTTTCCTTTGTGAAGCTAAGCGTGGTTGCATCCTAAGTAGATATCATACATGTTGGCAAAATCATTACAAAAGTACCCGTATACAAGGGGAAACTAGTAGTTTCATAAGTTGTTGAAGAAAGATTGATGGGACTTGAGTTATGTATGCTGGAAATCTACTTATCTTATCAATTTCTACAAGGTTCAGAATCTCAGTGAGATTTCACATATATTTTCGGTTTTATAAGGAGAGAGATAATGGCAGCAAAAAACAATTTTATCATTGTTTTTCATTTTGCCAAGTTTAGAAAAATACTGGCATTCTTTTAAGGGAAGGACTAGTAAATTCTGTAACATAGATGAAAATAGAAACAAAAAAATATGCCTTTTAGCAGCAACAAGGGTGGGTGACAGACAAGGGCTCGCTTTTAATGATAAACTATATATACTGAATTGTGAACAGGAAAATCATGGGAATGTGGATGCAGACAATTTGGCGATGAGAATGCTAAAATGGGTGGTTTGAAAGGGTCGTATGATGGATTTAGGAGAATCTACTTGTGAATTAGTGATTGTTCATTTAATAGCTAAGAATCAATTGAAAGTTGAAACCTAAGTTACTGTTTGCAAGAAGATCAAAGTTGGATGAAAGTCTACAGTAGAGCACTGGAAACAGGGAGTGGCCGAGATTCATTGAACCCTGATATAAGTTTTTAATGCTGACAGTAGTTTGACAAGTTGAAAAAAAAAAAAAACGTGGTATTTGTTATACAAGCTTCGGACTTTAGGCAGTGTAATGTGTCCATCCAATAACCGATGCCTAGTTTCAATCATGCATTCCACCATTGCAAAATTCTGAGGACATAACTCAGTTAGCAATGGATTTGTTTGGAACATGAATTATTGTTTTATGTTTAGCCGAGATAAATTTATTTATAAGATGAAATTATTGCTTTATAAGTTTATATACATGCTTGTTTTGTCTCTAAAATTTTATGATAAAGTCAGGGAACATAACTTGGCCATTCTACTTGTAGAAATCTTCATTCAAACGTTACGAAATATCCTCTGTGTACAGAAGACCTGTTGGACATTCACCCCCAAGTCGCTACCTGCAGGTATGAATTAAATGCTCGTTTCTTATAGGTCTCTCTCTCACATTATATTTTATCTGTATAGAATGTTTTTAAAATGTTTATGCTCTATCGTTAACTGTACTATGATTTTCTGCCTAAGTTGATGTTTGTGGCTTAATAATACAACCTTATGTGAACACAGGGTGACTTTGATATTATTGGAGGCGCATCAGCATTAACAGAGGCAGAAGTCATCAAGGTGATAAATTATCTGATTTATTTATTTATCCCTGATTTATTTAGTTATCATTATTGGAGGTGCATCAGCATTCAACAAATATCACGTTATTTCTGGACAATAATTTGTTATTTGTTGGTAATTGACTAGCATGCGCTGGCCAATGAGTTGTGTTATAGGCTTTATAGCATATGCTTCATAAGTGTGTCTCATCTTGCAGGTGACAAGGGACATTATAGCTCGTTTTTTTCATTCAGTTTTTTGTGATATTCATCTAAACCATGGGGACTTACTGGAGGCAATTTGGGCTTGGGTAGGAGTCAAGGCAGAGCATAGGCAGAAAGTAGCAGAGGTACACAGTTGATGTATTCTGGATATTTCCATAAACAATCTGTGTAATTCATTGATGGTATGATGACTCATTGATGCTGCCCTTTCTGAATGAAGCTTCTGTCTATGATGGGCTCTTTACGTCCTCAATCTTCTGAGCGGAAATCCAAGTGGGTGGTAATCAGACGCCAGCTTTTGCAGGTTTGATAAAAATTATTAAGTGTTTGCACTTTCTAGTTTTCTAACAATTACGAGTGTTCATCATAAAGAAAACAATTGTAATTGGAGTTACCTAGCAGCCGAGCGGATATTCTTGTCCTTATGATTTACTAAATTACTATCTAGTTTGGCATATAGAAACCAAATGAAAGTTTTTATCTGGTGTGGTTAATTCCTTTTATTTTTATTTTCTGTGTTGTTTTTTCCCTTAATAATGAAGTGAACAATGTCAGGACTAAGATGCTTTTCCGACAAACCAAAATAGATTGTCAAGTTATAGGATCTTCGATTCTATAGATTTTTATATATCTATTTTGTTTGACAAGAAACATATTTTCAGTAATAAAAGGAAACATTAAAAACATGGGAGAAGTTGTCCACTGCACAAGCAGTCTACACAACTACAACAGTTACAGAGTACAGAATTGTAACATTACATGAATTGAAATCTAAAATACAAAAAGCATTTGGAGGATTGTCTAGTTTGGTAGCTATGTTGTCGTACAGTTAAACTAGCACAAAAAGAGTTTTGTTAACTCAATTGTGAAATAATGATTGTGAAAATCATTATATTTTGAATATATTGTCGGTTTTAGAAAGATTATCTATTTCTTAATAATTATTTTCTTTGACAGGAACTTAATTTACCGCAAGCTGTTGTAAATAGGTTGCAAACTGTTGGTTTACGGTTTTGTGGACCTGCAGATCAAGCACTTGCTAGACTGAGGGGAGCCTTGCCAACTGGTATTCTTTTCATGGCTGATGTAAATACATGTACATCAATTGAGAGATGATAATCAATATCAGAAATTTAATGCAGATAAACAAACACAGAAGGCACTTGATGAGCTGTCGGATCTCTACAGCCACTTGAGAGTTTGGAGGATCGAACAAAATGTTTACGTAGATGCACTTATGCCACCAACTGAGAGTTATCATAGAGATTTGTTCTTCCAGGTATCTTAGCTTTAGATACATGCTAATTTTTCTTTTTCCTCTTCCAAATAGCATAGCTATACTTTAGTATTTCCTATCGGAGGAAAGTTCATAGAACTTATTCAATGCATCTGAGGCAGTAGAGTGAAGAACACATTAAACAAATGAAATTTGAACTTTTCAAACATAATTAAAAGTGTTTTACGACCAAATGGCTGATTTCAAAATAAGCATAATACTTGGGTACTGAATAGTCAGTACCCAACTATACTGATTTTGTGCCAATAAAAAAATGCCATGTGTTTCTTGTTTTTTAGAGTCCAAGGAAAATTAAATAACATGTTCATTATTTTTTAAGGAACTGTTATTGGCACTCCAAAATCTAATTGTGCACTCCTTATAAGCGTATTTTCTTTCTAGATATATAAAGTTTAGAGTGTACAAGTAGATCTTTGGAGTGCCAATAACAATCAATTCCCGTTCTTTAAATAAATGACCATGTGTTAAATATCATTGGCCATATCGCAAAGTCAGTATATTGGGTGCTAACCAGTCAGTGCCCAAGTATTGTCCACAAATAATAAATCAGATGGGGTTTATCATAGAACTTTACATAAAACATATGAGTGATCACAGAACATTAAGCAAAGAATTTTCACTCCCAAAATACGTCATTTCATTTCAAACAGCAGTTCAATAATAAATAAAAATAATTCAAATACTACACCTTACAAGGCCAACACATTAGTCTCCTGATGTATGTACTCAATTGCACATGTCACTTTTGTGTTTGCTAGTGTGTTAGTGTGATGTTTTTTTCTAGAAGAAACAAATTTCATTCCAAAAAATGAAAATGTACAAAAAGTAAACAAGAAGTCCACCAATGGACTGGATAAAACTGTTTGAGTGATTTTGTTCTTAAGAATCTGTTTGCAATATGAGTCCCATCAATATTCTACTACGCAATTAAAAATAAAATATATACATTCCCATACAAAATATTTGATAAGAAAAGAAATTTTTTATTTATAAAGATTAAGTTAAAATTTCTCTCCTAGGTATATTTAGTGAAGGACAACAATCCTGGATCACTTGCCGAAGGTGCACTGCTTGCTGTTGGTGGCCGCTATGACTATTTGCTTCGTCAAATGTGGGGTCTTGAACATGTAAGTTACACGCATTTACTTTCTTCTAGTTACCTTTTGTTGTTTACAGGACCAGAGAGTGCTGGAAACCACAAGAGTTCTTAGTATATAATATATATAGATGTGGGTGAACAATTGATAATGTGCTTGAGCTCTTTTTCATTTGCATATGCCAGTGCCCTTATTATTGCCTAAGTTGCTGAGTAGAAAATTTGGAACTGAATTTAGTATGCCCCCTCTGACTTGACTATCATATGGCAAATTATACTTGACTATGTTATAAAACCCCTCATGCTACTGGAGTACTTTTACTATTTTTGAGGTTTATGTAAATTTTCAAAGAAATCGCATGATACCAAGAAATCAGAGGTTTGAACGTGGGAAATCTTCAATACCATTCATTGAGACAAGCAATGTGTTGGAAGAGTTTTGTGCTTCATAGAACAGTTTTGTTCGTAGTGGCTGTCAAAATTTGGGGTGTTGGTGGGATATGCAATTGGTGGTAGGTATCAGATTTTGGTAGTATATGTGGTTGGGAATCACATCTTGCAATCACGTTTTTTATTTTTCCCATGAAAACAGTTGTTGCCAGGTTTGCTCCCATGCCTTTTGAATTGGAGAGTTGGTATTTGGAGTTGGTGATGGCTATATTGTGGGTTATCTGAAAGGAGAGACATATGAGGTACAAGAGCTGTGGAGAGGGCGAGGTTTTCGTCGGTCCTTAGGGTTTCGGTTACACCAGAATTTGAGGATTTTACTATCTCTTTATGGGCTAAATTGGAAGGCAGCTATAGGATAATGTGGCTGTAGTAGGTTCATTGTTTATCTCTGTGAATCAGACGTACTCTTTTATTGGTGCCTCCTTGTTCACTAATCCTTGTGTATCTTTCATCTTCTCTTAATCATATTTATATTTATGCTATACTTACATCTTGCGTTTTCTCTTTTTTTTTTTTTTTTACATTGACAATGGTTTTTGTTTTCTTTTTGTTAGAAATCAAACCCTCCGGGTGCTGTTGGGACCAGCCTTGCATTAGAGACAATAATTCAGCATTCTTCTATAGATTTTAAACCAATCAGGTATATTTTTACTAGCTTATTTAGTCTATCTTGTTACATTGCTACTTGCTGCTAAAAGTCCTGATCATTATCTTTAATTTAGATAAATTTCCGTATGATTTGATTTTATTCTTGCAGAAATGAAGTTAGCAACATTGTTCTTGTTTGTTCAAAAGGAGGAGGTGGTCTATTGAAAGAGCGCATGGAACTAGTCGCCGAGCTATGGGATGAAAACATTAAGGTTTTTAGATGGAATTTTCAAAGATTTTTATGCTATAAATGGTTGCTTTAACTGATTCTGTGCTGACTAGCGAATCCTTTGTCTATTAGGCTGAGTTTGTCCCAACACCTGATCCAAGTCTTACAGAGCAGTATGAATATGCAAATGAACATGACATAAAGTGCCTTGTCATCATAACAGACACAGGTGTTTCACAGAAAGGCTCTGTTAAGGTAATATATGTGCTAATGTAGGAATAATAGCTCAGAACAATTGATGTGTCAAAATGTGTGTTTATGTTGATACCATAATACACTCGCTGGCAAAAGAACATTACTAGTATATATATATTAGTAAGTGAATAGTTTTCTCCGTGAAAAGTAGGTAAAACCAAAGCTGGGAAGTTGAGAAATGACATTACATCTGCAGTAAGACACTATAAATTTGGCATCGATTAAGTTCTTTTCTATGTTTTTTACCATGAGGAATTTACGTTTAGTTGGAAGTGGTCCTAGTAGATTTATAGAATGATAAGATTTTTCCTACTTGTTATATCTAAAGTTCAACATTCTTTCTTTATGATCAACTATTGCAGTGTTATTTTACCCTGTACATATGAGTGTTATCCATTTTGATCGGATTTCGATGATAGTCATTCTCAGAAGGCTATAACCTATAAAAATTTCTGATTGCTTCGTTTCTAGATGAGTAAGGATGTACCACCGGTCCACCGTACAGATTTATTATATTTCAAGAAACATAAATGAATTGGATGAAAAATAAAAGAATTTGATAATAAATCTGGAGGTGGTTTAGAGAGAAAATCTTCGCCCCAGATTATAGCCTACAAGACTTAAATGTCGATTAAACCTTCGATTCTTGAAAGCTTGGATTCATCTCCTGAATTAATTTTGGAACTTTGTTTAACTGTATCTCCAGGTCCGTCATCTTGAACTCAAAAAAGAAAAGGAAGTTGACAGAGAAGATCTTGTCAGGTTTCTGCTGGATGCAATGGCGATACAATTTAGAAATCCTTCCATTTGGACTTAGGCGTGTCATCAAAAGCACAACTTTTTCTGGTACGTGAATCAAGATGCCGAAGTACCTGCATAATTTCTGCATATAAGATTGCTTGTGAAAATAGTCCCAACAATAGCAGCTTTTTTTATCTGTACCCTTTGTTAGGAGCCCTTATACACTGATTATCCAGCCCTTGTCCTGTTTCCATATTTTGTTCAGCTTTCCTTCAAACCTGTTGAGTTCGGGGGTGGTTACGCGGTTGATTTTAGTTTTCTTTTCTTGTGGGAAGATTGTTTAGGGTTCTTCACTTTGTATATGAATTCGCAAATTTGTATATATTTACGAGCCAACTTGTCTAATGAAACAGAAAATAGCAATAGCAAAGCTTTGTCATGTGAAGCAGAATGTCTTATTTCTTTTAATGAAGAGAAATTTTAGGAATTCTTGGAGCTAACGGAAGACTTGGCCCAAAACCTAGGACAATAGCGTTCTGGAATTCATACAGCCGACCTCACTTAGTGGGATAAGACTTTATTGTTGTAAGAGAAATTTTGGGATTCAAAACTTCCCATCGTCTCTAATTGTCTTCATTTGGTTGACAACGACAGCAATAGGCATCCGCCCGCTAGGCGACATTGCAGAGCAAGAAATTCCTATCTGCATTACTGAATCCAAACATTCCTCAAATCTTGTTGCATGGAGTGGAGCACGGTCACAATATCTTGTAATTGGTCTTTCTTGTATGTTATTACCGTATGTTTCATCATAATTGTCACCATCACCATCTGTTTCGAGGAGCAAAGAAGGGTCAACTACGTTCATGACATGGCAGGCAACACTGTAGCTGCAAATTTGTGAATGCTTAGACCATCGTTGAACGTGTCGTCTGTAGGTCTTTTTCCAATGAAAAACATTGCTCGGCTTTAGATCATAGTGAACAATGGGAGTTTCGCAACGATGGTGGAGATATAGAAGCAACATCGATGGCAATATTCAATTTCTCCATAGTGCTCAATCTCTTGATTTGAGATTGCTCGTCTTTTGGATGCAACCATGAATCTAGGCTTTCGTTTTTCATGAACTTGAAAACTAGGCCTTTGAAGCCGTTACCTTGATTATCCATGCTTGAGCAAGCAGTTATGATCTGGAGAAGATTTTGATGCCTTATACTTTTTAAAGCTTTGCATTCATCAAAGAAACTCTCATACGCTCCTTGTTGATGAAGGTTTAATACCTTAATAGCAACTATCATTCTATCGCTAGGGAGTACCCCTTTGTAAACAAAATCAAAACTTCCCGAACCAATCAAATTGTCCACAGAGAACCCATTCGTTGATTCGAGAAGTTCAGGGTAAGACACCTGATTTATAATCTTTATAAGAATGTGCCATTAGAGGTCTACCTCTTTGCGAATATGTAGTTTACTAACCTAATTTTCACTCAAATGATAATTTAAGAACTAAATCGGTAATTCACTTGAAATAAAATTAATTGTTCATTGGGTACAACGGTTGTGTTTCTGAGGTTAGACAAAGAGGAACAAGTCCAAATGCCGAGGACCGCGATTGGGCTGGGCTGACTAAGATTTTTCCTGTGTTATTTACACTATGATTTACTTTACCCAGACTCTGGTTGAGAGCAGTTCCAGCGTTGGCTGGTGCTCAGGGGAAGGGCTGGTGAACAAGGCCATAGAGCCTGAGTGAGAGAGTCCACCGTGTGGCAGCCCGAGGGACAAGCCGCCAGTTGCCAGCTCGAGAGCTCGAGGGCTTTATGACGCACGACTGACGTCACCCAGACGTCAACCACTTTTTTTATTTTTTTCTGTCAGGCGTGTGGCTCTCAAGCGCGCGTATGGGCGAGTGGGCCGACAAGATTTCAGGAATTGGAGCCCGCGACCCATTGAAAATTGTTATCATTAGGAAGCCACATGGCTTCCCACAGTCCGTTCGATCTCAACGGTAAAAAATTTTGGACCGTTTGATTTGCAACGGTAATAAAAATAAAAAAACCTTATTTAATATCAACCGTTGGATCTGAGATCAACGGTTGATATTATTAGCCTTTATAAATATTAAAAAAAAACAGTTTTAAAAATCAGAAATGTTATCGTTGTGACACGTGGCAGAATCTGGAGTGTTGGAATTCAATTTTTTTTAAATCCAACGGCAGAGATTAATTAGTTGAATAAAAAATTTAAAAAAAATTGTAAAAAATCCGAAAAAAAAAAATATTTTTACTTTTCTATAAATACATACTCATTATCATCTACCTAACACATAAAAAAATTGAAAAAATTAAAAAAAAATCTTATCAGAAATCCATCACCAATAATTATCTTTTTCGGATTACGACACGTGGTGCAACGAGAACGATTAAAAATCTGTCGGTCCGAAATTACAAATAAAATTATTTTGTATTATTTTATAACTTTTCGGATAATGACACGCGGAGCAACGAAAATGATTAAAAATTCCAATCCGAAATTACAAATAAAATTATTTTGTATTATTTTATAAATACAAAAAATAATAATATTTTATTGCCTATTGCCAAGATTATTGAAGTGCAACGGTGGAGATGCAAAATGTAGCTATTATTCATCAGGGCAGTTACTGTTCACTTAATGGATAACATAATGTATTGCCTGGGAGAAGGGTTCCCACGCTATAATTGCTCTGAACATCATGCTCAACAATTTGAATCCAATATCCATCACAGTAACACATGTTTGAGTGTTTCACCATCCTTTTCCATCCCTCTTTTCCCTGGTATATTTTGTTGAAATCATTACTAAAACTAAAAACGAAATGATTATCTAATTAATAGTTGGTGGGTAGACTTGAAATGACCTGTAAAATAACGGATAATTGACGAGTCTATTTGTTAACGACCAGACATGTCAAACATCCGCCTAATGTTGCTTTTAACTGGTTGGGAAGCTAATTATGCCTTGTCTTATAGTTAATTAGTGCAAACTACCCTAAACCCTATACCCAATCAGTCAATTAAGTTAATTTTTCCACAATTAATTTTGTGAATTGAAAGGAATTTTGCATGACTTGGAATATTTGGACGAACGCAATAAAACTGCAAGGACAAAAAATGAAACCAAAAAAAAACCTTCATGGACGAAAGTGAAATCGATACAATTTTTGAAGGATATAATAATAAGGACAGCCACCACATACCGTATCTACACTTTATTCACTTCAGAATCGTTCAATATTTTAAACAGTATCTCAAATCGATCAAAGACATAAAGCACCAGACATTATCAATCGCAAAACCTCCCTCGCCGGCTTCGCTTCTGCTCATTGATCCTTCTTCCGGCAATGCAACACGACGCAAATCGGTGTCGACATGGTTGCATGTTGAGCATCTGGTCAGCAAGCCCTTGTCGGCGTTTCGCTGTACGTGTTCTTGTAAATGTTGCATAAGCTTTGAAGGATGAATCTTGTTAGGGATGAACCCAGGGCTGTTGTTATAGTTCCACTTGGCTTCAACATCTCAATACAAAATGAATCGCCAAGTTTTAATTTTCTGACATTTCACGATTAGGTTTTGAAATAGTATCAATTTATGTTTAATTTAATTTGAATATATGGTTCTTCATTGTGTTTGATGACGTGACAAGCACATTGACTCTTTTATAAGTTGACGTGGAAGCCACACTTGCATCACATAGACTAAAACGAGTCACCGTGAAGCTTCAGCTTCTCCTCAATCAATAATAGCAAACAATCACGTAGATTTGCCGCTGTAGTATAAGTGTGGCTTCTACACAACGTGTCTCATATCATCAATTTGTATGAAAGCTCATTGGGTCAAATTTGATGGAAGACGCAAATGTTATGATTTCGAGACCTGAAGGTGCACTGTGAGAAAATTTACATTTCGTCACCCATTTTGCAAACCAGCTATAACTAAAATATATATAAAAAAAGGGTAAAACGTAGCTGGTAAAAAATGAAAAACGAAAAAGAGTTACAAACGTGATATTAGCTCAATCGATTAAGACCGTTCACCTGGTGTACCAAATTGTTGGAACTGAATAAACAAAAGAACTGATTGTCACAGAATACAGGTGGCAGTCATAATACTAATACTTCCATTAATTTTTTTTTACATTTCATCCTCCAATAAACTAAATTCAAACCTGCCAACATTAATCAAATCAAAGATTTTGATCATCTTACTTCCTTCTGCTTGGCCAGTTTTTAAAAATTATGCTGCAAGAATAACTTCTCTTGAGGTGATGCAGGTCCAATCTCTTCTTCCAAGCTCCTCAAGCCATCACCACCACTCCCACAGTTGCCCAAATTCCTACCCTCTGTGGTCTTCCCATCGGCATCGGCATCTGAGGCCGATGACTTCCTCCTCTGGGAAGAAGCAACACTCGGAAATGTGATCCATGAAGGAGCTCGGAATTCAAACCTTTGCGCGTCCTCCAGTTCTACCACATCAGTGTCGACTGACCTGTTTGAAGATTTTTGTGAGGATTTTTTGTGCATTCTACTGCTTCCCAATACCACCTCGGTTGGCAGAATAGGTTGCTCGTTACACGGGCTGCCCATTAGCATGGCAAGAGCTCGTTCTAGCGCTGTCGTCACCTTGTCCATTGATGGCCTCTCCTTCCCTCTCATTCTCACACATTTGCAGGCTACATTGGCAATTCTTTTCAAGGCTTCAAGGTCAGGTGGGGGTTTCAAAACTGGATCCAAAATTGCACTTATGTCTCCTGACTTGATCAGAGGCACTCCCCATTCAACTATATTTCCGTCTTCATACTGCATATCGATGGCTTTTCTGCCACTAAGAATCTCCAAAAGCAAAACACCAAAACTATAAACATCAGATTTGGTTGTAAGGTAATGAAGTCTGTAGTACTCAGGATCAAGATACCCTAGAGTTCCGGCTGGTAGCTCTGCCAATGGGGAGCCACTGTCTGCAGGTCCCAGTAACGACAAACCAAAATCAGCCACTCGAGCATTGTGCTCCTCGTCAATGAGAATGTTTGAAGACTTAATGTCTCGATGAATCACCGGTGGGCAAGCATAACCGTGCAAGTATTCAATTCCCCGAGCTGCTTGGACTGCAATAGTGACCCTTCGCACCCAATCCAATTGCTCTTTCAAGGCTTTGTTCTTTCCGTGGAGATGCTGATGCAATGATCCATGAGCCATGAACTCATAAACAAGAAGACTTTGTCCGCCTTCTTCACAATATCCGAGCAGATTGAGTAAATGTGCGTGGTTTAATCGTGAGAGCAAGTCTAGCTCTGTATGGAACTCTTTCGAATTCTTTTGCATGTTAGGAGACATTATAGCCCTTTTGACAGCAACAACTGTCCCGTCTTTTAAAACACCTCTGAAAACACAGGAGAAGCTTCCCTTTCCAACAACAGACTCCTCTCCAAAGCCGGCTGTGGCCCTTTCAAGCTCCTCATACGTGAACATCTGAGCTCTCCTTATCTTGAGGTCATCCAACTCGGGACGAATCTTACCATTGTCTTTCTGGAAAGATCCACCCTGACCATTCTTTTTCGAATTCAAATCTTTTCCTGTGCACTGACAGTTGCGTAATCTGTAGCGAACATATAAAATTGCAGTTATAGACACAACACTCACCAAGAACAGAGCAAAAGCAACCTCCGCAATAATGATAGGCAATTGCATGGACCAAAACCTTTCATTCTTCTTGCCATATGAAGATGAACAATTTGAGAAACATTCAGCTGAGTAACAAATAGAACAGTTATATTCACACTGTCTATCAGATTTCAAAGTACATTCGGTTTTTGGGTACATTTCATCTGGACAATCATAGCTGCACGGCATGCAAATATGAGAGTTAGGTAACTTGCAAGAGGCACTCTCATTACTGAGCTCATAGAAACCAGGAGCGCACGGAGTGGACTTGCAGAATCCAGGTGCCATAGGTAATGGAAGAGAAGTTGGGAATCCATGTCCCCAACAAACCGGTAAGAATGATTTGTCAGCAAGAATTCCACAAGTGAAGTAATTTCCAGCAGCAATCTCATAAACCTTAGCACCATTAGGAGCCGGTGTACTTTGTTTCACAATAAACCCCCAACAAATCACCTCACGGTCATAGCTCTTAATTCCGCAAGCATGGAACTTCCCTCCGACAACTGAAAGCATTGGGTCATTTGGAGCCATATCAACATTGCCCTGACCTGAATATGCCACTGAAATTTCTTCTTCCATGACCAAGCTTCTTCCCCAACAAACGGTTCTGGAATTCACAGGCTCCAAAATCCCACAAACATGATACCCACCAGCTGAAATCTTCCGAAACCTCATATCTTTGGGGATCAAGCTGATAACCTTGCTACTAGTCTCATCACCCCAGCAAAAGACAGTCCTGTTCTGGGCAAACAATCCACAATTGAATTCTGAGCCAGCTGAAATCGACTGAATCTGCCCATCAAACACATAGTTTTTGGTCATGTTATATCCCCAACAATCAACAAAAGAAGTGTTTCTGAGCCTGCCAGTTAAAGGTTTTCGTAATCCACACAAATGATAATCACCAGCACTGATTTCTAAGTATTGAGCTTCTTTAACAATGGGTTGAGGGACACCCATTTGGATATAACCACTGCTTCCCCAACAATATGGCTGGTTGGAATCCATGAGAAGTCCACAAACAAATCCATCACCAGCAGTTAAACCGATAAATGGGAATCGATTAGGAGCCCCGTGTGTAATTGCTGAGTTTGATCCATAGCAGGTCACAACATGAGACCCATCTAATTTTAACCCACAGAAAACTGGACCTTTCTCTCCATAAGAAACAGCAATGGCTGACATGGAACCTAGTCCTGAAGCTAAACACCATAAATCTGATAAAACTACAAGTTCAGCAAGAAATCCAGCTCTCAGTATGCTGATATTAAGAACCCAGATCAGGAAATCATTTACTGAAAACCCCATTATAACAAGCCACTGTAAAGCTACTCAAAGATAAAGTTTCACCCACCAACTAAAGTTGCTGACTTTTATTTCCTTCCAAATTGAAGGACAAAGTCTGGTATCCAATGCAGTAATTTACAAGGAAAATCTGTGTTTCTGGTGTTTTTCTAAAGAGATGCAACCACATTATACTCCCCTTTTCTCCATAACGAAAAATGAAGAAAAAGGCGAAAAATTAAACTAAGTGGCCATGAATTGATGAACAGAAAAAGAGGCGAATGTGTGACAAACCCACGTACCAGAAGCAACAGATCAGCAAAAACCAAGCAGGACCCAAATCAGAAAATCCCTTCTGAAGCAGGCAACTTTTGCAAAAAGATTAATAAAGGTAACAACTTTAGAGAAGCCCACACCTCCAAGTTATCTGTTGCTGAAAACCCATGTGAGAAAACCTCATGTTTCTTCACTTTTCTGGTGCTGAAAACAAAACTTCCAAACTTGAATGGGCTTTCTGCAATTTTGATTCCAGGAAGCAAAGAAAACAAATCACCTTTTAGAATCCCATGTACTTATTTATTTGATTTGCTTTCAGGTTCATCTGTAAAACTCAAGAATGGGAAGAGTAATCTGGCACTTTTCTGTCCATGAAATTTTGCTTTGAATGAGTGTTGGGTGGTAAGGTGAATTTCATGAATGGAAATTAAAGAAAGCTGGATTGTTGCATGTGGTTGCAGGGTATTGTTGTTGCAGACTAGAATCTAGAGAGAGAGAGAGAGAGAGAGAGAGAGAAGAGAGAAGAGGAGAGAGAGCATTTAATACCATGAAACTGCAGCTTCTGAATATGGCGTTAGGTGCAGGTGAAGGCAATAAATGAGAAGTTAATGCAAATTCATCTTTTCATGCCTGCATTGGAGCACACTTGGCTACCCTTCTGATTTTTTTTTTTTTTAACTTTGGTGAAGATGCATCCAAATTTTTTTCCAATTTAAATCTTGCTTCCCCTACTTGATCATATCAAAATGTATCGCACTTTCTCATGGTTTTTAATGTTTTTGTTTGCTCTTGCATGCATGACGTCCATATTTTGAATATTTTTAATAAGATTTACGTGTTTCTTTTATGTGAACAAATTTCATTTGTTTGCATTTTTATTGGTTTTTTCCCCCTTAAAAATAAGGTTTCACCTTGCTATATTCTCTTTTATTTTTATTTTGAACAAATGATATTATTTACATTAAGAGAAGGGAAAGTAGGTTTAGTCTCATAATAAATTGTTTTATTCGTTTTTGGGTCATGTTAGACATAATCTGCATTCTTAACAAGTTGATAAAAATGAGATATTTTACATCAATAGGTGAAAAAATCCCAACACAAACAAAAAGATTAAATAAAATGCATTTTAATTAACAAATACTTCATTACTTTATTTGCAAAGTATTTAATTAGGATGTTGACTTTGTTGTTAAAATAATATTTGAGAGAGAGGAGAGAGAGGGACAGCTAGAGAGGATGAAAGAAGGGCTTAACCGCTTAAGTGTTTCTAAAATTGTTATTTCTCTTTGCTTTTGTGCCTTTATTTTTATTAATTTTGGTAGATTTTACTTCCTCTAAGTAATACAAATTATAAATATATATATATATATTTTTTAGATCATATAAGATTCTTATTCCTAGTCTACACAATCATACTAAACATAAAATACTATTTATAATACAAATTATATATACATATATAGTCAAACAACTTTAAACAAATAAAATATAATATAACAATTTAACATATCACTAACGGTAGCCCACCCTTATAAACACAACTCGTTAAGCCTTAACTCAAACAATGACTTTTCGTGCATGTTCCAATCATGTTATGGATCGTCGCTTAGTACTATCAAAAACGAAATTGAGTTACATTATTGCTAATTTATAGTGCTCCTTCCCTTAGTGTAGATAATATCGTTTGCTCAAGAAAAAAAATTCATGTTATGAGTCATGCACAATTATATATACATATAGTCAATTAGCTTAAACCAAACAAAATATAATGGGGAAGTGTTATTGGCACTCCAAAAATCTCATTTTCCACTCCTCACAAGTGTATTTTTCTTTTCAAATATAGAAAGTTTGGAGTGTAGAATGAGAGCCATACAATATAGCAATTTAACATATCACTAACGAGCCCACCCTTATCAACACAACTCGTTAAACCTCAACTCAAACAATGAATTTTTCGTGCATGTTTGAAGTCATATTATGGGTCATGCACAATTTTACTAGGTCTAGTCTCACGACTCATCAACCAATATGTCCCAAAGTTTCTCCACAAAAAGTTCATGGCAAGGTAAGTTATTAAGATGCGTTTTGATATATTCGTCTTGTTTTTAAACTTGTTAGACCAAACATATATATATATATATATATATGTATATATATATATATATATTTGTCTTTTAACGATTTAATTATACATCCTTCTACGATTTTGGAATCACTCTTAATTAACCCATTTTATTGTACCTAAATTACAAGACCTAGAATAGTTTACATAAAAAATAGGATTTGGATCCCATCCGGATCCAAGTTATGGGGATTCTGGGGGTTCTCACATCCTAACCGTTTATTGTACATCATGCGGTCATAAATCATTTGAAATTTATTTATTTAAAATTAAACACAAATAGTACCTAACGAAAACTGATAACACGATGTATGATAAACTGTCATGATGTGAGGATCCTCATAAAAAAAAATAAACAAGGAAAAAATGAAGGAAAAAGGGTTCCTACATTCTTGCTAACTAATGTCTCTTAGTTTGAGGTTCAGCTCGTAGAGCCAAAGCTAGGGCTGCGTGGCACCTTGGTTTCACATAAGTAAAAGCTCTTCGGAGCTGGTGATGCTTGATAAAAAGTCTCATCTCTCCCCTTTGAGAAACCATGGGACTCTGTTATCTTGACACCGTCAACGTTGCTATTGAAGTTCCAAGTAATTCTTTTTATGTTCACATATTGTAGGTTTGTTAATTTTTCTTTTAGCTTCACATTCCGTTGATAGCTACTCGTATTGATTATCACAGTTGAAAAATTCTTGGATGAGTTTCACATACTGTAACTTAGGCTTAGGACGTGTCGAGAGAATAGTCTGCTATGATACTATGATAAACTTTATAGGCTCATACAGTTCCACCACCAATACCACCGATATTGTTTCAACTTAACTACTTATTACTAAGTGTTGGGTTTATCACAAAAGGCTTGGGGTGATATTAAGAGTGAAAACTCACATATATTATTTTATCATATGACCACTGTAGGATCCTATTCTTCAAACCCTTTTTCCGGTGACTCCGATGAATCCAATCATGCTCTCATCTGTCTCTTTCTTGTATATTTAAGAACTTGGATCAAATCAATCAAGAAACCGAGACGGTTGCGAATTGGTGTTGATGGAAGAATTATGCGGAGCCATGTTCGATGCCGACCATTTGAAGGACACTATTCGCAGCAGTTCAGTGGGAGAAAACCTAGTGCTTCATTCAAACTAAAGGATATGAACAATTTCTAGCCTTGGGAAAGTCTGAAACTAACTGCAGAATTAAGAATTTTGCAATCTTTGCATTAGTAGACCATTTGTAGGGTTCAACGCCCAACTCTTTTTAAAATTCTGAAGTGCTTCTGTAATTACCAAGGATTAGGCTAATGCTTACCGAATTATTTTTCATGTCAACTTATTTCCCAACCAATACTGCAGTGTTACTTTGACTTCTACGTTACAGCTATTGTTTTTAGTGCTTGTCTAGAAGTGTTTTTACAATGACTGAAAGTACTCTTAGAGAAAATGTTTCTGAGTTTCAAAAGCACTAAAAATGCTTTATGCAAGAAGCACCAGTTATGTGCTCTGTTGTTTCTTGTAGGATGCACTTTAAGTGTTGTTCCATGATTCACTTGCATTTTACTAAAAATATATTAGTTCAAAAAACATTTTTACAAAAATAGCTTTCAACCATTTTAAATGCAGTTCAAAATGAACTCTTAATGTATTTCAGTATATTATGTTTCTCAGTATTTGATTTAATCAAGTTAACTAAAGCGGTGTGATTATCATGGATGGCTACCAAAGAGCCAACAAACTCATGGACCATACCATCCCTTATTGTCTTCCATCTTCATTCATTCCTCCAAACAAAACGGCACTCCACCAACATCACAAATGCAACGGCTCCAATTTCATACTCTTCTAGTAACGACATTAATTAAGTTTTTATAATCAATATTCTTATTTTAAATTATACTACAGAGAACGAGAAAAGTTGAATTCAAAAATATAAAAGACAAATAGAAATGTTATATCCATCAAAGCGATCCATCACTTATAACGGTGGTTTAAGTTGATAACCTAAAAGTAGTGGGGACCAACCGCATTTCAATCACCTTAATGGAGAGCCCATATTACTGACCTACAAATTTATTAATAAATATCTTTGTTCCATTAAACTTTGCTTTCATAGATTGTTGTGAATGCCATGCTCAATGAATTTTATATTTCATCTCAAGATTTTGTAAGTATAAATTAGTGAATAATTGACAACATTTCGTCCTGATTTACATATCACGTGTTCCCAATGCCAAATTAAACGTAATTTGACTCGTTTCATGCTAGAAACTTCTTATGTTATCGAAAATTGTTCCCTCACACGACCACAACAAAGCACAAAACACAATCGGGTAGCAAAGGGACGACGACTAGGAGCCCGAATTATTAAGAAACTTTTCAGTTTGTCCGGAATACAGTTCGTTACATAAAGCATTATAATACAATTGATTGAAATTTTTTTTTTTTAATTTTTAATAAATTGTATTATTACACTTAATGCATCAGACCGTGTTCTAAGCACATTAAATAATCTCTTCAAATTATCGGCAGCAAATCACATGCATGGTTAATCAAAGTTTATGCAAGTCTCGATAAGATTGTGTTACTAGCAGTGGGCCCTAAAGCAGTATATTTGTGAGTTGTGATTTCTAATTTAATTTTCTTTACAATGAGTTTTGTAAGTATTAAATAAGTTTAAAGTTGGAAGGACTTCCAGTTCGAGTTGAACTCTGAGTTTACTGTTACCCAACATGTGCACTCTTATTTTTATTTTATTTTGAATACTTTTAAAATTTTTATTGTACAAAGAAATGTTAAGACGCACTCTAATCTTTTATAGTAAAACTCAAAATTTATCTAACTAAACCCACCCCAACTCACTTGTAATGATCCGTCTCCAATTATTACGATTTTTATAATTTTTAAATGTGAATTTACGAAAATGCCCTTGGAGGAAAAGTGTTGACTTTTGTTGACTGTCGTGTCACGTAAGATTCATTTTCTTAGCGTATCCTCGTAGGACTCATCGCTACGGATGCGTGGGCGCAAACGGAACGCAATTTGGAGTTATAACGAATGAGTTATTAACGTTTAAAGTTAGGAGCATTTTAGTAAATTGGTTAATATCTAGAAAATTCCATATTTTTGAAGCAAAATTTGGGATGCCACATGTGTGGCCCAGATTAAAAGGAACAAAGGATGGTCGGTGCAGATGGAGTATAAATGAGAGAAAGGAGGGAGAGGTGAGACAAATCAGAAGAGGAGTGATGTGAGGAGAACCAATAGGAAACAGAAGAAAGAAGGGGAAGGGAGAGAAATGAGAAGCACGGAATCACCCTTGACTCGTGCGACCCGCGAACCTGGTTGTGACCCGTAGGTTTCTCCGGTGAAATTCATCATTTTTCCGATGGATTGGGCTAATCTACCACTCCCAATCCTCATATTGACCCTTCCTCTACCATTTCTACATCAAAATTGAGAGGATTGGGTTTGGAATTAAGGGATTTTGCACCAGTGGGTGCGACGGCTTCGGGGTGGCGATCCACCAGATCCGAAGGTACCTCAGTCAACCACCACCATCAATAGACTTTCCATGAGGCTTAGAACAAAGCCCAATCAGTTGTAGGGGCAGCAGAGCACCGGAGATGGCGAATCAAGAAGCACCCTTTAAAGGGTTTTCGACGAGTTTTAGTGGAATTGGGGCTTTTCCCCGGCCAAATTGGCCTTAGTCACAGGTATGAAAGTTGCTCCACTCACTGAGATCTTCACTTCTGTGAAGTTTGAGAATTTTTAGAAATGGTTGAATTTTCCGGCGAGACGGGGCGGCCGACCGCCACCAACGGTGGTGCGTAGCCAACGGGCCACCGATGCTATTTTACACTAAATTGATATCCATATGATGTGATTTGAGTATTGTGAATCTAGTTTAATTAGGCCTCGTTTGGCAGCTCAGACTGTACTAACTATTTCTGTCGGATAGGATAAATAGCTACCGGATAGTACTGACTAAATTAGTCGGGTGTTTGGTGCAGTATTGGATTAATGACCGTATTATTTATACTGTGTTTGCAACTGAATCGGATAGGACAAGAGAAAAAAAAAATTTAACAAATCTTTCTTTGTTTGTTGAACTTTTCTCATATTTATACTTATTGAAAACCACATAAATTTTCAAATAACAAAGAAAAATAGTAAATTTCATACATCAAATTAAAAATATTTTCCAATAACATAAAAGAAGGTTCACAAAAAACAACTACAATCGTTATGATATATAATCCAACCACATATCCAAGTTCATAAAATATACAAATGCAAGGTGGTTTCAGTAAGAAACAACTTGTCCAGATAGCCAAAATATATGCATGCTACTTTTAACAAAATATATGCATGCTATAGCTTTTAACAAAATATATTGTTGTCGGTTTGAAATGTCAAATGGGGTTACTTTGTCCAAGTAACATGAGTACAAAGGCTTTTTTCATTGCACCATCCAAAGACGAGAATGTCCTCTCATTCTGTGGCTTTTCGAAAAGGATATTTAGTGCCTTGATTTGATCCTCAATAGACAAATCCATCTTTGACAATTCTAAACAATCTCAGGTTTTGGATCCACTCCTTTCCCAAAAGAACCTTGTAAAACTTCACCCAACTTATCAACTGATTCAAAAAGCATTTCTTTAAATGCCACAGCAAGATCATTATCATTAGTAGCTCTCTTCCTTTTCCGGGTACTTGAACTACTGGACCGTCGAGCAACAGAGGGAGAACTAGTCTCTGCCTCATCTTCATCTTCATTAATGTGCTCAGGCTCATTCATCATCTCAGTAGGAGTTGCAGCTCCTACTCCGGTTGCTCGGTCTTTCCCAAAAATAACATTCAATCTGTCATACAATGGAAACGATTTTCCTAGCCAGCCTTCTGCTTCTTTGTTAACTTGCAATGCGAAAACAAATCACACTATCCATAAAATACAAACAATCTTATGTTGTTCCCTTCAACCTATCTTGATATAATCAAGCATCCATTAATTTAATTAAGTTGTTATAATGAATAGGGCTAAAGGATATGGTTTGGTACTATTAAATTGTATGTAAGGGAACATGTTAAGTAATCAAATATGTAAAGTTAAATTCTAGTATTATGTTAGAGAATTACCTTTACATAGGATTGCCATACTTCAGTGCTATCAACCTCAATACACTTTCGTACATCATTCCATGCAAAACCAGTTTTATTAACCATGTCATAAACTATTGCATAATCTTTTTTCCACCTTCTCATTTTGGACTCAATATGTGGAACTGCCTTTATATTGGCATTAGGACATTTCAAATTAATAGCTGTTTCAAACTGAGCCATTGTTCCGGGTTTGAAACAATCGTTATCACATCGCAAATTCCTAACAACTGCCTCCTTAAGTATGGAGAGCAATGCATCTTCTTCATGTTGTTTCCAAACCTTTCTACTTCCTTTTGGTTGACTACTTTGTTCACTTTCCATTCCTACAATTACATACACAACATGCGGAACACCCTTTATATTGGCATTAGGACATATAATCAATAATGCATATAATTAATAGTAAGTGATAAAAACCATAAGCAAATCATCACACTTTTTAAATAAATACATAACCAGGTCGCACTTTGTTCGAATAAAGTATCATAACCGTATACATAAGAAAACACTATTTGTTCAAATAACAAACCATAACCAAATCACAACATGCATATGTAAAAAAATTTAATCAAATCACACTTGTGCACGCCACTCATTGTACATATTCATAGTCAAAGTGTTTCTCCATGCAGTCCATTCTTGTGTAGGTTGAACACTGCCAATCATATCTTCATCATCATCACTACTTTAAGATTCGTCCAAGTTTAGGATTTTATTTTCTATTGGATCATCTGACATATGCCTTCTAATAAGATTATGTAATAGGCAGCAGGCTGTCATAATCCTAAATTGTGTTTTAATTGGGAAAAATGATGGACCTCTTAAGATGCTCCAACGCATCTTAAGTAGTCCAAAACATCTCTCAATGACATTTCTAGCTTGAGCATGTTTCATATTGAAATACTCCTCATGATTAATCGGGAGTCTTCTATTTCTCCACTCCGAGACATGGTAACGCACTCCCCTATACGGTGCAAGGTATCCTGGACCATTTGTGTACCCACCATCCATAAGGTAGTAAAACCCTAACACAAAAAATGTATATTACTATATATAAGAAAAATGAGGATTCAAATTACTAATATAAACAAATAATCTATTGTTACCCGTGGGAACTTTTAATTCCGATGGTCTACTTATCGCATCTCAGAGTACTCTAGAATCAGATGCCGACCCTTCCCAACCTGGGTACACAAATATAAAATTCATGTCCACATTACAAACTCCCAACATATTGGTCGCAATCTCTCCCTTTTTAATCGGTATCTTGGTAGGGACATGAACGTTAATGTAAGTCCCATCCAATGCCCCCAAGCAATTCTAAAAAAAATCATTAACATTAGTATGCTCAATATATTTAATTACATTAATTTTAGAAGTAATTTTTATAAAATATGAAGAATACCTCAAACGAACTCCATTTAGGATCTGGGTGGGCATTAGGAATGGGTTCTGGCACTTTCAAAAGTGTACCTTGTAGCCTTAACACTCCATGTAGAATGGAATTGAAATACCTACTTATGGTCTCCCCCGATCGACAAAACCTCCTCCCAATTGTACGATTCTTGACATGATGGGCAAGTATATGCAAAAACATGCAAACTTGTTCTTCCATTATCACTACACCATCCAATTTTACTCTACCATGGTCAGGAAGCATTTGACATAAATAGTGGAATGTTCTTCTATCCATTCTAATTTGGTTCACACACTGAACATCATCATATCCTATCGTGCTATCTAAATAGGTTGACCCTACCATTCTCCTAACAAATGTGCGATTTCTAAGTGCAAGTTGCCGATTCCGCCTTCTAGCTGAATTATGATTCTTGATGAACCACATCATCAACCAAGTCACAATATTCAAGTACCACATGTTAACAATGAAGCATGCCACAATCTTTCTTTGATCCATGTCTAGTGATAATATAAAATAACATTATTAGATAATGGCAAAAAAATTAAGTAACTGGAGCATGAATGCATAATAACACTGAAAACGGAAGGAAGCATGTTAATAAGTCCTACCAAAAAATGTCATAGGCAGATAAAAAATGTCATAGGCAGATAATAAAATGTCATAGGCAGATAATAAGTCCTACCAAAAAATCTCATAGACAGATAATCCAAAAAATGTTGAAATTTTTCACACACACACACACACAAGAATAAGAATTTCATGCCCCACAGTATAATATCTGTGTCCAATCTAGAAAACCCAGGGAGCCCTAAGCAGCTTGCCTATTCTTTTCGCACACCTTTGAATGGAATAAGCTGCGCACGCTGCCCTTGGTTTTCTCTTGCATTACAAGCGCGCGCGCGCACACACACAAGCTGCACACGCTGCCCTTGGTTTTCTCTTGCATTGCAAGCGCGCGCGCGTACACACACACACAAAAGTTGCGCACGCTGCCCTTGGTTTTCTTTTGCATTGCAAGCGCGCACGCACACACACACACAAGCTACACATGCTGCCTTTGGTTTTCTCTTGCATTGTAAGCACATGCGCGCGCGCACACACACACAAAGACACAGACACAGAGAAAGAGAGAGAGACACACACATAGAAAGCGCACACACACACACTATAAGGTAATTACTTTACAAACTGGAATAAATGCCAATCAACAATTCAACAACCCTAGTTCGAAATTTTTCACACACACACATACAGTTAAAATTGTAAGTTCAACACCAACAACAAACCCTAAATTCGACCCCAATAGTAAACCTTAAAATTCAAAAATTCTAATTAAAACACAAAATTACATAATAAATTGCATAATTAGAGAGAAAATGATAACTAGATTCAATCAATTGAAAGAAAATTGCAAGAAAAATAGGAGGAGGGGGAAGAATAGAGGGAGGGGCGGAATCCTAGAAGAAGAAATTTGAAAAGACGAGTTGTGATTCAAACGAAGAAGAAGAAGTTGAGAAGACGAACCTGGGATGAGAGGAAGAGAGAGTGCCTGTAGAGCACCTGGAGAGGAAGAGAGGGTGCGGAAGACTGGTCTCTCCAACCAAAGCCCGACTAAGTTATACCGTGCATTTGCACACTATTAGTAAGTGGGTAAGCATCGGGTAAAAAAGGTGGGCCCGGATTATTTAATACGGTGCCTATTTAATCCAAACAGTCACCAAACACGGTACTGAAGGAAAATTTGTGAAAAACAAGTTCATTTGAGCAACATCAACAACATGCAATTAACAATTAAAAGGCGGAATCATGTTTATATGCACTCAAAAACAAAACTTAACCCATGAACTTCAAAGCCTAGTAGATAGGTGAACCAAGACTCAACTCAAAACAAAGTGAGTTGAGAAATCAATACCTTTGTAGATTCCTCTTTGCATAAGCAAAGGCTAATCACCCAAAGAGAGGGCCTTCATTCCTTGCATCTTAGATCCATGGATTTGGATGGATGAAAAGGTTTCTCCAAGTTCCCAAAATTGAAAACCTCTAAGTCTCCACACCAAGGCATATTGTAGAAGAAATGAGTGACCTTGGAGGAGTTTGATTGCTAGATGATCCCTCCAAGGTGGCTGAAATTTTAGAGAGAAAGGAGAGCTTGTGTTCTCATCCTTTCCCCAAAAATTACCCTTAATGAATTTTGGCTATAAAGTCATACTTATTCCTTAATTCATTTGAGTGGCAAACTTGTAAATAAGTCCAAAACCACTCCTTCTTTAACATGGGATTTATTGGGCTATTTGGGCCTTTGTGAATCATTATTCATTAAGTTGTCACACAACTTAAGTCAATGGACTTGACGTTCGAAGCCCATTGGGCCTTAAGGTCCAAAACTATCCCGTGGTCTTTTAACGAACTTATTCGTTTGATTAATAATCATATTAATTAATCCTTGCCATAAATAATTAAACCATTTAATTATTCTTACTCATCTCCGTTGAATCTTCAATCTCTACCTTACACGGTGTACGATCCATTAGGTTCCTTTTAGCGAGGCAGTGGGCGATTCAAACTCTTTCAAATCGATTGTGAATTGAAACTTACTTTCAATTCTTCCGTTAGTGATAATACACTTTTAGGGCTTCCACAAACCATGGTTGACGCCTAGCAGCATGTCATGGTTACCCAAGCTAATCAGAAGAGGTGGAGAACCTATTCAGTTTTAGGATTACAAATGCAATACGGTCTTTCTCTAATACAATACTCTTGACCACATTGTTTGGTTTGATAGTTTATTCATGTCTACTATCCAATGTGAGTCTTGTGCTTATATGATTACCTTGAATGTGATTTGGAACACATTCCTAAATCTCATTCATACTCTGGCCAGAGATTCTAAATCATATTATAGAGTATTCTCCCTCAAACAGTTTGAAGGTTAGAGATCCCTTGTTGCGCATTCACTTGTCTCCATGGCTAAGTGGCTTAACCCCAACGATGTCGTGGACACCCTCCTGATGGAGTGACTTTGCCATAATCAAAGATTAAGGACCTAACCACAAGACAACTGTGATGCCTCAGGTCAAAAGACTAATTTGCATTATCCCAACCATGAGTTCTCATGTGACATGAATATGAGAACTCTTCGTTGATCGTGTTCAGTGAACTCATTCTCTATTGAGCACCTACGTACTTGTCTTGATGTCACACACACCAATGACTCAAGACTAGTCACTCTCCCTGAGAAAAGACATAGCACGTACTAATCTTAATGGACTGTCAATGCCCAATTGACAATCCTATGATCAGGAACGTTTAGGATGTGTCAACGAAAGAATGGTCTCATGAATCTAACTTCTTTAGATCGCATTCTTCCAATCACATATTCCTTGGACTTATCGTTTAAGCATATAACATTTATATGAGACGGCTCAAACAATAATCTTTGCCCTTTACATTAAACTAGATTAGTTTAACATGTGAAATGTCCATAAAGTATCATCATATGATTGGTTTTAGGGCACATTTCCAACAGGTACACCGTATTATTAGTCCTATCCGGTGCCTTATACGGTGTGCCAAACAGGGCCTTAAGGTGTGTTACTTGATAATTATATGAATCGACGATCCGACTGTTGGATCGTCACCAAACTTTGATACGTTATAACACGTAATATTTGAGGATATTAGAAATTTACAGATCAGGAATCCGACGTACGGATCTTCCCAATTAGAACATGTAAGTTATATGTTCTATTGATAAGAATTTTAAGACATGATTTGATAATTGTTCTAGGCGACAATCGTTCGTGACGCCTTGCTATTTGTGCTAGGGAGTTTTAGCACGGACTCCAAGTGAGTGGGCTTTTCGGTTTTCTATATATACGTATTTATGTTTCCCATTTTTCTCAGAAATGGTTTTAAGTGGAATTTCGTTTAAAATGTCATGTCATGGTTGCTTTACATTTTAGCCTATGCATTAGTATAACTTTGCATAATGTTGCATGATGCTGCGGAGCCCAAGTAAGCTACAGGTGAATACATTATGATGTTAGTGGTTGTGATGTATATGGATATGCCTGGATGCATTTGGTACTCATTATCCTGCACCCTGGTGTTAGTGCTCCGCCCGAGGTCAGGGCCTAGCCTTCACGTGATCATTCACCTCCCGCACCACACGCTCACCTTGGATCCAAGGTAGGTGCCAGCCTGTCATACAGACTACATGAGATGGTTCCGACTCGTAGGTGACTTGCGATACGTCGCACAGCCTTCACTTGATCGTAGCACTTGAGCGTACTTATTTACACCCAACCTGTCGTACATACTTCATTAGGTGGTTCTGACTCATGTGCAGGTTTAGAGCCATACATGTCATGTTAGGTGACTCTGGCTGACATATCATTTAACATTGATTTATTTCACCTAGCTTACTTATTTCATTGATGAGATACTTGACATGGCATATACTTGGTTTTCACTACCCTCGAGTATGATTTCTATATACGTATGTATTATTATTTTCTGGAAAATTATACGGGTTTTACTGTGAGGGGTTATAATGTTTTCAAAAATGTTTTTATTAAAAACTTTATTTTTAGGCCCACTCACCCTTGTTTTTGTGCCCCTCCAGGTTTAGCTGCTAAAAGTTCGTATCGACGAGGATTCTTGGTGAATCTCAGTATAGGTGGTTACCTCTAAGAGTATAATCCTTACCCACACTACTATACTTTACTTATGCTCTGACGTTGCGTGTGAAATGGGCTTGTTCCCGCTCACAGTGCACTCTGGTCCTTAGGCACTTTTAGGGCTAAATTTATTCATATTTTCCACGTCAATATACTTTATGACTTCGTCACCTTCCAAGTGTTGGCTAGCACAGCTCGATTCGGAGTCCTAGTGGACATTCCGGGTCAGGGTGTGTCACACTCCAATTCTTGGGTTAAAATTGAGTTTTGGACAAATTTTGGCCAGGATTTGAGTTTGGGTTAGTGGGATGGCTACTCCTGGGTGTGGACATGCTTAGCAGATGAGCATTGCACAGCGCAAGATGCGCAAAGCGCTGATAGTGTAGGGGTCCCATGCACATGGGTCTGTCGACCAAATGAAGTTAAAAGCTTATTATGGTTTCGATTGGGCAAGTTGTCCATTTACTCACTACTCAACAGAAAATGGTCTTGCTATCCTGCTGAAGCAGAATATAAGACTATGGCTAGTAATTGTTGTGAGGTAATTTGGTTACGTTTTCTACTGGAGAATTGGTGCATTCCTTTAACTGGACCATCTTTTTTACTTTGTGATGGTCAAGTGACATTACATGTAGTGGTCAATCCTTTTTTCCATGAGCGAAATCATCATATTGAAATGAATTGTCATTTTATACGTGATATGATTGTTGATAGCACGTTAGCTACTAGACACGTTGGTACGACACAACAGCTAATAGACTTGTTTATGAAGCCGCTCGAAAAGGATAAGTTTTCAATCATGTTACGCACGTTGGGAGTTCTTGACATCCACTCTCCAACTTGGGGTACTATTAGACAAATATAGCAAATTAGTTAGAATTTGATTATAATTATAATTGTAATTGTACTCCTGGCAAGAATTCTTGTTGTATAAGGAATGTAATTGTATATATTGTATTCCATATAAATGAAAATATTATTCAAGCCAAACATATTTTTCCACAGTATTCCTAGCACCCCTATATCTTAGTGTCACATGTGGATTCTAGATGTATCTCGAAATTGAGGTGTGACAAGTTTGATGTTCACCTTCTATATGTTTTCCATTCCGGAAAGTTTCTTCATTAGATTCCAAATTATCATAAAAAAAACTGTTCTTCTCAACTGAGCATCTGCAAGGTAGGACAATGTACAGAAACTGACAGTAGCATTTTTGAATTAACAAGAACTTCTAGTTTGAAGAGGGATTACTCCGGACTATCCCTCCCATATCATGATATTCAATTATTCATAGAGAAAAAGACATGAACAGATGGCAGAACACAGCCAAATATGCAGTAATGGAAGTCCATTCAATTTGTTCCTCACTGTCGGAAAATTTTGCAGTAAACCAGCAGAGGGCATTGAAGAAATTACAAATTCTCCCAATAACGAAACAGGTGAACTTATATGGTGTGCTGTAAAAACACAAAAATAAATCAAATTAGTTTTTGGATGGTCTTCGAGCTGCGTTGGCCAGGGATTTCCATTGCCTAGCTAGAGGTCGAGGGTGATACTAAAATCCTTCTTGATGCGATCAATGAGACTATCTCGCACCCTGGCATCTCTTGACGCTGGTGTACAATATTTAAAAAATAGCATGCAGATATCTGCAGGATACCTATTTTCACCAATTTTCATCACTTTTATCGTGAAACACATTTTGGCAAATGCTCTTGCTAGTGTTGGTCAATCTTCGTTGTTTTTGGTGACTAAATTTCCCCGTGAGGCGCATTCCACTTGACTTTGAGATTTTTGTAGTTTAGCTTGACCTAGAGGATTATCTTTATAATAGTTTTTTGGGAAATTTTATTTGAACACATATAATCTCTTTCTACATCCAATTTACTCTGCACACCCATATTATTTTTAATTAAAGAATTAATCTCTTTAAATCCAAACTTAATACCTAAACTACCCTCACAAATTCAATTCAAAATGTAAATTTATCTTTATACCCATTTAGAAAACAAAATTTCAAATTGCATAGTTTGGTGAAGTTTCTACTTGTTTAAGCGAATGAAAGCTTTCTAGAGTTCAATTTGTGTAGACAAGTCAAATAATTTGGTGAATTTTCTACTTGTTTATGAATCATGTGAGACCACCACAAATTACGATAACAAAAAGTGGGCTAAACATTCTAATCTAACAACAATCCTCACCACTTTTTGCCCTAATGAACCAGTAGCTGCGTCATTCTTTTTTCTTTTTTTTTTCTTCTTTTTCGAAGCAATGGCATGAGTTTGTATGAGATCCAAACAGTAGCAGATTACAAAGTTTGGGATAAATCCTGCAACACTAATAGCTACAATCAGCTAACAATATGCTCATTTGCTTTCGTGAGTGTTACTGTTATGATCACATAGAGCTACATGATCGTAATCTTTTCTCTTATTACTACTTTTTCCTCAATTTTTACTCTATCAAATCATAAGCAATTAGACTCTTAAAGGAAATGACCACACAGAAAGCATAGCAAACCCAAAAACCCATATTCTCAACTTTCAGCATTGATGTTTGTGAATTGAAATGTCACATCCCGGCCCGGGCCCACTCCACCACCGTAGCACGATATTGTCCGCTTTGGGCTTACCATTCCCTCACGGTTTTGTTTTTGGGAACTCACGTGCAACTTTCCAGTGGGTCACCTATCATGGGATTGCTCTAGCCCCTTCTCGCTTAACTTCGGAGTTCCTACGGAACCCGAAGTCAGTGAGCTCCCAAAAGACCTCGTGCTAGGTAGGGATGGGAATATACATTTAAGGATCACTCCCCTGAGCGAAGTGGGATGTCATAGAAACCTAAAAACTCATCTTTTCAACTCTTAAAAAAATTGAAATCAAACCATTTTTTTTTTTTTTTTTTTTTTTGCATAGATTGATTAAACCTTAGTTTGAGAATTTAAAACTTCAAAATCACTATCCATCAATAAAAAGCTTGTTTTTAGCTCTTAGATATTGAGTGTGGGTTTGTTGATAACTTTTATTTTTATTGTTAATTTCATCTTGCACTTGATGGTAATTATGCAATAGAATTAAAAAGACAACTCACATTTAATGTAAGATCCCACATTGCCCAGGGGAGTGATCCTTACATGTATATTCTTATCCCTACCTAGCACGAGACCTTTTGAGAGCTCACTGGCTTCGGGTTCCATGGGAACTCCGAAGTTAAGCGAGTAGCGCACGAGAGCACTCCCAGGATGGGTGACCCATTGGGAAGTTCTCGTGTGAGGGGCGTGGTCGGGGCCCAAAGTGGACAATATCGTGCTACGATGGTGGAGCGGGCCCGGGAAGTGGCCCCCCTCGGGCCGAGATGTGACAATTTGGTATCAGAGCCTAACCGTGGCCGTGGTGTGCCGACGAGGACGTTGGGCCCCTAAGGGGGGGGTGGATTGTAAGATCCCACATTGTCCAGGAGAGTGATCCTTATATGTATATTCTTATCCCTACCTAGCACGAGGCATTTTGGGAGCTCATTGGCTTCGGGTTCCATGGGAACTCGGAAGTTAAGCGAGTAGCGCACGAGAGCACTCTCAGGATGGGTGACCCATTGGGAAGTTCTCGTGTGAGTTCCCAGAAACAAAACTGTGAGGGCGTGGTCGAGGCCAAAGCGGACAATATCGTGCTACGGTGGTGGAGCGGCCCCGGGAAGTGATCCGCCCCGGGCCGGGATGTGACATTTAAATTTTAAGTTGGGTGTAGAAAGAGGTTACATGGGTTTAAATAAAATTTCCCTTATTTCTTTCCTGCAAAAAAAGGAGATTTTATTTAAACATCACTTTTATTTGAATCCATCGACTTTTATTATTACAACCAATATTACTATACTAAACTACCTTGAGGGAGAGGACGGGTGCAAACCCGAGTAGGAGAGAAAGTACTTATTCATCAAGGCAATTATGAACTTTTCAGGTCGAGCATGGTACACCACCAACATCATCAATATTATCTCAACTTAACCACATATGCAAGGTGTTGGGTTTTGTTGCAAAAGGCCTATGTGACACTAGAGATGGAAACTCCCCATATATTAATTGTATATTATTTTTCATATGTCCAAGTAAGAGTAAAGCGTACGATAGACATTCCACCTCCCCTCGACCCTCGCAAAGTGGGAAGTTTTGTTAGCTTGGCCTTTTCATATGACCGATGTGAAAACCTATCCTCCAACAAAACCACCACTTGCGAGTTCACTCGCTACTAACTTCAAACAAAATTAAACCAAAACAAAACAATTGAACCAAACCAATAACCAAAACAAACAACTGAGGAAAAAAAGTAGAGCTAGTCTCCATATCTTAACTATCCCATAAGCGTCTTGAGTGAGGTTTCCGGTGAATATTGGCTTCCGTGGCCGAAGAAAGTGATGGCGATTCCTCAGGAGACTCTTCATGATTTGGACCAGAAGGCACAAGCCTCGTAAGATCATAATTTGCACCTGAAGATGGTGGTGGCGGAGTATATACCTTCGAAAGTGGTTCTTCAGGAGACTCTTCATGGTTTGGACCAGAAGGCACAAGCCTCATAAGATCATAATTCGCAGGATCATCCAACACTTCTGCAGGCGGCGGTTGGACGACGCCATGTTTAGAATCTGGACCCCTAAGAACCTGCCTCTTGATCCAATACCTCAAGAGCCGATGTGGCTCAGCAAATTTGGTGGACTGTTTGTTTGGGGATCCTTGATCACCAATACAAGAGGAAAATAGAAAGAGAAGGCAAGTAACAAACAAGTGAGTCTTAGAAAACTCCATATTTGATTGTTTGATTGACAGTATGTTTTGAACCGGAAAATACGCTTTCTTATAGGATTTCTTGGACGAATTCTGACAGAATATCACAGTAAAATCTTGTGTAATATTGGGCACGTTAATCTAAATTACCGTTTTAAGAATAATTGGTCGAGATTTTCTACCACAAATACATTAAATTTTTTTTTTCAATTATATTACAAGGAAAACATACCATTTTAATTGTTAATTCAATAGTAATTTGGCTGTAATTCAGTGTTTATTCAAAAGGATTAAGTTGTGATATTTTATATTAAGAGTGCTACTAGACCCACCCCAATGTCTTATTTTCCCACCCACATGATAATCTCACCCACCATAGAAAATTAAAAAAGTAAAATGTTATTTCCCCACCCACCATTATTCCCAAAATAACCATAATTTTTTTTTTAAATAACTCTAATATATCTTTAAATAAAATTATAAATAAATAAATAAATAAAAATAGAAAAAAAAATGAAAGAAAATGCAAGACCTAATACCTAGACATTCATCATCTCCTTCACACATAAAGCCGCCCTGCAGACCCCGGATCCCCAAACCACTCTTCTTCCTCTTTTTTTGTCAAAACCACATATCTCACACCCAATTCTCTTTTTTCTCCATTGAAGTTTCTCGCCTTCATCTAGCACACGCTCATTCCTTCCTCCAACCTTTCCGTCGATTCTAACCCAAATCTTTCCCAACCTCTTTCCACCAAAGATATCACACCCCACCCAACATTATTTATTTATTATTTTAAATTTTTTTTTTTTTTCAAAATTTTAGTACTGAATTAAATAAGGGTTTCAGAGTCTTCTTTTAAAATGATAAATATGTTATTAACATTTTCATTAAATGGTGGGTGGGGAAATAAGACACCGGGGTGGGAATATCACCACTCTTATATTAATACGATAGTGAAACTTAGGTGACCATAAATTGAAATAATTTAATGACAAATTACAGACCGTATTTCACATGGCATATCCTGGGTTCGATTCCTGGCACTGGTGGATCGCACGACGTTGGTCAAGTGAGGCTGAAATGCCTATGTGAGTCTTCCTGGCCCCCAAAAGAGTGGACTGTCATGACGAAGCCACCAACTCGTCCCCTTTTAATAAGATGGATAACAGGTCTCAAACCCTCAAATGCAACAAGCCACACGCTTTAATATATCATTTTCAATCTCATTATACCAGCATATAAAGATACACATTTGTCCATGAAGACGTAATTGTTCTTCCCTATATAGAAACTCGAGGTCTTGAATTCATATTCGTTTTCTAAGTCCAACTTTAGCATTAGAAATTTTCATACGATTAGAGTTTTGATCCTTGAATTAAAAATTCTTGAATATTAATTTTTAAGCTCGTCATAATATGGAGCAATTTGAGTAAATTAGCGACGAAAACCCAATTGAACCAAGGCACATGACCAATGCTCGAAATCACTTTCAATATATAATAATAAAATCAAAGGTTATAATATGTGAATCTCATCCTCTAGGGATTTAATCTCCAATGAGATCAAATTGCTAGTTGTTTTATGAGACTAAATACAAGTTTTGTTCCTAAATGAAAAACATTTTCCTGCAGAGAAGAAAAGTATAAAGAATTGAAATCTCTCAATTTTTTCCCCAAAGCTCGAATACGAGGTATGAGGCAATTTGACACAATATGTAGTCACATAACTTGATAGTACAAAATTTTGGTTTGAATGGTAAAAATATCGCAAAACAAAATTTAGGCCAAGCTTATTAATATTGCTAAAAACTCATAAAAAACGATATAAGTGTTGCATCAGTAAATACATTTTGCTTCGTGTGTGTGTGTGTATTAAGACAGGGGAGGGTTTAAACCCGAGTTGAAGAACAAATCTTTATTCATTAAGGCAATCCACCACTTGCAAGTTCATTTGCTATTAACTCTAAAAAAAATTAAAAACATTTCAATTATGCAAAAAGACTAAAGTGAATATATTACTTGGAAACTGATCATAGCTTTCCTCTCTACACCCACCATAAACCCTAAACTAAACTCATAAATGAACGCTATCACCAATGCCACAAAAATTTGGTTTTCTTCGTCACGTAAACCCTAGACCAGGAAAACAAGACGTACGGCAATCGCCACTGTTTACATCCAAAGTAAATATATATATATATATATTTTTTTTATATAGAAAATTTCATTTTAATTCTTAATAAATAAAAAAAAAAAGTTTTAGACTATAACCTTGTGTAAGATTAAAATTAAATTTTAGTCCCTGATACATTTAATCATCTCATTTATTAATTATATTTTGAATTTTAATTTTAGTTCCTGATACATTTAATCATCTCATTTATTAATTATATTTTGATGTTTTATTTCTTTGTTTTTTTCTATTTTTAATGCATTAATTACAATTGATTTTTATTTTCATTTCATTCATCATAATATATTTTGATATCTACATTTAGGTAAACTAATATTTTATTTATTTATATAATATAGGAATATACAATTTGTATAATCTTCATTTAGGTACATTAAATCATTAATTTGATATCTTTCGGTATATCCATTGATACAAATATATAGGTACATTAATTTAATATAATACATTTCGGTACATATATTTCGATACATTAATTCAATATAATACACTTTGGTACATACATTTCAGTATTGACATTTAAGTACATTAATTCAATATAATACATTTAGGTTCATTATAATATATGTAAGTACAAACATTTTGTTATAGTCATTTCTATACACTTATGTATTTACATATTTACATGTCACTAATTTCTTTTAATAGTTTCTCATTTAGGTTCATTTATAATTGAAAGAACTAATATGTGAATATTAATAAATTTAAGATTTTAATGTGGAGACATTAAATAAAAATGCACATTAAATAACAAAAATAGAATGCAAGTGACCTTTTAACACAATGGTGGAAAGGAGTTGAGTCCTTGCATGACAGCATGAGTTCGAATCCCGTCGGTGACTAATCTAACTCTAATAAAATCTATCGTTTGACAAAAAAAAAATATATATATATATATATATATATATATAAACTTTAATAAAAGTAGACCTTAAGGGATTAAATTGAATATATAATCTAGGTTTAAAAATAAAACAAAAAAACAAAAATTCTAATCTTAAAAAGGGAGGCAGTGATCTCGGGAAACCCAAATGCTGAACATAACGTTATAAACGTACTTGAACCCTAAACCCTAAACCCATATCGGTGAAAAAGTTTCTTTGAACTGTGACATATATGATCTGTATGGAGTTTGCTCGCGTCGATATAGCTATGTTTCTGGTTTTGTCTGGCATCGTCCCAATGGATTGGACATTTACTGAACTTTTCTACTGTCAGTGATTGCCACATATAAAATGCCTTGCATGCAATATAGTATGTATATAGATAATCTCATAAGCTGAAAGAAAAAAGTAGAGAGATTTGATCACTGATCAGATAACTGAACCAAACTAATATCCAAAACAAACAACTGAGAAAACGAAAAATAGACTGTAGTTATTGATTATAACAAAATAAAGAGAAAGTGCCAAAACTAATGGAGCTATAGCTAGCATCCATGGCTTAATTATCCAATAAGCGTCTTGAGTGAGGTTTCCGATGAACATTGGCTTCCGTGGCCGAAGAAGGTGATGGCAGTTCCTCAGGAGACTCTTCATGATTTGGACCAGAAGGCACAAGCCTCATAAGATCATAATTTGCACGTGAAGATGGTGGTGGTGGAGTATATACCTTGGAAGGGGGCTCTTCAGGAGACTCTTCATGCCCAGAAGGCACAAGCCTCATATTAAGATCATAATTTGGAAGTTCATCCAACACTTCTACAGGCGGTTGGACGAAGTGATGTAGAGGGTTTGGACCGGTAGGAACCTGCCTTTTTGATTCATAATTTGCAGGATCATCCAACACTTGTACGGGTGGTTGGACAAAGTGATGTAGAGGATTTGGACCGGTAGGAACCTGCCTCTTTGATTCATAATTTGCAGGATCATCCAACACTTCTACAGGCGGTTGGACGAAGTGATGTAGAGGGTTTGGACCGGTAGGAACCTGCCTCTTGATCCAATACTTCAAGAGTCGATGTTGCTCAGCAAGTTTGGTGGACTGTTTGTTTGGGGATCCTTGATCGCCAAAACAAGAAGAAGATAGAAAGAGAAGGCAAGTAACAAACATGTGGGTCTTAGAAAACTCCATATTTTGATTGTTTGATGGCCATTTGAACAGCCAACTACACACCTTCTTATGGTGTCTCGATTTTTTTTTTTTTCATTTTTTGGGTTAATTAAGGGTTGCTTGACCTATAATTCAACATGATTCGCTACCCATTTAGGAACGAGATTTTCTGTTCCATTAATTTCGTGCTCTAGGATTTCAATCCCATCATGTACTTAAATGATAATTTTCAGACTATTGTTAATGTAAAACATTTAGATTCGATTTTTCATTCCAGAAGTAATTTATTTGGCATAAGAAGGATCCACTTTTCCTCCAATATTTTTTTTTCAACTAAGCATTTGTGGCTTTTTCAAATTTTTATTCGTTTTTTTTTTTTTTTTTTTAAACAAACGATATCGTTAGCAGGTTAAATTGTTAGTTGTTAGGAGGAGGCGATTGGTGGGAATGCAACCCGTATCATAGTACATAGACATAATTGCTTGCCACCATTGCAGTAAAGCAAAAGTAAAACGTGGATATGAATCAAAGCTGATTTCCTAGTTAAATTGACACGCATTGAAGGCTCTTAATTCGAAGCGGAAGGCGAAGAATCAAATCCAAAAAAAAATAACCGTGGAGGGGAAGAATGAGAAAGGACATTAAAGGTTTGTTTGGTGTTGCTATGTTTTTTTAAAAAAAAAAACTACTATGTTGTGAGAATAAATAGTTCTAAAATAAAATTGTTCAATGTTATGTAATTTTTTTTTAAAAGTGCTTTTAACAAAACAAAAAACAGTGTCTTGTTGCAGTCATATTTAGAATAGAAATGTGATTGTGTAAATCCTAGGGAATCTAAGAAAGTATTATATATTCCTATTAGGAGTAGATTACCTATTCAATGTTGTAATCCTAAAGGGAAAGATTTTACCCTTTCTACTACTATAAATAAAGGCACAATGGTTTAAATCAAGCACACCTCACAATTAAATCAATCTCTCTTCTCTCTCAATATTGCCGAACCCCTCTCTCCCTAGATCATTCAATCAAATAGGCCTACAAAATGTCTGAGTATTTAGAAAACTTTTATATAAATATTCAATGATGAAAAAGGATATAGTATTGATGCAATATAATAGTTGCTAAAGAAAATAATGCAAAGGTAGAGATTATAATTTTGTAAAAGATGTGGAAGTATACTTATCATTTGAAAATTTCATTAAATAGGCATTGTTCACTATGCTTAAAAAAAAAAAAAAAATTAGAAGCATGATAGACCCTGCTTTTACTTTTCTATGATTTTCTACCGTCATTGACAATAATTTTTTTTTTTTTTTGAGTACATCAATATTTTATACTAAGAAGAGAGGAAGTTCGGCTAAGTCACACAATTGACAATCTAATTTGGTATCAAATTCGTCATCTACAAGATTCGAACCTAAGATCTTTCACTTTCAAATCAAGAGAAATATCATTAGACCGTAATACTTAATGGCTATTGACAATAATTTATAAAAAATAAAAATAAAAAAACAAGCTTTTTTTGTTTTGTTTTACCAAACACATTTGGTTCATCAGATTTTTTAATAAGCTTTTTTTTTTTTTTAAAGAAAGAAAAAGAAAAAATAAAAAGACACCACAACCCTAAAGCAGCCCTAAAATGGTGAGAAATTTTTTCAATATAATGCCGAATGCTAGTTTAAGGGAATTAACAAGCAAAAGTAATGTCCCCAAACTTTAAGGGTTAACATTGATAGACCCAAACACTAAACCGTGTCTTAAGTCTTCCCAAGGCAGAGCATTTATTGGAGGATCGCACAGCAAACCGTGAAGCCTTAAATCAATGAAGAGGAATTTGGAGTATTAGACATTGAAGTTTTGTACAATTCGATCTTTGGTCATTGAATAAAAAATTCCGAAATATCGGTCTCTGAGCTCATTATAATATGGAGCAATTGAAAAACTTAGGGACGAAAGCTCCAATTGAACCAAAGCACATGATCAACGTTCCAAATTTCACTTTCATTTTATGATAATAAAATCAAAGGGTATAGATGTGAATATCATCCTCTAGGGATTTAATCACACACAAGATTAAATACCTAGTTTTATAGGACTAACTACAAGTTTTGTTCCCTTAAATGAACATTTTCCTGCAGAGAAAAGAAGTATAAATACAAAACTCCCAAATTCTCCCCAAAGCTCGGATACGAGTTTGAGGCAATTTGGCAACAAAAAGAGGGTTTTATGTGGCAACTTGACACAAAATGCAGTCACATAACTTGCACATATCACAATGTAACAACAACAACAAAGCCTTATCCCACTAAGTGGGGTCGGCTATATGAATCATAGAACGTCATAACACTTACTTTTGTTGCACAACACAATGTAACAAATAATATAATTTATCCCCAAGTTCTAAATTAGAAAATAAAAACCAACTGAAATTTAATTGCGTTTTAATTCTCAGTTCTTACATATTCATCGACTCGTCTCAAAAAAAGAAGGCTAAGCAAGACTAAGACAATGAACACATGTTTGGTCCACAATATTCATGTGCAATATGCACATAAATGATCATGAAAACATGGATAAAGACAACAGAATAAACGGAAATTAACCCCAATAAATATACATATGTAACAACTTTTAACAAAAATGAGTACCCATAAATGATACAGAAACAAAATAATATAAATTACCCCGTGTTGAACTGTTGATATGTACAGACTTTGTTATATGCTTGGTGATCGCCGTAACCAACACCTTGAAGAACTATCTCTTAGCTTTAATATGTTGCCAATGCTCCCGAAATTACAACCACCTGCAGCATACCGACGTTACCAATAACATAAACATACCTTTCAATTTTTCTAACATATCGATTTTGGCAAGTATCTCATCATCAAATCAAAGTTACAAGCCATTCTCTCGAGGTTCATGCAGTAGAATAAAATAATGAGTTTGTATTAGACATTGAACGGATAGGCGGGAGTACAAATTTGATGTCATGGATATTGAATTTATTCCGCCACGTTCTAGACCATCCATTTAAGAGGTGAAGTCTCTGCATCATATGCATGCATGAAAAGAAAAGTGAAGAATGATACTTCTCTATAATTCTTATAATGGCACCCCATAACTAGCCACCGAACTTCTTGGATTGTGGCAGGTTGAGCTGAGAATCACCTAATTGCCATGTTAATTGACCAACTCAAATGCAATGAGGAAGTTAAAATCATTCCATATAGCACACATAAAACTTCCATGTATGTACGTGTGTGTGTAGACCTTACAAACGTGTATCCCTTTTGATGGGGAGTCAAATCGGTATCCTGTAAACTAGGAACTTTATTTATGCATTATGTATGTACATCTGTATGCATGTTTGTGTGTGTGTGAACCGCGCTACGAATAAAACAAAAGAGAGGCTCACTGCATTATGAGATCTAGTAACACCTTATGTTTTTCTAAACAGAGATCATGTAATGCTCCAATCTTACCATATTCATTCTCATTTGGAACAATGGTATACGCTATCGATGCTTCAACCCTTGGGCCATATGCACTTCACGAGCTCACTGGATAAGAAAGGCAGACAGTTAACAAATGTACAATGATGATTATACTACACATACGATGTGGATTACTCAAGATACTGATTATCCAAACAATGGGGTGTAGAAGAGAGAGAGTGCTCAACAAGTCTAACATCCCATGTGGATGAATTTATTAGTGTGCAAATGAATTGGTAAACTTCTGGCTTGAATTTGTGTCAATAACAGAGATATCCAGAATTTTCCAGGTCATCACATTCGATCTTGGATATGAATCAAACCGATTTCCCAGTAAAATTGACACACATTGAAGACTCTTCAAAACGGAAGACGAAAAATCGAATCCGAAAAAAAAGGTGGAAGGAGAAGAATGAAAAGGACAATAAAAAGGTGAGAAAAAAATTTCAATATAATGCAGAATGCTAGTTTAAGAGAATTAACAAGCAAAAGTTATATCACTAAATTCAAGGGTTAAAATTGATAGACCCAAATACTAAGCCTTGTACTAAGTTTTCTTAAGGCACAGGACGTTAACTGGAGGATCATACAACAAATTGTGAAGCCCTAGATTGGATACATAGCCAGCCTGCCCAGGTTTTTAAGCCACATTTGAGCCAAGAATATCGTGCAAAATGTGAAGGCCTAAATCAGTTGCACAATAAGAATGTCCCAGATTTCTTAAGGCATGGGGCATTAAATGGCATGAAACCTTTCCTTTTGCTAGGCTAATTTAAGAATCAAAATTGACCTCGTATGGCAAAGCTTGATAAAGCTAGGAAGTCAAAGTTCTCTTTTTCTCTGTTTGGTGATTGCATTTGCAAAAGGCCATTAACAACTACATGTGCGCAAATAGGCAAAAATTAGAAAGTTAATGCACAAGTCAGGAGTTTGTGCATCATTTCATGTGTAATACATCAAAACCTAACTTTGTTTGGATAGTAAGAAGCATTCCGAACGCAAGTGGATGAACTCATTCATTATGTGATTAGAATAAGATTTTCTTTGATAATAAGAACGTTATCAGAAAAAAATACCCAAAGAAGAGGCCTTCCCAAATGTTAAAAGACAAGCAAAAAGAAAGGTGCATCATCTTTCAAATAAAAGTAAAAGTGAATAGTGAAGAAAAATGCTCCTAGGAGGCTAAAAGATACAAATTCAAAGGCATTTTTAATGGTTCTAAACTTTCTGTGATGACATAACGGCTATATCACCTAATATAAATGATTTTATATCCGTACTCACACCAAAAAAATGAATTCAAAAACCTATCATGGTATCAGAACACCACTATCAATCACATGGTTAAAAGATACTTCAGAAAACCTTAGTGATCAGCCGCACGGATCTTCTAGGAAGGACTTTCCTAGTAATATGCTTCCTACTTGTTAAATTCTTTGCATCCGGATTACCATAGCCACTTTGAAGTTCACCTTCTATATGTTTCCTCTTTCTGGAAAGTTCTTCATTAGATTCCAAATTATCGTAACAGAAACTGTTCTTCTCAACTGAACTGGTTAACTGTGAGCATCTGCAAGGTGGGACAAGGTATAGAAGATAAGACAATTGCATATTATAATTAACAAGAACTTTTGGTTTAAAGAGAGCTTACTCTGGACTATCCCTCCCATTTGTGATGTTGTTCCTCTCCTGAAAACGGTAGTATGTTATTCCAAATCTATAACGTGACTGAAATTTATAAGCACAAAACAAACCCGTATACATTCATCCATGTTCATGCAAGCAAACACCTACACTAGAATACAAGGAGCAGAAATAAGACTTTGATGTTTAATCTTTGAAAGAAATTATTTTAATCATCAAAACCATGGTTACCTAATGATTTTGTTTTCCACGTGTGCATTATGCAGAAGCAATATATTTATATAGAACAAAAAGAGGATATGCAAGAGATAAAACAAACTTTGGATTCTTAGAAATTTTATTAACTGTTCACGTCAAATAAAACTGAATAGAGAGTTAGATTGACAATCAACAACCAAATTGTTGTAATTTAAGTAAATTTCTCTACAGTTGAAAAGAAAAAACTAATAACAGAGGATTGCAAATTAATATTAAAAACCAGCAAACTATGGAAAATGCTGGCATTTCATGATATTCAATTAGTCATAAAGAAAAAGACATCAATACATGGCAGAACAGTCCATTGCCATCATCAGATAGAAAATACAAATAACAAATCTTGAATAAACATTCAATTTGTTCCTCACAGTAGGAAAAAAATTGCAGTAAAACAGCAGAGGGCATGAAATAAATAAAATCTGTTGTTTAAATAGAAATCTTGAAGAGGTAATAACTTTATGTGCCATCCAAACACAAAGAATCTCCAACCACAACATACTCTTTTATCAGTTAAGTTAAAGCATAAGGATACTATCTTTTCTTTTTTACCCTCAACACAATATTCAATTTGAAGTATAGGGGTCCAGTATACAACTTTATTATCTAGTGTAGCTTATCTTGAACTTCACCATGATGTGAGAATTTTGAAAACAAAGAACAAATAAAACGAAAACAACAGTAAAGTACATAAACATCTAAAAAGAATCACAAACATTTTACTAAAACATCAATGATAAAACAAAATGTAGAAGTCTAAGGAATCAATAAATATGACAATGCATTATTTTTTCAGTACACCCGCAATCATGTGACAGATAGTGGAAACAGGACCATACCCACGCTTCAGCAGATTTTGGCACGTAGTTCCCCAGCAGATCAGGAACCTGCTCACATGAGCTGACTATTCCAAGTTCTGTTTCTAAATTGTCCTTTTGTACAAACAGACCCACCAATCCTCCATTTCCACAAGGTGAACATGATATGTCTTTGGAGCAACTCACAACCTCTGATGACTGCATCTCTATAGAAGCAACAGCTGAGTATCCAGGATATACCACACTAAGGTTGACAGGGCTATAATCATTCTGCAGGATTGGATTCGGACAATTATTGAGGTTTGAATTTTGATGCTCCATTATGACAGGACTTAATTGAACTTTTGATAATGAGTTGACAGCAGGAGCACAGATGGACTTCTGGAAATTATTAAGGACATTTGAATCAAGCTTGATTAAAGAGCCATCTTTAGCAAAGGAATGAGCAGCAGAAATTATCTGCTTCTGTGGAACCGAGTCAAGTTTAGATGAGACAAGTGCTTGATCTTCCACTAAATGCTCTGACACGTCTGCAGCCATGTTGCACGATCTTACTGCTGAGGTTACTGAAGTTTCAGCTAGTTTAACAGAATGATCAAGGCCCACATTGTCACTTTTTGTCGGTTCTTTATCTTCAATGTACCCATAATTTATGTTCTGTATGAAGGAACTTCTCTTTTCTTTATCACCTTTTCCAATGCACCCAAGGTCCTCATAAAGACTCATAGACTTGTTTCTGTGCACATTTTGACATGTGCAAACCTCACTTTTGAACCTCTTAGTCCACTCAGATAGGCTCGAATTGAAGTCAACATAAAGATTAATCCCCTCTTCTGACCTAACATGAAACTCAAAAGAAGAGGAAGGAACTTGTGTAGGAGTTTCCACGGAACAATCAACAGCAGTTTGAGCAGGGTATGCGCTGAAATTTATCTCCCTACTTTCAGTTTCAGGCACATTTTCCATGGTTCTATCTCTTGCCAAACCCAAAGAATCGTCAACTGAGTATTTTCTTGGGTACTCATTATGGCTAAGACCATTCCCGTTGCATTGAGCATAAAAATTCCCCCAAAGATTATACATTGGACCACCAAAACCTTCCTGTAACACATAAGAAGAATTTCCTGAGAAATCATTTAATCCTTTGAAATTCAAGACATTTATCATATAATAAAGTCCAAGCCCTAAGGCCATCTCCAGCCAAGGGCTATAGGCCACGATCGATTTTTCAAAGCAGAAATTGTTGGTTGTTTTGCTAACATTGATCACACTCTTCTAAATAGAAGAATTGGTTTAGGTATGGGTGAGAGCAGTGAGGGCTTTTGTACATTTAGCCCTAAAATTGACAAAATCAGTCTCCAACCATAGGGCTAAAGGGAATCATGCTAAGTCTGGCCCCAGGGCAGGCAACATGGAACCCCCCGGGCAGGCTAAGTTTGGCCCCAAAAAGTAATAAAATATAAAGGGTATAAAATATAGCCCTGCATGGTTGGAGATGGAAAAATTTAGCCCTAAAGTAAGTAGTCTTTAAAATATTAATTTTTGGAGGGCAGAAACAAGGCCAAGGGCTACGTTTAGCCCTCCATGACTGGAGGTGGCTTAAGAGTCCAAGTTTTCTGTATGAAATTTGAATAGGCTAAAATCTTTGAATGTCATCTTTTGTAAGTGTGATGTGAAAATACTGGAGCACTCCATTCATGCAGCACTCACAATTAGCTGAAACATGGACTATACAAGGACAGACTAACAGATCCAACAATAAGCATAAAAACATGGGTACAGTTGGAAAGTGTTCCGATTTATGTCTCTTAAATATATATATATATATATATATATATATATATAACCATGACGAGAATCCAAACGTTGCATTATTTTTCGCTTTCAGTTAACCCTGTAAACTTCATTTAACGGTTTGTAAATTCCCATTTGAAGCAAATGATTGGCCAGCTCAAGCTCCCACCTCATTAATTATCGACAAATGGGAGCATTCCCATGAGAAATTGGAGGATATCATGAAAATGTTATAGTCCATAACGTAATATTAAATCGAATGATAGTAGGATATCATTAGCCTGAAAAATGTACCTGTAAGTAAGCAATCAGAGACATTGCCAAATCCGAATGCGATTTATTTGCAGGCAAGCCATATCTTTTGCACAATGTTTGAAGCTCTTTCCTTGAGAGGTTGTAATAAAAATCCTCATTCCCGTTGTTCGCCATCAATCTACATCAGAAAAATGTAAGAACAAGGATCTCGTTTAAGGGCACATCATTAGGGTTTCAATCAATTCCAGATTGTTGAGTAGTCCTAGCAAAAATGAGTACAAAAACTAAAATGAAGACATCAAACTCGAAACAAGGACGAAAAATCGATAAAATTAACGAAACATCCGCACTAATTGCGCCACTTCCTACATGCTGAAATCGAAAAACTTCGGAAGAAGAAAGCTCTAAAATTTTAACCCTATTTGTGCTTTTGTAATGCTAATTAACCCAAATGCAACTCTAATTAGCAAAATTAAGCCCTAATTTGAACATAAACTAACAAAATTTGAATCCCTTACAGAAGATTAGCCCCTCTGTAGCTCCTTTTCAGCTCCGTCACTTTAACTTCCTGGTTATTCTGTAAACAACCGTTTCAGAGCAACCACTGTAAATCAGAGGCCTGCAACTCTAGATATGTTTTTGGCACCACAAACAGAGCATAGCAAGTGATTTAGTTTTCACCAGCAAAGATTTTCTTCCGCTTCAGATCGACCTCCTCCCGCCCTCTCTGACTCTCTCTCTCTCTCTCTCTGACTCTCCCTCTCTGGATGCACCTTTTGTTTGAAAAAAAGGTTCACCTGACCCACTCTCTGTCTTATTCTCTTTCTCCCGCGCCTCAAGCTGGAAATTTTCGCTCTATTGAACTTCGGTCAATGTTTGGTTTTGTCCTTGGAAATTACAATTAAGCCACTGTTTATCCTCTCAAAAACAATAATATTTGACTACTCACAGATGAGTAGGGACTCTTACTCAAAATTTCTTAAAATTGTTTGTTGTTAATTTATAGAATTTCGTGTTTATAATCATAACCGTTCATATTATAAATCACCCTATAAAGATCGCATCTGCAAAAAATCAATTAAAATTAAGGTCGTTTAGTTATCAAACTATTTAAAAATAAATGATAGATATTAGTAAAAGCATTACGAACCGTTTATGTATTTACTACAATAGATGGACTAAACGACCTTAGTTTTAATTAATTTTTTACAGAGATAATCTTTACAGTGTAATTCATAGTATGAACGGTTTTGATCATAAACACAAAATTCTGTAATTAAAATATTAGGAATTTTGAGTATGAGTTTCTTCATCTTTGAGTAGCAAAGTATTGTTCTTTAAAAAATTGTAGAAATGATTCTTTAACTTTAATGCAGTTAGAGCGGTGATCCTTTAACTAAAAATTCATGGTCATTATTCTCTTAATTCATCAAAATGCAGAGTTATAGTCATTTTCGTCAACTCAGTCATAATTTTGTCAAAATGAGTCATGTTGGATTGGAAAGACCATTGCTACAATTGGATTAAAGTTGAGGGATCATTGTTCCAATTAGGCTAAAGTCAAGATTTTAAAAGACGTTAAGCGCTAGTTGAGTGGCCAGCTGGGGCCTAGGTGTCACATCTCGGCCCGGGGCGGACCACTTCCCGGGCCTGCTCCACCACCGTAGCACAATATTGTCCACTTTGGGCTTACCATTCCCTCGCGGTTTTGTTTTTGGGAACTCACGAGCAACTTCCCAGTGGGTCACCCATCATGGGATTGTTCTAGCCTCCTTCTCGCTTAACTTCGGAGTTCCTACGGAACCCGAAGCCAGTGAGCTCCCAAAAGGCCTCGTGCTAGGTAGGGATGGGAATATACATTTAAGGATCACTCCCCTGTGGGATGTGGGATGTCACAATCCACCCCCTTAGGGGCCCGACGTCCTCGTCGGCACACCACGGCCAGGGTTAGGCTCTGATACCAAATTGTCACATCCCGGCCCAAGGAGGACCACTTCCCGGGCCCGCTCCACCACCGTAGCACAATATTGTCCGCTTTGGGCTTACCATTCCCTCACGGTTTTGTTTTTGGGAACTCACGAGCAACTTCCCAATGGGTCACCCATCATGGGATTGCTCTAGCCTCCTTCTCGCTTAACTTCGGAGTTCCTACGGAACCCGAAGCCAGTGAGCTCCCAAAAGGCCTCGTGCTAGGTAGGGATGAGAATATACATTTAAGGATCACTCCCCTGTGTGGGATGTGGGATGTCACACTAGGCCTTAGGCCAACTAGGCATATTTAAGTAAATATATTATATTTCATGTAAATAAGTGTTTGTTTATACTTAAAATATATATAATTTCATCATAAACTACAAAATAGAATGATATATATATATATATATATATATATATATATTATGAAGTATTGGAACATAATGAAAACATAGAGAACAAGCATATAATATGTGTTCATTTAACTATTCAGCAAATCTCTTACAATTTATTGGAAAAAAAAGTAAAAAATAAAAATAAAAAATGAAAATGATCTATTTTTTGTCCAAGTAAGTTGCAGGCTAAGCGGGTGCCTAATTAGGTCTAGGTATCATTTCTTAATTTTTAAACGCCTAGGCATTAATCGGGACGATAGCCAGCCGCCTAGCGCCAGTGGCTAAAGTTAAGAGACTATTCCTCCAATTAGATTAAAATTGAGGATCATTGCTACAATTTTTTTGAGAAAAGATCATCTCCGGATCTCTTCCACCAAGGCCACTAGATCATGTGATGTGGGCATTTCAAGTTTCATCCAACGATTCATCTGATCATTGCTACAATTAAGCTACTATTTATCCTTTCAAAAAGAACAATATTTGGATAAGTAGGAACTTCTACTCAAAATTTCTCAAAATTATTCGTTGTCAATGTTTATAATCAGAACCGTTCATATTATAAATCACTTTTTAAAAATCATCACTGCAAAAAAAATCAATTAAAACTAAGGTCTTTTAGTTATCAAACTATTTAAAAACAAATGAACGGTATTGGTAAAAGTATTACGAACCGTTTATATATTTGCTACAATAAATTGACTAAATGACCTTAATTTTAATTTATTTTTTACAGAGATGATCTTTACAGTGTGATTCATAGTATGAACGGTTCTGATCATAAGCACAAAGTTATGTGATTAAAATATTATGAATTTTGAGTAGGAGTTTCTTTATCTTTGAGTAGCTAAGTATTGTCCTTAAAAAATTGTAGAAATGATTCCTTAACTTTAATGCAATTAGAGCGGTGATCCTTCAATTGAAAATTCATGGTAATTGGTCTCTTAATTTATCAAAACACATAGTTATAGTCATTTTCGTTAACTCGGTCAAAATTCCGTTAAAATGAATCGTGTTGGATTGGAATTATCAATGCTACAATTGGGTTAAAATTGATGGATCATTGCTCTAATTGGGCTAAAGTTGAGGGACTATTCCCAAATTGGATTAAAGTTGAGGGATTACTGCTACAATTTTTCTCATTTCGTTTTCCATATTTGCCCATTTATTCAGCTTTACGTGTGTGGCACGTGATTCATTTTGATGAAAATTATAACGGAATTGATGAAAATGAGCATAACTACACGTTTTAAAGAATTAAAAGATCAAATGATCATAAATTTTTAGTTAAGAATCTATTACTCCAATTAAATTCTCCAAATTAGTTGAGTACCACAATAAAATGACTAATCTACACTGTATTTGCCGTCGGATGAATCCAACGGTTATAATAAAATAGATGTCCCAGATTAGGCCCCCACACACAGAGTGGAATTTCGCGCCACTTTTGTCCTCCGGTGATTTTCTTACTTTTTCCTTGCCTGATTTCTCCAAGTGACGGCGGTGAAGACTGAAGAAAAAGATGCTGTGGGTGGACAAGTACCGACCCAAAACCCTAGACCAGGCAATTGTCCACCAAGACATCGCCCAAAACCTCAAGAAACTCGTGCAACTCTACCCCTCCCTCGTCGATTTCAATTCCCAATTTCTACGATTTCATAACCCTAACTTCTTCTTGTGCAGGTTGCAGAGCAGGATTGCTCCCATTTGATTTTTTATGGCCCTTCCGGCTCCGGCAAGAAAACCCTCATCATCGCCCTCCTCCGTCAGGTTTTCGGTCCCAGCGCCGATAAGGTCCCAATTTGCTCATACATTTTCCCGTTTATTTGTTTTGACCATTTGGGACTCAAATTATTGATCTTTTTCTTTTGGGTCTTCTTTCCACCTTTATATGGTTTGTTTTGGTATAAAATGGATTACAGAGCTATAACGAAAAGAATTAGATGAAGAAAAAAATGCTTAGCTCTTAAACATGCAAGGATGGATTCCTCCTTACAAGTCAATCACAATCCGAAAAGTTTGCATCTTTTTTATCTTTGCGGTTCCAGTAATGATCAGTTCGTCCGTATAAGCCAACTCATAGAAACTACGGTTTGCTTGTAAGGAGTGGAATAGCTCCTTACATGTAAGGAGTCAATAGTTGATAAAGTACCCCACTTAAAGTTGTATCATATACATAAATCTATCACCATAATTAAACGGGCATTTTATGGAAGAAGAATGATGTTTTCTTCTATTTGAAATTTTGTTTGTTGGCGTTTGAGAAATTTTGTGATTGTGGTTGGCAGGTGAAGGTGGAAAATAGGACATGGAAAGTTGATGTAAGCTTCACCTTCTTTTGATTGATGGGAATGATCATTGTTGCAACTTCTGTAAAAATTATTGCTTATCTGTCATTTAGGTGAAAAGCTCTGTTAAATTCCGGTTGCATATCTGAATGATTAATTAATTATGAATTCAAATTCAACTTTCTCCTCTTTATGATTCATTTCTCATTTCCTTGTTCAGAAGGCATGGATTGGTGTTTCTTACCTCTATTTGTTAGCTTCTTGAAACGAAATTAGGTGCTTACTTTTATTTTGAGAGAAAAACCTCCAAAGATTGGAGCTTTAGGACATATTTTAGATCTCTTACATGATATGGCAGAAGGACACTGACATCTCCAACCTTTGTTGAGCATAGTATATTAACCAATTTATAACGCACACCTTATTTCCAGATTCATGAAAGATTATTTTCCTTTGAACATCTCCTTGTTCAACCTAAAACTATTGTTCTATTGTTTTTGATCTCCTTATAACTGGTATTTGATTAAATCCTTCACTTGCTTCATTTGATTTTTCTTGTATTCCATTTTAACTAGAATTTTTTTTTTCCTATGATTTATTATACAATGTCAAGCACAAACCATATTGAACTGACTACAATGTCAAGCACAAACCATATTGAACTGAACCCCAGTGATGCAGGCTTTCAGGACAGATATATTGTCCAAGAGATAATTAAAGAAATGGCTAAAAATAGGCCCATTGACACAAAAGGGAAAAAAGTATACAAAAGTAAGTTTAACTAATATCCTATTTCTTATGAATACACACTTATCCAATGTATACGTTTTGAAGTATTTCTTTTGTACATTCACTTGAACAGGATGCAATATTTCTTTAGAATAATTCGCTTTTCATCTTTAGTTTTTTTTTTTAATTTGTTTTCTCATCCTTTTCACAGTTCCTTGCAATAGGCATTGAATCTTTCTCTCTCATCCCCATTCAATAAAACTAAGAAAACGAAGAAAATGCAGTTGGATGATCAACAAATTGGGTGTTTCGGTCTTTACGATTTGTGTCTTGAATCTACTGATAACATGTCCTCTTTGCAATGCCAGTCTTAGTGCTGAATGAAGTTGACAAGCTTTCAAGAGAAGCGCAGCATTCTCTTCGAAGAACTATGGAGAAATATAGTGCTTATTGCCGGCTAATACTATGCTGTAACAGTTCTTCAAAGGTTACTGAAACAATCCGGTCTCGGTGTCTAAATGTGCGAATAAATGCGCCAACAGAAGACCAGGTTAAATTTACAAGCATACAACTTTTAGAATTTGATATCATAAAGTATGTTGACTTCCACTGTCATTTACTTCTCATTTGATGATTTCATGTGGAACCTTTTGTGCCAGATTGTTAAGGTATTGGAGTTCATTGGAAAGAAGGAAGCGCTGCAACTTCCTTCTGGATTCGCTGCTCGTATAGCTGAAAAATCAAATAGGAGCTTAAGGAGAGCTATATTGTCATTAGAAACTTGTTGCGTTCAACAGTTAAGTGCCAGAGTTCTAATTGGTCATCAGTTGTGTGAAGCAGTTATTTTCTTTCTATTCGCCTTGCAGGAATAGCACAGGTTCTGATGGCTATGGTCTTCTGTGTACTTTTCATGTGATTGTAGGTATCCCTTAACAAGTAACCAAGCGATTCCCCCATTGGACTGGGAGGAATATGTTTCTGAAATCGCCTCTGATATAATGAAGGAGCAGAGCCCAAAAAGGTTTGGCTCTTACAATATTGACATCTATTGCAGCATTTTGTCTGTAGTTTGAAATTGTTCTAGTTCAATGGTCAAATTGAACTCAAGAAAACACTGTAAAATGTGGAAAGCCATTGGCTGGCCTATTTGTCTAGTAGAGGCTGCCCCCATTAATTTTATTTTCATTCATCATATTTCTTTCACAACAACATATCCAATTGAACTTATGTAGATGTTTCATTAATTGGGTTGCGTCAAATAGCCAATTTCACACTTTTTCGTATTTTTTTGTTTATTAGTTATCTAAAGGAAGAAAGGAAAAAGAAAGCCACTGTGGATTGGCTCAAACTCTCTAGGTTTCTTGCTCTGATGAAAAATAAATAAAATCATTGGCAGCTCAAATAATAGCTTCTTATGCAAGATCCATAGGAGGTCTATCATCATGTAGCATTTTCCGAATTAGGTATTGGACCTTAGAACCCTCTTTGCACACCATTTTAAGAGCATGCCACCTTTCATGTTCCTCGTTCTAATTCTTGGATCTCCCACTGTGGATGCCCACAGATTTACGGTATGCATGTCACTTATTTACTTTCCTTGTAGTGAGATTTTTATGACAAGCATTTTTGGCATCTTCTAGTACTTGGACTTTGGTTTATGAATGAAGATCATGGTGTAAATTCAGTGAGTTCTTGTCAGAGTTACTTTATTATTCTTTGTTGCTTGTGAATGCTATACTTTGCCTTTAAACTTTTTCTTGTATCTTACTGTACAACCTTGGATGCACTATTCTTGGAATACTCTTTTGATAAACAAAATAACTTCTTCTTATCACATGCCCTACCATTTGTGATATCTTGATGCATGTATGCATAAATCATAATCCATCTTCCCCTCCTTTGCAACATTTCATTGATGGTTTATCTGCCATTAGATGATTGTCAGTCTCATTGGCCTTTGTGGTTTCTCTTTCTGGAATTGAAGCAGAATAGAGTCCACATAGCCAGATGTGACATAATTTTTATGCATCCTGAAGTTCGTTGCATTTTGGATTAATCTTGTAAAACATAATTCAGCCATCCAGTTCTGTGTCTAACCTCCCATGACATTTTGTCAAATTTTTCGGTCTGTCATCTAGATTATGTGAAAGAGTTGTATATTTTGAATCTAAGGTCATGATTATTAAAAAAGGCTTTATATTCCCACCAAGGGAGATTTTGTAATTACATGAAAATGGAGACCGGCTGGCCCTTGTTTAGTGTAATGCAATTATCTAACATGAAAGGATTTGAAAATTTCATTTTTGTTATTTTGTTAGAAGATTCTGTATTTAATTCATAATGGGATGTCTGAAGTCTGAAGTTTTTCCTTATATTTTTGTAGCTATATGCACGATTTTTGAAGCATGAATGGTGATTCCTGGCTTCTCATTCGGATCTTCTACTATTTCCTAAAGTTTTTCTGATAAAAATTTATTCTGTTTGCTTAAGGCTTTATCAGGTGCGGCAGAAGCTGTATGAGCTACTTCTAAATTGTATTCCTCCAGAGATCATCTTGTAGGTACAATTATTTTCCTTTATTATTGTTTTCTATAATTTGTTGCCCTACCTTATTTGTTTTAGGGATTATTAAGTGGTAAAAATTTTATGAGCTCATTTAATCCTACAGAATAATCGTTAGGGATTATTAAGTGGTAAAAATTTTATGAGCTCATTTAATCCTACAGAATAATCGTTAAGTGTGTCTTTCTTTTTGTTTCTACAGTTTTTGCTCAATTGAATTTGAAAGTTATATCTTCTGTTATCTCAGAGGCTGCTTTATGAGTTATTGAAGAAATTGGATGCAGAACTGAAGCATGAGGTCTGCCATTGGGCTGCGTAGTACGTAAGTATAATCATTTTCCGTACCCTTGGTTCCAATTTGAGTTCCTTTTACACAATGTGGTTAGATCAAGTTGTATATATATTGACGATCTCTGCTTATTATGAGCTTGCATCTGTTGTGCTGCAAATAAACATTAGCATACCACGACCACAAAAGTTATGCTTAGCATGCTGACGCCATCACATTGGTCCACAAGTTAATAAAGTTTTGCACATTTGGCATTTCATGTCATAATGTCCTAATAGTCATTTTCCTTCATTTTTTAAAATCTTCCCCACCCGCTTTACATATTATGGTAAATGATAAAATCCCGAGAAGACAATGCAGTTAGGGTATCGGGTAGTATAATTGGTGGATTCTTCTGGTCGTCATTTGATGTTATTGTATGGTATTGGGAGCTAGGTTGATTCATGGAGTTCCCAAATAGCATATGCTATTTGGTCAAAGTATATGCAATTGCAATTATAATTCGGCTGTATTGTTGAATACATTATCATGGATTTGGGCATTTGGGCTTAGGCCTTCCACGGTAGTTTGAATGAGTGGGATACCTATACACAAGAATCAGGCAACCTACTGTCTAGTGTAACACTACTGCTACACTAGTGTGAGAGAGTTCAATATATTAATACTACACTCATGAGTTCAATATATTGGTATCGCACTCAGTTTCCGGCCCAAATATATTGGTATCATACTCACTTTTGCCGGCCTACTGTGGAAGGCCTTAGTGAGACCAATAAAAAGGAATTATCAGGTTTATTTTTTATTAACACAATGTATTATTTGTATCATAATATTTTATATTCCACAAGGCATAGCTTAAGCCTTAATGTGTTGACGCATAAGCTTTTTGGGGAATATCTTTACATCTTATTGTCCTCTGGGGCTACACCTTTGTAATCTTGTAGAATTATCTTTACATTGCATTTCATTTTTGTTTACAGGAACACAGGATGCTTCTTAGGCAGAAAGCCATATTTCACCTTGATGGTATTTCTATCTCTCTGGATGCAGCATGAGATTATGATAAGTAAAAACGAGGAAACCATACACATTGTTATGTTGGATGCTCTGGATTTATGGGTTAAAGTGTTTTCAAAATATACTTGACTGGAAAAAAAATGAAAAGTATTAGAATACCTTCACATAGTGAAAACAACACCTCATTGCATTTAAGGTTTCATCTATTTTATGTGTGCATGGTAGATATATTAGATTTGGCAACACTGAGTAATGTTGGATGCCGGCTTTTTATAGTGTGTGCGATATTGTTTTTGTATTCGTGTTTTTTTATTTTTTGTTTTGAAAAGAAAAAGGATTGGAATGACGAAATGATATTAAACCTAGAACTGAAAACCATTTACAATTAATACAAGCAGTTTATGTATTATTCATCCTTTCTTCTTCATATGTTTCATGTCCTTTCTCCCTCTCCTCACCATCTCCATTTTTCTCTCTACGAACAGGCTTTTAGTTTTCAGTACATATACCCAAACTGTTGCTAGATATTTGTTTGCTTACCAATTTAGATAGAGGCAATCTGCTAGTGAAACTACTTACCATATTTCTCCCGCAGAGTAACTTTTCTGGCCATCAAGATTCATTTAGGTTAGTAATTACAGCTTCCCCTTTAGCATGTGCCCTTCAAGCAGTTACAACGGCATTGGTTACATGTTATATAATATCAGATTCCGTTTTCTGTTACAACTGTCAGAATCAAGGTGGTTTTGATAGATTCTAGCATCCGATGATCTCTCTCTCCCTTTCTCACACACGCGCGCACATACATTTCTCTATGTTTGTGGGGGCTTGTACTCTTGAATGACACATTAGACAAAATGAAGTTGCCTATTGAACTGGCGTTGCCTCTAATGGAGTTCCTCTCAATCTTATTTTGCCAGCATTCATGGCGAAGTTCATGAGCATCTATAAGGCTTTCCTTGAAGCGTTTGGCTGAACACTGCACTAGCATGGTTTCCCATCGACCTGAAATGTATTTGTTCAACTTGATGGCAATGAATTGTGCACACAATACGGTGGTTATTGTGTCAGTTGATGTTATGGATGACGTGTATTGCCAGCATCATGTAAGATGGTTTCATTTTCTTCCTGTTTTTCTCTTTTAGTTTGTAGAATAGCTAGTTTGGCATCCTCCTATTGAGAAAAACTGTCAACTTGTTTATGCTGCATTTTCCTGAAAGATTGTTTTGGAAAATAAAAAAGTCTGTTTATCGGTGGAACATTTGTTATTCCATTGCCCATGGACCCAGGCATCTGGTTCTCCTCTTCGCTAAATTATCGGATTGATATCCATTCTTTTTCCACTTTCGATCGGTGGATGTTGAATCTCTCAAAAGTGGCAGCCGAGGATGGTACGGCTCAATCCCGTCCCCTTACGGTGGTCTTCTTCGTTTGCTGGGGGATCTCGAAAACCAGATGTCAATGTGTTTTTTAACACAAATCCCTGTCTCCATTCACTACAGCAAGGAAGGCCAACGTTGCTGCTTGGGAGTTTCTTGCCTCCACGCCCACTCCCGCTTTGGGACCTTCTCGTTGACCAACAACTGTTACAATTTGGGCCCCTTGTGCTTCTTTTGTGAAAGTAAATTTTGATGGATCTCTCTCGTTGCCCAACCGGGAGATGGGAGTGGCTGTCGTAATCCGTGATCATATGGGTACCGTTGTGGGTGGGCATGGCACCCGGGGGATGGTTGCATCCCCCTCTTGGAAGTGGAGGCTCGTGCTGCGGCTTTGGCAACATCAACGGCAATTTCAAAAAAGTATACCAAGGTAATCTTTGGGTCTGATTCTACCGAGCTTATTTAGAGTATTAACGGGCCTCGTATTTCTGCTCCCTTGACGATTTTTCCTATTTGGGCCTAAATCAGGAATCTCTCTCATCGTTTCCAGTCCTGCAAGTGGACCTCGATCCCCTGCCAAGCGAATTCCGTGGCCGACTGAGTTGCATCGCATTTTAAAATAGGAATGTACCTGGAAGTCTGGGTGACCAGACCCCTATCCACTCTAGTTCATATCCTATCGTAAGATGGTCTGCCATGTCCACATTAGGTGTTTATAATGGTTATAGGCAGGGGATCCCTTTAGTTCTGTGTTTGTTTTCCTTTGTCCCCTTCCCCTATAATCATTACGTTTTACTCAGGGCCGGCCCAGGCCTAGTGCCGGCTGGCGACTGTTAGGGGGCTCAAAAAAAATTGGGGCACCAAAATTATTATAGTGGTATACTCATATATATTTTCATAAAAGGATAAATATTTAAAATTTGGAAAATTAACAAAGAAATTTAACTAGAATTGGCGGTTTTTGTTGTTTGAAATTAATGAGAGGTCATGGGTTCAAAACATCATGAGTGTTTATTTACTTTACAAATTTCTTTTGGGAAATTTTATTTGAACTTATCTAACATTTTTTTACCCTAACTTACTCTTTACACCGACATAATTTTTTATTAAATTATCAATATCTCTTTAAACCCAAATTTACTACCTAAACTATCCTTACAAACCCAATTCAATATGTAAATTTATCTTAACACCAATTTGAAAAATAAAAAACCAAAATCAAAACATTCTCTCATTCCAACAGTTGCTTTCGATGGAGTCTCTATCACCCTCTATAGTGTTGCCCTCGATAAATCTTAGGTTGCTTTGCATGACCATGTCAAACAAGTTGTCCCCTCTAAACTACCCTCTTGCATTTATTGTGGCTTCTCCAACTTACTTGGTAGTGTGTGCATATATTTGAGTTAAGAGTTCATCGTGTTTGTACAGAAAAGCCTCATTGAGCTTGAGTTTTATCCAACTGTTGTAACATTCTAGGTAGGCTGCAGAAACAACACTAATGAACTTAAAGATTTTTTTAATATCTTTTTTATTTATTAGTCTGCATGGATTTTATAAGAGTTATATGTAGACCACGTTCAGATTCGGAAGATTGATGTATGTACAACATTAATTTGCATAATTCTTACTGGTGAAGAAAATTACGGTTCAAGAGAAACTTGAAAGATTAGCGAGACGAAGAAACACGAACTATTGTGATGTCAAAGAAAGAAGTATTTAAAAATGATGAAACAAGTACACGAATGTAAATTGAAGAACCACATTTTCTTATAACATTATGAGTTTATGAACACCACATTAAGTTCAACAAAAAAAAAAAAAAAAAAAAAAAAAAACTTCAATATCATGTAATTTCTAACTAATCAAGGAATTGCCCACACAAAATTTTAACCTCGTCAGTTAATTAAAAGCATGTGATTATACTGTACTTGGTTTAAAATCATTACTGAGGGTCTAATCGCAAAACTCATCTAGAGAACAAAGTGTTAATTAAATTAAAGAGGTATAAGCCAATTTATTGAGTTTTTGTCACAATAGAACGTAACAGAAAAATTACGTGATGATTAGGGTTTGATTATTGGATGTGGGTTTATTAAGAAATATAATTTTTATTAATAATTTCATCATGTACTTGATGGTAATTATGCAATAGGTTAATAAAGACATTTCACATTTAAAATTTAAGTTGGGTTCAGAAAAATGTTATATGGGTTCAAATAAAATTTCCATTTCTTTTCTTAAGAGTATAAATTTATAAAATTTGGCCAAATGATAAAAAAAGGGACCATAAGTGGTGGTTTATATTGTTTAAAATTAACAAGAATGTGACATCCCGTCCCGAAAATATCGAAAACTCACGTGTGAAATGACTACTTTGCCCCTAGTTAGTTTCTTTTACGTTTATTGGTTGTTTGGTGTGGTGTTGGCATATGTTGGGCCACACACTCACACTGTCACTCTCCCTTACCCTCTGTCCCTTTCCCTGTCTCTCTCCCGAGCTCCCTTTCTTCCCATTTCCCTTGAAAACGTACGGACATTCACCAAAACCCAGCAAACACCCACAGATCGAGGGAACTAAGACCACATTCGTGATCGTGAGGCTCGTGGGAGTCCAGTCGTACCATTTTCAGGTAAGGTTATCACCGTTTTCACGTCGATTCCACGAAGTCAGTTTTGGGGTACTATTCATGCAAACATATTTTCTCACGTTTTTGGGAAAAATGAAGCTCATAGGTAGCTTAGTGGTGTCCCAAGGAGTATCGGAGTACTTCGTTTGAAGGAGTTGGACGTCGGAATCGCCGTATTCGAAGTTGGCCGGAATTGGAGTGTGGTGACAGGTAAGATCTCGTAGTTTTTGACTCTTAAAAGTTGTATGGTTGTGTTCTCCTAGTCTTAGGCTTCGTTTTGGTGCAAAAATCACGAAAATTGGTTGAAAAACGAGAGAGAAATCGAAGTTTGCAGGTTTCGCGATTTTCCGGCGCCGGCGCCGGCGACGGCACCGGAGGTTTGCCGGGGAAGGAGACAGAATATTCCGTCAAGTCTGACGGAATATTCCTGACGCCGTTGACGGAATCCGTTAGAATTAACGGAATATTCCTTACGGCGTCAGTTGACGCCGTCAGCGTGCCAGACACGTGCCTGCGCGTGGCCGGCGCGTGCGGCGGTGGAAAAAAAATTTGGGTGTGATCCTGAGGTTGTGTAGAACACGTTGGTATATTCATTTGTCCAAATTGAGCAATGTATGAGAAGTTATTACGAGAAGTTGGTTATGTGCTTCAAAATTAACGTTTTTATAGTTGTTTCGCATATAGGTGATACGTATCCCGAGGACGAGCGTGGTCACTCGAGACAGAGGGGCTACGACCCTTCCACATACCAGTGAGTGGGCTTTTGGTTTTCCGTATATACCTATATACTATATTTTTCCCAGAAATTGATTAAATGGTTATCAGTTATATGCCATGCATTACATTATCGTTATTCATGCATCGTTGGTTACGTTAGTAGTTGCATATATATATACATATGCATATTGGGTGCTGTGGACGCACAGGTAAGTGCCAGGTAAGTGTTATCTATATTTATATTCAGTAGTGGTTTGAGATGCTTAGAGAGCTCATAACATGCACCCCCGGTGTTAGCGCTCCCGCCCAGAGTAGGGCACAGTCCTTCACGTGATGTTCACCTCCCGCACCACACGCTCAGCTTGGATCCAAGTTAGGTGCACAGTCCTGTCTTACAGACCACATTAGGTGGTTCCGACTCGTAGGTGACCCGCGATTATTCGCACAACCTTCATGTGATCGTAGCACTAGAGCGTATATATGTATTACACCCAGGCCTGTCGTACAGACCACTTTAGGTGGTTCCGACTTGTGGGCAGGTTCAGTTATTGAGTTTGAGATTTGAGCTCTATATGCAGCCGTACAGGTCACATTAGGTGACTCCGGCTGCCAGATTATATGTTACTGATATGATTTATACCTGAGCACTTGCATTTCATTATGAGATTTTGACATGGCATATTCTTGAGCATGATTAGCATATCTATACATACGTATATATGTTTATTTTCTGGGAAGTATACAGGTTTTACGGCGAGGGGTTAGAGTGTATTTTCTAAATGGTTTTCGAAAAGCTTTGTTTTTGCCCACTCACGCTTTTGTTTTGCGCCCCTCCAGGTTTTAGTTGCTTAGCAGTTACGGTGGTTTCCCAGAGGGCTTTCTCGGCATTTCTGACAGACGCTCACCAGCGTAGGGTCACCTTCGGGTGTACTATTGTTGAATCATTTTTCTTTGGACTGCTGTAGATTTTATGCTCTGAACTTAGCGTCTCACTTACGCTAGCACTTGTTTCTACTACTTTGTATGCTAGTTTCTAATTATTCGTACTTTTTATATTACTATTTTATTAGCTTCCGCACGTGCACATGGTTACGTCACCTCCGTGTGACGGCCAGCACGCCCTGATCTCGGTCGAGGTGTGTCAAGAAGGTCTTGGTTTTGAAATTATAAGAGTTTAAATTTATGAAATTTGGCTAAATGATCAAAAAGTTTAATCATAAACAATGGTTTTTTGTTGTTTAAAATTAACAAGAGGTCTTGAGTTTGAAATGCTATGTGCATGTTTATTCTTTTCAATTTTTATGATTTTCTATTTGGTTATTAATTTCTTTTTAATTACTATGTAGTAGCTATGTGGGTTACAGTTTTTAAACACTTTCAAAGCTCAGATAAAAAGGAAAACAAAACTCATCATCTATCTACTTGTAAACCTAGGGTTTTTTTGTTCCCTTTTGCCGATACAAAATAAATTAGTTTTTTCATATTTCTAAATTGCTAAGTTGAAGTGCTTTTCTAATGATCTTTTTATTGAAATTGTAAAAACAAATAAATTTCTTGTATGAAGTTAGGGCATATTTTTTAGCAACGTCTCGGGCTTATAAAATCTCAAGACCGGCCTTAGCTTTCTGGGTTTTTACTTTCATGCTCTGCGGTTGGGATTAGCTGCCTGTGCTTTTCCCTTCCGTTTTATGTGTTTCTTCTTTGGAGGTTTCCCTCCTGTTTTAATGAATATGTTTCCTCGACCAATAAAAAAAAAGGAACTTTAACGAAAAGGTCATGATACTGTTCACTTTAACGAAAAAATATATTTTTATATTAAAAAGTCAATCCTAATACTATTCACTTTATCCTTTAGTTTGTCATTATCGTTAAAACTCAAAAATTTCAAACCCTTTTCATTAGTTTTCCTAAAAAAAAAAAAAAAAAAAAAAAAGGGTAGCCACTGGTGGGCTAGAGCCTAGATCTAATCTAACGGCAGTTGATATCCCACTTGAAAGTGAAACAACAGTTCATCAACAGCTGGACAAAAACCGCACTCCGAGTCTGTTACGGAGCATTTTAATTATTTTTAATATATATAAACATCTTATTTATGTTTAAAAAAAAAGAAAAAGAAGAGTTTTTTTTTTTTTTTTTTTTTTTTTTTTTTTTTGTAAAAAAAAAAAAGGTTTGTTGTTGGCGAAATCATGACAACTCATTCTTTTAAGGGGTAAAGAAGACTTACAGAGCATTTTAGTCTTTCTTTAGCTAGCTACAATCGTGTAATTCATCAGTGCTAGGAATCGAACTTAGAATGAACCTTGTGAAGTATGGACTTGAAATTAACAAATGAGTCCGGGTTGCCTTGTGAAGTACGAACTTGGAATTAACAGATGAGTCCGAGTGGAACCCAGGAGGAGTGCGAGTGGCTTGGTCAACCTATAATTAACAGACGAGATTAATACGAAGACCTGCTAATTGAACTTTTTAATTATACAACAGAGTATCTGATCACATATTGCACAAAACGCGCACAAACTGCTGCCCTACGTGTTTTAATACTTTACATGCATAAACTAGTATCTAGTCAATTTACAAGACTTGGGGACTGCTCCAAGTCAATGAGACAATAAAGGAAAATACAAGATTCCTAATTCAATTACAATTAAACCAAATCTAATAGGAGAACCTGAAGGAAAATGGGTATCGGGTCGGGTTTGGTATTGTAATGCGGTTCTTGAATCCACCCCAATTTTTTTTTTATTAATATAACTTTATCAAGAGATGCTCAACTGCTAACAAATTAGTAACTTGATAAAGTGATAATCATTTGTATAAAAAAAAATAAAAAATACAGTGCTAACGACTTGTTTGTGTTCACTCCACAAAATAACTTAATAACTAATATTTTAATGATAATCTAAAAAATTATCGGTTAAGATTATGAGACAGATTGTAGAGCAGAAACATATTAGTTGTTAACATATCATGAAGCTCTACCAACACTTAATCCCATATAGATGAATGATCAAAGCTCCGGTTTGTCTTTTTTTATACAATGATATATTTAACTAGGATAAAAAATAAATTGATATTGAACTGTTATCCATGAATTTAACTTCGTACCTCTCATTTACAATTTACAAGTGAAGAGGTAGAAGTTAGAAGAAAAAGAAATGATGAGATCATAATTTTTTATAAGTAAAGTAAAAATAAATAAATAAATAAATGTCTCCATTACTCCATAGTTGGGGAAATTTTTTAGTGTGTTGGAAACACGGCTTGATACAAAGTGTCAAAATAAAAGAGGTTGGAATATTACAACACTTGATGTACCAGGTCGTGTTTTCGGTTCAATAAAAAATCGGGAGACTTTGGATGCGGCCCTATCTATCAATATTCTTTGACTGAAACTTTGATGGTTTTCAATTTTTGATCAAAGTCCCTGAAGTTAATGTGATAATTTATTTCTATTATGTTACTATATTTTTAAATTAAAAAAATTAAAATTTATAGTTGTTTATGTTAATGAGATTTAAATAAAAACCCATAATTTGTGGGATTCAAAATATTAAAGTATAAATTATACTATTGTGTGTGTATATATATACAAACATGGGTACATTCATCAAAATTTAAAAAAAAGTTTTATTGTGCCAAAACATGGGTACATTCTTCAAAACCACAAAAAAAAAAAAAATAGATATTAGGCTTAATAATATTAGTAAATTTCTTCGAAAAACTTGACATAGATACATTCTCAAATCAAAGAAAAACAATGTAAACATATATGTTTAAAATGGATTAGAAAAAAATTGAATTGATTTTATATTAAAAAAGGGTACATTTTACATATAACAAATTTGTATATTTAAGAATGGGTACATTTTAAGATTAAAATTTTGAAGAAATTACATGAATGAATATATATATATATATATATATATATAAGATTAAAATTTTGAAAACATTTTTTAAAAAGCTAAAAAGCTAATTTTCTATTTATTTTGCAGATGTTTTGGATTAAAAATTAGTTAGGAATTTAATAAAGGTGTGAGTGTTAAAATTCTAAATCAATTATTAATTTTTATTTAAAAAATTTATGTAACTGACATGTAAATTCATTATTACATTAATGCAAGGGACTTGGATCAAAATATGAAAACTGATAAAGTTTCAGTCAATAAACATTAGTAATTAGGGACCCAATACTAATTTTTCCTTATATCTTTGTATAAAAATAAAAATAAAGTTTTCTATGAATAAAAATACAAGATAATTGGAGCAATGGTGCATAAACTTTAACTGAATTAGAGCAATAGTCTATAGATTTTAACTCAATTAGCGCTTTGGTCCCTAAATTAAAATTCGTGATTATTGATCTCTGAATTTACTATAATGTGGAGTAATGATTATTTTGGCTAACTCCGTTTTTACCAATTTAAACCCCTTATTTTGGATATAGAATCTAGCAGAATTAAGCAAAAAGAACATTGCTCCACATTATAATAAATTTAGAGACTAATACTCACGAAATTTTTAGTTCAAAGATCAAAATTCCAAGTTGGCCGAAAGTCAAGAATTGTTGCTCCAATTTTCTCATCAAATTACTCCTCGAACGTTGGTTTGTAAAATTATTCTTTGTAAAATAAAAGGGAATTGTTATTGACACTCCAAAATTCTCATTTTGTACTCTAAACTTTTTCTATTTTTGAAGTGTCAACAATGATTCGCAAATAAAATTGTCATCAAAATGGTAAAACAAATCAACCGAAATAAGAATAACCCTGCTCTCTTCTGGGGGCGTCCTCGGCGTATGCTTGCGGAAGCAAGCTAAAACTGAAATTTAGTTGTATGCTTGCAGGACCAGGAAGATTTTTCATTGCAAAAGATAACTAGTGTTGACTTGAATGTCACATGTTGTTGAGTTTTTTCTGTCTTAATTTACCTGGAGGGTTAAGTAAACGAAGGAGGAACGCCTCCTAGTTCCAGACAAGTTAGCAGTGCAATCTGTCGACCTCAGGACCAATGTCGTCTCGCCATTTAACCTCGAAAAACGTACAGAATGTATAAAATGGTTTTAAAACATGGTTTCTCTATCATTTTTATCCTTTTTTTAATTTTAATTTAATTTAATTTTTTATTTTTTATAACAATCGATATCATCTACATTAAGGAGAGAGGGTGATCTTAACCTCACAATAGGCTAGCAATAATGTGATTCAAATTTGCCTTTGATAAGTATCGAACCTAAAACCTCTTACTTACCAGTTCCTAGCATTTTTATCTAAGAAATGAATGTCAAATTCGTAAATTGCACATCGTGGGAAGAAACTGCACATTTGCATATGGGAGGAAACTACGCATTTGGCTTTGCAACTTTCTGTCGAACTTACACGTGTAGATGATTATCTTGATAACTACATATGTAAGTTCAGAATAGAGATGGTAATCGGCTTTTGGACATTTGGTCGCATTTTTTTCATTTGTTTGAAGCAAGGTCATATTGTATTTGTCGAATAAATTAAAGTTATTGTGACAGCTTTCCATTGGTTTTTGGTGTGAGACTCAACTATGTGAGAGATTTTTTAATGAGAAAATTCATTTTAATTTTTGGTAAAAATAATTTTTAGATTAAAACTATAAGTAAGATTAAAATCTAATTTTAGTCTCTTGATACATTAATCATCTCATTTATTAATTATATTTTTGATGTTTTAATTATTTCTCTTTTTCTTCCTAATTTTAATGTATTAATTTTATTTCATTATAATTATAATTTTCATTTCATTCATCATAATATATTTTGTTGTAAATATTTAGATAAATTAATTTTTATTTTACAATATATTTCGATATACTTTGTGTTCTTCATTTAGGTACATTAAATTCATTATAATACATTTTAGTGCATAGATTTAGGCACACATTTCAGTACATACATTTCGTGTAACATCCCACATCGCCCAGGGGAGTGATCCTTAAATGTATATTCTCATCCCTACCTAGCACGAGGCTTTTTGGGAGCTCACTGGCTTCGGGTTCCTTAGGAACTCCGAAGTTAAGCGAGAAGGAGGTTAGAGCACTCCCATGATGGGTAACCCACTGGGAAGTTGCTCGTGAGTTCCCAAAAACAAAACCGTGAGGGAATGGTAAGCCCAAAGCGGACAATATCATGCTACGGTGGTGGAGCGGGCCCGGGAAGTGATCCGCCCTGGGGCGGGATGTGACAATTTGGTATCAGAGCCTAACCCTGGTCATGGTGTGCCGACGAGGACGTTGGGCCCCTAAGGGGGGTGGATTGTGACATCCCACATCACCCAGGGGAGTGATCCTTATATGTATATTCTCATCCTTACCTAGCACGAGGCCTTTTGGGAGCTCACTGGCTTCGGGTTCTGTAGGAACTCCGAAGTTAAGCGAGAAGGGCGCTAGAGCAATCCCATGATGGGTGACCTACTGGGAAGTTGCTCGTGAGTTCCCAAAAACAAAACCGTGAGGGAATGGTAAGCCCAAGGCGGACAATATCGTACTACGGTGGTGGAGTCGGGCCCGAGAAGTGATCCGCCTCGGGCCGGGATGTGACAATTTGGTATCAGAGCCTAACCCTGGCTGTGGTGTGCCGACGAGGACGTCGGGCCCTTAAGGGGGGTGGATTGTAACATCCCACATCGCCTAGGGGAGTGATCCTTAAATGTATATTCTCATCCCTACTTAGCACGATGCCTTTTGGGAGCTCACTGGCTTCAGGTTCCTTAGGAACTCCGAAGTTAAGCGAGAAGGGGGCTAGAGCACTCCCATGATGGGTTACCCACTGGGAAGTTGCTCGTGAGTTCCCAAAAACAAAACCGTGAGGGAATGGTAAGCCCAAAACGGACAATATCATGCTACGGTGGTGGAGCGGGCCTGGGAAGTGATCCGCCTCGGGCCGGGATACGACAATTGGTATCAGAGCCTAACCCTGGTCGCGGTGTGCCGACGAGGATGTCGGGCCCTAAGGGGGGTGGATTATGGCATCCCACATCGCCCAAGGGAGTGATCCTTAAATGTATATTCTCATCTCTACTTAGCACGAGGCCTTTTGGGAACTCACTGGCTTCGGGTTCCGTAGGAACTCCGAAGTTAAGCGAGAAGGGGGCTAGAGCAATCCCATGATGGGTGACCCACTGGGAAGTTGCTCGTGAGTTCCCAAAAACAAAACCGTGAGGGAATGGTAAGCCCAAAGCGGACAATATCGTGCTACGGTGGTGGAGCGGGCCCGGGAAGTGGTCCCACCCGGGCCGGGATGTGACATTTCGATACAAATATTTAGGTACATTAATTCAATATAATACATTTCAGTACGTTATTTTAATATAATACATTTTGGTACATTAGTTTAATATAATACATTTCAGTGCATACATTTAGGTACATACATTTCAGTACTAACATTTAAATACATTAATTTAATAAATACATTTTCGGTACTAACATTTAGGTACATTAATTGAGTTTTTCAAGTTTCAAGAATGTTAAATAAAATTAATAAATTAAAAAAACTTTTGTTAGGTAAAAAAAAATTAAAATGTATATATCAATAAATTTAAATATTTAATAGGAGAAATTGAATAAAATACACATTAATTATTTTAAATTAAGGGCACAACAATGGACTATAATTAATATGTAATCTAACATAAGATTTATTTTAAATTTCAATCTTTTTCAAGATTAAAGTTAGGAAACCTCATTGATTAAAATAAAAACTAATGAAAATGGTTTGAAAACTTTGTGTCACATCCCGGCCTGGGCCGGACCACTTCCCGGGCCCGCTCCACCACCGTAGCACGATATTATCCGCTTTGGGCTTACCATTCCCTCACGATTTTGTTTTTGGGAACTCACGAGCAACTTCCCAGTGGGTCACCCATCATGGGATTGCTCTAGCCCCTTCTCGCTTAACTTCGGAGTTCCTACGGAACTCGAAGCCAGTGAGCTCCCAAAAGGCCTCGTGCTAGGTAAGGATGGGAATATACATATAAGGATCACACCCCTGGGCGATGTGGGATGTCACAATCCACCCCCCTTAGGGGCCCGACGTCCTCGTCGGCACACACGCAGCCAGGGTTAGGTTCTGATACCAAATTGTCACATCTCGGCCCGGGCCGGACCACTTCCAGGGCCCGCTCCACCACCGTAGCACGATATTATCCGCTTTGGGCTTACCATTCCCTCACGGTTTTGTTTTTGGGAACTCACGAGCAACTTCCCAGTGGGTCACCCATCATGAGATTGCTCTAGCCCCTTCTCGCTTAACTTCGGAGTTCCTACGGAACTCGAAGCCAGTGAGCTCCCAAAAGGCCTCGTGCTAGGTAAGGATGGGAATATACATATAAGGATCATACCCCTAGGCGATGTGGGATGTCACACTTTGAGTTTTAATAAAAATGACAAAAATGTGTTATAAATAAATAGTACCATGATTGACTTTTTAAAGTAAAAATATAATTTTTTTTATTAAAATGAATAATATCGAAAACATTTCGTTAAAATTCTATTGATTAAAGCCACAAGAATCGTCTGCATATACCCCAGTTATGAAGGTTAAAGCCGTAAGAATCGTCCGCATGTCATTTTTGTCAAGATCAAACAAAAAAGAAGAATTGTTTGGATGTGATGATTTGTAAGGCAGGCCCCACCTTTGTTCAAATCCAATTTGTTTGATTTGGCTCATTTATGATTGCACTATCAGTGACAATGGACAAACAACAACGCTTGGCTGCTTGTTAACTAGGAGAGATTTTTTAGTGTGATGGAAATAGAGGTAATACATCATGTATTTTTATATAAATGGTGAAAAGTTTTATTTTTTAAATTATTAACTTTTTAACATATATATCTCATCATTTGTATAATGACACGTGATGTACTATTTCGTGTGCCAAGCATAGTGAAAAATCTCTTGTTAACCAAGAGAGATTTTTTAATGTGACCGGAACACGGGGTAATATATCACTTGTCACTATACAAATGGTGACATATGTTTGTTAAAAAATAACTTAAAAAATATATATTTTTACCATTTATATAAAAACACGTAATGTACTATCCGTATTCCGATTCTCATGAAAATTTTCTGTTTAACTAGGGGACATCCACACTGTGATTGGCGCCCGCACTGTGAATTGGCTTTGGTGGTTGATTTAGGAAATGTATTTTAATTTAATGTATTAAAAAAAAAAATGCTTGGCTGCTGAAAAAGCGAAAAGCGTTGGGATATCGTTGGAAACTGACGTTTGGAAGTTTCCAAAAAAACAAAAAACTGACGTTTGCAAGTTTCCAAAAAGAAAAAATAACGTCAGTGTCCAAAAAAACAAAACACTGACGTCAAAAAGAAAAAATAACGTCAGTTTCCAAAAAAACAAAACACTGACGTTTGCAAGTTTCCAAAAAGAAAAAATGACGTTTAGGGTTACACTTTTCATATTTTCTAGAGCATTTTTTCCCTGTTCGGATCCCCCTTATGTTTTTTCTCAATTATGTGTTCCTGGGTTTTGTTTCTTTTTCGCTTGTGATGTTTGGTTTCTGGGTATACAACGACTGGCGCACACTTCGTATGTTTTATACCTTAGTTTGCTTCATTTGTTTTTATACCACAGTTTTCAACCTCTGCAATAGTATGAACAGTTTTATTCTGTATGCATACATATATTTGTCTTCTTACTTCTAGGCATTATTTGAAGTGAGATTATGTATTGGGGTTTTTTAAACTTTAATCATTCAAGAATATTGAAATTTAAGATAAACGTGATGTTAGATAACATATTGATTATAGTCCCTTGATGTGTCCTTAATTCAAAATAATTAATGTGCATTTTATTTAATGTCTCCCATTAAATATTTAAATTTATTATTATACAAAATTTAATTTATTTTTTGACTATTTATTTTTCAATTTATTAATTTTATTTAACATTCTTCAGACCTGAAAGACTCAATTAATGTATCTAAATGATAGTACCAAAATATATTATATTGAACTATAATAGTACCAAAATGTACCTAAATGATAGTACCTAAATGATATTTCAAACCTGAAGAATAATATATATATATATATATATATTTATTGAAACCTGAAGAATAATATATATATATATATATATATATATATATATATATATATATATTATTGAAATCTCTAACACAGGGCAGATTGAAATAAAAGAACCAAAGCAAGGGCTGGATTTTAGTATAGGCAGTGATCTGGGCACCCAAATGCTAACCATATCGTCATAAACGTGCCCTGAACCCTAAAACCCTAAAACCATATCCGTGAAAAAAATTCTTTGAACTGTGACATTCTGTATGTAGAGTTTTCTCGAGTCGATATAACTAGGTTTCTGGTATTGTCTGGCATAGACCCAATGAATTGGAAATTTACTGAACTTAATTTTCTACCGTCAGTGATTGCCACGTATAAAATGCCTTGCATGCGATATATATAGTATGTATATAGATTATCTCATAAGCTGAAAGAAAACAGTACAGAGATTTGATAACTGATCGGATAACTGATCAGATTACAGAATCAAACTAAAAACCAAAACAAACAACTGAGAAAACGAAAAATAGAGACTCTAGTTTATTGATAACGAAATAAAGAAAGTGCCAAAACTAATGGAGCTATAGCTAGCATCCATGGCTTAATTATCCAATAAGCGTCTTGAGTAAGGTTTCCAATGAACATTGGCTTCCCTGCCGAAGAAACTGATGGCAGTTCCTCAGGAGACTCTGCATGATTTGGACCAGAAGGCACAAGCCTCATATGATCATAATTTGCACGTGAAGATGGTGGTGGCGGAGTATATACCTTTGAAGGTGATTCGTCAGGAGACTCTTCATGATTTGTACCAGAAGGCACGAGCCTCATAAGATCATAATTTGGAAGATCATCCAACACTTCTACAGGCGGTTGGGCGAATTTATGTAGAGGATTTGGACCGGTAGGAACCTGCCTCTTTGATTCATTCTTTGCAGGATCATCCAACACTTCTACAGGCGGTTCTAGAGGATTTGGACCCGTATAAGGAACCTGCCAAAACCAAAACAAACAACTGAGAAAACGAAACATAGAGACTGTTGTTTATTGACTATAACAAAATAAAGAAAGTGCCAAAACTAATGGAGTTATAGCTAGCATCCATAGCTTAATAAGCCAATAAGTGTGTTGAGTGAGGTTTCCGACGAACCTGCTGTCTCTTTGATTCATAAATTGCAGGATCAGCATCTGGACCGCTAGGAACCAGCCTCTTGATCCAATGCTTCAAGAGTTGATGTTGCTCAGCAAACTTGGTGGACTGTTTGTTTGGGGATCCTTGATCACCAAAACAAGAAGAAGATAGAACGAGAAGGCAAGTAACAAATAAGTAGGTCTTAGAAAACTCCATATTTGATTGTTTGATGGCCACTTCTGACAGCCAATTACTCAAGCTAATTTATAGGGAGCTCCTACGTCAACCTTTTGAGACGTTTGAAATTTTCTATAAAAACTGACATATATAAAATTAGGGGTTAAAATTTAGCTGTTTATGATAAATACCCATAATCAAGGTTAAAGTGCCCACATGTGTCTCTTAATTTTTGTGATGTGAACTAAAAACTGCTACTCTTATAATTTAATTGTACCATTATTTGTATCATTTTTTTTTATAATAGAAATAGACATACATACGTTAATGGACCTTATTTTTAATAAAAATATGGTATAAATAGTACAAATGGTTGTATAATTAGGTAATAAATGTAACATCACTATTGCGCGATGCATGGTGAGTTTCTTGTGTGACAAAACACCGTAGCAAGTATTAATTAGAAAGGCCAATGCGAAACTTCCTTCCGGACTCGCTGCTCCTATAGCTGAGAAGTCAACAGCCATATTTGAAGTGTATCTATACAAGGAGAAAAACTTGTATGGGGCTTGACTTGCCACTGGACTTCGCTAAATGGCACTACAATCCACTTAAAACTCGCCACGTGGCAAGTCTTAAATATATTCTTTTGTCATTCTTTTATATTTAAAATTTTTATAATTATTTTTTTAACTAATTAATATATTATATATATTAATGTTATGTTTCCTTTTTTATTTCTTTCCCCCTATTTATTTTCTTCCCAAATCCCCCCACCACACTTTGTTTTGCCGACTTCCTCCCCTTTCTTTCTTTCCCAGTTTTGTTTGTTTGTTTCTTTTAGACTAATTCATATTATAAATATAAAAAAACCAAAAACCCTCACCCGAACCCAAAAACCCCCAATTAAAAGAAAAGAAAATGACCCTAGTGGGTTATTCATGTCACATAATCAAAGCAACTATTGTATAAAGAAAGAAAAGAAACTTACATATTCTTGGTTGCTTTCCATGATAAAATTGGAGTGGGTGTAGAACTTTTTTTTTGTAAAAAGAAAGAAACAAACAAACTGGGAAAGAAAGAAAGGGGAGAGAGTACTAAAACCTTAAACCTACTGCAAAACAAAGTTGTCCGGGGTGGGGGGGGATTTGGGAAGAAAAAAAACAGGGGGAAAGAAATAAAAATGGAAACATAACATTAATATATATAATATAATATATTAATTAGTTAAAAAAAATAAAAGAATGATAAAAGATTATATTTAAGACTTGCCACATGGCGAGTTTTGAGTGGATTGTAGTGCCACTCAACGAAATCCAGTGGCAAGCCAAGCCCCACACAAGTTTTTCTCCTATAGAAGATCCCTTGACGGTCCATGTCACGACTCATGTTCCAAATTTAGGAATTGAACGTTAGAACCCTCTTTTTGCTAAAAAACAATGCACTTTTCATCTTCCTAGGTGTTGGCTGTGGAGTAGGATTCTCTCTCATTCTATTCTCATCTCCTTCCCTTCCCTTATCTCACACATTGTTTTTTGTCTTATTTTCTCTATAAAAAATCAATATAAATTGTTGACATGATTTAACCGTAACCGTTCAAATAAGGGGAAAGAGAAGGGAAGGGAAGAAAGAATAGGAGGGGAGATAATTCTCATCTGTTGGCCGTGGGGGCGCTCCAGATTTGTCGTTTGCATGTCACTTTACCAAACCATTTTGTGATCGACAAATAACTTCTTCCTTATCACATGCCTTACCTGTTGTGATCAAAATTTTCAGTCTTTAATCTAGATGATGTGAAGGTGCTGTATATTTTGAATCTAAGGTCATGTACTAAAAAAGGCTTTATATTCCCACCAAGGGAGATTTTGTAGTTGCATGAAAGACAAGCTCACGCGATGTCTAGAGTTGAAGTTTTTTCTTATATTTTTATAGCGTGTGGGATATTCTTTTTGTATTGGCGTTTTTTATTTTTCGTTTCGAAAAGAAAAAGGATTGAAATGGACGAAATGATTAGAAGAAAGATTAAGAGAGAGAGAGAGAGAGAGAGAGAGAGGAGATAGAACGAATCATAGATTTTTTTATCTTTTTTTTTTTTTTTTAATGAAAGACAATATATTATTGACTTCAAAAAGAAGAATACATCGTATCTTGGTCAAGAAGGTCCTGAATAAGATTAAGAGCTGCTCAAACCAAACTACTTCATTGTCAATTGAAATAGCAATCTTAGCCAACCTATGAGCAACGCTATTACAAGCTTGAGGGGTATGTAGAACTTCATAGGGTGTAAAGAACTGGCAACTTGAATGATATCCCTCAAGCTTGTTATAGCGTTGCTCATAGGTATGTAGCTCACCCCCTCCTCCTTTAGTGTAGATGATATATTTTGTTAAAAAAAATATTTTGACTCATCCTACCTTTTTATCTCTCTCTCTTCTTTTTTTTTTATTTTTTTTATTTTTTTAAAATATGTTGCTCATGCAACAATTCATGCAATTTTAACAACGTGCCTGCCTTCGTAACTGGGACCCACAGCGGTTGACTCCAAGTTGTTTGTGACCGCAGAAATTACTTATAGTTCAAAAAGTTTTCCATTACTAATGGAGCGTTTACTAATCCATAAACAAATTGAAAGAAATTGGATTGAGGGGGAATTGGATTGAGAAGGAATTGAAATGAGATGGAATTAGAATCAGATTCATGTTGAAGTTGTTTATTAAAACTGTCTAGAATCGGAGTAGGAATGTTGTTGAGTCCATATAATTTGTTTAGTAATTCACTTCAATTGGAATGAAAACTGGGTTGATTACTATATTGCCCTTACATAAATAAATTATTTTCATACTAATTAATTAAATTAAGTTCTTAATTAAATTTATATAATAAAATTCATCTATATAAGCATATATAAATAGGTTTTATTTATTTATTAAAAGATGGCAAGAATGATGTTGAGTCCATATAAGTTGTTTACTAATTCACTTCAATCGGAATGAAAACTAAGTTGATGACTAAATTGCCCTTACATAAATAAATTATTTTCATACTAATTAATTAAATTAAATTCTTAATTAAATTTATATAATTAAATTAAATTCTTAATTAAATTTATATAATTAAATTAGGAAAGTGTTATTGACACTCCAAAAATCTCATTCTACACTCCTCACAAGTGTATTTTTCTTTCCTAATATAGAAAGTTTGGAGTGTATAATGAGATTTTTGGAGTGCTTATAACAATTCCTTAAATTATCTATATAAAAATATATAAATAGGTTTTATTTATTTATTAAAAATGACATAATGAGTGTCAAATGAAGGGCAATGTTGGGATAATAAGAAACAAGTGAGGGCATAATAGGAATAAAAGATGCATTCCCGATTCCCTTACCCTCAGGGAATTCAAATACCTCACAAAACTAGGGAATCCCGTTTCTCCAATTTCAGGAATTGGATTCCTTGTTTCGTGTGGGCTCCACCACTTTTTTGATTCCTTAATATTTAGTAAACACCGGAATACTCTGTAATCGGAATTCAATTTCCTTTCCTTATTCCGATTTCCTATATCTCCGTACGATTTTCCTTCTTTTTGTTGACCGAAAAGTCTTTCCACCATGGTTCGACATTTTGAGAATCTTGACATACATACTACATCACTACGATTCTGCAGTCAAGACTGATTCACAAAATTAAGTTTAATTAAACACTCTCTGGAGTGATAAAAGGGTAATTAGGCAATTGTCGTGGGCAAGATGGCGATGGCCACAACGGGTAATTAGGGTCTGAAGATATTAACCATTGTAATGTTTGTATCTCACTCTGCGTTAGGGGTGATTGGGTTGACCTTTCTCCTTAACAAAGGGAGATAGCAATTTGGGATTTAATGTTGCTTATATTATTGGAATTGATGATTTATTTTGTCATATAAAACGCTTGTTTCTTGCGGAGTAGTTTAATTGGAAATGCCAGTGTCGAAATGAACTTGGGCATTTCCACAAGGCTTTGACCCATCTGAGCTTACTTTTTTCAATGTTTAGATTTCAGCTATTCCTTTTTGTGTGGGCCCGTCTTCGGCTTTTCATTTTTGTGTAGGCCCGTCTGGTTACAGTTCTTCGTGCGTCTGCTTTTCTTGTTTCTTTGCATGCCTGCCTATGCATTAATGCATACATATATTTTTCTTTACGAATGGTTACAATTAAGCTATGTTAATATTTTATATTAGTTTTTTTTATAGAGATGATAAAACAAAAAACAAAGTGCAAGAGGATGGGAGGAATCCTACTCCATAGAACAAACCAAAGTGAGGACAACCAATAAATTGAAGCCATGTTTATTGCATGAATCTGATATGAAAAATCAACGTTAAAGTGCCTACGTGGACGTGTGTCTCCTAATTTTTCTGATGTGAAATAAAAATGGCTACTATTATCGTCTAGTTGTACTATCATTTGTATCATCTCTCTAATAGAAATTGAAGATGGAATCCATATAAGTTGGCGGATCTTATCTTTATTAAAAAAATAGTACAAATGGTGATGCAATTAGATAGGAAATGTAACATTACTAGAGCGAAGTGCATGGTGAATTTGTTGTGTGACAAACACTATAGCAAGTATAAATTAGAAGGAGGAATGTGAATCGAATCATATGGCGATACCGGGCAGGAGATCCACAGCTCGGAGGACCACCAGAACCCGTTGGACCCCTCAACTAAATGCACCGACGCGGTGAACGAGGTGAGAGAATTAGCATCTCTTTGTTGAGATCATTTTTCATGCTACCTATTATTTATTTTCAAAATATAATTTAAATTAATTAAATAAAAAACCTAAATTCCTCCACACATCATTACGCCCCACCCCACACATTACTCTATTTCCCGTCATTTCTTCAATTTTTTTTTTTTTGGATAAAACATGTGAATTGTTTTTGTTGGGGTTTGATTTGGTTTTTTGATTAATTGATGGTGAATTTGATGAGTTTTAATCAGATTTTTACTTGCTAGTATGTAATTTTGATATAGTTATAAAAATAGTGGGATATTTTGGTTTAGTTTAAAAAATAATGTTGATTATTTTATCGCAGTTCAGAAATAATGTTTATTTTGTTGCCTTCCAAAAATAATGTGGATTATTATGATTCGCTTTCATAAATAGCGCTGCACTTCCTTCTGGATTAGCTGCTCGTATAGCTGAAAAATCAAATACTAGTTTAAGAGCATCTCCAGTGGAGTTCCTAAATAGGGAGAAAAACTTGTACGAGGCTCGACTTGCCATTGGATTTTGTTTAGTGGGACTACAATTCAGTCAAAACTCATCACATAATAAGTTTAAAAATAATATTAACTTTTCATTTTTTTTATTTTAAAATTTTCATAATTATCTCTTATGCTAATTAAGGATATTAATTAGGAATTATCAACTACTAATTCATATACACCATGAAGATTCATATCCCACTGTTAAGCTGATTCCCACCGAAGATAAAAAAATTATACTAGCCTTCATGCACTCGCTCACGCCAGATATTTTTTGAATTATGGCGTACTACAAAAGACTTACATGTTTTAAATGTTTTTATATAAAAATTTGCTGTAACGGTTTTGTTTATGAAAATTTATACGAGAACTTCCCAGTGGGTCACCCATCATGGGATTGCTCTCACGCGCTTAACGATGAACTCTGAAGCCAGTGAGCTCCCAAAAGGCCTCGTGCTAAGTAGATATGAGAATATACATATAAAGTTTACAGAATCCTCACCCCTGAGCAATGTGAGATCTTACAATCCACCCCGCTTAGGAGCCCGGCGTCCTCGTCGGCACACTTCCGGCCAAAGATTGGCTCTGATACCAAATTGTCACATCCCGACCTGGGCTCCATCACATCCCAGGCTCAACTCCGCCATAGTACGATATTGTTCGCTTTGGGCCCTGACCACGCCCTCACGGTTTTGTTTCTGAGAACTTACATGAAAACTTCCCAGTGAGTCACACATCATGGGATTGCTCTCGTGCGCTACTTGCTTAACTTCGGAGTTCCGATGAACTCCGAAGCCAGTGAACTCCCAAAAAGCCTCATGCTAGGTAGAGATGAGAATATACATATAAGGCTTGCATGATTCTCATCCCTGGGCGATGTGGGATCTTACAAAAATAATTAATTATTAAAAAACATTGTTTATATGACGAAAATACGTCTGCATTATTTTGGATTGCTTTTGAATTTTTTTGTTTTGGGAGCATGTTTATCCACTTTTTTTGGTGAAGCTTGCGACCCCAAAAATACTATTCACTTTAGTATTGGCTTTATGTATAAAGATTATAGAAGAAAATCAGAAAAATGAAATCAAAATATAAAATATAGAACTTAAATCCTACGGAAAAAATTCTTCTCGTGTTCATCAAATATGAACGGTTGTGCAGGCATTTTTTCAAAAGAATATAAATGTAAACAAAAAACGACAATTCTAATATTTTATCAATAAATACGAAAATCTAAAATATTTAATAAATAACTTATTTAATGTTATTACATTAAATTTTAAATTTATTATTATATACATTTTAATTCATTAATTTTATTTAACTTTCTCTAATTAGTATATCTAATCGTCTGTATCATAATATATTTTACTAAATTAGTGTACCGAAATGTTCGTACCTTAATATATTGTAGTGAATTAGTGATACATAAGAAAATATGTAAAAATATAAGTGTACCGAAAGTTCCGTACCTAACTATATGATACTAAACTAGGTACCGAAATGTCGGTACCTAAATATATTATACTAAACTGTTATACCAAAATGTCCGTACCTAAACATATTATACTAACTTAGTCTATTGAAATGTTTGTACCTAAATATATTGTAATGAATTACTAGCAGATAAGAAAATATGCAAAAACATAAGTGTACCAAAAAATATCTACAAAAATATTTTCTTATATAAAATATTTACCATAATGAAAATTAAAATTTATAATATTTTTATAAAATTAAAATTGATAAAACTATAAAAAAAAAAAAAAAAAAGGAGACATTTGAATATGCTAGCCTTGAATAGAGTTTAAGGACTAAAATCAATTTTTAATCTTGTATAAGACATTTTTCTAAACTTCATTTTATTTAGAAATTAAAATCTAGTTTTCTATTTTTTAAACCAGCATGAGCCAATTCAAGTAACATTGAAAATCTTAATTATCCTATTTTATGTGGAAACTTTAATTGAATTGCTTGTTTGTTAAATTAATAGAAAACTAGAGGCGACATTGGGAACGCCAAAACTCAAGATCTGCAATCTGATTGATAACGGAGAATCGGAATTGATCAACAGAAGCTGGGTAATAATGAGATTGGCTTGAATATTGGTGAGGAGTGATTCGGAATTGAAACCAGTTGTCGAAGTCTGGATATTTGTTCAGCAACAATACCATGACCAACGAAGGGAGCCTAAAGAGCTCGAGAGAGAGAGAGGATGGATGCTAGTAAAAAGTGTTTTGGAAGAAAAAAACTGATTCTGAGGGTATTTATAATGAGCGCGCGCGGAGCGTCACGACAATAAAGGCTAGGCTGTTCAACAATGAGTGCCTATATAATGGGGGGATTGCTACGGAGACTTGCTCAACAAGGTCAATGAACATTTTAAATGGGTCCCATCATTAACGTAATTAACAAATTAAAAATAACATTTAAACTTAACATTTTGTCGTCTTCCCATCTGCCTCTCCGTCTTTCCTCTGTCCAATGAAACCAAGAAGCAAAGTGCTTCTCAGAAGTGCAGTAGTTCATGCCTCTCCAACCATGAAATTGGTAACCCCAGATTTGAATCAAATTTTGTTGTTGTAATTTTAGTTTCTAAAATCGTCTGCACTACGTTAGCCATCACCCACGTTATGAACACCAAATTTATGGTTTGAGGGAGGAATTAGAAAATTTTCCAAACTTTGGTTTTATCGAACCGCGGCTTCTCTGTTCTTCCAGTTCTCATATAATCTCATCTTTTTGTATTTTGTGCCATTACAATTAAACCATTTTAATATTTTATATTGATTTTTTTATAAAAATAATAAGATAAAAAAAAATAATGATATAAAATATTAACGTAATTTAATCGTAATCGCATAAATAAAAAAAAATAAAAATATATGAAAACTAGCAGGGTAAAAAGCTAGATCCTTATCGGAAGGAGCGACTGTGAGGGGAGAATTTTTTTTTTTTATTTTTTTATTTTTTTTATTGTGTTTTTGAGCGAGTCTTGCTGGCAATTCCGGAACTTTCACAGCGGAGCCTCCGGGCCGATGTTATATGGGCCGTTTGATGCATATCCTACGGCTGTTAATTAATTTTCATTTTAATGTTTTTCACATAAAAAATCCTGCCTCTTTCCTCCATGTCCTCTCTCACAATTCCACATCTCATTTTTCCAGAAACCAGCTCAATTTCATATCATAAAATCCGGCTCCCTCTCCTCCTTCGACACTGCACTCGGGTTTTTGAGGTGTTTAATTTGTTGGATTGATTTATTTTCTGTTTCAGATCAATAACCAAGATGGCTGTTGAAAATCTGAGATGCGGGAGGCGAGGGGAAAGTGAAAGGTGAAACGTGCAAAAATGGGATGTACTGAAAATTTTGAAAAAAATTTGAAATAAATTACTGGCGAAGAGAAGAAGGTGAGGATTGTGAGAGACAGGGCAAAGAAGATGGTAAATAAGAAAACTAATTCAAACTAATCCTCGCCGTTCAGCGTTTATTAACGCTTATATCTTGTTGGGAGTATTTTTACTTACACCTTTAATTACTGGGTATGCTCACCAGTAACCACTCATCTTAAAGCTTGCCGTGCGTCCTACTAACTATAAAATGAGGATTTTCTTTAGAGGATTCAGAAGATTTTTTAATTGTATTCATTCATCTTAAATTATACGGTTAATTTTTATCAAGTATTATTAATATTCAATTTTAAATAAATAATTAAAAATAATTCTACGATGTACGATAAATGATATAATTAAAGAATTTTTGAGATTCTCACAGAGAGGATCCGGAGATGATTCTTATTCCTAACTAACCATGTTAATTTTTTAATTGATTATCTTATTCTAGTTTAAAATATATTTAAAATTTGCCACTTAGTACTATGATCCGGTGATATTCTTCTTCACTCGAAAATGAAATGTCTTAGGTTCGAGTATCATGGATAACGAATTCGATATCAAATTTGGTTGTCAATTCTGTGGCTTAGCAGAACTCCCTCTTCCCTCAGTGTAAAAATATCGATACAATAACAATAAAGCCTTTTCCCACTAAGTAGGATCGGCGTATGAATCCTAAAACGTCATTCCACTCGTTTCTGTGCCATGCAGTGTAAAAATATTGATGAGTTCAAAAAATAAAAAATAAATAAAACAAAACATAAAATAATTTAAAAAGTTCAATATTATGGGCCCCACCTTTGCCCACCCATCACCCTTCTTTCCCACTCATCCGTCGCCCCTTCCCCCACCCCCAACTCTGTCCTCCTTCCTCCTTCCGCAAACTTTAATTTTTCATTGGGCAAGCTTTAATTTTTCCACACTAATTCTTCTTCCTCTACTGGCTCCCTTAGCGCAAAGATTCGACGGTGCTGATGATTATTCAATACTTCTGTTTTTTTTTTTTTTGATACTTTAGATGCGGTCTCCGCTTCCTAATATTATTTGACTGAAATCTTAATGATATTCGAAGTTTGATCAAAGTCTTTTGACATTGTACACCTCATTATTTTATTATTAATATTTATATTTTTATAGTTTTGACATTAATTGTTTGATATTTTATGAGATTTATAATCCTACAAATTTAAAATCCATCATTATAATACTATCAGAAATGACTAAAATAAAAAAATTTCAAACATTTTGATTGAATAAATGGATAAAAACTATGTAACAATAAGAAATAATAAATGGCAAAAGAATGTATCCATAATGTTAAAAAAATTGGTATATTTCACATATAACAAAGTGGTACATTAATAAAGAAGAATGGGTACATTATAAATAAATTAGGGTACAAATAAAAGATTAAAATTTTTTGAGTACAAATGAAAATTTTAAAAATATGGGCGCAAAAAGAAATTAATACATGGGTACAAATTAAAACTAAAATGAAAATACTACAAATTTTAAAAAATGTTGCAAATTAAAAGTGGGTACAAACTAAAAGTATAAATATATGATAAAAAATTTAGCCATAAAACATAAATATGCTATATGTAATTTTTCTATCATTGATTAATTATATAATGTCACGTGATGGTAAACACATGGGCACAAATACAAATAAAACTTTAAAAAATATGGGTACAAAAAGAAATTAATATATGGGTACAAATTAAAACTTAAAATGAAAATTGGTACAAATTAAAAAAGGTTTGAAAATTAAAAGTGAGTACAAACTAAAAGTAAAAATATATGATAAAAAATTTAGCCATAAATATAAATATACTAATTGTAACGTTTTTAACACTAAAGGAATATATTTAAAAATAAAAAATATTGTATTATTGAAATAATTAATGATATTATTAATACCCAGTGATCTTGATAAAAAATTGAAAAGAAATAAGGTTTTAATTAATGAAGTAGCAAAAGGAGGGATGAGAACCTAATTTCTCTTTTTTTTATTATTATTATTTTTTATTTTCCCTTGTTTTGTTGAATTTGTAGGATTGGCAACACAAAATAAGCCATGGAGGAGGGCGGCAACAGCGACGGTGCTGACATGAAGGGTAGTGGCGGCGACGGCGACTGCGCTGGCACGTTGGGTGTTAGTCGGGAACTTTGATTTACGTTTACAGTAAATGCGGGTTTAACGGGATAGCACCAATAAAATCGACTTACGGAACTTCTTGATTTTTTCACTGCCCAGCAGCTTTTTTCGTTCATCTCCATGCCCAAAGCTTTAACCTCCATCTCACCGTCTGTTGGGTTTTTTTAAAATTTTTTTTTTATTATGTTTAATAAATTAAACATAAATCATTTCAAAAATTATTCGATGTTAAAGTTAACTTTTGCTAGTTAGTGGGACACATAACAAGCTATAAGATGGGTGATGAGCGGGTGGTAGCAAAAATACTTTCCATCTTTTTTGCTTGACTTTGTATCCACACCCAACTACATCCCACTACATGTAATGAAAACTAGGCTATAGAACAATTAGTGCCTATGCATGGACCCTTGACTTTATGATCACAAAGTATGATTTTGCTCGGTCTTTGTTTCACTTTGTATCCACACTTACACTTCACACTAATGGGATTTGGATCCAAATTGTTGTGATTTTAATAATCCTTATATTATAATTGTTTATCGTATATTATGCAGTTAGAAATTATTTTGAATTTTATTATTTAAAATTAAATACAAATAATATCTAACAAAAACTGACTGTACGATATACGATGAATGATTAAAATGTGATTATCTTTTGATCCTCACAAAAAAAATTCGAAGAAGATCCTCATCCCCACTAATGTAATGAAAACTAGGCTGTACAACAATGAGTACCTATACAATAGACTTGTTGACTTTCTAATCACAAAGTTTGATTTTGCTCAATCTTTTTTTTCTTGACTTGGTATCCACACTTAACTACATCCCCTATGTGTAATAAAAGTTAAGGCTATACAACAATGAGTGCCCATACAATGAACCTTTTGACTTTCTAATCGCAAGGTAAGATTTTGCACGATCTTGTTGCTTGACTTTGTATCCACACCTAACTGCATCCTGCTACGTGTAATGAAAGCTAAGGTTACAGAACAATGAGTTCCTATACAATATACCGTTGGACATTTTAATCACCAAGTATGATCCACACCCAACTGCATTCCCACTACTTTACAACAATGAGTGCTATACAATATACCCTTTGACATTCTAATCCCCAACTGCATTCCCGATGCTTTACATTCTAATCACCAAGTATGATCTACACCCAACTGCATTACCACTGCTTTACAACAATGAGTGCTATACAATATACCCTTTGACATTTTAATCACCAAGTATGATCCACACCCAACTGCATTCCCACTGCTTTACATTCTAATCACCAAGTATGATCCACACCCAACTGCATTCCCACTGCTTTACAACAATGAGTGCTATACAATATACCCTTTGACATTCTAATCACCAAGTATGATCCACACCCAACTGCATTCCCACTGCTTTACATTCTAATCACCAAGTATGATCCACACTCAATCACCAAGTATGATCCACACTCAACTGCATTCCCACTACTTTACAACAATGAGTGTTATACAATATACCCTTTGACATTCTAATCACCAAATCACCAAGTACGATCCACACCCAACTGCATTCCCACTGCTTTACAACAATGAGTGCTATAGAATATACCCTTTGACGTTCTAATCACCAAGTATGATCCACACCCAACTGCATTCCCACTGCTTTACATTCTAATCACCAAGTATGATCCGCACCCAACTGCATTTCCACTACTTTACCTTATAATAACTAAGTACGATCCATACCCAACTGCATTCCCACTACTTTACATTCTAATCACTAAGTATGATCCACACCCAACTGCATTCCCACTGCTTTACAACAATGAGTGCTATACAATATACCCTTTGACATTCTGATCACCAAATCACCAAGTACGATCCACACCCAACTGCATTCCCATTGCTTTACAATAATGAGTGCTATACAATATACCCTTTGACATTCTAATCACCAAGTATGATCCACACCCAACTGCATTCCCACTGCTTTACAACAATGAGTGTTATACAATATACCCTTTGACATTCTAATCACCAAGTATGATGTTGCTCAATCTTGTTGCTTGACTTTGTATCCACACCCAACTGCATTCCCACTGCTTTACAACAATGAGTGCTATACAATATACCCTTTGACATTCTAATCACCAAGTATGATGTTGCTCAATCTTGTTGCTTGACTTTGTATCCACACCCAACTGCATTCCCACTGCTTTACATTCTAATCACCAAGTATGATCCACACCCAACTGCATTCCCACTGCTTTACAACAATGAGTGCTATACAATATACCCTTTGACATTCTAATCACCAAATCACCAAGTACGATCCACACCCAACTGCATTCCCACTGCTTTACATTCTAATCACCAAGTATGATCCACACCCAACTGCATTCCCACTACTTTACAACAATGAGTGCTATACAATATACCCTTTGACATTCTAATCACCAAATCACCAAGTACGATCCACACCCAACTGCATTCCCACTGCTTTACAACAATGAGTGCTATACAATATACCTTTTGACATTCTAATCACCAAGTATGATCCACACCCAACTGCATTCCCACTGCTTTACATTCTAATCACCAAGTATGATCCACACCCAACTGCATTCCCACTGCTTTACAACAATGAGTGCTATACAATATACCCTTTGACATTCTAATCACCAAATCACCAAGTATGATCCACACCCAACTGCATTCCCACTGCTTTACAACAATGAGTGCTATACAATATACCCTTTGACATTCTAATCACCAAGTATGATCCACACCCAACTGCATTCCCACTGCTTTACATTCTAATCACCAAGTATGATCCACACTCAATCACCAAGTATGATCCACACTCAACTGCATTCCCACTGCTTTACAACAATGAGTGTTATACAATATACCCTTTGACATTCTAATCACCAAATCACCAAGTACGATCCACACCCAACTGCATTCCCACTGCTTTACAACAATGAGTGCTATACAATATACCCTTTGACATTCTAATCACCAAGTATGATCCACACCCAACTGCATTCCCACTGCTTTACATTCTAATCACCAAGTATGATCCACACCCAACTGCATTCCCACTACTTTACATTCTAATAACTAAGTATGATCCATACCCAACTGCATTCCCACTACTTTACATTCTAATCACTAAGTATGATCCACACCCAACTGCATTCCCACTGCTTTACAACAATGAGTGCTATACAATATACCCTTTGACATTCTGATCACCAAATCACCAAGTACGATCCACACCCAACTGCATTCCCACTGCTTTACAACAATGAGTGCTATACAATATACCCTTTGACATTCTAATCACCAAGTATGATCCACACCCAACTGCATTCCCACTACTTTACAACAATGAGCGCTATACAATATACCCTTTGACATTCTAATCACCAAATCACCAAGTACGATCCACACCCAACTGCATTCCCACTGCTTTACAACAATGAGTGCTATGCAATATACCCTTTGACATTCTAATCACCAAGTATGATCCACACCCAACTGCATTCCCACTGCTTTACATTCTAATCACCAAGTATGGTCCACACCCAACTGCATTCCCACTGCTTTACAACAATGAGTGCTATACAATATACCCTTTGACATTCTAATCACCAAGTATAATCCACACCCAACTGCATTCCCACTGCTTTACATTCTAATCACCAAGTATTATGATCCACACCCAACACTGCATTCCCACTGCTTTACATTCTAATCACCAAGTATGATCCACACCCAACTGCATTCCCACTGCTTTACAACAATGAGTGCTATACAATATACCCTTTGACATTCTAATCACCAAGTATGATCCCAAGTATGACATTGCAACAAACTTGTAAGATGATGTATGACATTGTAATTTTTAAAACATAAGGTATGAAGTTGTGGTTTGACCTATAATTGAGATAATTTTGTATAATTTACCCTAATTTTATTGTTTCTTAGTTCTATTTTGTCCTTTGCTTATTAGGAAACCAAATTTAGGCTCCTTTTTCAGTTTATTGTTTTTTATTCACTGCCCATTCCTTTATTAAAATTGTTACAGATATCATTTTCCTTCATTAAATTGTCATAGATATTTTTGTTCACTGTTAGGGTCGGGCTTCCGTCTTTGTAAATTAGGGGGTTGCACTGCGTTCGTTTCTGTGTTTCTTCATAGTTTGCTGTTGTTTGCTTCTCAGGAAACTGAATTCAGGTTCCTTTTCCACTTCACATCATTTGAATATCCCTGTGTTGCATGGTTGTTTTTCCATTTCTGGGTATCAAAGCATGCATTCACAAGGCAGGCACCAAAGATATCATTACTGAGGTATTTGTCTATCCATTCTTAATTTTGTTAGGTGCTAGACAAAGCAGGCACCAGGTGAAACAACACCCTGTTTGTAATTTTGTTGAATGATTAGTATATTTGTTCCAAACCCCATTTCAATTGTATTTGTATTTCTGTCCATTCATGGATGATTGGTGTAGCTGCTATGATTGTCAGATTGTATATATTGGTTATTGGTTGACTGAATAAGTTCGTTGAGCAAAGAATCTAGATGCTATTTCAGTGTATATGAAGACGGAGTGTGGCTGTGAAATATATGATTACATTGATCAGGCATGATGAGTATGACAGAGTCCGAGCAATGTTTCTTGGTGACTCAGTGTAGATGCTATGCTTTTAATTTAGCGATTTTTTTCTAGCAAGAGTTTCGTGAGTTTTTTGTTCAATTTTTCTCTCTTCATTTGATTTTTTTATTCATGTGCTGAATTATGGTTTTTTTCTTTAAATTGAAGAACTAAAAATGGCAAGCAAACTAAAAAGTAATTAGATTATGAAATGGGTATTTTGGTTTCTCATCATATCTTTGATTTGTAATTTTCATTTATTCATGTTCTTTATTGTATTTTTGGTTTTCTCTGCTTCGTTTATTTCATGCTTGCGTGTTCTTTTGTGTGCCTGATGTCTTTCTCTACAAGAAGTTTGTTGTTGTTCTTAACTAAGAGATATAATTTCAGGGATTATGTTTGTGCATTCATACAAAATATTTCTTGAGGATAAATGGGTTTGTCAGGACCTGTTTTCACTACAAATAGGATGCATCTTTTTTTATAAAAGAAGAGAATGGTGAATTGCTAAAATTTCATTCTTCATCTTGATTTCTTTCATGATGCATTTTCTTTCATTTTATTTGATTCTTCCATTAGCTTTGCTAATTGCTACCAGAAAATTTGAAATTGAATAACAATTACATGCCAAATGGACTTTAGAGATCAAGCATGGAGTGGAATGATAGGAGAGGTCGTCACTTTCTCTCAGATCTCTCTGGACAAGGTTTCCAAATAGTTTTCCCTTATTTTTTGTACTGGTTTTTTTTTTTTTTCCTAGTTTAATGAGATGTAATTAAATAGTTAATTTACCATACTAATGAATGAACTTTTTTGAATTTTTAGTAATAAACTAGCTAGTAGTGCCTGCTCGATGCTGCGAGTTTGAAAATTGTACGAAACGTTGTGTTCAAAAGATATAGATATGATGGTTTAAAGCTTTAACATTGTTTATAACAAAGATTCAAAAAATTTTGCAGCCTAAACATTTAGCTGGTGCAATGTATGTTTAAAAGTTGTTTGTCCATATGCAAAATATACCATAGTCATCCATTTTGTTGCAGCAGTTATACATAATTTTCCACCAGCAGCAACCTTTGCACACAAAAGGCTATCAAATCTGTGTTCATCTACAGGCAGAAAATAGTACACCCATCTATTGTAATCTAGGAGTTCTATGTAAGTTTCGGTGAGCAGTAGCGCTTAGAAAACATTACAAAGAGATGGTGTGTACATGCAAAATATACCACAGAGTGTTTATCACCGAGGATTATTTACATCCCAAAAAAAAAAATTAGAAGCATTGTCTGATGCAGATTAAGGTAAAGCTGGAAATTTTTTCACCCAGAGTGACTAGAGTTATGGTGGAGTATTTTTCACGATGGGGAAACCAACCTAAACAAAAGGAAAAGAATGGGAAACATTTAGATAGGCATTAAACTCTTTTTCGCTTGTGTGATTCTGCAGTTGTGTCTGGTGTTGACATAGAAGATGAAACCGTAGTTGAGGATACAATAATTTCCCTTAATTTCTCTGGAGTTCTTGGCTCAATATTTGTATTGTGAGAAACATTTTAAATGAGAATATCACTTGAATTAAAATTGCTTCTTCTATTGCCAAAACGCAGGCGAAATTTTTAATTTTTTAATTTTTTAATTTGCCCTATCAATCTAAGAAACTCATTGGGTAATTGTTGTTGATCCACCAATCTCTAATATTGATTCACTAATTACTGAAGCAGTGATTTCATTGGTGTGGTCCTCAAGAATCAAATTTACTTTGTACTTATATTTAACGATTGGGGTGATATACATTTGACACAATCGATGATTCAAGCGAGAATTTTTTTTTGTACCAAAGCATTAAACACGAAATAGTATTGATGTTAAGTGAGGAAGATAATAAATTATTGATCATATATAAATCGGAGAAAAAATGGGGACAGGTTATGTTTAAATTTGGATACAGGAAATTGAAACAGAGGATGTTACACATTACTATGGCATTGGAATCTGATTGGGGTGTTTTTGGTAAACCAGCTATCCACTCACTGGATTCTTATTTGTATTCTATCTGCTCAACTTGGGTTTAGCCAAAATAGTGTGTTTTCCTACTGAGTTATCGTGCATTAGATGTTAAAAAAATGTAATATTGTGTTTTCTTACTGAGTTATCCTTAAGAGTGCATTTGGGGTCCTACAATTCCTGTGTTGAGCTTCCGGTGCACAGTTGAGAGACAAGGAAGTGTGAAGAGATCAATGTTTAGGATTTTTGTTCGGCCACCATTGGCGAAGTGAAAGGTAAGTCTTCCCGATACTATTTTGGGTTTGAAAGAAATGACAAATGAAGTCGGTCATAGTATACGTAGTAGGTATACTAAGATATACCGTTATCAAAGTTTAGTGTGTGTTGGATTCGAAATATTTCTAAAATCTTTTTTTTTCTTTTGTTATTTTCAGTGAGGCCAAAAGAGAAGAGTCGGTTGAGAGAAAAAGAAGACTCACAGTGAGAGGCCAGTTTCATTTGTGATGTATCTCGAATAGGGTGGGTTCAAAAAACCGAAAACTGAAAAAAATAAGACCGAGGTCGAAAAAAACTGAATCAAACCGAAATATATTTTAATTATTAAAAATAAAAACAAAAATTACAGCCAAGGGGGTTCGAGCCCCTTTGTGCTTGGTTGAGTATCTTTCACTTGAACCATTTTCACAGCAAGATTTTTCTTGTTAATACCATTATGAGTAGCATATTTATTTAACCCTAGCCGCTCCCAATTCCCATCTTCCATCCCAATCCCCACTTTTCTTTAAGACATTAAAGACTGGTTTGATATTACAGTGCTTTGAAAAAAAAATTGTTTCTGTTATGTTGTGAGAATAAGCAGCTGTGAAATAACGCAGCAAAATGTTTGGTAAACTTTTTTGTGAAAGTGCTTTTGGAAAAAAAAAAAAAAAACAGTGTTATATTGTTTGGTAAACTTTTATGTAAAACAGTTGTAACTGTGTAAAATGACCAAAAAGGGTATAATACTAGATATGTTATTAATTTAATTTTCTTAACAAATAAAGGTGAATTACTAAATATACTTGCTTGATCTTAATGTACTCTTTTTTCCTACGATTAGGAGCATTTTTCTCATTAAATTTTTGCTACGTAACGAGATTTTGTTATTTTTAATCATTTTATTAGTATTAATTCATATATTTTCCCCCATTAAAACTCTTTCCACCAAACTCATTGAAAAAGTACAACTCCCAGAGAGTTCCCCATGAACATGCATCTCTCCTTTCTCCCTAAAAACCTCACCGACTTCACCAAAAAAATATGATTTTTTTTTTGTCCATCAATCTGCGTCCAAATTCGAAGGCACGAACCAACTACAAAGCCCACACTCTGCTACTGCTACAACATCGAATTAGACACAGTCAAACCCAGATCATCAAATCTGCAACCTCTAGTTCGAAGCCATACCTGCAATCTCTGCCATTGAACTTGAACAAAGCTCAAATCGAATAAAGCCTGAATTGCTTGCTGTTGCACCATGAATCTGAATCTCACAAACCTAGTTCGCATTTTGACGAAGTCCCAGTTGGAGTTACGGAGGTGCATGCTTGGATCTAATCTCACAAACCCAGTTGGAGTTACGGAGGCACATGCTTGGAGACGGTCGTGGAAGTTGGGTCATAATCGCTAGCTCCGACGGTCGTGGATCGCCGTGTCAGGTTGAAAGAGGGCGCTGACGATTTCGTCAATTTGCCCAATTTGATCTCCATGAGTCGGTTGATTTCAGGTCCTTTCCTTGGATGGTAACAAGTACTAATTTGGTTTTTCCGGAACAAAAATTGCTGCTTTTATGGTTTTGATTAATTTATTCATCTTTTGAAGTTTGAGAATTTGGAACTGGTAAGCAAGATGATTTGATCTTCAAACCCAATAAGAAGGAGAAACGGAGGAGGGTATTTTTGAGATTGTGAAAGTTTCATTAAAATTCTACTGTTCACTAAAAAGAAAAGGCTGGTTTTGAGAAGCATCATTTTGCTGCTTCAGATTTTTGTCACTTTTTAGCTTAAAATGACAATGACTTTGAAAATAAGCAGAGTTACCAAACACAAATTTTACTCCAATTTTTTTTCATCCCTGCTTTTTTGTAAGCACCTCAATGCCAAAATGGGGCTAACTAACCCGCTCCCAATTCCCATCTTTCATCCTCTCTCTCTCTCTCTCTCTCTCTCTCTCTCTCTCTCTCCCCCCCCCCCGGGGAACCCAGCGGGTTGCCAACAATTTCTTCCATTTTTTTTGCCTGATTTTTACATTTCTTCTACTTTTTTCTTGATTTTACATTTTCAAGGGAACCCGTTTCAATTCTTCGTTGAAACTCTATATTCCCATAGCCACAAAGGTAAATGATTTGCTCTCTTTGTTAGACAACTCTTGCCTTCAATTGGTTTAGGTTTTTGTAACACTGATCTAACTATATATATATATATGTGGTCTGAAAATTAACTACATGATTTGGCTCTAATTATTTGGAAGTATATATTTTCGTTTAGGGTTTTGATTTCTTGATGCCTTGCCAAATTCTTGTAGTTATTAGAATAACTAATCTGTGTTTCTGATTGTTCTAATTCATTGTGTAGACCCAAAGCCTATTCTGCGCAAGAGAAGATCATGCAAGCTTTGTTTTTTGGAATTTTTTTTGCTATTGAAGAAGAAGAAGAAGAAAGAAAAAAAAAATCAAATCGGACCAAAACCAAACCGAAGAAAATTGAAACGAACTGAAATTTCGGTTCGGTTTTGGTTTTAGCAAAAAATTAAACCGTTTTGAACCAAACCCAGCCCTAATCTCAAATGCTATTGGTTATTCCTTTATTTTTTTTGGTATTCTTTTAAAGCTATAGTGTTTATTAACAACTGTTTCCATTTCTACATTCCCTAAACCCTCTCTGGAAATTAATTAAAATGATTTCTGGTACACGCAATATATGTTACAATTGTTCTATGTGAAATCATATCTTTTACTGCCAAAATTGGGATTTATTAGTTCATCCAAGTATTTGTAAGTTGGTCTGAAAAAACTCTTTTACATTAAGCACGTCTTTAGATTTTTGGTCAAATGGGACATGGAAACTCAAATGCTGTTCGTTATTCCTTTAATTTTTTTTAGTATTCTTTTGAAGATCTCCATATCGATTGCTGCTTCTGTTTCTTATACAAACACAATATATTTTGCGATCACAACTTTTGTGATCAGAAACGTTTAAGTTCATCCAGTTAATTGTACAATGACTTTTGATGTCAGCTAAATTAAATGTAAATGGAAACCAAGCCGTTGATCCTACCAGCTCAATTCACCCATCTCTTGCTTATTTAAATTATTTGAAGATGCCTATGTTGATCGGTGATTTTGAAGTGATTACCTTTCTTTATACAAGTTCTCTTCACAAAGAAACTTATATTATAGTTTCACTTTTCCTTGCTTTCGCACAGGGGGAGGTGTCTGGGCATGTAATTACTCGCTAATTTTTTTATCGTTATCTTCAATATTAATATCACCATTTTTTTTTTTTGGGTGCTCAACGAGTGGTTTGGCAGATAATAGATAAAGGTTTTAATGCATTCATTTAATGTTATTGCAGATCCACTACATTCTTCAAGAAGTTCGGTTTACAGAACCGAAGCCGTTTAAGCACAAGGTGTCCCAGTTTATAGCTGGGGTATTATAAACTTATTTAAAAAGTTCAATATTATCATTGCTGATCCTTAACATTTAACAATCAAAGCTTGAGTTTATAATATGTCATTTTAGGGATGGTTGGGGCAGGTGTAGGAAATGAAATAAGAATTGACATTTTGAGGCTTACCCTTTGGTTGGTGGCTGAGAAAAATGGGGGAAAAGGAAAAGAAAATTGCAGTGTTGAGTAGCTCAATGGTGGTGTTTATGCAGTGCATTTAAAAAAAAAAAAAAAAATTAAGTCCAGATGTAATTTTGTTTGTGGTTTTCTTTTTGCTGATTTTCGAAGTAGTTGTGGGAAGCGGTTCTTTTGAACCAGTTGAAGTAATTTCTGTGATTGCATGTGGAGTGTGTTTTTGAATTTGGTAGTCGATCTCAAAATGTGGTGGCCTTTTGGGGAATTCAGGGTTCCTCCAAATCTGAATTTGGTGTGTGTTTTGTGTGTTTAGCTAAGGTTGATTTTAATTTTGCAGACAGTTTGGTTTTTTGAAAATTTAGGTTTGGATGAGACAATGATGATGAGCAAAGGAGAAGTGCCAGACTTGCAGTAGGCCTTAAAAGTGTAAATCATCTTTCGCATCTCGGTTATTGTTTAGGTGAGGTGTTCTATTTACATGCAAGTCTTTTGAGTCTTGAATATTTTAGGCATTGTGTCAACAATTCAGGATGATTGTAAAGCAGTACATATAGCGTTGATGTCTTTTACTTTACACGTGTATTTGTTTCGTTGGAATTAAACTTGCAATATACAGATTTATGCCAAGGAAAAGTCAGGGCCTTTGAAGCCTGTTATTCTTTGTTAGAGTTTCTGTTACAAAATTAGGAAGCTATCATGTCCATTTATGCTTCTATTTGGTAAGATTAGGGTGATAAAGATTTGTAGGGTGTTTTCTAAGTTGTTTTGGAGCTACATTCTTTTCTTCTAAGACTGCATTAGGAAGCATTTGTTCAATTGATGCCTTATGGAAAATTTTCGTTATTTAATCCTCTTTTTCTTTTAGTTTCGTGTTAGCGTATGGTGTATTTTGCTTTGCTTGTTGGTTATTGGATGTGCCGTAGAGCATCTTTATGTGGAACTGATTCATAGCTGTTGCGGATTATAGCAACACTTTGTTTTGATTTGTAAACAAACTACATACTATATCTTTGTCATGGGTTGCAGTATAACGTTTAACGGTTGAATTTGCAAAACCATTTGGCAATCTTTTTAGAAACTTACTGTTCTTGCCAGATGCTCAAGTATCACGTCTTCTACTTTTCTACTTTCCCTTTTTTATGTTTTTCCTCAACGTAATAGGTTGATTACTTAAAACTATGATATTGATGGCGCAGTGCAATCTACAAATGAATGTTTCTTATAGCATGCATATCCATATATAGCAAGCAAAATTAGACTTCATTGGTTCTCAGGTACTACGTTTTTTTAGTTGCTTTGTGTGGAAACTATTCATGCATGTTGCAACTAATACATTCAGCGCTCGCAGCAAAGCGCGGACACACATTTTCTAGTTAAAACTATTAAACAAAACATCAAAACAAAAATCGACATACTTGAAAGTCTTGTCCATTGCCTCTGGGCGGGGACGCCTTATTGGAAGATTCACACCTCAAACTTTATCGCTAATCTAAATAGCCAAAATGATCATTATCGTCTAAACATTATACCACAATAACAAAACATGCAAAAACAAAAGTTAAGTTCAATTTAACGTACCTGTAACCTATCAATTTCGATAGTTGACATAGCCTCATGCATTACCTGCATATCCCACTTCACAAATTTGAGTGCTAAATCCATTCTCCCTCTAACAGGTTCAACCAATGAAATTTTCTCACAACCAAAAATGTTGACACACAAAAATATATTGGTCAGCGAATTAATAAGCATATAGAATGAATTATAAACACACCCAATAGTATACAATACATAGCGGCAACAACACAACACATCCAGATACCTATGATGGTTTTCCGCAATTCTTCACCAGTTGTTTTTGCAAACAACCCCATGTTGCTTTTGCCCAATTGTAGTCTGCAATTGTTCGAACATCTTGACAACTGAAAGCTATGTTCCAAGAGATGGTACTACCATAATACAAAGATGCAAACACAATAGGCATACAAAATCCTCGCGATTCTCTTGTGTTTTCCCTGTTACTACTGTAATCATAGCAAATTCAATATTTCGCCTAATAACTCTTGCAACTGTTTTAAAAATAAAAAAAAAATTTAATGAGACCTTCCTCAGATTTTGAACATCGTTCATTAAGGTTTACATCTCGAGCAAAGTTAGGCAATCCAAGCAACTCCTCAACTTCGAACCCTATAAACTTTTCACACCTATCACCAAATTTGAATTCGGATGTCTCGGCATTGATAGAATTAATTATTCTAAGCGTAAATTACAATTTGCACCCTCAATTTTGGTTGCAATTGCAACCTCATAAATCATCTTTAAAACATATTAATCTTGTACATTTACTATTATTTCATTTCAATTTCATACACCTGTTAGTCAATCCGTTAAATTGGTTGTTAAGTGGTGATGTGAAAAACATAAGGGTAAATTATACAAAACTACCTCAATTATGGGTTGAACCACAATCTCATACCTTATGTTTTAAAATTTACAATGTCATATCTTATTTTACGAATTTGTTGTAATGTCAGATATTCGTCACTATCAATTTTTATGTTAAATGATGACGTGTCTTAAGAGGCTCAATCCTTAAAAAATTAAAAAATTAAAAATTTTTATTTTAAAAATGTAGGACCCACTCCCCATAACCCATCGGGGTTCTACATCTCTCCCAGAACCCTAACCCAAATCAACATCCAGTTCCTTGAGGTTTGCCACCGAGAGCTACGCCATGGAGAAAGGACCTAGATACAAAGCCTACGCGGAACTCTGAGAATTGTGGCTAAGGAGGAAGTATATGTTCCCAGAGGAACTTGAAGAATCCGAATTGAGATTGACCCCATTGAAGAAACAAGTCAAATTTAAAACCCATCAGACCAATTCGTGAAAAGGGTCTTCCGTTCTCGCTCAATAGAGATTTCCTAGTTAGTATTAGTAAATAGGAATATGGATAAAAAAACGATCCGGTTGTTTCTTTCTACAATTCAATCTTGTTACAAAAGTCAAACTCCAAAGAATACCAAAGACTTTCGGGGTTTTTTTTTCTTTCTATTCAATCTTTCTTTGATGTTTTATAGCCTGGGAATTTGACTACCACTTATAATTCTTTTGTTTTTGTTTTTTCGTTGTTCGGAATGTAACTGGTAAATGACAAAGTTCGATGAATTGTTCCAACTCCTGGATGCATTCTTTTCCCCTTTAATTTTGATGTTAGTGCAAATACTCTGTGCCATGGTTGTGCTGGTTCTTGATAGGTAAATATATGTATGGAGGTCAAGGTGGGCGCTGGTGACGGGGAAGAAGGTGGAATGGGGAAGAAAGTTGAGGGTGATGGGTCCACATTTTTTAATTTTTAATATTTAATTAATTTTTAATTCAGTCTTAAACCACGTCAGCATTTAACAGATAAATTATATTAATAGAAAAAATAACAAATGTCTGACATTATAACAAATTCATAAGATGAGGTACAACATTATCACTTTTAAACAAAAACATGAGGTATGAGATTATGGTTCGATCAATAATTAAGGTAATTTTGTGTAATTTACCAAAAACATAAAATCACATATTTTGATGATGTGACAAATAAAAATAATTAAATATTAAAAAAATTATTTAAAAACAAAACTAAATAAAACAAAGTGGGCTTCACCCCCTTCTTCTCCAGGTTCATCGCAGCGTCCGAGCCCTGCTAGACTTCGCCGGCATCAGAGAACCGATCGCGACTGATCTCTGTTTACCCAGTCACCGTTCTTTGCTTTGAGGCCAACCACTGCATTGCATCTCCCACAACTCCCCAGAGAAAAAAAAAAAGCCAAACCATTTTTCAAAGTCTGCAGCTTTTCACCTTCAATGGGGTTTGTCACTTGCTGATTTCTCCAATCCAGTTCTTCCATGGCAGCACCTCCAAATCCTTCCCAGGTCCAAACCCCACAATCCCTTTAGCATTTAGCACCATGAAATTTCCATTTCTCAACCAAATCCCATTTTCCTAATCAAATCCCACACACCCAATTTCTCATCTCACTCCCATTGTAACACACGTAAGCAAATCCCAAAATTCCATCTGCTTCCCAAATTTCATTCTGAAATTCCTCACTTCCCTAATTCCAAAATTAAAATAAAATCCGGTATGAACCCAACACGCAGAGCATCAAGATCTACACTCCCATCTATTTCTGGCTGCATTTAGGCGAAGGGTTCAGATGGGCAAAGGCCGAAAAACGATCGAAAACTGTCTCCAACCAAGAATTAAGTTAGAGGGCTCATGGGTCCACGGAATCTAAAATGGTCAAAGGGTTGGCTCAATTTAACCCGCCAGCCAGCCCCAGGCTGGCCAGGAATATGTATATTCCAGTCGGATATATCCGACAGGAATGCTAGGCCAAATTTTCAAATGCAACGGCTGGCTAACGTCAACTAGCCATTATTTTTGAACTTTTTTTTTTTAATTTACAAATTTTTGTCCTATAACTTCTATTTTTAAATTCTGTTTTTTTTTTCTATAACTTCCTAATTTTTGTCCTATAACTTCTATTTTTAAATTCTATTTTTTTTCTATAACTTCCTGTAACTTTTTCTATAACTTCCTGTAACTTCTAATTTTTGTCCTATAACTTCTATTTTTAAATTCTATTTTTTTCTATAACTTCCTGTAACTTCTATTTTACAAAATTTGTTTCATATTTTTTTTTAAATTCTATTTTTTTCCTATAACTTCCAAAGCCATTATACCAACGGCTAGCTGACGCCACTTAGCTGTTGGATTTGAATTTAAGTTGTAGTTTTTAAATAATAAATTATGTTTGGCTCTATGACCCTTTAACACTCAGTTGGAGACGGTTTTTTGTGACAAGGCTAAAACGAGGCCTATGGGTTTTAGCCCTCGTTTTACCCATATGGCCCTTTGGCCCTCAGTTGGAGATTGAGGCAAAAATGACCATGTATTGTTCTTTAAAATATTAATTTGTTGGAGGGCCAGAAGACTCGCTAAAATGAGCCATCTTGCCAGCCTTCGGTTGGAGATGGCCTTAGCGATCCTTCATCAACCATTTTAACAGTCTCTTTATTCTTCCCATAAAGCGCTCGGTCTGCCCATTATCAGAATTATCCTCCTCGTTGTATTCACCGCCACGCTGAGTGGCCAGAACGCTTTCCGCCATAGCTTTGAGCTCGGGAAGAAGGTGCTAATCCAACCGCCAAAGTCGATGTTCAATGCTACTGTTCAGATTAGCCACCGTTGATGCAGGCAAAGCTTAGTTATGTTGAATTTAGTTAGACTCCTTAAGCATAATGGCTTAGGGTGGGGCCGGAGAAGAAGGCGGGTGGGTCAATTTATTTTTGTTTTAAAATTAAATTTTAACATTCAATTACACTTCATTAAAATGTGTGAGTTTTATATTTGTCACATCATCAATTAACGGTGAATTTAACGGATTGATTAACGGTTGTACGAAATGAAAATGAAATAATAGTAAATGTATGAGATTGAAATGTTTTTAAAATGTTGTATGAAGTTGTAATTGCACCGAAACTTGAGGGTGCAAATTTTAATTTATTTTTATTCTAATTATATCTACATAAGTCTTCCTACGCGAATGAGGATCTTGGGGATCCTCCAATCATGTCTGTTTATCGTACATCGTGCAGTTAGTTTTTGTCAGATACTGTTTATATTCAATTTTAAATTAAAAAAATTACAATGATTTTTTACCACACGATGTATAATAAACGAATACGATTGAATAATTCTCGAAATCCTCACAAAAAGGATCTGGAGAAGATTGTGTTTCTTCCTACGCATATCATCGCTATCCAACCCTCCATCATAAGCTCTGAAAATACCCCCAAAATGGTGTTCCTCTTATTTAAATTGAATGAAAATATATATTCCATGTTAGAATCAAAAGACTAGTTAAATTGAATGAAATTATGCCATTGAGGACAGGACGACAAATTGCAACTAGTACAAAAAAGACAATCTGGCAAGGCTGTGGGATGGTTAGCTATATCAAAAGCTAACATTAAGAAAATTGGCTGACATCTCTATTTTATTTTCACATAGAAAGGGCAACCAAAAATGTCAACGAAACATGGACAAGTAAATTAGCCTATTTTAATTTGCCTCCTAATATCTGAAAATACTGACTCTGACCATTGTATATATTAATTTGCCTATCTTATGTATAATAGCCTTCATGTACGTGCTCACGCACGTGCATATATTTGACTACGCCCCTTTATGAGGCTAAGCCTACCATCTTCTCCTTACACCCCTTCAAACCCTGGGCTAAAACCCAAATTTTCCCTTCCCCCCCCCCCCCCCAACCTTAACCCCCAAATCCAACCCAACCCAAAACCTAAACCAAACCTAAAACCTAAAACCTAAAAGGAAGCCAAATACCAGCCACAATTTAGCCCACAAATTGAAGTGAGACCCACGGGTGAGAGTGAAAAGTGGGTTGTGAAGCCCACACCCCAAAACACAGACGCCCAAACGCGTGTCACGTGCCACAACCTTTTCCAGCCGAGGCTCACCCATGTGGGGTTGTCCCCCTTGCGTGTCAGCCTCATTGTAGCCCAACAGCTACTTTTCTTCATCCATCGGCCAGTTTAATTGGACTGTTGGTTAATCCAACGATCCATGTTCAAATATTTTTTTTTCTTTGTTTTATATTTATATATTTATTGAATCCAACGGTTGAAATCGAATATAATCAAATCTAATAGTAAAAAAAAAGATCTAACGATCCAAATTTAAATCCAACGGCTAAAATAATTAAAAAAAAATTCTTTAACTCAAAATTCAACCAATTAGTGAGTTTTATGTGTCGATTTAGTGATTTTTTATGTGTTATCGGAATTTAAATATTTTTAGATTAAAATGTTTATAAAATTAAATTACAATAGTCTACATAATCTTTTTTTTAAGTTAATTTAAGAAACAAATTAGCCTAAATTCATTCTTTAATAATCCCGAACTAAAATTTTAGGCCAGAAGGGTTAGAATAGAAAAGTTTTTGGGCTAAAACCCTAATTTTCTGGGCTAAATATTTTTAAATTTTAGGCCAGTGTGACATCCCGTCCCGATATTATAAAAACGTATGTGTGAATTTACCTTTTTAGCCCTAGTTCGTTACATTTACATATAATGTTGTTTTGTGTGGTGTGGCATGTGTTGGACCACACACACACACACTCACACACACTGTCTCTATCTCTCCCGTGTTTCCCTCTCCCTCTGTCTCTTCCCTGTCTCTTCTCTCTCTTTCCCCCGAGTCCTCAATTATTCTGCTTCTTCCTTCAACTTACGGACACACACACAAATATACCAAATCATCATAGATCGAGGAAACCAACTACACCATTGAACTCGTGAGGTTGAGAGGAGCACAACCATACCAATTTCAGGTAAAAATTCTAACGTTTTCACGTCGATTCGACAATGGCCGATTTGAGTACTGTTCATGCAAGCATTAATCTAGCATGTTTTTGAACTTTTGAAGCTCATAGATGTCTTAGTGAGGTCCCAAGGAGCCTCGGAGTGCTTCGTTGGACAAATTTGGACGTCGGGATAGCTTGGTTCGAAGTTGGCCGGTTTTTGAGTTTGAAGACAGGTATGATCGCGTGGTTTTTAGCTTTTAAAAGTGGTATATCGTGATTCTACTAGTCTTAAGCTTCATTTTGGTTCAAGAATCATGAAAAATGGTTGAGAAACGAGTGAGAAAACTAAGTTTGAAGTTTTTCCAGTTTTCCGGCGCCGGCGACGGCACCGGAGACTCGCCGGAGAAGGTGACAGAATATTCCGTCAAATCTGACGGAATATTCCTGACGCCGTTAACGGAATCTGTCAAAACTAACGGAATATTCCTAACGGCGTCAGTTGACGCCGTCAGTGTGCACTGCACGTGCCTACGCGTGTGGCCGTGCCTTGGCCGGCGCGTGGGGGCGCGTGCGGCGGAGGAAAATTATTCTAAAAATATGGTTGTGATCCTGAGGTTGTGTAGAGCACGTTGGTATATTCATTTGCCCAATTTGAGCAATGTATGAGAAGTTATTACGAGAAGTTGGTTATGTGCTTTTAAATTAACGTTTTTGTAGTTGTTTCGCGTATAGGTGATACGTATCCCGAGGACGAGCGTGGTCACTCGAGGCAGGGGGGGCTACGACCCTTCCACTTATCAGTGAGTGAGCAGTTATTTTTCAGTATATATATACGTATGCTTGACGTATTTCCCAGAAAACGTATTTTAAAAGAAATACGAATTAAATATCCTGTCATATATGCATCATATTTTAATATGTGCATTACCATAATTATGCATACTGTTGCATGGTGCTGAGGAGGCCCAGGTAAGCTACATTTGATATACATTTGAAATACATTTGATATACGTATGAAATACGTTTGGAATACGATTGAAATACTATGGAAATACAAATGAAATATGATGAATTATGCGATTGTGACATGATCGAGATATGTTTGTGATATGATTGAGATATAATTGAGATACGATTGAGATATTATGCTGATAACGATTATGAGATATGATTGAGATATGAAGAATGATATGATAGAGATGTGATTGAAAGCTCATAACCTGCACCCCCCGGTGTTAGTGCTCCCGCCCTGAGCAGGGCACAGTCCTTCACGTGATGTTCACCTCCCGCACCACATGCTCAGCTTGGATCCAAGCTAGGTACACAGGCCTGTCGTACAGACCACATTAGGTGGTTCCGACTCGTAGGTGACCCGCGATTATTCGCACAGCCTTCACGTGATCGTAGCACTAGAGCGTATATATACGTTACACCCAGTCTTGTCGTACAGACCACTTTAGGTGGTTCCGACTCGTGGTCAGGTTCAGTTGTTTAATTATTGATATTGAGATTTGAGCTCTATATTCAGCCGTACAGGTCAATTTAGGTGACTCCGGCTGCCAGTTATATGCTATTAATGTGATTTATACCTGAGCACTTACATTTCATTATGAGTTTCCGACATGGCATATTCTTGAGCATGAATGATATACCCTTGAGCATGTTTGGCATATTTATACATACGTATATATGTTTATTTTCTGGGAAGTATACTTGTTTTACGGCGAGGGGTTAGTATATTCAAAAGAGAAAAGAAGATTTTGAATACGTTCGTTTTGCTGACCCACTCAACTTTGTTTTGCGCCCCTCCAGGTTTAAGATATGCGAGCTTGGTGGCTACGAGGAATCCAACGGTGTTCTGACAGAATGGACAAAAATTAGGACTCACCTTTGGGTGTTTCATCTTGGAAATTGTATCTTTAAAGCTTCCGTACTGTGTAAATGGTTACGTCACTCTCACGTGTCGGCCAGCATGCCCTCCTTCGGGACGGGGTGTGTCAGTTGGTATCAGAGCTCTAGGTTGCAGTCCTGTATATCTTGAGAAATTCCTAGTGTATTCTGTCAGAACTTTACCGCCTCGTAGAGAGCCACGTCGTTCAGATAAGCCTAGCTTCCCCGATATAGCTCAGTTAAAGGAAACTAATACTATTGTGATTCAGTCACTCAGTCAACAGATTCATTTTGAGATTGTTTATAAGTTGAAACTGAATCACTTTATGGAAAAATGATGGACCTAAGGGAACAAAGCGATGGCTTAATCATTTGGAAAAGACGTTTTGGATTATGCAAGTTAAGGAAATCTGTCTTTTGAAAGTAAGTCAAGATGACTACCTGGTTTCTGAGTATTGAGTTGCATCCAGGTGGAGACTGGAGTATTATATGATGTCACCGGAGGAAACAGCTGATTGAAAAAAAAAAAAAAATTGTTTAAAGAATTGGATAAGAAAAGGTTTATTCCTTCGGCATATATGGATGATAATAAGCAAGAGTTTGCGATTTGAGACAAGGAAAGATGACGGCGAATAAGTATTATAGAAAGTTTACGGACTTGCCTTATTACCATCCGAATGTTGTTAATAATCCGGCAAAGATGTCTCGTCGTTTTAGGCTGGTAATAAGAAGAAGTGGCGTTCTTTGGCGACCACTACCTACTGTACTTATTACAAGGAGTTTTACGAGATTTTATTAAGAATTAAGGACTCTGAGATTATGTCGAGCGATAATGATGAAGAAGAATAAAAGAATGGGAATCGGAGGAATGATGACAAGGATAAAGGCCAGTCATCTAGAGAACCTCGAAAAATTCGGAACTTCAAAAGAAGTGAAGCTAATTCTAGTTCTTTTGGCAAAGGTTTTAATGCCATTGACCAGAGGCGAAGTGATAGATGTATTGGTAATCCCAGATTTCGGAGACAAGGTGATTTTGGTAAAAGAAATGTACCTTTGTGCTGTAGGTACAATAATGGACACCTTTGAGAATGTAGGCGAGAAAGCAGTGGACGCTTTACAAGTGGATAGATGGGACATAGAACTGCAAATTATGTCCAAAGCCAACAGAAGCCCTAGCAGTCATCTTTGCCACAACTAGCGCCGATCCAGAAAGTTCCTGGATCTATTAATTATGGTCAGTTAGGCCGTGGTGTACATGAGCGAAGTATTTACACTAATAGAGGTTGTGGGAGACAACAACAAGCCAAGGGATGTGTTAACCACACATCACTGCAAGATACTCAGAATTATTCGGATTTGATTAGGAGTACGATAATTATTCTTAATGACTTAGCTAGAGTCTATTTGATATTAATGTAGAAATTTTACGTTATTAATGTTATTGCCTAGAAAGTAGTAAATAAACGCGGTTGAGACGTGTGTATGTATTTCCCAATGAGTGGCAAAATAGTAATATTACACCATCGAGAGTTGTTGCTTACTTATCGAGACAACGATGATTTATCAGTATTGCGGGCTGCAGACCGTAATATTAATAATTTATTCGTGGATTCGTTAAGCAAGTAAACCGGTAGGTTATCCTATGTTAGTATCGTACTTATTCAGAGTGCTCAGTAATAGTAGAGTATGTATTGATGCCAGCTACTTTTGTTCCATTAGATTGTGGATTTTGATGTTATTCTAGAGCATATTATGTTATATACAGTGATGAGTTACAGACCACGCGAGGTGGTACTGAATGTGTGCAAGATATACATGATATGATGAGTTGATTATGAGCTATATATGCAGTCGATGACTGAGTTGATTATGATGAGTTAATTATGAGTTATATATGCAGCCGAGGGCTGAGTTGATTAGAATGAAAGAGTATGAGCTATGTTTATAGCCGAATGTTGAATTGATTATATGTTATTTCATCATATTCACATAGAGATGATGAACATTCTGTTATGATACTTGGCATGACATACATTTATATTGTCTAGCATAATTTGAGATATATTACGTATATGAGTATATACTTTATTTCCGGGAAACCAGTTATTTTCCATCGGTCTGGATGACTAGAGATTACTTTTGTAAGTATGCAAAGTGGAGTGAGGCAGGCCGTTATTTATGCTGTGAGAGCAAAGAGATTATTATCAAAAGGCTGCCAAGGATACTTATCTCATGTAGTGTTAAATGATGTCACTTCTAGTAATGTGGAAGAAGTGGGAGTAGTCAAACATTTACCTGACGTTTTCCCTGAGAATTTACCTGGATTGCAGCCAGTTAAAGATGTAGAGTTCACTATTGATTTGTCTTCAGGTACAAACCTTATATTATAGAATGTTGCCTTTTGAACTAAGAGAATTGGAAATTGGTTGATAAAGGTTTTTATTCAACCTAGTACATTACGTTGGGGGAATCCCAGTTTATTGGTGAGAAAGAAAATGGACGTTAAGGCTGTGCTTTGATTATAAGCAGTTGAATCGAGTAACAACTGAAAACCGTTATCCGTTACCTCACATTGATGGTTGTTTGATCAGCTTCGAGGTGATTGTATATTTTCTAAGATTGACTTGAGGTCTGGATATTATTAGTTATATCTTTAAAGCTTCCGTACTGTGTAAATGGTTACGTCACTCTAACGTGACGGCCAGCATGCCCTCCTTCAAGACGGGGTGGTGAGTCCTAATTTTTGTCCATTCTGTCAGAACACCGTTGGATTCCTCGTAGCCACCAAGCTCTCATATCTTAAACCTGGAGGGGCGCAAAACAAAGTTGAGTGGGTCAGCAAAACGAACGTATTCAAAACCTTCTTTTCTCTTTTGAATATACTAACCCCTCGCCCTAAAACAAGTATACTTCCCAGAAAATAAACATATATACGTATGTATAAATATGCCAAACATGCTCAAGGGTATATCATTCATGCTCAAGAATATGCCATGTCGGAAACTCATAATGAAATGTAAGTGCTCAGGTATAAATCACATTAATAGCATATAATTGGCAGCCGGAGTCACCTAAAGTGACCTGTACGGCTGAATATAGAGCTCAAATCTCAATATCAATAACTAAACACCTGAACCTGCCCACGAGTCGGAACCACCTAAAGTGGTATGTACGACAAGACTGGGTGTAACGTATATATACGCTTTAGTGCTACGATCACGTGAAGGCTGTGCGAATAATCGGGGGTCATCTACAAGTCGGAACCACCTAATGTGGTCTGTACGACAGGCCTGTGCACCTAGCTTGGATCCAAGCTGAGCATGTGGTGCGGGAGGTGAACATCACGTGAAGGACTGTGCCCTGCTCAGGGCGGGAGCACTAACACCGGAGGTGCAGGTTATGAGCTTTCAATCACATCTCTATCATATCATTCTTCATATCTCAATCATATCTCATGATCGTTATCAGCATAATATATCAATCGTATCTCAATTATATCTCAATCATATCACAAACATATCTCGATCATGTCACAATCCCATAATTCATCATATTTCAATCATATTTCATTTGTATTTCCATAGTATTTCAATCGTATTTCATACGTATATCAAATGTATTTCAAATGTATATCAAATGTAGCTTACCTGGGCCTCCTCAGCACCATGCAACAGTATGCATAATTATGGTAATGCACATATTAAAATATGATGCATATATGACAGGATATTTAATTCGTATTTCTTTTAAAATATGTTTTCTGGGAAATACGTCAAGTATACGTATATATATACTGAAAAATAACTGCCCACTCACAGATAAGTAGCCGGTTCGTAACCCTCACGCCTAGTTTGGTTACACTCGTCGTTCGTACAAGTTTCACCTATAAAAGAATAATTATAAAATCATCAATTAAACGCACATACACAAACATTCGTCTATAACTTTCTCATACGTTGCTCAATTTGGGTGTGTGAATATACCACGGTGATCTACACGACGTCACGAACACGTGACAATTTTTAGAACTCAATTTGGAGCTCTCACGCGCCCTGTATACGCGCTGCCCACGCGCGCGTCTTCTTCCTCGCGTTGCCGGACTGGTTTAAGATATGAGAGCTTGGTGGCTACGAGGAATCCAACGGTATTCTGACAGAATGGACAAAAATTAGGACTCACCTTTGGGTGTTTCATCTTAGAAATTGTATCTTTAAAGCTTCCGTACTGTGTAAATGGTTACGTTACTCTCACGTGACGGCCAGCATGCCCTCCTTCGGGACGAGGTGTGTCAGTTAGTATCGTACTTATTCAGAGTGCTCAGTAATAGTAGAGTATGTATTGATGCCAGCTACTTTTGTTCCATTAGATTGTGGATTTCGATGTTATTCTAGAGCATATTATGTTGTATACAGTGATGAGTTGCAGATCACGCAAGGTGGTACTGAATGTGTGCAAGATATACATGATATGATGAGTTGATTATGAGCTATATATGCAGTCGATGACTGAGTTGATTATGATGAGTTAATTATGAGTTATATATGCAGTCGAGGGCTGAGTTGATTAGAATGAAAGAGTATGAGCTATGTTTATAGCCGAATGTTGAATTGATTATATGTTATTCCATCATCTTCACATAGAGATGATGAACATTCTGTTATGATACTTGGCATGACATACATTCATATTGTCTAGCATAATTTAAGATATATTACGTATATGAGTATATACTTTATTTCTTGGAAACCAGTTATTTTCCATCGGTCTGGATGACTAGAGATTACTTTTGTAAGTATGCAAAGTGGAGTGAGGCAGGCCGTTATTTATGCTGTGAGAGCAAAGAGATTTTTATCAAAAGGCTGCCAAGGATACTTATCTCATGTGGTGCTAAATGATGTCACTTCTAGTAGTGTGGAAGAAGTGGGAGTAGTCAAACATTTACCTGACGTTTTGCCTGAGAATTTACCTGGATTGCCGCCAGTCAAAGATGTAGAGTTCACTATTGATTTGTCTCCAGGTACAAACCTTATATTATAGAATGATGCCTTTTGAACTAAGAGAATTGGAAATTGGTTGATAAAGGTTTTTATTCAACCTAGTACATTACGTTGGGGGAACCCTAGTTTATTGGTGAGAAAGAAAGTGGACGTTAAGGCTGTGCTTTGATTATAAGCAGTTGAATCGAGTAACAATTGAAAACCGTTATCCGTTACCTCACATTGATGGTTGTTTGATCAGCTTCGAGGTGGTTGTATATTTTCTAAGATGGACTTGAGGTCTGGATATTATTAGTTGAAGATTATCGGTGAGGATGCCCTTATGATAACTTTCAGGACTCGTTAAGGTCATTTCAAGTTTTGGTGATGCCATTCGGAGTGACGAATGCATCTACTACTTTATGAATTTGATGAATGAAGTATTTCCAATGATATCTAGACCGATTTGTTGTTGTTGCTATTGAAAAGATTGATAAAACTAGAGCAAAGTATGCTAAACATCTTAAATTGGTATTGCAAAGATCGAGGGAACGTCGATTGTATGCTAAGTTTATCAAATGCCACTGTTGGATGAATCAAGTAGCATTTTTGAGATATGTTATATCTGCTTCAAGTATTCAAGTGAATTCTGAAAATGTAGCAGAAATTGAGAATTTAGAACAACCACGAATCGTGATTGGGATTCGGAGTTATCCTAGCTTCACAAGCTATCATGGACGGTTCGTGAAAGATTTTTCAGTTATTGCCTTGCCATTGACGAGAAAAGAGGTTAAGTTTGAGTGGGATGATAATTATGAGTAAAGGTTCAACAGTTGAAGTATTCCTCACTCATGCACGTATTTTAGTACTCCCAGAAGATAGTGGTAATCATGAAGTCTTTAATGATACTTCTTTGATTGATATTGGATAAGTGTTAATGCAGCAAGGAACGAAGGGGAAAAAGGAATGAACCCAAAGTTCGAGAATCGGAATGCATGTTTATACAAGAGAATATGACGTACGTGCCTAATGATGTGGAATTAAAGAAAGCAATTTTGACAATGTACACTGTTCAAATTCTGCAATGCATCCCGTAAGTACTAAGATGTATCATACCATTAGACCATTTTACTATTGGCCAGATATGAAAAGAGAAATTGCAGAGTATGTCAGTTGGTGTACAGTTTGTCAACAGGTCAAAACAAAAAGGAAGAAACCGTTTGGTTTAATGCAACCACTTCCCGTTTCACAGTGAAAATAGGAAAATATCACTATGGATTTGTGTACAAGCTTCCTCGTACACAGAATGGTTATGATGGCGTTTGTGTGGTTGTAGATCGATTTACTAAGTCAGCGCACTTTATTCTAGTGAGAGAAAAGTATTCTCTGAATAAATGGGCTGAGCTGTTTATCACTAAGATGGTGAAGTATCATGGAATTCCAGTAAGTATTGTTTCGGATCGAGATCCTAGATTCACTTCTAAGCTCTAGACAGCTTTTCAGGAAGCACTTGGTACGAGATTGCTTTATTGTACGGCGTATCGGAATGACACTACTATGAAGCTTTACATGGAAAAATCGTGTCGTACACCTTTGTGTTGGTTATAGGTCGGTGAAAGAGTTTTGGTGGGCCCTGAGATAGTGGAGGAGACTACTCATAATGTTCAAGTAATTAAGTCTAACTTGAAAGCGGCCCAGGATCGGCAGAAGAACTTAGCAGACAGGCATACTACTGATTGAGTATATAAGGTTAATGATTAACCTTTTTACCCCTAGTTCATTACATTTACGTTTAGTGTTGTTTTGTGTGGTGTCGCATGTGTTGGACCCCACACACACACACACTCACACACACTGTCTCTATCTCTCTCGTGATTCCCTCTCCCTCTGTCTCTTCTCTCTCTTCCCGAGTCCTCCATTATTCTTCTTCTTCCTTCAATATACGGACACACACACATATACCAAATCATCATAGATCGAGGAAATTAAGGATACCTTCGAACTCGTGAAGCTCGTACGAGTGCAACCATACCATTTTCAGGTGAGAAATCCTTCGTTTTCATGTCGATTCGAGGTAGTCCGATTTAGGTACTATTCATCAACTTTTTATTGGTTGATTTTTAGGACTTTTCAAGCTTATAGGAAGCTTCTTGGGGTCCTAAGGAGGCTTGAAGTAGTTTGTTGGAAGTGTTTGGACGTAAGAACACGGAGAACGACAAGTTCAAAGTTTGGCCGAAGATTTCGGGGCTTTTTCTGGTGAATCCACGCCGAGTTAAGGGTCGAGGCAGGTATGGATGTGTTCGTCTCGTCAATACCTTCATTTTGATATAAAGTACGTCGAAAATGGTTAAGAAATGAAGAAGTTATGACACTTTGAAGTTTACCCAGAAATTCCGGTAAAACACCAACCTCTGGCGAAACCAGTCCGGCGACGCGAGGAAGAAGACGCGCGCGTAAACAGGGCGCGTGAGAGCTCCAAATTGAGTTCTAAAAATTGTCACGTGTTCGTGACGTCGTGTAGATCACCGTGGTATATTCACACACCCAAATTGAGCAACGTATAAGAAAGTTATAGACGAATGTTTGTGCGTTTAATTGATGATTTTATAATTATTCTTTTGCAGGTGAAACTTGTACGGACAACGAATGTAACCAAACTAGGCGTGAGGGTTACGAACCGGCTACTTATCTGTGAGTGGGCAGTTATTTTTCAGTATATATATACACGTATGCTTGACGTATTTCCCAGAAAACGTATTTTAAAAGAAATACAAATTAAATATCCTGTCATATATGCATCATATTTTAATATGTGCATTACCATAATTATGCATACTGTTGCATTGTGCTGAGGAGGCCCAGGTAAGCTACCTTTGAAATACATTTAATATACGTATGAAATACCATTGAGATATGATAAATTATACGATTGTGATATTATGCTGATAACGATCATGAGATATGAAGAATGATATGATAGAGATGTGATTGAAAGCTCATAACCTGCACCCCCGGTGTTAGTGCTCCCGCCCTGAGCAGGGCACAGTCCTTCACGTGATGTTCACCTCCCGCACCCCATGCTCAGCTTGGATCCAAGCTAGGTGCACAGGCTTGTCGTACAGACCACATTAGGTGGTTCCGACTCGTAGGTGACCCGCGATTATTCGCACAGCCTTCACGTGATCGTAGCACTAGAGCGTATATATACGTTACACCCAGTCCTGTCGTACAGACCACTTTAGGTGGTTCCGACTCGTGGGTAGGTTCAGTTGTTCAGTTATTGAGTTTGAGCTCTATATGCAGCCGTACAGGTCACGTTAGGTGACTCCGGCTGCCAGATGTTATGCTATTAATGTGATTTATACCTGAACACTTACATTTCATTATGAGTTTCCGACATGGCATATTCTTGACATGTACGGCTGCATATAGAACTCAAATCTCAAACTCAATAACTGAACAACTGAACCTGACCACGAGTCGGAACCACCTAAAGTGGTCTGTACGACAAGCTTGGGTGTAACATATATATACGCTCTAGTGCTACGATCACGTGAAGACTGCGAATAATCGCGGGTCACCTACGAGTCGGAACCACCTAATGTGGTATGTACGACAGGACTGTGCACCTAGCTTGGATCCAAGCTGAGCATGTGGTGCGGGAGGTGAACATCACGTGAAGGACTGTGCCCTGCTCAGGGCGGGAGCACTAACACCGGGGATGCAGGTTATGAGCTCTCTAAGCATCTCAAACTATATCTCAATCATATTTCAATCATATCTCAATCATATTTCATTTGTATTTCCATAGTATTCCAAACGTATTTCGTACGTATATCAAATGTATTTCGTACGTATATCAAATGTATTTCAAATGTAGCTTACATGGACCTCCTCAGCACCATGCAACAGTATGCATAATTATGGTAATGCACATATTAAAATATGATGTATATATGACAGGTTATTTAATTCGTATTTCTTTTAAAATACGTTTTCTGGGAAATACGTCAAACATACGTATATATATACTGAAAAATAACTGCCCACTCACTGATAAGTAGCCGGTTCGTAACCCTCACGCCTTGTTTGGTTACATTCGTCGTTCGTACAAGTTTCACCTATAACAGAATAATTATAAAATCATCATTTAAACGCACATACACAAACATTCGTCAATAACTTTCTCATACGTTGCTTAATTTGGTTGTGTGAATATACCACAGTGATCTACACGACGTCAGGAACACGTGACAATTTTTAGAACTCAATTTGGAGCTCTCACGCGCCCTGTATACGTGCTGCCCACGCACGCGTCTTCTTCCTCGCGTCGCCGGACTGGTTTCGCCGGAGGTGGGTGTTTTGCCAGAATTTCTGGGTAAACTTCAAAGTGTCATAACTTCTTCATTTCTTAACCATTTTCGACGTACTTTATATCAAAATGAAGGTATTGACGAGACGAACACATCCATACCTACCTCGACCCCTAACTCGGCGTGGATTCACCAGAAAAAGCCCCGAAAGCTCCGGCCAAACTTTGAACCAAGCTATCCCGTCGTCCAAATTTCTCCAACGAAGTACTCCGAGGCTCCTTGGGACCTCACTAAGACATCTACAAGCTTCAAAATCCCAAAAACATGCTAGATTAAGTTTGCATGAATAGTACCTAAATCGGACTATCTCGAATCGACATGAAAACGAAGGATTTCTCACTTGAAAATGGTATGGTTGCACTCGTACGAGCTTCACGAGTTCGAAGGTGTCCTTAGTTTCCTCGATCTATGAAGATTTGGTATATGTGTGTGTCTGTCCGTATGTTGAAGGAAGAAGAAGAATAATGGAGGACTCGGGGAGAGAGAGAAGAGACAGAGAAGAGACAGAGGGAGAGGGAAACACGGGAGAGATAGAGACAGTGTGTGTGAGTGTGTGTGTGTGGTTCAACACATGCCACACCACACAAAAAAACACTAAACGTAAATGTAACGAACTAGGGGTAAAAAGGTAAATTCACACATACGTTTTTATAATCTCGGGACGGGATGTCACAACCTACTCACCTTAATAGAATTTCGTCCCGAAATTCATAACAACCAAATATAACCCCTAGTGATCGAAGAACAATGTAGGATACAAATCCCTCATCCGATGTTCTGTCTCCCATGTATCTTCCTCGACTGAATGATTCCTCAACAAAACTTTCACTAAGTTCACCGTCTTGTTCCTCAGAACCTTTTTTTTCCAATCGAAGATCGTTAACGGTTCCTCGTCATACGTCAAATCTGGATTAATTTCTAACGGTTGAGGAGGTATCACATCTCTATCATATCATTCTTCATTCATCAAATTCATAAAGTAGTAGATGCATTCGTCACTCCGAATGGCATCACCAAAACTTGAAATGACATTAACGAGTCCTGAAAGTTATCATAAGGGCATCCTCACCGATAATCTTCAACTAATAATATCCAGACCTCAAGTCCATCTTAGAAAATATACAACCACCTCGAAGCTGATCAAACAACCATCAATGTGAGGTAACGGATAACGGTTTTCAATTGTTACTCGATTCAACTGCTTATAATCAAAGCACAGCCTTAACGTCCATTTTTTTTCTCACCAATAAACTGGGGTTCCCCCAACGTAATGTACTAGGTTGAATAAAAACCTTTATACCCCAATTTCCAATTCTCTTAGTTCAAAAGGCAACATTCTATAATATAAGGTTTGTACCTGGAGACAAATCAATAGTGAACTCTACATCTTTGACTGGCGTCAATCCAGGTAAATTCTCAGGGAAAACGTCAGGTAAATGTTTGACTACTCCCACTTCTTCCACACTACTAGAAGTGACATCATTTAGCACTACATGAGATAAGTATCCTTAGCAGCCTTTTGATAATAATCTCTTTGCTCTCACAGCATAAATAACGGCCTGCCTCACTCCACTTTGCATACTTACAAAAGTAATCTCTAGTCATCCAGACCGATGGAAAATAACTAGTTTCCCGGAAATAAAGTATATACTCATATACGTAATATATCTTAAATTATGCTAGACAATATGAATGTATGTCATGCCAAGTATCATAACAGAATGCTCATCATCTCTATGTGAATATGATGGAATAGCATATAATCAATTCAACATTCGGCTATAAACATAGCTCATACTCTTTCATTCTAATCAACTCAGCCCTCGGCTACATATATAACTCATAATTAACTCATCATAATCAACTCAGTCATTGACTGCATATATAGCTCATAATCAACTCATCATATCATGTATATCTTGCACACATTCAGTACCACCTCGCGTGGTCTGCAACTCATCACTGTATATAACATAATATGCTCCAGAATAACATCAAAATCCACAATCTAATGGAACAAAAGTAGCTGGCAACAATACATACTCTACTATTACTGAGCAATCTGAATAAGTACGATACTATCATAGGATAACCTACCGGTTTACTTGCTTAACGAATCCACAAATAAATTATTAATATTACGGTTTGCAGCCCGCAATACTGATAAATCATCGTTGTCTCGATAAGTAAGCAACAACTCTCGAGGGTGTAATATTACTATTTTGCCACTCATTGGGAAATACATACACACGTCTCAACCGCGTTTATTTACTACTTTCTAGGCAATAACATTAATAACGTAAAATTTCTACATTATTATCAAATAGACTCTAGCTAAGTCATTAAGAATAATTATCGTACCCCTAATCAAATCCGAATAATTCTGAGTATCTTTCAGTGATGTGTGGTTAACACATCCCTGGGCTTGTTGTCGTCTCCCACAACCTCTATTAGTGTAAATACTTCGCTCATGTACACCACGGCCTAACTGACCATAATTAATAGATCCAGGAACTTGCTGGATCGGCGCTAGTTGTGGCAAAGAAGACTGCTAGGGCTTCTGTTGGCTTTGGACATAATTTGCAGTTCTATGTCCCATCTATCCACTTGTAAAGCGTCCACTGCTTTCTCGCCTACATTCTCAAAGGTGTCCATGATTGTACCTACAGCACAAAGGTACATTTCCTTTACCAAAATCACCTTGCCTCTGAGATCTGGGATTACCAATACATTTATCACTTCGTCTCTGGTCAATGGCATTAAAACCTTTGCCAAAAGAACTAGAATTAGTTTCACTTCTTTTGAAGTTCCGAATCTTTCGAGGTTCTCGAGATGACTGGCCTTTATTCTTGTCATCATTCCTCTGATTCCCATTCCTTTATTCTTCTTCATCATTATCGCTGCACATAATCTCAGAGTCCTTAATTCTTAATAAAATCTCGTAAAACTCCTTGTAATAAGTACAGTAGGTAGTGGTCGCCAAAGAACGCCACTTCTTCTTATTACCCAGCCTAAAACGACGAGACATATTTGCCGGATTATCATCAACATCCGGATGGTAATAAGGCAAGTCCGTAAACTTTCTATAATACTCATTGATCGTCAGCTTTCCTTGTCTCACATTTGCAAACTCTTGTTATCATCCATATATGCCGGAGGAATAAACCTTTTCTTAACCAATTCTTTAAACAAATTTTTTTTTTTTTTTTTTGTTTCAATCAGCTGTTTCTTCCGGTGACATTATATAAGCCTCTAGTCTCCACCTGGATGCAACTCAATACTCATAAACCAAGTAGTCGTCTTGACTTCCTTTCAAAAGACAGATTTCCTTAACTTGCATAATCCAAAACGTCTTTTCCAAATGATTAAGCCATCGCTTTGCTCCCTTAGGTCCATCATTTTTCCATAAAGTGATTCAGATTCAACTTATAAACAATCTCAAAAGGAATCCGTTGACTAAGTGACTGAATCACAATAGTATTAGTTTCCTTTAACTGAGCTATATCGGGGAAGCTAGGCTTATCTGAACGACGTGGCTCTCTACGAGGCGGTAAAGTTCTGACAGAAGACACTAGGAATTTCTCAAGATATACATGACTGCAACCTAGAGCTCTGATACCAACTGACACACCCCATCCCGAAGGAGAGAATGTTGGCCGTCACGTGAGAGTGACGTAACCATTTACACAGTACGGAAGCTTTAAAGATACAATTTCTAAGATGAAACACCCAAAGGTGAGTCCTAATTTTTGTACATTCTGTCAGAACACCGCTGGATTCCTCGTAGCCACCAAGCTCTGATATCTTTAACCTGGAGGGGCGCAAAACAAAGTTGAGTGGGTCAGCAAAACAAACTTATTCAGAACCTTCTTTTCTCTTTTAATATACTAACCCCTCGCCGTAAAACAAGTATAGTTTCCCAGAAAAATAACATATATACGTATGTATATATATGCCAAATATGCTCAAGGGTATATCAATCATGCTCAAGAATGTGACATGTCAAAACCTCATAATGTTATGCAAGTGCTCAGGTATAAATCACATCAATAGCATAACATCTGGCAGCCGAAGTCACCTAATGTGACCTGTACGGCTGCATATAGAGCTCAAATCTCAAACTCAATAACTGAACCTGACAACGAGTCGGAACCACCTAAAATGGTCTGTACGACAAGCATGGGTGTAACATATATATATGTTCTAGTGCTACGATCACGTGAAGACTGTGCGAATAATCGCGGGTCACCTACGAGTCGGAACCACCTAATGTGGTCTGTACGACAGGACTGTGCACCTAGCTTGGATCCAAGCTGAGCATGTGGTGCGGGAGGTGAACATCACGTGAAGGACTGTGCCCTACTCAGGGCGGGAGCACTAACACCGGGGGTGCAGGTTATGAGCTCTTTAAGCATCTCAAACTATATCTCAATCATATTTCAATTATATCTCAATCATATTTCATTTGTATTTCCTTAGTATTTCAATCGTATTCCATACGTATTTCAAATGTATTTCGTACGTATATCAAATGTATTTCAAATGTAGCTTACCTGGGCCTCCTTAGCACCATGCAACAGTATGCATAATTATGGTAATGCACATATTAAAATATGATGCATATATGACAGGATATTTAATTCGTATTTCTTTTAAAATACGTTTTCTGGGAAATACGTCAAGCATACGTATATATATACTGAAAAATAACTGTCCACTCACTGATAAGTAGCCGGTTCGTAACCCTTACGCCTAGTTTGGTTACATTCGTCGTTCGTACAAGTTTCACCTATAACAGAATAATTATAAAATCATCATTTAAACGCACATACACAAACATTCGTCAATAACTTTCTCATACGTTGCTCAATTTGGGTGTGAATATACCACAGTAATCTACACGACGTCACGAACACGTGACAATTTTTAGAACTCAATTTGGAGCTCTCACGCGCCCTCACGCGCCCTGTATACGCGCTGCCCACGCGCGCGTCTTCTTCCTCGCGTCGCCGGACTGGTTTCGCCGGAGGTGGGTGTTTTGCTGGAATTTCTGGGTAAACTTCAAAGTGTCATAACTTCTTCATTTCTTAACCATTTTCGACCTACTTTATATCAAAATGAAGGTATTGACGAGACGAACACATCCATACCTGCCTCGACCCCTAACTCGGCGTGGATTCACCAGAAAAAGCCCCGAAAGCTCCGGCCAAACTTTGAACCAAGCTATCCCGACGTCCAAATTTCTCCAACGAAGTACTCCGAGGCTCCTTGGGACCTCACTAAGACATCTACAAGCTTCAAAATCCCAAAAACATGCTAGATTAAGTTTGCATGAATAGTACCTAAATCGGACTACCTCGAATCGACATGAAAACGAAGGATTTCTCACCTGAAAATGGTATGGTTGCATTCGTACGAGCTTCACGAGTTCGAAGGTGTCTTTAGTTTCCTCGATCTATGATGATTTGGTATATGTGTGTGTGTGTCCGTATGTTGAAGGAAGAAGAAGAATAATGGAGGATTCGGGGAGAGAGAGAGAAGAGACAGAGAAGAGACAGAGGAAGAGGGAAACACGGGAGAGATAAGAGACTGTGTGTGAGTGTGTGTGTGTGGTCCAACACATGCCACACCACACAAAACACTAAACGTAAATGTAACGAACTAGGGGTAAAAAGGTAAATTCACACATATGTTTTTATAATCTCGGGACGGGATGTCACAACCTACCCACCTTAATAGAATTTCGTCCCGAAATTCAAAACAACCAAATATAACCCCTAGTGATCGAAGAACAATGTAGGATACAAATCCCTCATCCGATCTTCTGTCTCCCATGTAGCATTGCAGAATTTGAACAGTGTACGTCGTCAAAATTGTTTTCTTTAATTCCACATCATTAGGCACGTACGTCATATTCTCTTGTATAAACATGCATTCCGATTCTCGAACTTTGGATTCATTCCTTTTTCCCCTTCGTTTCTTACTGCATTAACACTTATCCAATATCAATCAAAGAAGTATCATTAAAGACTTCATGATTACCACTATCTTCTGGGAGTACTAAAATACGTGCATGAGTGAGGAATACTTCAACTGTTGAAACCTTTACTCATAAAGTTTCATAATAGTATCATTCCGATACGCCGTACACCTTTGTGTTGGTCAGAGGTCGGTGAAAGAGTTTTGGTGTGCCCTGAGATAGTGGAGGAGACTACTCAGAATGTTCAAGGAATTAAGTCTAACTTGAAAGCGGCCCAGGATCAGCAGAAGAGCTTAGCAGACAGGCATGCTACTGATCGAGTATATAAGGTTAATGATTAAGTATTCTTAAAGCTATCGCCTTGGAAAGGAGTAGTAAGGTTCTGGAAAAAGGGTAAGCTGAGCCCTAGGTATATCAGACCTTATCAGATCACCGAGTGAGTTGGTGAGGTTGATTACAGGCTTGAGTTGCCTTCAGAGCTGTCTAAAGTGCATAATGTATTTCATGCTTCGATGCTCCGACATTATGTTGCTGATCCGTCGCATGTGATACCTCCTCAACCGTTGGAGATTAATCTAGATTTGACCTATGACGAGGAACCAGTGACGATCATCGATTGGAAAGAAAAGGTTCTGAGGAACAAGACGGTGAACTTAGTGAAAGTTTTGTGGAAGAATCATTCAATCGAGAAAGCTACATGGGAGACAGAAGATCGGATGAGGGATTTGTATCCTGGATTGTTCTTCGATCACTAGGGGTTGTTATTCGGTTATTTTGAATTTCGGGACGAAATTCTATTAAGGTGGGTAGGTTGTGACATCCCGTCCCGAGATTATAAAAACGTATGTGTGAATTTACCTTTTTACCCCTAGTTCGTTACATTTACGTATAGTGTTGTTTTGTGTGGTGTGGCATGTGTTGGACCACACACACACACACACTCACACACACTGTCTCTATCTCTCCCGTGATTCCCTCTCCCTCTGTCTCTTCTCTGTCTCCCTCTCCCCCGAGTCCTCTAAGCTTTCTTCTTCCTTCAAACTTGTACGGACAACCCCAAAACTCACCCAAACCATCAATCTCCGAGGAAACTAAGGACACATTCGAACTCGTGAAGCTCGTACGAGTGCAACCATACCATTTTCAGGTGAGAAATCTTTCGTTTTCATGTCGATTCGAGGTAGTCCGATTTAGGTACAATTCATGCAAACTTAATCTAGCATGTTTTTGGGATTTTGAAGCTTGTAGATGTCTTAGTGAGGTCCCAAGGAGTCTCGGAGTACTTCGTTGGAGAAATTTGGACGTCGGGATAGCTTGGTTCAAAGTTTGGCCGGAGCTTTCGGGGCTTTTTCTGGTGAATCCACGCCGAGTTAGGGGTCAAGGCAGGTATGGATGTGTTCGTCTCGTCAATACCTTCATTTTGATATAAAGTACGTCGAAAATGGTTATGAAATGAAGAAGTTATGACACTTTGAAGTTTACCCAGAAATTCCGGCAAAACACCCACCTCCGGCGAAACCAGTCCGGCGACGCGAGGAAGAAGACGCGCGCGTGGGCAGCGCGTATACAGGGCGCGTGAGGGCGCGTGAGAGCTCCAAATTGAGTTCTAAAAATTGTCACGTGTTCGTGACGTCGTGTAGATCACTGTGGTATATTCACACCCAAATTGAGCAACGTATGAGAAAGTTATTGACGAATGTTTGTGTATATGCGTTTAAATGATGATTTTATAATTATTCTGTTATAGGTGAAACTTGTACGAACGACGAATGTAACCAAACTAGGCGTGAGGGTTACGAACCGGCTACTTATCAGTGAGTGAGCAGTTATTTTTCAGTATATATATACGTATGCTTGACGTATTTCCCAGAAAACGCATTTTAAAAGAAATACGAATTAAATATCCTGTCATATATGCATCATATTTTAATATGTGCATTACCATAATTATGCATACTGTTGCATGGTGCTGAGAAGGCCCAGGTAAGCTACATTTGATATACATTTGAAATACATTTGATATACGTATGAAATACGTTTGGAATACGATTGAAATACGTTTGGAATACGATTGAAATACTATGGAAATACAAATGAAATATGATTGAAATATGATGAATTATGCGATTGTGACATGATCGAGATATGTTTGTGATATGATTGAGATATAATTGAGATACGATTGAGATATTATGCTGATAACGATCATGAGATATGATTGAGATATGAAGAATGATATGATAGAGATGTGATTGAAAACTCATAACCTGCACCCCCGGTGTTAGTGCTCCCGCCCTGAGCAGGGCACAGTCCTTCACGTGATGTTCACCTCCCGCACCACATGCTCAGCTTGGATCCAAGCTAGGTGCACAGGCCTGTCGTACAGACCACATTAGGTGGTTCCGACTCGTAGGTGACCCGCGATTATTCGTACAGCCTTCACGTGATCGTAGCACTAAAGCGTATATATACGTTACACCCAGTCTTTTCGTACATACCACTTTAGGTGGTTCCGACTCGTGGTCAGGTTCAGTTGTTTAGTTATTGATATTGAGATTTGAGCTCTATATTCAGCCGTACAGGTCACTTTAGGTGACTCCGGCTGCCAGTTATATGCTATTAATGTGATTTATACCTGAGCACTTACATTTCATTATGAGTTTCCGACATGGCATATTCTTGAGCATGAATGATATACCCTTGAGCATGTTTGGCATATTTATACATACGTATATATGTTTATTTTCTGGGAAGTATACTTGTTTTACGGCGAGGGGTTAGAATATTCAAAAGAGAAAAGAAGGTTTTGAATACGTTCGTTTTGCTGACCCACTCAACTTTGTTTTGCGCCCCTCCAGGTTTAAGATATGAGAGCTTGGTGGCTACAAGGAATCCAACGGTGTTCTGACAGAATGGACAAAAATTAGGACTCACCTTTGGGTGTTTCATCTTAGAAATTGTATCTTTAAAGCTTCCGTACTGTGTAAATGGTTACGTCACTCACGTGACGGCCAGCATGCCCTCCTTCAGGACGGGGTGTGTCAGTTGGTATCGATTGTGACATCCCACATCGCCCAGGAGAGTGATCCTTAAATGTATATTCCCATCCCTACTTAGCACGAGGCCTTTTGGGAGCTAACTGGCTTCGGGTTCCATCGGAACTTCGAAGTTAAGCGAGAAGGGGACTAGAGCAATCCCATGATGGGTGACCCACTGGGAAGTTGCTCATGAGTTCCCAAAAACAAAACCGTGAGGGAATGGTAAGCCCAAAGCGGACAATATCGTGCTACGGTGGTGGAGTGGGTCTGGGAAGCGTTCCGCCCCAGCCCGGGATGTGACAATTTGGTATCAGAGCCTAACCCTGGTCGCGTGTGTGCCAACGAGGACGTCGGGCCCCTAAGGGGGGTGGATTGTGACATCCCACATCGCCTAGGGGAGTGATCCTTAAATGTATATTCCCATCCCTACTTAGCACGATGCCTTTTGGGAGCTCACTGGCTTCGGGTTCCATCGGAACTTCGAAGTTAAGCGACAAGGGGGCTAGAGCAATCCCATGATGGGTGACCCACTGGGAAGTTGCTCGTGAGTTCCCAAAAACAAAACCGTGAGGGAATGGTAAGCCCAAAGCGGACAATATCGTGCTACGGTGGTGGAGTGGGCCCGGGAAGCGTTCCGCCCCGGCCCGGGATGTGACACCAGGGTTGGAGATGGTCTTAGTGTAGATAATATTGTTTCTTAAAAAAAAATCATTTGACAATTAATTTAATTACATTATTATTCATGAAAGATATTTTTTATAACCGGCATTAGACGTATCTTAAGATGTTTTGAACGTGTTTAAAAATAGAGAAATTGAATCAAATTATTGCTAACTTATTATGAGGCACTAATTAAAAAAAAAAAAACATAAAAAATAATTATTAAAAAAATACTATTAAAATAACGAAAATGCCTCTACCTTATTTGATGCATTATTTTGAGATGCCTTTGAAATTTTGTCTTCGGAGCATTTTTGTTTAATTTTTTTTGTTGAAGCTTGGTGACACCAAAATACTATTCACCTTTTCCATTCTCTAAAAAAACAAAAAAAGTAGAAAATATATAATTATTAAAAAAATACTGTTAAAATGATGAAAATTGTCACATTCCGGCTCGGGATGGATCACTTCCCGGCCCCGCTCCACCACCGTAGCACTATATTGTCCGCTTTGGGCCCCAACCACGCCCTCACGATTTTGTTTCTGGGAACTCACACGAGAACTTCCCAATAGGTCACCCATCCTGAGAGTGCTTTCGTGCGCTACTCGCTTAACTTCGAAATTCCCATGGAACCCGAAGCCAGTGAGCTCCCAAAAGGCCTCGTGCTATGTAGGGATGAGAATATACAATCAGGATTACTCCCCTGGAGGATGTGGGATGTCACAAAAATGCTCCTACCTTATTTGATGCATTATTTTGGGATGGCTTTGAAGTTTTTGTGTCTTAGAGGCATTTTTGTCCAAATATTTTTGTTGAAGCTCGATGACACCAAATCACTATTATACATAAGATAGGCAAATATACACGTAGATACACCAAATCACTAGTATACATAAGATAGGCAAAATCTATTAAAATCCTTTCAAATCCTAAGTTGACTACCCCCCTATTCACTTTTCAAATCCACGTAGATAAATACATTTAAATTGTATAAGTTGTGCGTAAAACGACATCATTATAAAAGTCTTTCCCACGTGCTTGATCATGTGCAAGGAGGCTAGTAATATATAAAGCCAATGGATGTAACCTTATCATATATTTGATGGAAGCAAAAGAATGAATGTAACCTTATCATATATTTGATGGAAGCAAAATATCTTTGTACACAACATTTCTTGTGAAGACTCCCGTACATAAACAAACACATAAATCACACAACAAAACAACATAACACACTAATTATAAACAAACCACCGAAATTAGGACTTAAATTTAAACACAATCAAAGCTAAAAGGAATATCAAAGTTTATTCAAACTTTAAAAAATAGAATGAAAACATATAATTAAAATTTGATGTTAACAATTCCCTAATTTTAGATCACTTACCTTTAGTGCAAAAATCCTTGAAACAGAAATGGAAAGATGCCGAAACGTGAAAGCACAATACTTCGAAACCCTTTTTTTTCACAACTTGCAGAGTTGAAATTTTTCAAACACCTGCATTTGTCAAAGGAATTGATCACATTATATCCACTGAAAAAATTTGTTTTTCAGAGACTATAGATAACCTTTTGTTTTTTAACAGCTCTGAAGTCAATTAGTCACACACAAACGATAAATAAATTAGGCCAACACTATTTGTAACCCAAAAAAATTGCAGAAAAATCTACAAAATAGCAAGACATGAGAAATATCTGTGCATAAGAGAGAGTGAGTGTTTAACATATATCATATACCCATGGCGAAACACAAATAGAAAGTTTTCCTTTCAGTTTTGCAGCTATTCTCCCGGTTGGCCTTGGCCTCAATGAATCGTGACATTAAAAGTGGATCATAGCTTGGTTTTCTTATGAGCGACATGACGGACACAGATTAACACATCATGACACAACTTAATGATCTAACCGATCCTACACTTTCTTGCAGAATGCCAGGCAGCAAGATTCAACAGATTAATGTTATTATATTCAATACGGCAATACCAAATTGTAAAGTGAACTCTAAAAAGTAAGGCCTATGCTAGACATTTGTATTATATAGCAACTTCATTTCCATCACAGAGTACACATCATTGAACAAACTAAGAAGATACCTGTTGTAAATCCAGAAGCTTTCTCTCAAGATCTTTAACAGCATCATGTCGCTCTTGAATTTTGGCCAAAGTGTCCATTATCTACAATTTGATACACAATTTTGGACATGATCAATCTTAATCAGAAAATTAAGTGTTTCAACAACCCAAGCTAGAAGAGTTGGGAGCTTAAAATTAATTGTTCAAGATGTCAAAAGATTTGTCAAGTTTGTGAGAGAATGCACAATTTCGATAGTAAGAAGTGTTTATTTGGGGGTAGAGAATAAAAAAGGAAATTTGACAAACCTGGCCTCCACCTTGTTCTTGGATTGCCATCCGGAAAATATGTTCACTGTATTCTGTCTTGATTAATCTTTCAATTGTCTGTACAATGTTAAATAATTAGAAACTGAGCTTTCACATTGGTATAGATATACCATAATTTCAACAGTGCAATAAGTTTTACCTCTTCATCAGCTCTTACGCTCGTTACTGACATTCACAAAATGCAAGAGAAATAAACTATAAAATCAGATCATAGAAATTCAAGTAGAAGCTCCGGAAATAGCAACCACTGATGAGTGGCAAGTGAGGGATTCAAACCTGTAAAAACTCGCCTCTCGACAACATCACGATACTCTTGATGGATGGTGTCCCTTAGAATCTGCATGTTTTAAGTTAAAAAGTAACACTATTTTATCGATTAAAATTTGCATGTAACACCTCAAAAATATTAAGATTATATGGTATGGAGTCGGACATGGCGAAAAATATAAAATTTACAGCAGAAAGATGCTTAGAAGCATCCACTATGAGAACTGGTCTGCCGTTAACATCAAGAAATTCGTGTACATTAGTTTTTTCTGTTTCGGCTATACCCTGCACGCAATCACAGGATTAGGGAAGTACCAAAAACGAAACTTTAATCATAATTGCATTATTTTTCTGCTTCAAAGGGGTAAAAAAAATCTAAAATGAAAGAAATTTCCCCACGTAAAATGTAAGTGACAGAACATGTTCAAGCAACAACTAATGCAAATTATGCAATTGAGCGAGCTAGTGAAGGATAAGTATTAACACACATAAATTATCTAATTTGAAGCTCATATCATGCGCAGCAAACCAAAACAAACAATTCAACTGGAAATTTGAAATTCAGATCAACCAAAACAAACCAAAGTCACTTACCATGGAAGATTATCACAAAATCGCATACTAAAATTTTATTAGATTTGGCATATACCTAATGTCTAAGGGATGCAATCACATTGCTTGCAGCAACAGAATAACATATACTTCAAAATTTCCTATTCTTGGCTTCAATTTAATATCAATTTTGTTTGGACTGCTATGAAACTACCACCAATCTCGAGCGAACACGGATCAAACCCTAACATTTCAAATTTTCCAAGATTTCAAAACTTCTATTTGCAGGCATAAATCACAAAATAAACACCAAACCAAAGAAGTCAATCACTAAGAAGACGTCAAAAACCAAAATCAGATGCCAAAAATCCATAAAATTAAAAAAATTAAAATATGGGTTTTATTAATCAGGTAGTGAATCACTACAATACCACGAATGATGCTGAGAACTAAATCAAACAACAGTAAAAATTAAACCCTACTTCTTTTTTTTTTTAATTCGAAAAAAGAAAGAGGGTAATGATTTTTCTTCACAAACCTCTCTAACCCAATGAAGGGCGCTCCTATCAAGTCCTTCAGTGACATATCTCTTCTGGGTTCTTCCTTTACCTGCACAAAAAATCAAAAAATTAAAAACCCACAAACCAAAAACTAAAAAAAAAAAAAATCAATTTTTTTTTCTCCACAGGTTCTGGCAGAGAAAATTGGAGAGAAAATTGAAGAGATAGGTAGAGAGATCGTTAGGAGAGGATCAACTTTCTCTCTTGGGCCGAGACCAAATCCCTGCAGGGATTGGCCGGAATCAGCAAAACTCCGCCAAAAAACGGTCACTGTTCTAGGCTCCAATCTTTTAACACAGTTGATTTTGAGGTGCGGGTATCATATCAGATGGCAGAGGGTTCTGATACGAATCTATAGGCTCCGACCTTGCGCGATTTCGCTGCCGTATGAAAAAGTTATGATGAAATGAAGTTTTTGGAGTGGAAGAAGGAGGAGAAGAACAGCAGTGCAGCTGCTGATCTGCACGCAGGGAGGAAAGTGGCTTGTTTGGTAATTTTAATGGCAAAATTATGATTTAAAATAATAACTATTTAAAAATACTGTTTATATGACGAAAATTTCCCTGGATTATTTGATGTATTATTTTGTACTTCTTCTGAATGTTTTTGTTTTGAGGACATTTGTGTCCAAAATGTTTTGTCGAAGAGGGTGACCCCACAACGGGCCACTGGCTTTATATATTAAAGATATATATTACATACAGGGTAAGCAAATTAGGCATATAATTTTCTTAAACTTATTGGTAAATTATTTTGAATTTTATTTACAACAATTTACCAACAAGGCATATAACTTTCATTCAAGACTTCCTCAAACACGTTATAAGTGCACAATATAGAATTGCACCAAAATACAACGTAAATAACACAATTGAGTCATTTCAAAGAATGGTATACTTTCGAAGGAAATTATGGTCATATATGTTCCAACAATTTGAAATAGATTACTTCTGCCAATTTTTTTTTTATCATTGTTCAACGGTATATAATGTACCCACGAAGGTGACAAGATTAAATACTACAGAATACGTACAAATTTTCATAAAAGAAATATGAAAAAAAATATATCGTAATCACCTGTTTAAATGTCCATATTATTATCAAATTCATTGAAGATGCAATATACGGCATGTTGTTTCAAATTATCTCTATTGCAGTTGAATGATGTATTTCAAAACAAAAAAAGGTTGGATTTTTCTGATTTTGGATCTCTTTCCAGAAGCGTGGGTAACTATTGAAATCAGTGATAGAACCTGGAATCAATATCGTAACGTCTGGATTAGAAACGTCTGAAAAGATGTCCAGAGATAAGGATAGTTTTCTGAAAACGGCTGTTAAGTCTGGATTTGAAACGTTTGGGGTTAATGATGATTTTCTGGAAACGGCTGATAAGCATAAGTGGCATAAGCATGATACTATTTTATTAGTAGATCAATAGTTTTCCAATGTGACTACACATTTTTAAATTTGGACTTTTATTGGATGTTTATAGATAAATGAGTTTTTGTCAAATGATCGTGAATTGTAAGGGCTAACATCTAATGGACCCTTACAATTATTACAAGCAGTTTATGTATTATTCCTCCTTTCTCCTTCATATATGTTATGTCCTTCCTCTTTCTCCTCACCATCTTCATTTTTCTCTCTACGAACAGGCTTTTAGTTTTAAGTACATATACCTAAACTATTGCTAGATATTTGTTTGCTTGCCAATTTATACGTCTTGTACTCTTGAATGGCACATTAGACAAAAAGAAGTGCCCTATTGAGCTGGCGTTGCCTCTAATGAAGTTCCTCTCAATCTTATGTTGCCAGCATTCGTGGCGAAGTTCATGAGCATCTATAAGGCTTTCCTCATTGAACCGTTTGGCTGAACGCTGCACTAGCGTGGTTTCCCGTCGACCTGAAATGTATTTTTTCAACTTGATGGCAATGAATTGTACTCAAGAGTTGGGTGTTTATCGTGTCAGTTGATGTTATGAACGACGTGCATTGTCAGCATCGTGTAATATGGTTTCATTTTTTTCCTGTTTTTCTCACTTAGTTTGTAGAATTGTTAGCATTAGACAACTTTGGCATCCTCGTGTTCAGAAAAAAATTTTAATGCTTGAGTTGTGATTTCATCAAGTCTTGGTAGGAAAAACTGGAATTGGCTTAAATCGAGATTGCCTCAACTTATTAGGCACATGAGGAACCGACCTCAATCGAAATCCCAATCAAAGACAAGTTTGAAAAGGGGCCTTAATCTCATGCTTTATCCCTCGCTTTGCAGCTTAAGTCATTTGAAAAGGCATACTACACATCTGTTAATGCTTCATTTGCGAGGGTAACTAACATGTTTCAAGATTGCTCCCATATGAATGCTTAACAAATAAACACACTTATTTTGAACACACTAACAATGTTTGATATTATTGCATCTCATTAATATGTTTGTCCAAGAATAATGATGTATTGTTATTCATTAAGATCACCATTTCATTCGCTATTATTTCATACATTTTATCAAACAATTTGAGGGTACGTATGAAGTCAACTCTAATCTTCAAAACAGCAGCATCCAAGGTATCCATGAACATTCACCGAAGTTCGGAGGGTCAGCACCCAAAATATCCATGGACATTCACCAAAGTTCGGAGGGTCAGCTGACCCCCTGCCTCTCAATGCATCCCCCACTGCTTGGTGGAAAACATTCGGAGAAGATCTTTTCTCAAATTTTCTCATTTCGTTTTCCATATTTACCTTTTTATTCAACCTCACGTGTGTGGCGCGTGACTCATTTTAACGGAATTGATGAAAAAGACCATAACTACACGTTTTGAAGAGTTAAGGGACCAAATGATCATAGATTTTTAGTTAAAAGACTATTATTCGAATGGGCTAGCAATAGTGTATTTGCTGATAAAAGACTATTACTCCAATTAAATGCTTCAAAATAGTTGAGGGACCATTACTCAAATAAATCAATTAATCTACACTGTATTTACCGTCGGATGAATCCAACGGCTATAATAAAATAGATGCCCCAGATTAGGCCCCACACACAGAGTGGAATTTCGCGCCACTTTTGTCCTCCGGTGCTTTTCTCAATTTTTCCTTGCCTGATTTCTCCAAGTGACGGCAGTGAAGACTGAAGAAGAAGATGCTGTGGGTAGACAAGTACCGACCCAAAACCCTAGACCAGGCAATTGTCCACCAAGACATCGCCCAAAACCTCAAGAAACTCGTGCGACTCTACCCCTCTCTCGTCGATTTCAATTCCCAATTTCTACGATTTCATAACCCTAACTTCTTCTTGTGCAGGTTGCAGAGCAGGATTGTCCCCATTTGCTCTTTTATGGCCCTTCTGGCTCCGGCAAGAAAACCCTCATCATCGCCCTCCTCCGTCAGGTTTTCGGTCCCAGCGCCGATAAGGTCCCAATTTTCTCATACATTTTCCCGTTTATTTGTTTTGACCTTTTGGGATTCAAATTATTGATCTTTTTCTTTTGGGTCTTCTGTCCACCTTTATATATTTTGTTTTGGTATAAAACGAATCTTCAGAACTAAAACGAAACGAATTTAAACATGCAAGGATGGATTCCTCCTTACAAGTCAATCACAATCCGAAAAGTTTGCATCTTTTTTATCTTTTTGCGGTTCCAGTAATGAGCAATTCGTCCTTATAAGTCAATCACAATCCGAAATTTTGTTGGTTAGCATTTGAGAAATTTTGTGTTTGTGGTTGGCAGGTGAAAGTGGAAAATAGGGCATGGAAAGTTGATGTAAGCTTCACCTTCTTTTGATTGATGGGATTGATCATTGTTGCAACTTCTGTAAAAATTGTTGCTTATTTGTCATTTTGGTGAAAAGCTGTGTTAAATTCCTGTTCATTGATGATTACTGGCCATCTTTTATCCCATACGTCGAACATGCTAAAGTATTATGTTTATGAGCCATTTCATATCCGAATAATTAATTATGAATTCAAATTCAATTTCAATTTTCTCCTCTTTATGATTCATTTCTCATTTCCTTGTTCAGAATGCATGGATTGGTTTTTCTTACCTCTATTTGTTCGCTTCTTGAAACAAAATTAGGTGCTTACTTTTATTTTTAGAGAAAAGCCTCCATAGAATTGGAGCTGTAGGATATATTTAGATCTCTTACATGATATGGCAGAAGGACACTGACATCTCCAACCTTTGTGAGCATATTATGTTAACCAATTTATGTATCCTTTAATGCTCACCTTATTTCCAGACATTTTGGGCCTATACAATGTATTAGTAACGTTATTTATATTTATGAAAGATTATTTTCCTTTGAATATCTCCTTGTTCAACCTAAAACTATTGTTCAATGCGTTTTGAGCTCCTTATAACCGGTATTTGATTAAATCTTCCACTTGCTTATTCATTTGATTTTTCTTGCATTCAATTTTAACCATAAGTTTTTTTCCTATGATTTATTTATAGGCTGGGAGCAGAACCATTGATATAGAGTTGACTACATTGTCAAGCACAAACCATATTGAATTGAACCCCAGTGATGCAGGCTTTCAGGACAGATATATTGTCCAAGAGATAATTAAAGAAATGGCTAAAAATAGGCCCATTGACACAAAAGGGAAAAAAGGATATAAAAGTAAGTTGAACTAAGTTTACTATCCTATTATTTATGAATAAAACTTATCCAGTGTATACGTTTGGAAGTATTTCTTTTGCACATTCACTTGAACAGTATGCAGTATTTCTTTAGAATAAATTGCTTGTTCATCTTATGGTTTTTTATTTTGTTTTCTCATCCTTTTCACAGTTCTGTTCAATAGGCATTGTATCTTTCTCTCTCGTCCCCATTCTAAAAACCTAAGAAAACGAAGAAAATGCAGCTGGATGATCAACAAATTTGGTGTTTCAGTCTTTAAGATTTGTGTGCTGATAACATGTCCTCTTTGCAATGCCAGTCTTAGTGCTGAATGAAGTTGACAAGCTTTCAAGAGAAGCGCAGCATTCTCTTCGAAGAACTATGGAGAAATATAGTGCTTATTGCCGGCTAATACTATGCTGTAACAGTTCTTCAAAGGTTACTGAAGCAATCCGGTCTCGGTGTTTAAATGTGCGAATAAATGCGCCAACAGAAGACCAGGTTAAATTTGCTAGCATACAAATTTTAGAATTTGATGTCATAAAGTATGTTGACTCCCACTATCAATTTAGGTCTCATTCGATGGTTTCATGTGAAACTTTTTGTGCCAGATTGTTAAGATATTGGAGTTCATTGGAAAGAAGGAAGCGCTGCAACTTCCTTCTGGATTCACTGCTCGTATAGCTGAAAAATCAAATAGGAGCTTAAGGAGAGCTATATTGTCAATAGAAACTTGTCGTGTCCAACAGTTGAGTGCCAGAGTTCTAATTGGTCATCCGTTGTGTGAAGCAGTTTTTTTCTTTCTATGCGCCTATGCACCTTGCAGGAATAGCACAGGTTCTGATGGCTAGGGTCTTCCGTACTTTTCATGTGGTTGTAGGTATCCCTTTACAAGTAACCAATCAATACCCCCAATGGACTGGGAGGAATATGTTTCTGAAATCGCCTCTGATATAATGAAGGAGCAGAGCCCAAAAAGGTTTGGCTCGTACAATATTGACATATATTGCAGCATTTTATCTGGAGTTTGAAATTGTTCTAGTTCAATGGTCAAATTGAACTCAAGAAAACACTGTAAAATGTGGAAAGCCATTGGCTGGCCTATTTGTCTAGTAGAGGCTGCCCCCATTAATTGTTTATTTTCATTCATCATTTTTCTTTCACAACATATCCAATTGAACTTTTGTAGATGCTTCATTAATTGGGTTGCTTCAAATAGCCAATTTCTCTCTTTTTTCGTATTTTTTGTTTATTAGTTACCTAAAGGAAGAAAGGAAAAAGAAAGCCGCTGTGTATTGGCTACATTTCTCTAAGTTTATTGCTTCAATTAAAAATAAATAAAATCATTGGCAGCTTAAATATGGGCTTCTTATGCAAGATCCGTAGAAGGTCCATCGTCATGTAGTATTTTCCAAACTAGGTATTGGACCTTCGAACCCTCTTTGCATGCCATTTTAAGAGCATGCCACCTTTCTTGTTCCTCATTCTAATTCTTGGATCTCTCACCGTGGAGGCCCACAGATTTACGGTATGCATGTCACTTATTTACTTTGCTTGTAATGAGATTTTTATGATAATCATTTTTAGCATCTTCTAGTAGTTGGACTTTGGTTTATGAATGAAGATCATGATGTAAATTCAGTGAATTCTTGTGAAGAGTTACTTTATTATTCTTTGTTGCTTGCGGTTGCTATACTTTGCCATTAACCTTTTTCTTGTATCTTACTGTACCACCTTGGATGCACTATTCTTGGAATACTCTTTTGATCAACAAAATAACTTCTTCTTTATCACGTGCCTTATCTTTTGTGATATCTAGATGCATGTATGAATCATCCATCTTCCCCTCCTTTGCAACATTTCATGGATGGTTAATCTGCCATTAGATGATTGTCAGTCTCAATTGGCTTTTGTGGTTTCTTTTTCTGGAATTGAAGCAGAATAGATTCCACATAGCCAGATGTGACAAATTTTGATGCATCCTCATAATTCAGCCATCCAGTTTTGTATCTAACCTCCCATGATATCTTTCAAATTTTTCACTCTTTCAGCTAGATGATGTGAAAGTGTTGGATATTTTGAATCTAAGGTCATGATTATTAAAAAAGGCTTTATTTTCCCACCAAGGGAGATTTTGTAATTGCGTGAAAATGGAGACCAGCAGGCCCTTGTTTACAGTAATGCGATCATCTAATATGAAAGGATTTGACAAATTTCTTTTTTGTTATGTTGTTAGAAGATCCTTTATTTAATTCATTATGGGATGTCTGAAGTTTTTCCTTATATTTTTGTAGCTATATTCACGATTAATGAAGTAGGGTTGGTGATTCCTGGCTTCTCATTTCGGATCTTCCACTTTTTCCTAAAATTTTCTGATAAAAAAAAAATATTCTGTTTGCTTAAGGCTTTATCAGGTGCGGCAGAAGCTGTATGAGCTACTTCTAAATTGTATTCCTCCAGAGATCATCTTGAAGGTACAAATATTTTCCTTTACTATTGTTTTCTATAATTTGTTGCCCTACCTTATTTGTTTTAGGGTTTTTTTTTTTTATTTTTTATCCAATTGTTCTAGGGTTTATTAAGTGTGGCAAAAATTTTATGAGCTACTTCTTAGTTTAGTCCCACGGAATAATCTTCAAGTGTTCCCTTATTTTCGTTTCCACAGTTTTTGCTCAAATTAACTTGAAAGTTATATTTTCTGTTTTCTTAGAGGCTGCTTTGTGAGTTATTGAAGAAATTGGATGCAGAACTGAAGCATGAGGTCTGCCATTGGGCTGCATATTACGTAAGTATAATCACTTTCCATACCCTTGGTTCCGACTTGAGTTCCTTTTGCACAATGTGGTTAGATCAAGTTTATATTGACCATCTCTGCTTATTATGAGCTTGCATCTGTTGTGCTGCAAATCAACGTTAGCATACCACGACCACAAAAATTATGATTAGCATGCTGACGCCATCACATTGGTCAACAATTTAATAAAGTTTTACACATTTGGTATTTCATATCATAATGTCCTAATAGTCATTTTCCTTCATTTTTTTAAAATCTTTCCCACCCGCTTTACATATTATGGTAAATGATAAAATCCCAAGAAGACAATGCAGTTAGGATATCCATGATCCATGGTTGATTTGGTGGATTCTTCTGGTCGTCATCTGATGTTATTGTACGGTATTGGGAGCTAGGTTGTGGTTGGTTATACATATATCAGTGTATTAAATAGTGTTTTCGTAGTGCGTGGAATTTCCGGGTTTGTTCGCGAGGCGTTCAAAATTTTCTACATGTAGTTGATTTGTGGAGTTCCCAAATAGCATACGCTATTTGATCAAAGTGTATGCAATTGCAATTATAATTCGGCTGAATTGTTGAAAAGGCGTACATTATCATGGATTTGAGCATTTGGGCTTAGGCCTTCCACGGTAGTTTGAACTAATGGGATAGCTATATACAGGAATCAGGCAACCTAAGTTTAATACCGTCTAGTGTAACACTACTGCTACACTAGTGTGAGAGTTCAATATATTAATATTACACTCACGAGTTCAATATATCGGTACACACTCGGTTTCCAGCCCAAATATATTGGTATCATGCTCACTTTTGCCGGCCTACTATGGAAGGCCTTAGTGAGACCAATAAAAAGGAATTATTAGGTTTATTTTTTATTAACACAATGTATTATTTGTATCATAATACTTTATATTCCGCAAGGCGTAGTGGAAGCCTTAATGTGTTGACGCATAAGCTTTTCAGAGAATATCCTTGCATCTTATTGTCCTCTGGGTCTACACTTTTGTAATCTCGTAGAGTTATCTTTACATTGCATTTCTTTTTTGTTTACAGGAACACAGGATGCGTCTTGGGCAGAAAGCAATATTTCACCTTGAAGGTACTTCTATCTCTCTGGATGCAGCATGAGATTATGATAAGTATAAACGAGGAAACCATACACGTTATGTTGGTTGCTCTGGATTAATGGGTTAAAGTGTTTTTGAAATATACTTGACTGGAAAAAAAAAAAGGGTATTAGAATACCTTCACATAGCGAAAACAACATCTCATTGCATATAAGGTTTCATCTATTTTATGTGTGCATGGTAAATATATTAGATTAGGCAGCACTGAGTAATGTTGGATGCTGGCTTTTTATAGCGTGTGCGATATTGTTTTTGTATTCGTGTTTTTTGATTTTTCGTTTTGAAAAGAAAAAGGATTGAAATGGACGAAATGATTATAAACCTAGAACTAAAAACCATTTACAATTAATACAAGCAGTTTTATGTATTATTCTTCCTTTCTTCTTCATACATGTAATGTCCTTGCTCTTTCTCCTCACCATCTCCATTTTTCTCTCTACGAACAGGCTTTTAGTTTTCAGTACATATACCTAAACTGTTGCTAGATATTTGTTTGCTTACCAATTTAGATAGAGGCAATTTGCAAGTGAGACTACTTTATTGTACTTTCCCCGCAAGGTTACTTTTTTGGTCATCAGGATTCATTTAGGTTAGTAATTACAGCTTCCCCTTTAGCATATGCCCTTCAAGCAGTTATAATGGCATTGGTTACATGTATATTAAATATCAGACTCCCTTTTCCGTTACAACGGTCAGAATCAAGGTAGTTTTGATAGATTCTAGCGTCTGATGATCTCTCTCTCCCTCCCTCACACACGCACATGCTTACATACATTTCTCTATGCCTGTGGGGGCTTGTAACGACACATTAGACAAAATGAAGTTGCCTATTGAGCTGGCGTTGCCTCTAATGAAGTTCCTCTCAATCTTATTTTGCCAGCATTCGTGGCGAAGTTCATGAGCATCTATAAGGCTTTTCTCATTGAAGCGTTTGGCTGAACACTGCACTAGCATGGTTTCCCGTCAACATGAAATGTATTTTTTCAACTTGATGGCAATGAATTGTACTCAAGAGTTCAGTGCTTATCGTGTCAGTTGATGTTATGAACGACGTGCGTTGTCAGCATCGTGTAATACGGTTTCATTTTTTTCCTGTTTTTCTCACTTAGTTTGTAGAATTGTTAGCATTAGACGACCTTTGGCATCCTCCTTTTCAGAAAAACTTTTGACTTTGTTTATGCTGCATTTTCCTGAAAGATTAAGATTGTATTGGAGAAAACATTATTTTCCTATTTAGGTTTTATTTAAATTGTTTGTTATTATATCTCTGTTAGTAGTATTGTTTGGTCTATTGTTCTTAAAGCAACATGTTAACAGCAATAATTAGCATGTTGGGATAGTCTCGAACACGTTTAATATATTAAGAGGAGAAAGTCTAAGCACTCGTTTGGTATCTAAAATTGGATTAGCACGGTTAACTTAATATATTTATGGTATGTTGAAGGATTCGTTTGGTCACCTGATTTGTTGTCCGAGAACTTGACTTGAGTGTGATCGCACGCAACGTGACATATGAGGATGTGGAGAGTTGTGTCATATCAGATGGTATCACGACACAGATGTGTGAAGGAAGAAAAATGCAGGCGAGACAGTTGGCGCATTGACGTGAGGCAACTGCCCGTTTGGCATTAGCGGCGGTTGCATTGGCGTGATTGAAGGGTCTGGCTGGCCAGATCTGATTTAAAGGCAGTTGCTAACTTGCTATCCCACTTGAAAGAGAAACAGCAGCTCATCAACAGCTGGACTAAAACTGCACTTTGTGAGTCTCTGTTATGGAGCATCTTAATTATTTTTAATATATATATATACACATTTTATTTATATATACTTTTATAAAAGACCATTCAATATATATAGACATTTTATTTATATATTCCTTTGTAAAAGACCATTCGAGTCCGAGTGGCGCCTTTTTTAAAATTTTTTTTTTATAAGAAATGACTAGTTGGTGATGAGGTCATGGCACTCAATCTTTTTGGACGCTGAGAAGACTCGTAGAGCATTTTAGCCTTTTTCTGACTACCATCGTATGATTCACTAACGCTACACATCGAGCCTGGAACAGGCTATGTGGAGTACGGACTTAGAATTAACTTATGAGTCCGAGTGGCTTTGTCAACTTGTACTTAACAGATGAGTTTACTACTAAGACCTGGTAATTAGATTTTTTTAAGGAATTTTAACGAAAAGCTCATGGTACTGTTCATTTTAACGAAAAATCATATTTTTACACTAAAAAGTTAATTATGGTACTATTCACTTTACCCTTTATTTTGTCTTTATCGTTAAAACTTAAAATTATCAATCTATTTTCATTAGTTTTCATTTTTTTTTAATGTCCAATGGAGTATCTGATCACATGTTGCACAAAATGTGAGCACAAACAAACTGCTGCCGACATGTTTTAGTACTATACATACATAAACTAGTTATCCAGTCCAGCCATGCGGTGACCTAGGGATGGCAAATGTCTCCGTCGGCTCCCGACCATGTGGAGGGAGGAGCAGGAAGCCAAATCGGGATTGGGTTTGGGTTTGGTATTGTGATGCGGTTCTCAAATCCACCCCAAAAATTCTATTAGTAAAACGATAATAAATTGTATAAAAAAAGTACGGTGCTAACCACTTATTTGCGTTCATTTCAAAAAATAATTTAAACACTAATCTTTTATTTTTAATGATAACCTAAAAAATGATTGGTTGACAGATTATGGAACAGAAACATACGAGTTGTTAACGTATCATGATGCTCCACCACTATGAATTCCAGTATAGCACTGGAACTCATATAGATGAATGATCAGAGTTCCGATTAGCTTTTTTCATACAGGCACACTTACACCAAGAGTAAAATAATAAAATGATAGAAAACTCGTTATCTATGAGATCTAGCTTAATACTTTTTATTTACTGAGTAGAATTAGAAATTATAATAAAAGGAAATGATAAGATCATATCCATTTCTCTTTTTTTCTTCTCTTTTGAACTAAGAGAGAGATATTGGACTTAACCTCATAATATGCTAGCAATAATGTGATTCAAATTCGTTTTTTACGAGAATCAAACCTAAAACCTTTTACTTACAAGTGAAAATAAATATCACTAGATCATAATAAAATAAATAAATATCTCCATAGTTGATCGAATCTCACACCAAACCCTAGCAGAAAGCTACCACAACAAGAATGACTTATTCCATTACGCAACGACTTTGCTTCAAAGAAACGAAAAAGATGTAACCAATATCTCTACTCTTAAATTCCGCCACGCGTCATCAAACCTACAACGCCACGCTGGGAGAGTCAATCCAACGGTCATTTTATCCTTGCCGGCCCCTAACCTTTGCCGCGTTGCAGTCCCCAACGTCGTCCTTTTTTCTCCCAACTCTTTAACCCATAGATCCGTTATCAACGTTCACTTTTTTAAATCAACGGTCATATTTTTAAATCAAAAAACTAAAAAAGTTAAGCAAAATCGGTTCCCCACCTACTCCAAGTCACAAACGACAATTATAACAACGCGTTTTTGAAAACTGTAAATTAATTGGTACACTAATTAATCATTATTAATAATTAAAATTAATTAATAATATTTATTTTTTTCAAAATACGCGTAAAAGTGGCACACTATTTAGAGGCCAATGTGCGCACCAAACCCTAAAATTGTCTCCAAAGTTTTCTCAACAAACTGGAAGAAAGAGTGGTTAAGGCAAGAGCAACCACCACCCTACAAAAAGAGGGTGTTACCCTAAACTCCTCCCAAATGCCAACCATTTTCCGAAGGATTTTCCTTATTTACAATCTTCTTAATACATTCCTCCTCTCTTTGGTCCCCAAGCATCTCAGGCCTCTCCTCCCCTCCTCCTGGTTCCCCCACCACAGCACTCTTCTTGACACCAAAACACCGTCACCCCAACCCCCACCTCCGTCGTTGTTGTCTTTGCCCTTGCCCTTGCCTTCTGGCGGTGCTTGTCACGTCAGAATGGACCCCAATGAGCTCAAACGCGTGTTCCAGATGTTTGACCGCAATGGGGACGGGCGGATCACCAAGCAGGAGCTCAACGACTCCTTGGAGAACTTGGGAATCTACATCCCCGACAAGGAGCTCTTCAACATGATCGAGAAGATTGACGTGAACGGTGACGGGTGCGTGGACATTGACGAGTTCGGGGAGTTGTACCAGTCTATCATGGACGAGCGCGACGAGGAGGAGGACATGAAGGAGGCATTCAACGTGTTTGATCAAAACGGAGACGGGTTCATAACCGTCGATGAGTTGAGGTCGGTTTTGTCGTCCCTCGGGCTTAAGCAAGGGAGAACTATAGAGGACTGCAAGAGGATGATCATGAAGGTGGATGTGGACGGAGATGGGAGGGTCAACTACAAGGAATTCAGGCAAATGATGAAGGGAGGAGGGTTTAGTGCATTGAGTTAACAAAAATGTGTCTCCCTAATTGGATGTGTAGATATTTTTCACAAAGTACACAAAAAAATGAGTGGCGATTGTGATCACTATGTTGTAGGATACATGGTACGTACAAATCGTCGAGGGTGTACGTGGCTCAACGGCCATGGCGGCCGCTGCGAGGGACGACGGCACGTTGGGGCTCCGGTGAGGGCTCTGGGTTTAGGTTTGGGAAGTATGTTGTTGATGGTGTGTTTAGGAACGAGGGAGGTAATGTCAGTGGGACAGATCTTGGGAGAGGGGGGAATAGGAGGGCATAGATTAGAAGTTGGGGGAGTTTTATTCTTTGTGGAATTTTATTTTATTAAACCAATTGATTGTTATTTTCCCAACTCGTTATTTGCTTGAGAATTTTCATATTGTATTTGTAATTTGGTTATTGAAATTACTGTATATTGTTGTCATGAATTTTTTCCACATTGGATTGGACTCTCCATCGAATCCAAGCCCTTTGATTCTATGAGTTTTAACACATTGGATCGAACATGCATTGATATGCCTTTTGTTTCGTTGATACTGCGAACGTACAGTTGTTGTCAATGATATTGTTGATCAATAATTTATCTGAAAGTGTAGTTAACCGCATTGCAGAAGTCATCAGGATAATTATGTAAACATGTAATATTCAAATAGGAAAAACTTGCTGCTAAGCCATAAGCAAATGCGTAGTTTCTTCTCATATGGAAATGTGTAGTTTCTTCCCACTGTACAATTCACGAACTTATAAGTGGTGACATCCGTTCCTTAAATAAAAATGCTAGGAAGATCATGTTTTTAGACCATTTTTCGAGGTTAAAGTGGCGAGACAACATTGGTCCTGAGGTCGAGAAATTGCACTGGTAACTTGTCTGGAACTAGGAGGCATTCCTCCTTCGTTTACTTACCCCTGCAAGTAAACTAAGACTGAGAAACTTTTAGTCTCTTCAGTTTAGAGAACCATCAGCACCATCACGACGGAGGACGGTGACGGCGCCAACAAGCAGAGTAAATAATTAGGACCTCATCACAATCATGTACCACATCAGAGGATGTGCACATCATGGTAAAAACGCAACAACATAAGACATTCAAGTCTATACTAGTTACCTTCTGCAGTTCTGCAGTGAAAAATCTCACTCCTCCCGCAAGCATACAACTAATTTTCGGTTTTAGTTTGTTTCCATAGGCCGAACCAAACCAAACTGAACGAATAACGGTTGGATTATGTCCAGAGTAAATTTGACAAGCTAAGCCAAGAATGCTGCTTACAGGTATGCATGCTTCCGAAACAGAGTGTGTGTGTGTATGTGTCCTTGATTTTCATGTGTAGAAAAAATTTTGTGACAAGTCACGGTTATCCATCCCTTCCAAAACAAGCTGCTTGTATAGAAATATTTTTTATTCTTCCTACTTTTTTCTTTTCAAAAGAGGGACAACTGGTGGCAAGCTACGGTTATCCACCCCTTCCGGGTCCAGAGAGGTTATGGGAAATTCACCCTACTCGTGACCACAGTCAAGCAGAAGCACCAGCTTGGAGCATACCTGAAACCTCCCACATTTTCTTTGTTCGGTTGGGGAGCCGCAGTCCGCGCCCTGAACATTGGGCCACTTGTTGTGGTTTTTTATTCTTCCCACTGGAGCTAACAGAAAGTTGGGAGGTCCGATAAAATGGAAAGAATTGGGAGATTTTACTTGGCATTGTGATGGTGAAATGAAGGTTGACAGAGTTGATGCAGCTCCTTGACATAACTGGGTAAATTGAATACTTATTCCTACCGTCTCCACGATAGCTCCTTAAAATCGAAGCAATTGAGTCTCCGAATCGAGCCTTGATGACATGACTGGTCAATAGAAATACTTTAACAACTCACCCTTGTTACATATTACATAAATTGCACTGGATAGGTATATATCATATTCGTCACATACATCACATTCACACCCCGTAAACAGAAGGGCGGTAAAAGCAATCGAAAATATTTTGATTCATGTCTCTACAAATCATTGTCAATGTTCTGGTATCACATAACACAATCACTACTACAAGGGTGGTGACAGTTTAATACGATATTCTGTCAGATAAGACATTCCGACAGGTGGTTTAAGTAGTGTCGGATGAAAAATCAATATTGTCGCTTAACCTGTAACTGTCGGATATAAAAGAAAAACACGAAATTTAAAGGCTTTTGCCACTAAGTTTAACCACCGAGGCCCTGAGGGCATAGACTGTCGATGAAAGCACAATACATACAAAAGAAAAACGTGAAGAAAACTTCAAATCCATCTTATTTCGATTTCAACAACAACTAGAGCAAGCGCCCTGATCAGTTAAAGATCAACAGCAACAACTTAAATACATAGCACCTCATCACAATCATGCAGCGCATGTGGATAAGAAACACAGACAAATTACACACAGCAACTGCAAGCAGAAAACACACAGAAAATACAAGCAGAGAGCAGCAAGCAATTTTACGTACATTACCATCAGAAGAAACAAACAAGGAGTTAATTTCATTATCGAAAGCAACGTCTCCAATGGCACACTGAAGCAATGGATTCACCTTATGATCAATTTCCACGTATTAGTCTTCAAAGATAGAAGTTGAGTCTCTGCAACAAATTCCTCTGGCATATTTGTGAGCGTCAATTCCTCTAAGGTAGTGGAATTGATAAGTGTTTCCGGAACGCTTTTTAGCTTATGGCAGCGTCGGATTTCCAATTTCTGGAGGTTTTGATTTGCTCCTGGCCATTTCATCATCTTGTTTGGACCTCAACTTTAAAGATTTTAGGCTAGTTAGTTTCGCGATGCACTGGCCTAATCCGTGAGTACTTAAGCGGCCTGTGACACCCAACTTTTTTAGGTTGTTGGGGAACTTGATATAGCCTTCTAACAGTGTCAAGGTCTCCCTGTCGACAAATATTCCAGATAATGTCTGAATACTTCGTGTGTCTTTAAACCCAGTCCAATGTTGTGCCTTGGCCCGTTCGTTAGTGCGGAACCGAGATTCAGATTACAACCTCACCAAAATCACACATAGTTGAACAAAATAAAATACAAGAAATAAAGACACCGAGAAATTTACGAGGTTCGCCAAAAACCTGCCTACGTCCTCGGAGAGATATTGCTCTTCACTATGAGAAAAACAGTACAAGTTACACATGAGTTAAATCGACATAACCCAATTCCATATCCCTTGTACACCCACTCACAGAATTTTCCCAAAAGCCTCAATCTACCCCAAGAGTTCTTTCACAAGAGATCTTTTACTCTAGCTCTCTTGATTTCTCTCACCCTTACCCATGGTAGAGCCAAATGCTCTCACCATCTCTTTGGATGCTTTACATCTCTTCCTTGCTCTCTCTTCACCCGTGCCCCTTCTTATGCCAAATAATTATGGCTTTTGAAAAAAGCCACAAAACATGGCTTTGAAAAAGCCACAAAACAAGAAAACATAATCCTCATCATGATGTTCCCTCATCACTATTGTTTTGTTTCCTAGCCTAATTTGGCCACTATCCAACAATCTCCACCTTGGCCAAATTGTACCAAAGTTCATTGGCCTTACGTACCAGCATGCACACTCTGAATCCACCTCGTTGGTCCTGTTCCGATTCAGTTACTGCCAATGCATGTGCAGCTGCTGCAAGCTAAAAATCACCATTTAGCTTCAGACAGGATCTCAACACATCCTCGTCTCCTCCAGCAGGTTTTCCTCCTCTTCATTGTCTGCAACTTGGAAACTCGTCAGCGCGCCTATTTCCAGCAACAACCCATCGAGCCAGACAAAATTCCCACACTTCCTCCTACCTCAGGACCTTCTCATCACCTGTGAATCCCATAGCTCCACCTGCTGCAAAACCCTTGCAACACTTGAGACTAAACATCACCAGGAGAAGTGTTGCTTCGAGTACCTAGAGGGCATACTCAAAGTCTTCCACCACAAACTTGCTAACCCGGCCTTGCACCCGTAGCACTGTGGACCCTTTCCTCCGGAACCGGATCCGAACCTGCTGTCTCTCTCAAATCCTCTTTCCAATTTTCTTCCACGATTTCAACCTTGAATAGCTTAAGCAGTCTTGTGCCCACCATCATCCATGGTCTCTTGTGTGTATCATTCACACCAAAGAAGCTTGCACCTGCTCCAAACTTATTGTTTCTTTCCTTGCAGTAAAGTTTCACAAGGTTCTCGTACAAATCTGAAAGTGAGGTAAGAAGAAAGAGGCCTTTGTCTTCTTCCTCAACATCAACTTTCGCAGTTGATCCAAGCATCCCTAAACACGGCTTCCATTTCTTCAGGCTTCCATTACTCTCCTTTATCAAGAGCAAAACCGCCTCTCCCTTTAAACTGCTCAACTGAAAATTCCATGGTGAATAACAAATCTGGACCTCCCACGAACCAAAGCCCCCAACGATGCTCTGATACCAATTGTTGTGCCTTGACCCGTTCGTTAGTGCGGAACCGAGATTCAGATTACAACCTCACCAAAATCACACATAGTTGAACAAAATAAAATACAAGAAATAAAGACACCGAGAAATTTACGAGGTTCGCCAAAAACCTGCCTACGTCCTCGGAGAGATATTGCTCTTCACTATGAGAAAAACAGTACAAGTTACACATGAGTTAAATCGACATAACCCAATTCCATATCCCTTGTACACCCACTCACAGAATTTTCCCAAAAGCCTCAATCTACCCCAAGAGTTCTTTCACAAGAGATCTTTCACTCTAGCTCTCTTGATTTCTCTCACCCTTACCCATGGTAGAGCCAAATGCTCTCACCATCTCTTTGGATGCTTTACATCTCTTCCTTGCTCTCTCTTCACCCGTGCCCCTTCTTATGCCAAATAATTATGGCTTTTGAAAAAAGCCACAAAACATGGCTTTGAAAAAGCCACAAAACAAGAAAACATAATCCTCATCATGATGTTCCCTCATCACTATTGTTTTGTTTCCTAGCCTAATTTGGCCACTATCCAACAATCTCCACCTTGGCCAAATTGTACCAAAGTTCATTGGCCTTACGTACCAGCATGCACACTCTGAATCCACCTCGTTGGTCCTGTTCCGATTCAGTTACTGCCAATGCATGTGCAGCTGCTGCAAGCTAAAAATCACCATTTAGCTTCAGACAGGATCTCAACACATCCTCGTCTCCTCCAGCAGGTTTTCCTCCTCTTCATTGTCTGCAACTTGGAAACTCGTCAGCGCGCCTATTTCCAGCAACAACCCATCGAGCCAGACAAAATTCCCACACTTCCTCCTACCTCAGGACCTTCTCATCACCTGTGAATCCCATAGCTCCACCTGCTGCAAAACCCTTGCAACACTTGAGACTAAACATCACCAGGAGAAGTGTTGCTTCGAGTACCTAGAGGGCATACTCAAAGTCTTCCACCACAAACTTGCTAACCCGGCCTTGCACCCGTAGCACTGTGGACCCTTTCCTCCGGAACCGGATCCGAACCTGCTGTCTCTCTCAAATCCTCTTTCCAATTTTCTTCCACGATTTCAACCTTGAATAGCTTAAGCAGTCTTGTGCCCACCATCATCCATGGTCTCTTGTGTGTATCATTCCACACCAAAGAAGCTTGCACCTGCTCCAAACTTATTGTTTCTTTCCTTGCAGTAAAGTTTCACAAGGTTCTCGTACAAATCTGAAAGTGAGGTAAGAAGAAAGAGGCCTTTGTCTTCTTCCTCAACATCAACTTTCGCAGTTGATCCAAGCATCCCTAAACACGGCTTCCATTTCTTCAGGCTTCCATTACTCTCCTTTATCAAGAGCAAAACCGCCTCTCCCTTTAAACTGCTCAACTGAAAATTCCATGGTGAACAACAAATCTGGACCTCCCACGAACCAAAGCCCCCAACGATGCTCTGATACCAATTGTTGTGCCTTGACCCGTTCGTTAGTGCGGAACCGAGATTCAGATTACAACCTCACCAAAATCACACACAGTTGAACAAAATAAAATACAAGAAATAAAGACACCGAGAAATTTACGAGGTTCGCCAAAAACCTGCCTACGTCCTCGGAGAGATATTGCTCTTCACTATGAGAAAAACAGTACAAGTTACACATGAGTTAAATCGACATAACCCAATCTCATATCCCTTGTACACCCACTCACAGAATTTTCCCAAGAGCCTCACTCTACCCCAAGAGTCCTTTCACAAGAGATCTTTCACTCTAGCTCTCTTGATTTCTCTCACCCTTACCCATGGTAGAGCCAAATGCTCTCACCATCTCTTTGGATGCTTTACATCTCTTCCTTGCTCTCTCTTCACCCGTGCCCCTTCTTATGCCAAATAATTATGGCTTTGAAAAAAGCCACAAAACATGGCTTTGAAAAAGCCACAAAACATGGAGCAATTTAAGCCACAAAACAAGCCACAAAACAAGGAAACATAATCCTCATCATGATGTTCCCTCATCACTATTGTTTTGTTTCCTAGCCTAATTTGGCCACTATCCAACATCCAAATCCTACCCACACGAATATCATTCAAGTATAGATGCCGCAAGAAATCCATATTCTGAAAGGAAACTGGGAGAGAACGGATATAAGTATGCTTGAGGTCCAAGGTCTGCAGATGGATGAGGTTACGAACCGATGAAGGAAGAGCATCCACGAAGGTCCATCTTAGGCCCAGGTACCTCAAGTGATAAAGATATCCCAGTTCTTAGGCAACGCAGGTTTATAAACACGTTCAAGATCAAGCACCATGAGTAGCGAATAGCCTCTTTTACCTATGATCTTGGTGACAAAATTTCCAATTTGGAGTGCTTGCATATCCTTCTTTTAGAAGTTAAAGGATGTATAAGACCGCAGATATTGGATGTAAAGTTCTGAGTCAGCTGGGTAGTCCTTGATGTTAGCATACTCGGCAACCCTACGAACTGCAACCCGAGGAGGAGGTGTCTGACTCTGATGAACATGGTCACGGTCAGTTGATGATGATGACGATGCAATATTTTTGTTAATATGAAAGAAACCGACTTGCTCAGCTTTGGGCAAAATGATGTCATAGAATTTTCCTGTCATACAACATCTCTTGGGACTTGCATCGGATACTGATCAGGATACACGGACCATTCCTCTCTTTTCCAGATCTTCCAAATACTCCAATGCCAAATCCTCTGAAACTTCAGGAGCAGTCACTCCGTTATTCTGAATATGTGACCTTTTGACCAGAAAATCTTCTGCAAGCCACAGGTGAAACAATCTTCTGACGGGTATATCCATTTCTCTTGGAAACATCCCAAGATAGAGAAGGCATGGCCTTAAGTGGGAGGGTAGTTCATCGAGTATGTTGATGAGCTTGCGGGAGCTTGTGACTCAGGATTGTTAGTATCATCATTATTGTTAGCAAAAGGATGTCGCTCTACTATTTTCAACTTCCAAGCCGAGATTCTTTCTTCGATTTGCATCGTCTCTTTCCAGAGGTTGTGATGAGCCTTTAGACCTTTAAACAATGTAATGCACCTGACGAAAACAGATTTCCGCCTGCGTGTTCTTCCGAGGACGAAAGTGTCGATAATGTCCTCCAAATCATGAGCTATGCCCAAAAATTCTTCAATCGACTTGCTAACATTTTCATCATCACTTGTCTGCTTTTCTTCTGCATTTCTTAAATGACTTCCCATCTCTTGAAAACTCATATATGTCCCCACAACCTTGTTTATCACCCATTTAGAGTACATATTGATCGGTTCTTTTTCACAAAACAGCATAAAGCTTAATTTGTGATAAACAACCAAGAAAACGACATCGGAAGCCATAGCTTCTTTTCCCTTGTCCTTAACTTCTGTATAACCCCTATGATCTCCAAGAATCCAAGTCTGCAATATACATTTAATATTTTTGTAATTAAGCGCTAATTAATTAATTTAGGATTATATCATATGGAAGCGTTGAATTAACATATAAAAGTACAGATACAACGTAACTTGCTCTTGTCATCTGCCTATGCTGAATAATTGTATCTCCAATGGTGCAACTGACCAAATACAGATAGACACAGCTTTCCACTTGCCATATAAAATGTGTATCTCTCCTCTCCTAGAGTCAAACGTTTTTATTTGTCACTTAGTATTACGGTCTAGTGATATTTTTTATCACTTATAAGTGAGAGGTCTTCTGTTCAATTCTCGCCAAAGGCGAATTTGAACCACATTATTGTTATTCCATTGTAAGGCTAAGCCCACCCCCTTCCCCTTAGACAGTGTACATAATATCGTTTGTTCAAAAAAAAAAAAAAAAAAAAAAAGAAGTAAACGTTTCTACTTGCTATGTAAAATTTGTATCTCTCCTCTCTTAGAGTACTTTTCTACTTGCTATATAAAATTTGTTTCTCTCCTCTCCTGGAGTCAAACGTTTCTACTTGCTATGTAAAATTTGGATAAAGGGTATTTAATTTATGGGACAAAATACATATTGTCTTTCTCTTGTCATATAAAAATGTATTTTTGAATTAAATGTAACATCTCCAGGACGGCACAGGTATTTTAATGGCTAAATGGAGAGTAGACATAAAAATTCATATACCCTAATTATGTCTTATTAAGTACTAACCAATTGAAAAACAAAACCATGAAAAGAAATACATACATGTGTATGTGTGGCTGCACGCTATGCATGTGGGGTCCTAAGCTCCGAGGCCTCCCATTTTGATAGGCGTCTTGAGCTCCAAAATTTTAGGTAAGGTCTTGTAGGATAAATTTTTGGGATGGTTCATGGTATACATTACCGATTAGATAACACTTATCTCGGAGCAATGAAATTGTTTTTCTTGAAAATTTACACGAACAAAAGAGAGTAAACTTTTTATTATAGGTTGCTCCATGTGCAACAAGAAACGTTTAGGATCCTTTTTGCAAATAGGGAATGCCATTTGCAACAGAAATGCTAAATTTGAACACAACTAAACGTATACATTGCATGCAGTAGCATGCGAACCAAGATGAGTCATGCATCTCTAGTTGCCCTGAAGAAAGAGCTGAACTAGGACACAGCCAACTTAACTCTTGCATGTCCTTGTGATATCTGAAGTTGCTCGGTGATACCAAGATGAGCCATCAAGAGCCAGACATGAGTAAGGAGCTCTCCGCCCTCTTCGGAGTTGCTGAGCGTGGTAATTCCCAGGACAGTGACTAGCAGCATAGGCTAGAATTTCATTCCATACTTGGCTCAGTATCTCCCACTTGTTTTCGTTTTGCTTGTTAAGCAATGACGCAAGGATGGATGCGTCAAATAACACAGATTTGCTTCTGTCTCCCTTCACTTCAGCGGGTTTTACTTCAGTGCTAACGCGAAGCAACTTTTTACAGGCTGCGGATTTAGCTGAATGACTGAGAATTCTTGCATCAAAAAATTCCATGGCCTCGGCACAGCTGTCTTGAAACCTGATCAGACCGATTCCTATGGGTATCATGAAGGGACACACGACGAGGAGATACATCATATAATCTGCTATATGATTGCTCATTTCACGATGCAAATTCTCTGTGGCTGAACGTCCCGCAGGATCACATTGATGGCAAAGATCTGTGGCAATATGCCACAGAAGAATGCTCTGGTCGAATTCTACTTTTGTTGTCCAATCCATGTAATTCGAAAATCCATACTGTTCAAGGACAAGATTACCTCTAGTGGCGCATAACTCCGTTAAACTTCCAGCACTACGCGATTTCTCTGACAAGTGGTCAAATATCAACCTTTTCAACTCACTGGATAGTGGCTTATGAGTAACATATAAGTGCATCTTCAAATTTTCATCAAACTTTTGCATTACATGATTGAAGAGCCACACTTTCAAGGAAGCATAGAACTTCTTTGGGATTCCAGGAGGAGCTGGAGGCTTTCTTCTGAGACAAAAGCTAAGAAAATTGAACTGAGCCATCGAATTTGACCACCTCTGCCCATCAGCCTGTTGAATGCGTTGGACAAATTGTGCAAAGGGTGTTTTACCCTGCCTACTCAACCACAGTGTTGTCCAATCAGCAGAAAGTACAAAAACCATTGCATAAATCTCTAAGATAATAGCTCCAACTAGCAGTGTGTAAGTAATAAGCAAATCAATCCAGTTCTTGTGCCTCACACTTCCCACAAAGCACAAAAGAACAAGAAAAGTGGTGAAGAAAATGATGGCGCGAAAGATGCAACCCCGACGAGTATAAATTAGGGGAGCCTTGGGGTAGAATGCATCATAGGCATATCCAAGTTCAACCTCAACTACTTCAAAGCAGTTTCAGGAGATCCAATATTCTGAAAGAAGAATTGGCTGCTATCTCGATCTTGGAAGCTGAGGATGAGATCTACAAATAGGCGCCTAAAGTCCATAAATAAGTCGTGCGCTTTGAGCACTACGTTTGCTTCACCAGAGTTTACTCTATCAACAACATTATAGGAATTACTAGCATGTGGAACATGAACTTGTTGTGCGGAAGCTTCAAATATGAAACCAAAGCTAATACGGCAAAATATTACAAGACAAATAATCCAAAAGACACAAGGATTTATACTGGTTCGGCGTAAGCCTACATCCAGTTTCGAGACGGCGAGGAAATTCCACTAATATCAAAAGGAGATTACAAATAGAGTTTTAACTCTCAAACCCAATAGCCCACATACACCCAATAGCTCTCACTCTCACAAAGAACAAATGGAGAAGATGGAAACATATACCAAATTCCTTCTCTCCCAAAAGCCACAAAATGTAGCACAAATATCTTTGATTGAGTGATCACTAACAAAAGGGGATTACAAACAAATGGGAAGGAGCATCACTGTTTCAAATGGGAGAGCCGAATGCTCTCTCCTCTGCTCTCTGCAACTCTCCCTTGTTCTCTGCAAAAAAGGAAGCTCTCTTCTCTCTTGTTTTTCTTCCAAAACCGAAATGAATGAGCTCACACCTTTGAACCAACACCCACGGGTGTTTAAGAGAACAAAACACAATAATGAAAGGTGTTGTTGCTTTTCCCTTTTTTTCTCCTCAAAACAAGGAAAGGTGTTTCCACCTTCTTTTGTTTAATCTAAAGTATGGCCACTTGGCCACTTATTCAACAGAACCTCACCAATTTCTTCAGTCCTCACTCACTTCGTACCCCTCTACTTTATTCAGAGCAAATTCTCCCATGAATTTTGCATAGTTGGGGCCGGGATCAGGCCGTGTGAGCATCGACTCACGAAGCTTTTTGCGGTTTGCTGACCTTAGGGCCAACGTCCTTTCTCCGTACTTAATAAGCCCAACAAGAAGCATGGGTATGGTTAGACTTGAGAGCCAGCTAGCGTTCCACGCCAGAAGAAAGATGTATATTGCAATACCTGATTGAACAAAAAGTCCAAGCAAGTGCCTCAACCACAACTCATTGTCTTCCAAAGCATAAATCGTGATAGTGTCTGGGCCGCCAAGATGCAACAAAAGGAATGGTGCCCAGAAAGCAGATAATTCTTCGTCCAGTGACGGAGCAGAATCATTGCTCATGCCGGCATCACAACTACAGGACTTGCCTTGGTTCCGGGAGAGGACACAAAAAGCAACCGTTGCTACCCAATCTGCCACAAGGTATGCAAACCAGACGAAGACTCTGATTTTGGTTTTGACATTATACTTTCTGCGGCTGCCAAAGTGAACGAGTGAAATCTGCGAGGCAAGGCTGATCAAAACCAACAGCCGAAGCTCCCAAGTACTCCATAGTTTCTGAACATGTTCCGGAAAAAACTGAACAAGCCTCCTCTTTTCCACAAAAACCCAACTGCTCAGAGCAGGAACAAGAACTGAATAATGTCGCTCAATAGGTTCAATCATATACTAGTAATACATGTTCATTAGTAACCACTTGGTTTCTTATGAAATTCATTCATGGATGCATAAATATGTATACACGTATATATGTATATATGTGTGTGTGTATCCCCATGAGTTTCAAGGTACCTTTAGAGAATTTATCTACGCTCGTTAGTTCTCCAAAGATTTTCTATTAAAGTGTTTCGCCTACGTTACGTCGCTACGTTAAGAAGAAAATTCATTCTACTCAAACACATATGTATTAGAAGTTACTAGCCTTAACAAGGAATTCTATTTCTATGCATGAATGAATATCGACAAGATCATGACATAAATCCATATACACAAATATAAAGACACAGTAAGTAGGATTCTGTATAGACCGTATGATGTCTTAAAACTGGTCAGAATTTATACCTGTAAGAAGCATTTTTGGATGAGCTACAGAGATTTGCTCCTTGCCCGAATAGTAACCTGCTGGACAGTTACAAATGATAAAGAAAAGAAATAGACTTGATCAAAGAGTAGACTTCGTAATGTGCAATTTGCCTTTGTTTGAATAAATTAATGTCACGTTAACAGAAGAGCATTATGCAAAATTGAACGTTGTAGCGTTCTATGATTCATACCTAACTTTACTGAGTGGAAATAAGGGTTCATTTGGCAGTGCTTTTAGAACAGCTGAAAGCATTTTCGTGAATTTTTTTTCCCTAAATCAATTATTAATAATAAAAAAATTCATAGCCAATCTCACTTAGTAAGAATAAGATCTCGTTTAGAGATGTTTTAAAAATGGTTAAAAGCGTTTTTGTGAAAATAGTCTTAGAACCAAAACTGCACTGCGCACAGAAATCCCAATCCGATTTCCCACTGGAGAGGAGAGGAGAGGAGATGGAAAATGCCATAATTTGCAGTAAAATAGCCTCAAGAAATTGGAATTGACACAGAAATCCTTCCCCTTTGGCTTAATTTGCCATGCAAAATTAACTTTCTTGGGCTAATTTCACCTCATTCTCCCATGTTGGCCATCCTCATAAAAGACCAGGGTTTTCGGTTGTTTTGTTTTTACCCATTTGAGCAATTCTTCAAACTTTCTTATAAGTTTTAGTTTCTGAACTAAAAATTTGTGATTATTATTTTTTAATTTGTTATAATATGAAGTACTGGTCTTTTTGTCTAATTACGTTAGATTTTTTATGTAAAATAAAAGGTTTAAAATAATAAAAAAAAATGGATAAAAGTTCTGATAGAGTTAGCTAAAAAATAAAAATAATTTCTCTCAGTTTTACATTATAATAAGTTTATAGACCAATTACTTACAAATTTTTGGTTCAGAGACAATTTTAATTGCGTTAAAGTTTATAGAGCATTGCTCTAATTATCTCGTATTTTATTATTTTTTCACTTGTACGTCGAATGTATCCTACTTATATAGATGACAAAGACGTACTATATTTATGTTGAGTTTGTTTGTAGAATCAGTTTTATTTGTATAAATTTTGTTTTATAATTATAAAGATATAAGTTAAACCATACAATAGATGAGCTACAATAATTAGTGAGATTTAAATGTAAGATCTCACTTTAAAAAAAAATTCCTAAATTTGACAACAACAAAAAAAATATCCTAAAACCATTTTACCATCAAATTCCGTTAAATATTAAGTTAGTGTGCTGACATGGAGCCCCTAAAACGCAGAAAAGTTAATAAGCCATTATTTTTTATAATCGTAAAAAGTTATTAAAAGTAAATTACAGGGGTTCACCCGCGACAATTGAAATTATTGGTCCTAAAGAAGAATTATCAAAAACTAAAGGACTGAAATCACAACTTCCGAAAACCCTGAACGTGAAGAAATAAACTTTCATTGGTCTCTCTGACAGCCCCAAATCGGCCACTGGAAGCTCACTCCGCTGCTTAAGATTTCAACAGGGTAAGTTTTCTCATCTCATTCAATGCTAATATGTGTTCTTCTCAGGATTGTAAATTGTGTCGATGTCTCTGGTTCCAATCGAGTCAATTTAAACCGGAATTTTGGGTAATGCCTTATCGTTTGTCATACAGATTGGGGATTTTTTGGGGTGCTCCATGAAGGTTTAGGGTTTAGGAAGGTGCAAGCTTTAGTTTAGAGAAATTTGTAGAGGGAGGGAGGTGGGGAGTGGCCTTTTTACACCTCTTGAATTATACAATTTTCGATACGTTTTATGCTTGAATTATACAGAAATTAGATTCCTTGAGAGGGTCATTGTTTTGGCATGGATTTGGATAAAGAGAAGGATTGAGGGATTTAACATTGCTCCAAAGTTACTAGCTTTCCACTTTTTTTTCCAAACCAAATCAAGGGTCAGAGAAGAAAAGGATTCTCCCAAATATTTCTTGACAGTTTTTTGCTTTATTATGTAGGCAATTTCTAAATACTCCTTTTTTCTCCAATTCGGGTACCTCCTTATGTCTTTTCTCAATTATGTGTTCCTGGGTTTTGTTTCTTTTTTTCGCTGGTGATGATTGGTTGCTGGGTTTGATTTTATACCACAGTTTTCAACCTCTGCGATAGTATAGTTTTCTTCTGTATGTAATCCTGCAATGTAGATCTTGTTATTAGCAACCTGATTAGAGTCAGTCAGTAGGCTCATCTCGTTAGAGTCTGATGTTTGTAGAATAACGTAGAAATGAACTTGGGCATTTCCTCAAGGGCTTTAAATTTTTTAAGCATTTTAGCCAAAATGGTTTCTGAGATTGGCATAACTCCTCAATTTGGTCCCAACAATGAAAATTGGTAGAAGTGGTCCCTAAGATTGGCATAGCTCCTCAAGTTGGTTCCTGACAATAAAATTCATAGAAGTGGTTCCTGAGTTTGTCCCCCGTAAATCATTTTGGTATTTCCGTGAAAAATCTATCAATATCTTCACTAAATTGTCACGTGAACGACCACGTAACCACCTTTTGAAGTGTATTTTTATCAAACGAACTCCTGCACTTAACGAGGATATTGACAAATTTCTCATGGAATGACCAAAATGGTTTACAGTGGACAAATTCAGTCTATCGATTTTAATTGTTAGGGACATAAATGAGGAGTTATGTCAATCTCAGAGACCATTTTGGCTAAAAAGACAATTTTTTAACCAACCCATCTGAGCTTACTTTTCAATGTTTAGATTTTGGTTATTCTTTTTTGTGTAAGCCCTTCTGTTTATAGTTCTTGGTGCATCTACACTTTTTGTTTTTCTGTATGCCTGCCTATGCATATATATTTATCTTCTTACTTTTAGGCATTATCTGAAGTGAGATTATGTACTTCATGTTTCTGTCATGACTCGTGCCATGGTCACTTAATCAAAAGTTAACAAGAGCATAGCTGTTCATTTGCTTGGGCAGTGGACTGTATAACTACAGTTAGCAATGCACATTGACTTTAATAGTGATCTTGTGAAGAAGCAAAACAGTTCGCATTTTTAAAGACATGGAAACTATTTCCGAAGGATCTTCATGCTTTGTCTGGCTGTTGTTCCTATGCATGTTTGCTGACCCATTTGATTAGCGATTCTCTTTGACTACTGCTGTTTTTCTGTGTATCAGCAACCATTTGTAAAGCATCGACATGGCTGTATCAGATTTAAATATGAAACCATGTATATCATACTTTTATTAAGATTCTTTAGCTTTTTCATTCTCATTTTGTATTTGCAATCAGATGAACCAAATTACTGCTACCCCATCTGCCCGTGTGAGTTATCAAACAATTGAGCTCCCAAAATTGTTATTGCCTACGCTTGAATTAATAAGATTCCAAATTATTGCAAAAAAAAAAAGTTTTGGCTGTTTTAGTAATACCCAAAACTAAACTAAAGGCTAGGATTTATTTAACTACAATTTATTTTAAAATGAAACTGTCACGCATGAGATGCAGTTTTGTATATACTGACGATTTTGCATTCCACAGGGTGCATGTTTAGTTCTGCAGTTGATTTGCTAACTGCCAATGGCGAGCTCACTACAACGCTTCTCCACTCATGCTAGGGTACAACCCTCATTATTTTTCTAAAATTGAGTTTTGATTAACCTATATTTGGGACCATTTTTGAATGCAGCACATCATTCATTTGTTTTGAATCTTTCATAGATTCGGGCAACAGTTTTTTGTATGCCAATCCAGTTGGGGTATTTGTTTAATTTGCTATGATAGTGTGAAAATTTCTAAGGCCCGAACTTGTTCGTTTTCCATGATCCCATAAATTTTGCTATTTTCTACTTTCTCAAAAGTAGTTGGGCTTGGTAATATCTGTTACTCTTTAGTTTTCCTTTTAATACTTTTATTTACATATATGGCAGGCTGTAAAATGGTCACCTGCCAGAACTGCAGCTAAACAAGGATCAGGGTAAGTTGGGACGTGGAAAATTATCTGCATTTAGGTCCCTATCCGAACCCTTTGTGAAATCAGATGTTCACAGGATGTCCAACCTAACCACAAAAGTACCCCTGCAGGTCCCTATCCACATTGCCTGCTACTGTTTCTCGCAACCTCACCACAGCAACTGCAGCAAATGAGACTCAAACGCATAAACTTGAGCGCATTGCCAACGAGCTTCTCGACCTCACAAAGCTTGAGAGGCACGACTACTCCATTCTCTTTAGGCTGAAAATGGGCCTCAACCGGTATGGCCCGGCAGTCTCAGGGATTGGCCCGGCAGCTTCCGAGTCTGGGCCGGCCTCCACGGCTGCCAAGGTCGCTGAGAAGACCGCATTTGATATAAAGATTGAGAAGTTTGATGCAGCGGCAAAGATCAAGATCATAAAGGAGGTTAGGACTTTCACGGACTTGGGGCTGAAGGAGGCTAAGGAGTTGGTGGAGAAGGTCCCTGTTGTGGTGAAGAAGGGCATGACGAAAGAGGAGGCAGGGCCCATTGTTGACAAGCTTAAGGAGTTGGGCGCTACTGTGGTCCTGGAATGAACTGATTTCTTCTTTTTTTTACCCGTTCTTTTTTTCATCCACTTAGATTAGTGACCGTTGAGTTAAGTTTTAAAAAAGTGGGATTGGCTATATGAATCCTAGAACACCATTCTGCTCGGTTTTGCGTCAAATCTTCTTTTAGTTTCAAGTGATAAATGAAGATAATTTTTTTTTAAGAGTTTATTGTGCTTAGGGTTAGAACTTAGAACCGCTCCTTTTTGTTCCGTCCACGGTTCACCTAATGTTTTAGATTTTTGAAGTTGTTATAGTTATATTAGCAAGTTTGATAAAGAGATTCATTTTGCAAGTTTGTTATTACCAGTAGTTCCTACAAGGGATCGGACTAATAACGTGTACAATACTTGAATTCTCGATGTAGATGCTACATAGTTGGTTCCCATCCTTCAGAGATTACGGAGTGTAATAGGAGCATCCGTTTGAGATATGCTATGTTTATGGCTATTTTTTTTGAAGTTCTTGTCAAACGATGCCTGGGAGCTGGGACTTGACTTGGAAGCTGTAGTTTTCTATCGTACTAGGATTGGATTAACTCATAATTCGAGTTATGTATGTCCGTGGCGGTGAATAAATTTTCCTTTGAGGGGATTAGAAGGGATTAAACATGAACGAGCTTATCTGTTCCAAATCTATCATTTGTGGAGATCGGAAGAGATAAGTTTCCTTCATGAGTAATCCACGTTCTACCTTCAAGTTACATAAATTTGCCTCTTGAACTAACGAAATTATCGACTTTGACCTCTCCTTCAACTATTTTTTTCTGAAGCATAACTCACTTTATCCTCATTTAAATTGCTCTCACTTTCTGCATTCTACAATTTTCAAATTTCCGAAATCATGTCTCTGCGCGGGATATAACCTTAAAAGGCAATCGACATGAGAAAATGGGTTAGTTGAGGATGTAACTCATATGCTTTGAGCAAAATGACATTAACAATAAGAGCGAGTGTGCCCGACTTGTGAATTAACATAAGTCGGGCACACTCGTTCTAGTTTTGTAGGATGTAAGTCGAATTTTAACGGAAAGAGACATGCAAAATTTCAAGGACCAATTTGCCACAAAAACAATTTAGTGCTCATAGTGGGAAAAACCAAAAAATTCAGGGGGGGAATATGTCAAAAACCTTGCTTCTTGTTATTCATTTATTTTTTTGAAAGACGGAGAATATACATTTTATTCTTGAGCAACAACAGTTGCTTCACCTTTGTCGAGCAACTCATACATAGTCCTGGTCCTCTTCTGCAAATCCCATTGGTACATTTTCCACGGCATCGCCGCCACTATCGCCACCGCAATCCCCATTGCTATCTCCTTCACCACGTTCGGCCCTTTCACTGGCGGATGCGGCACCCTACCCGCCGCCATTACACTCTATCTCTATATCGATATATCCTTCCTCTACCATCACAAGAACAAACACCATATTAATTATTATTTGTTATTTCAACCATGCAAATATCGAATGAACGTAGAAAATTACGGATTTGGCTACGCTAACATGCATTTACTGAGATCGCATTTACTGGCTACATTGTCGATACCTCGATAATAAAATGAATTCCACGTACATGGACGGTAGAGATAGAGATACCTGAAAGGGAGTTCGGATGAGCAACACAGATACGCACTCTGGTTTCACCGTTAATCGAATGTTCAGTTTCTGGTTTAAAGCTTCAAATAGTCGGAGTGGTTTAATTTATAGGCAAATGTTGTGAAATCCGATTTGTGATTGGGTAAGTGTTAGTTAAATACCTAGTCAAATGCTGCATTATAGGCTGCAGATTTGGTGATTTCAGTTTTGAGAGAGAGAGAGAGAGAGTATTTGTGGAGAGAGAATGTTGATTAGTCAAATGGCTTGAGATTTTTATTTTTCTAGTTTTGTGAAGAGATAATAATGTTATTAATTGTCGGTATTATTTTTAGGTGAGAAGTCTTAAATTCGATTCTCGTCAAAAAACGAATTTGAACCACATTATTGTTAGTTCATTGTAAAACTAAGCCCATCCATTTTTTTAAAGTAGATAATATTGTTTGTTCAAAAAAGATGTCATTAATTGTGTTATGAATTTTTTATAAAGCTAGAATTATATTTCAATTTATCGAAAGTTTTTTAGGAGTGAGTCTGTATCTACAATGCACGGACATGGACACGGAAATATGCAATATATATTTGTGTGCTTTTGGAGGGCATCATTTCTATAAGAGTCAATTTTGTTCCTTTCGAGTTACGTGTTTAGATCATCAAGAAATGAAACTCAGGTTGTCTGTTTTACAATATGTATTTGTGTAATTTGGACCATGAAGGATTCCCTAATGTGAATGAGGAGCCAAAGAGGATCCCATAATCCTTTAATCGTGTTCATTTATCGTACATCGTGTTATCATAAATCATTTTAAATTTTTTTATTTAAAATTGAACACAAACAGCACCTGATAAAAACTAGCTGCACGATGTACGATTAACAAACAAGATAAAGGATCCCCAGGATCCTCACAAAAAGGATCCGGAGAAGATCCTCATTCCTTTAGCTTCCTACTGAGTTCGAGTGAGGGTCTTTCACCCGAAAGTTCTTGCTCTTCCACTTGTTACCGGCTTATGACCGGCGGGTAACTAAGGCTCTACCCTCTCTGCGGGAAGGTCAGTACGGAAGAAGGCTTGACCACGCCAGAGGCTTCGACAGCAACGCCGGAGGCTTGGACAGAAATGCTTACCAATTCCTACGGGTGCATATTTAGTCCACCAACAAAACAAAAATTACAGTAACATTTCAAATTTGATAAGAGAGGAAAACAAAACTACATTACGATTCAACAAGAGAATGACCGGAACACTTTGAACATATGAGTTCTAACATTTTATCGAGTATTTTCCCGATTTGCTCATAAAGTCTTCACCGAGGATGAGCACCTTGATCCAGACACCAAACTTCAGCTGCCACCATATTTTCTGAAAGACAGTCATTCTGTGGACTTAATTTGTCCTCTGTGGCAACCTCGACCGACACCATAGGTGAATTAGCAGTTACATAACTCCAAAAACTGGTAAAATAGGTTGCTCATCATCAAAGGCAAAGCAAGGGGCAAGAAAAGGTACAAGTTGCATTAACTCCATCCGCTATCCGAGTCCTCTGATTGTTCCTCCTCAATTTCTTTTATGCTCTGAACTGTATCCGAAACTTTTTTTGACATGTGCTCTGTGTGTTTTTCCAAATCTTTCAAGATTATATTTAGCTGTTCTTCATATGCAGCACAACGTCGCTTACATTTTTGCCTCTCGTTGTACAGCTCAAGGGACAGCTCTCGGATTCTTTTATCCTTCTCATCCTGAAAATTAGAAGAATATTAGGTCACTACATCATTGATTTTCATATGACATGTCACTACATCATTGTAAAACTTAAGATGCTAAACCAGGGATCGTAGAAATTAATAGGTGCCATGATTAAGAGTAATTTTTTTAATCTGTGTTATACTAGCAACACTTATGGGTGCTTTAGTTTTTGCTATGTCAATAATATGTGTCTGTGAAGTCTCCTGGAATATCCTTCCACGTTGGTTGATCGACAAATAAACCGTACCTAGGCAGTTGGTTGATCAACACAGGTATAGATGAGCTTCTGTTAACCTAGTTGGAATTAACATAGGAGGACATAAGTTGGAGACATCAATATGTAAAGATTAATGAATCCTTTTGCATGTTTACTAAACAAGGGCTTTCATATAAAGACCAAGGAATGTTTAGCTTCAACTTAACGGCTAATGTTAGACGATAACAGGCTTGCACAAGTGCCTGGTAACAATCCGCACAGCTCTTCCACAGTTGAAAGCATGGATTAGCATTTTAACCGCTCTAATCGAGAGTTTTATTGGTTTAACAAAAACCCCAAAGTTTAATCTATTAGCATGTCAATTAACAATTCTTTTAAAATCCAGCACTGCCCTTTGTGCGTGGGTCTCTCCTCACTAGTTTTGTTCGATGACAACTTCTTCCCAAAGCTTAAACTATTAGGACAACGATTAACAACCATTTCATTAATCTAAAAGCAAATCCGTGATTTTAAAAAGAAATATTATTAGGTAATCTTTTTAGTCTTCTTCAACATTATCATTGAACACAGTATTTAGTAACAGTGAGTTGGCGACAAATCTTCTTATGCAAACATTTCATTCAGAATTATGTCAAAAAATACTCCTCAACGTACCTCACTTGCTAAGTGCTTTCCTGATCCCCGCCATGGAACCTTGCTGGGACTCATTAGCTTGTGATTATGCTCTTTAACAAATTTTGTGACTACCCACTTTGGTCCATCTCTTTGAGCTAGCCTTATCATAGCTTGACAGCCCTCACGGGTTACTGGGGGTGGAGGAAGAACTCTGTCTTTTCTGTGCACATACTTTTTTGCTCGAAAGCCTTCTTTTGAGCAAACAAAATCTTGACCAATAATCTGATTATTTACTCGTGAACGACGATTGTGGTGTATCCGTACGGTGAAACCGGAGCGTCTGCCATATGCAACATAAAATTCTCTAGCTTCATCTCTTGAGTTGAACTCCATGCCTATATACGGTTCTAAAGCTTCTACGTTCATAGGTAGATCAGCCGATTGTTCTTCTGTCTCCTCTTTTTCATCTACACACAAGTCCAAATTCTCAGGAAGCACATCTTCTATCCCTTCATTATGTTCATAGGTTTCAGCATGCATATCTAGGTCACTCTCATCTGAATCAAATCCATGAATAGATTGGTGATCCATTAAGTTCCTACAAGAAGAAACAACAGAATTGACTAATCATTTTCACCCAAAAATTGGACACACAAACAACGACAAAATAGACGGTCAACTTCTACAACAAGTGATTTGCTTGTCAGCAGATTTTTGAGTTCCAAAAACCTCTGTATTGTCAACACTGCACTTGCGTATGCCCCATTACCATTTCTTAGAAAGAACAGAGTCTGAGGGAGAAGAAAAGCATAAGAACCGAGGGTTTACAAAAGCAATGCTTAAATGACTTATGTTATACTTTCCCCATTGCAAAACATAAATAAATAAAGGCAAACAAACAAGCACTAATAAATAACTGGAACACACGGCGCTATTAAAGTTACCTAGTTGTCTTTCATTAGGAGCCATTAAATCTATCCTATAACATATTAACGCTTCATTAAATTTTCAAGGCAATGAGAGATCATCGACAAAATAAATAATACACTGCTGATGTAAGTTTGGTTGTGGCAAGCAGTTTAATATTCATCATAAACAACAAAAGTTTTCACATGTATGGTTATGTATAGCATATGGAATATTAAGCTTCATGATAATACAGAATAGGACCTAAAATAACGCTGAAGAACCATCTTGAAAACATGAGGTACATAAGACTTTAGTGAAGATAATGTTCTAAGCATCGAGAACGGTTTCCAGGTATTGGAGTGCCCAAGAGGCGTGACTCAACCTTTGTCCATTGTGTATTAAGACAGCTATATTCCCTACAAGCAATGGAGGATTCATAACTAAGAGAACTCAAATGTGACATTAATTTCTCTTCAGATTCCAGATTCTCTCCGATGATGGGTGAAGCAGATAAAAGTAGATTGATAACTAGGAGAAGGTTTCTCACAAAAAATAAACCAAGAGCGGGTTTATTGTTGCTTGAGACAAAGATTATAGACTAACTTAAAGCACAATACTTTTTCAAGCACAACATGGAGGACAACGTACCTTCAAGAGGGAAGTTTCTCAATAGGGCATTTAAAAGAGAACCGCTTCCTTGCAGAGAAAGCAAGAATCTTAGGAATAAGGCCATTGGTGTGCAACTTTGACCAACCAAAATTTCAAATTAACAAATTGCATCTCTTGAAAGAGGCACTTTTTTTCCTATTGCACCAGTTTTCGAGTCTTTCTAATGTTTGGTTACCTATTACTTTACAAAATTTATAGTACAATGGCAGTCTATCCCCCACAAAAAATGTCGTTAGACTTAGAGTTCAATTACACAATTCCGCAGACAGTATGAAGGTAGTCAGCCTTATAAAGACAGACAAGAACCAACTGATATACAGACCCAAAGGGCATTTTGCAAATCATTTTTCTTACATTAAATTCGAACACTGAATGTCCAAAAACAAAAATTAGAAAAACATAGGATACTCTTAATAACAATCCAATTGTCGAACCAAATAACATGAGCCGTTATATCCCTTCATATGGTCAAGATTCATACAAAACACATTTTGAACTAACAGTCCAACATTGGTCTCTTAATTTAACTATTTATGTAAGCTCAACATCATGATTTCACCTAAAAACAGTCAATATACACACACAGAAATCATGGGTTTTTCACCAAAAGTTGCGAAATTTTACGAAGAATGCGGCCAGTTTGTGCTTAAACAATCATCAAATTTTCTTCAAATCAGCATCTAAACATAAAAAATAAATAAACCTGAGCCCTGGAGTTATAAATACGAAAAGCATCAATTACAACAGTTACTTTATCATAAGAAACTTAGCAAGGGAAAGCAAAGAACAAAGAATAAACAGGGTTTCGTTTAAACTCACAGTCGCCAATGACGAAAGGTTTGAAGAAAGCGGAAGTCCTAAAACGATCTGCGCATGGCAGCTCCACGAGCCCAAGTGGTCAATTTTGCGGGGCTCGCTGGTAGTGGTGGGTCCCGCAGGAGATGGAGAGCGTTGGAAGGGCGGAACACGGTAACAGAAAGACCAGCTCGACGACTCCGGACTCGGAGGCTGAGGGAGGCGGAGGCGGACCGCGGAGCTAGTCTCAGTTGCTGGGGATGTAAGGGAAGATGCTTTTCGACTGGGAACCGAGGGAAGTTTTCACAACAAAACAAGTAGCCTACACTCTGTTTACGCGCTGCGACCAACATAAACAAAATTACCGCGTTTACACGCGCTACACCCTTTTACTATATTTTTGGTTAAATTATACTTTGCATGCGTTAAATCCGATATAACAAACGCACCTTTAAAAGTAACACTCATTGGGCTCATTTTGATTTTAAAAGTAACACTCATTGGGCTCATTTTGATTTTAAAAGTAACACTCATTGGGCTCATTTTGATTTTGTGCATAACATAAAAACTCTATATGTGTCACATCTTGGCCCGAGCCCCCACCACATCTCGGACTCGACTCCACCGTAACGCGATAGTGTCCGCTTTGGGTCCTAACCACGCCCTCACGGTTTTATTTCTAGGAATTCACACGATAACTTCTCAATGAGTCACCTATCATGAGAGTGCTCTCGCGCGCTACGCGCTTAACTTCGGAATTCCGATGAACTCCGAAGTCAGTGAGCTCCCAAAAGGTAGGTCGAGATGTGTCAATATGTGTCACATGAATTCATCGATGGCATAAATAAGGGGGTGAGTTTGGCCGCACCAATCTATGCAAGTGTACAAATAACTTGTTCGGATACAAATGTCACAACTTCGGGCGATGGCCTAAAGAGGATCCTCACGCCAAAAATCTAAATTGGCACCAGTTGTCCTCCTTCAAAAATAAAAAATAAAATAAAATAGGTAATAAAACAAAGAAAAATCTAAATTGGCAAGGATCAAGGTCTGAGGAATAATTTATATCCAATCCAAAGGCAATCAAGGTCCACGGGACCATGACTCACCAAATAAGAAGGTTCACGAACTTTCTAAAGAGGTCCGAAGGAGATCAGCATGTAGGGAAATTCACAAAGGAAATGATGGAGGTATATTTACACTTGAAAGATAGAAGATTCAGAAGCATCCTATTTCCTACTTTCCTCAGTCCGGAGTTTCTGATTCGACATTCGAGAAATACAATTAAGGCCCTCCTAGAAACGAAATCATACTCACACAACAACTGAAAATCGCCTATCGCGTTAAAGCACCCGTTTTAGCTTCAAGCTCTTTTATCTTGTTAGAAACCGATTGAACTTTTGTTGAAAGGTGCGCGTTGTGGTCTTCAATATCCTTGATAAAGGCGAGTAGCTGATCTCTATATGCTGCACTTAACCGCTTCTTAACTCGTAGCTCTGCAGATAACTCCTGGATTTTCTTATCCTTCTCATCCTGGTAACATATGCAAAACGATGATCAATGAACACTGTGGAGAAAAATAGTAGATACGGTGTATGATATATTAATCTCGAGCAGGAAAACAGCCAAGAAAGAAAAGGAGACCGCATGTGGAAACAAAAGATATCTCCCAAAACCCAACAGATTTATAAAATCCCCAATGCCAATAGAACACTAATAAGTTGGACGGTTCAAAAGTACGAACTTTCACAAGAAGCAATTTTTGAACCATCTGAAAGGAAAGAAATCCATATATAATCAAAGGCTTACGAGTTGAATATTTTGTGAGAGCATCAACGTGGTATAATTAAAACACATTCAGGAATAACAAATTAAGGTGTTAATATTCCAAGCTAAGCTCATCCTAGAAATTTTCAATGTTACGTACAGGATTACACTTTACATACGAAGAAAAATACATCTTGAATCCAATGCGGTCAGGGACTCAGTAAGGCTTCAGAACATATTAAGATTATCTGTAATTTTCCTTTTCAACATTTAGAAGTATGCTCTCCATATTAAAGTGGAAATGTAAGGAGTCAATTTAATCCTTAAAAGCAAAAAAGTTCATTAAACTGATACATCGAATAGTTCTAGATAAGCTGACATTATCAAATAAAGGAAGGTAGTTTGATAGCAAGAAAGAGGAACAAAGAAATACGGTAGCCTTCAACTTTGACTTTCACGTCATTCTTCCTTTTTCATTTAATATAAGTTACAAGCTATGTTGCACCGATACTCCAAATTTGGACAAGGGTGAGTATCGGATACCTACACCCCCACGATACCTTCCAATACTTCTTCGATACTCCAAGGATACGGTCAAGATACTCCTAAGATACTTAATTAGGAATTTGGGTTGTTGTAGTTTCTAAATTCTGTTGTTCTTGTGGGTTTAGTAGACAATAGACAAGGTATGTGACTTCGAAATCTCCAGAGTTTAGGGAATGTTCCCTCCGTGTTATATTGTTGTTTTTCGAGAAGGTATGTGGATATTCCCTCTGTGTTATATTGTTATACTTAAAAGAACATAATGTTTCCACCAGTGCTTTTGTAATTGTTAGGATTAATATAATTATACTTTCATGGGTATCGTGATAAGTTGATTTTTGTTTTTTAAGTATTGCATATATCAGATTTGGTTTAGAAACAAAGAAAATATATCTTTGTAGTTTTTAGCTCACACGTTTGGTTACTGTCTAGTTATTTGACACGATTCATTAAACAGTTAGTTTAGGGTTACCTAGTATCTACAAAAACAAAACTCATCAACAGAAATTGCCCTGCGTATGAGAAAATATGCAAAGTAAGAGAAGCTTACAAGTGTTTTGCGGATCTTTGGTGATTGAATCACTAACAGATGATTATGGTCCCCCAAAAATTTCTTGATAACCCATCTTCCAGGCATCTCTTGTTTCAACAAGACCATGGCCGGACAAGCTTCTTGTTCTCCAAACTCCTTCTGCATTACTTTTCTACGATTCTCAGAGATCCCTCTGCATCCAAGTCCACGAGAGATTATTGACCCATCACGCTCAGACTTCCGGGATGACAAAACACGGGTCACAAATCCAACACGCCTGGCATAATCATCATAGAATACTTTGGCAGCTTCTTCTGATTCAAAAAGCATACCCTCATATGGTTCTTGACATGGGCCAACTTCAATATTGTTTGATTCCCCTTCTGCAGAAGTTTCGACTGTCCCATTCAAATCATCCATTTGCACCTCCACTGTAGCACAACGTATCAAGTTACAAAATACACTAAGCCAAACATGCTATTAAGCAGACTGTTAAGTTCTGCATATGGATACACGAACTTGAAATTTGAAAGGAAAATGATTAAATGACCAAATCATATAAATTCCACTCAAAGAAAGCTTAAGATTTAGGAATGTGGTAATGTAAGATTAAGACATAAAATCTTAAAAAATAATCCAGCATTGGTATAGATTTTAATATGTATTATCAACGATAGGTGTGTTTTGAGAAGTGGTCTACTCACAAAATCCTTGATGCAAAACACCTACAGTTCGGCCACACAAATCCGTTTAAAAAATTCGCATCTGCCACTCAGCCCTATGGCCCCTATCTAAACCCTATATGCGCTAACATATAGCAAATGATATCCTTCAATGCTAGGCGTGTTCTAAGCAACATCAATATGTTACAACCAATTAACAAATGCAACATCGCACGCTGACAAAAGACTATCAAACCTCACTATCCTCTATTTGACAACGCTATATACGGAGGGCAATGGTATGAAATCTCAAACAGACATGGTGGAACAAATGTGCGAGATGCAATTAATAGGATGTACATGCTTTACCGAGCAAACACAAAACGAAAGATTATAATAACACTAATACACGAAAGCTAAGCTATATCTCCATCGACTCTCAAGCTTATTCAAAATCTCAGAAATAAGAACGCCCGCGCACTCAAGACTTCACTGGTTCCCTTTAGTTTGCGGATAGATGAATATGCAAATAAATCGTATTTGTATCTAAGAAATCTTTTGAAGAAAATTAAGAATAAATAACCAACAACACCCAATTCCACGTCATTTCGCGTTTCTATAATCTTCGAGAAAGGCATGAAAATGTGGCCAAACATTGACACCCTTAATTTCTCTTCTCATTATTCTCTTCTCCCACAAATTTCGATTACCAATTACAAATACAGGAAACGCAGTGTGCCGACAAACAAATAGGAACTTGAATGAGCTCAACAAGTAGAATTGCGCACAAAACAAAGTCAATAAATCAGAGGGTATCAATATCATCAATGGCGGATACTGAATAACAGCAGATAAAAACCACAACAAGAAGAAAGAAAAGTCATACCATTTACTGTAAAATATAAAGCAGAGAAACGGAGAGATGGGCTGGACTTACTTGAACCCCAACAGGATTCCGATTTGGATTTGGAGTCCGGTGGAGGTGGTGGTCGGAGAGAAGAGACGGAGAGCTTAGATTTTGAAAGAGGAGAAGAAAAGGCACCTCCGAGTTTTTTCACCTTTTCAGACTGTTTGAGCGTGAAGTGTAAATGTAAGAAGAACCGCACACGTGGTTAATCATCGGAATATACATTTAAAAAGGATTTTTAGTTGAAATGCGTAACTTTTCATTTTAGTCTCTTGACAATAAAAATCGATGCATGTAGTTCTTAATTCTTTTCATCATAAATTATTTTGGTACTTTAGTGAAATATTTGTTAACATCCTCATTAAACTATCACGTGAATGACTACGTGACCATCTTTTTAAAGATATTTTTGTCAAACCAACCCCTCCACTTAACAAAGACTAGCATATTGATACACACAAAGTGTGTGAGAAATTTTTTTATTTTTGTTTTTGAAATAGAAGGAGAGAGGAAGGGAGTGATAGATAATGTGGGAGTGGGAAGTTTTTTATTTTTTTATTTTTTATTTTTTATTTTTTTTAATAATTAGAGATATGTTAGGATTACACGTAAGTGAGGTTTTGAAAAAAAAACAGCAAAATTTGGTCGTGTGAAATTACATTTATGTCTCATATTTCTTATTCATGTGTCTGTTTTAATTAGAGGGTTAAACTGGTAATTTCATAAGATTTTGGTTGATAATAAGTGTTTTATTAATTAGTAAAGATATTGACAGATTTTTCATAAAAATACCAAAATAATTTATGATGGGCATGCTCATGATCCACTTCTTTCGATTTTTCATTGACATGATCAAAGTGATGAGTTATGTCAATTTCAAAGACTATTTTGATGAAAAGGCCAATAAAACAAACATACAACCAAATTATATTTTATCTCGGAAGAATAAAAATAGTGTTGTAATTCGCTGTTCAAAAATATCATCTCATTCTCTCAATACAATTTTTTCTGGAATAAATGTTGAGTGTAAATTAATATTTTGGAGGGTTTTTCACAATAGTTTAAGTGAGTATGGTATTATATGGTATTATATATAAGAATCAGACAGTCTGAGTTTGATACCTATAACACTAGTGTTACACAAACGTGAGTTCATTATTTTGATATCACGCTAAAATTTTTTGGCCAACTATAAAAGTGCAAATCCTGCATGAGTTTAATATATTGATAGCACACTTATTTTTTCCGGCCTGCATCTTAATAACAACTCATAAAATGTGCGATAAAAATATCTTCGTTCTTATAAATGGCACATGATTGGTTCGAAATATCATTTCGGCATTGTTTGGGTGAAGAATGTCCAAGTCCCGAATGATTGAGATCTAGTTAGCAGGGAACAAAAGAAGTACAACATGTTAGAGATGATTAATGCATTTCATACTAAGCGTGTTCAAAGAACACTCACGCTCGAAAACCAGAAAAGTTCAAGCGAGGATGCTTCAACCGCTGGCAGCAAAAGATGTTCGACAGAGTACAGAAAAGCGTAATGGCAATAACATACACAACAACAACAAAAAAATTTCCCACGTAATGGCAATAGCATACGAGAAGTAAAAATCTACCTTCTAGTATCGAAATTATGTACAAGCGGATTCGGTTTTTACAACTCTAAAATGCTACCAAATTCCTGCAAAATGGACACAAAACCATTTGCTCTGTCTAGACTTTGGGATGCCGATGCTCCATGTAACCGAAGTTAGGCATCTGGTATCTCTCTCGGATATTATCCTGCACCATTCAAAATATGCACATGGACCGTGGCAATGCTTTCAAGTTGCTGCACAAAAACGAGTAAATTTAAGCGCAATTGCAGCTCATGAACTGGTCACCATCATCACCACATAAAGCAGCTCCATCAGTGCTTGCATGTCTGCATAGTCCCGGATAAGTTGGATTTCCCACATGGCTGCAGCCTGCACCGAAAAAGCAGTTTATGATTGGCACGAGACCACAAGTTGTATAGATCTCGGTCAGTGTCTGATTTCTAATCACATTAAAACACGACCACACTCAATAAATTAGTAAGCTCACCTGCATCTAATGAATAAAACAACTTGAACGTCTAATAAATAAGAGGAAGGGAATTGAAGAGAAACAATAAGAGAAATGAACACGATAGGAATAACGTTATTAGTTAGAAACAAAATGAAAGATCTGTGCTCAGAGAGATGCCAATAAAGAAGCGAATAACTCCATGTTACAGCCAAAGCTGTAAAAGTTGGAAATTAAGAACCTAATCAACAAGTCAAAATATTATTTAAGCATGCCAGTCAAATATCAATACGACAACACACGCAAAATAATTAGTATTACATCAACGTAATTACCGTTCAAAGTTTTTATGTTAAACTTAACCTATTTGCTGAACAAGGGAACCTATGAAGCACGGATGCTACAAATTTCAAGAAAGGAGTGGCTCATACCAATATGCCCTCGGAACTGAATGAATGTTCCTAATCTGTGTCCAACTAATGTTTTGGGGTACTTTGACTTTTGAATACCGTTAAGAACCCGTGTGTAGAACTTGGCACTACAAAACTGGCTTGTAAGTTCTACCAATGTGGGATAACGGGTCCTGACTCCTGACAGATATGGCCTGAATATGCAAGTGTATTGAAAGTAATACTTGGCTAATCTGCAACTTTTAGAAAACGAAAACCAGGTATGTGAGGGTAAATTCTAAATATACTGGAACTCTTTTCTTTTCCAAAACAAAGAACCAAAAAGGAACCTGAGTGTATTATAACATGTAAGGGCACTAAGAAACACAACAAAACATAAATAAAGAATAAAGAAACAATCCATACATATACATATATTTTATTATCGTATCCTTGCCACCATATCCTAGTTTTTGGAGACTTGTCGTATATGTATTGCATATCTTGTATTCGTACCCGTGCAACATAGGGAACAACAAGGGCAGCCTCACGGGCCAGCCATTGATTGTCCTCTTTGAAGAAATTTGGGAACTAAAAAGAGACATGTTTTACATCAGCATTCATATCAGGGGGAAATTGTACTTTTAATTTTTCAACTCAGAACCAATTCAAGATTAATCGGAACCAATCAACACTAATGGAACTTCATCAATCATATATTCAACGAAGAGAGAGATCCAAGTTTTGAACACTGCAAGCTATGATACTTGAATTTAAATTTCATGTATTTAATCTTTTCCCTAATGATCCCTCAATGTATTAAACAGTGAGGAATTTTATTCAGCGCAGTTTTAGATCATCATTAGGGAAAAGATAGCAAACACTACACCTTATGGAAGCAATGAAATATTCAAGTTGCAACACTGTTGAATTATTAGCATTGGAAAACAGACGTTACTAAAACCTTAATTTCACTGCAGAAATGGTGTCCAACAGTTCTAGCAACCTAATTGATAAAATCAGGAACAAATAGAAACAGACTACACCCTACATAATTTTGATATACTCACTCTCAATTGAAGCCTATCTATGCTGTGAAAGCTCCTGATCTATGGCCTCAAATTCTTCAATATTACCCCTTACATTTTGAACTTTCTTGGATAGCTGTTCATTATACTCTTCAACAATCTCAGTAAATGCCGTTAGCTGTTCCTGATATGTTGTGCACAGCCGTTTCTTGTTCCGAAGCTCTGCAGTTAATTCTTGAATTTTCTTATCCTTCTCATCCTACAAACAAAACACAAGACACGGTCACACAAGAGACATGATTTAGATCGTACTTGATGCACGAAAAACGAAATGTTAATAAAATAGGATTATACAGTATATCAAACTGTCAATTAGGAAGACATATATCCTACAACTTCATATCATCACTTAACATAGAGCATACATGATTACAAGCACAGATATGTTTATATGACCAGAAAGATACATACATCTCCAAACATAGGCATCTGTGCATGCAGTGCACACTTTGTTTTTTTGTGTGTATTTGCATTAAACATTTCCAGTGTTCAGTTCAACAATGGAAGAAGAGAATTTTTAAAGCAAATGGGACAACGGCGCACAGAGCTTGAAGGAAATTGAGTTTTTAAATTTATATGTTATCCAACTGCAATAACTCCAAAATCAGATCACCCAAAGGCTTAACCAGTTCATGCTTTTGACCCTGTCTTATATTCCAAAACAAAAGACGGCACAAAAATTTCAGTTTCTTTGAGCCCTAATAAGATGACATCCTACCCTGTGTAGTGTGAACGGTTCTGTAACACTTAGAATCAGTACACACTGTCATTAGCATGATTTCTAGCAGTATAACCATCTGCCATACTAATTACAAAACAGGGATATCTGGATTTAAATCTGTTATTCCTACAAAGTTTGATTGGTGAAATTATTTCAATTACTTAATTTATGTATAAAAGAGACAAGAAATAGAAAGTGGGACAAATTCTTCATAGAAAAAGTAAATGAATGAAAAGGAAAAGGCCAGACCAAATTATGTTCGTGACATAGCATGAAGAAGAGCATCGTAAGACGTTAAACCATAAGTTACTCTCACTAGACTACCACAAAAATGAGGCTCAAAATTCACATATTGAGTTTCTACCAGGTTGTCTAACTTTACAAGGTGAAGTTCATGCCAAGGATCTAGAGATTCTAAACGATATCACATATAGTACAGAAATTGTCAATCTAATTTGGGAGTATTCAACATCAAAATGCCATATCCATAACTTGTTTCCGAAGGTAATACACAAAGGCCCTAGTCCTGAACTGTATCTACGACTTGCCTTTCTGTACACAGCCGGTTGAGCTGCCTGAATAAATTTTCACCTCCATCAAGATGGTCTTATAAAACATAAAATAAAATGAAATAAACCAATTCTGCTGATTATGCAGAATCCTAGATTCGCTTTCTCAATGTCAGTGAGGATAATTTGACCAGCGTTTACTAATCTTCATGTTTTAAAGAGAACTGTTCATTTCTAAGTACATATATGCTTTGAGCAAGGCATTAACAAAAAATTTACTAGAAATTCATGATACACAAAAACAATTTTTTGGTACTGCTACTAGTCTTCTTAAAAAGCAATAAAAGTTGACTTTAAGAACCAACAAAACAGCACTAACCCCAAACAGGAGTACATATATGGTTTTCCTTTTTTCTGAAAGTACACTAAGGATATAATATACAAGAACTGTTTTTTAAAGGAGTATAAAGTCTAAATCTTACATCTTAAAATATACATCACCTGGCAAATCAATGATTTGAAGACACTGAAAGTTCAACTATTTACACGAGAATGTCAACAAAATGAGAAAGATACTCACCAAGGTTTGACGAGCTTCACGTGGGGACACCACTAGTGGATGATTATGATCCTTTATGAATTTTGTAATCACCCATTTACTGGATTTATCATACTTTACGTGAATCATTGCCTTACAACCTTCCCTTGTACTTGCTCGTGGTTTTCGAACCGGCCCAAATTTACCTCGAATACTAACACAGTGTCCCTCCTTATTACACCCAAGTCGACGAGCAAGAATCCTACCATCTCTTTCAGACCGACGGCATGACATCACACGCATGACAAATCCAACATGCCGTGCATACTCATCATAAAATATCTTGGCAGCATCTTCAGATTCGAATTCCATACCCTCATATGGTTCTACAATGGAATCGTCGTCATATGCAATAAGTTCCTGCGCATCAGAACTCTCCAATGCTATATCCCCGTCCGAATCCACTGCAATACATTGCCTGTTAAATATCTTCTAAGCTCTAATAAAATCAAAATAATATTATCTTTTGGGCTCGTAGAACATGCAATATAATGAAATGGGAAAAAATTGAACTTTCCCATCTACGGTTAATATGATTCTGCGAAAAAACCCAAAATATTACCCAACTACGCGCAAAAAAGCTTCTTCATTTTCTTGTACTCAATAATCATAGGCAAGTAAAATATCCCGTTTCTTATTTTATCAAACAGGTGGTGAGCAACATAAAAAAAAAAACACCCAAAATACAATTTACGGCATAATTTTACAACAAATCAAATTGAAAAAGTCACTGTAAACTAAATAGATCCCACCACACCCCATGGAAAAAAGATAACAGAGAACTACAGATTTTGCCCATTTAACAGTGAACAACAGCAGGCAGCTAAAGCTAACATTCTTCAATCCCAGTGCAAAAAAAATGCAAAAAATAGTATCCGAATTATGAAGTACAGAGACACGGAAACCCAAACAATTTAAACCAATTAAATTTAAGCAAAGTTTGCTCCGGATTCAGAGTCCTGGGGTATGAACTTGCATGACTGAAATGGGAACAAAGTGGGGATAAAAGGCCAAAATAAATGGAGGGTTTCGACGAAGGGCGAGGCAGAAGAAATGGGTATTCGTTGGAATGTCGACAGGAACGGAGCACTTACTTGATTCGAGCAAGCTAAGTAGAAGCAAGCGAAGTAGATCTTCGTTTTCCCGTCGGGAGTGAGAATTCCGTGGAGTCGTAAATGCTTCAAATTGTTTCTTTTCTTTTGGGGAAGATAGACCACGTCAGATAAAAACTCGAACGCAGACACTTTAAAATAAAATGCACGTGGCGCTTTACCGGCTGAAATCTCCGAATCCAGATCCTCCCGAGCGGATTCGGAGATTCATAAATCATGTTTGTTCATCATACATCATGTAATCAGAAATTATTTAAAATTAAACACAAATAGTATTTGATAAAAACTGACTGCACGATGTACGATAAACGAACACGATTTACGAATTCCCAAAATCCTCACCAAAAGGATTCGGAGAGGAAAATCTCCAGCCCTTTTCTTTTTAATAACAAATTATTTAATTTAAGCTTTTTTATCCAAATTCTGACTTTGATTTGTGAGATTTAAAATTAATAAAAGTGAGTGGTATATGAGACTATTTACTTTCAATTATTTTGATCTTATATGTGAAATCTCTGTTAAATTGAGAATATTTGTCAAATCAAATCCTCCTCTTGAGCTAGTAGTTTCTAATTTAACGAAGATTTTTCACAAAATGAGCAAAATCTCCCTTAAACTGGTGGTTTTTCAATTTAACGGAGATTTTTCACAAAAAGCTAAAACGATTGACGGTGAACAATCTTACGAACTACTTATATCAATTTTAAATTTTAATGACCAAAATAAAGAGTTATGATAATCTCATCATTTTAGCCAAAAAAATATTTAACTTTCTAATATTATTGCTCTACAACTATCATCAAGAATCCAACCGCATTAATTACTTAATGGTTATGACAATTGGCATAGTTTGTTGGTGTAATTTTAGAGAAATGACTTCCATGTCGATAACATTATGTGATAATAAAATAGAAATGTATAAATTTTTATTTCATGTGTAACATTCCATATCAATGTAAGTTATTCTTGTAATCATATTTTTTGGGGTATAGTAATCACCAAGTCACTTGGATTCTTACTTTAAGTTGCAGAAAAGATAGAAAATATTGTAATTGTTACAAATAGACAAAAGATAGAACTTCTGAAGTGGAACATGAGCAATGTATCATATTGCTTTTTTTTTTTTTTTTTTTTTTTGTTAATGTCAAACAAGTGCAATAGACGTAGAAGATGAAATGTGAAAGAAAGCAGTATTATCTTTATGGTTTTCTTCTTTTGTCGTGCAAGGGAAAGAGTAAGTTGGCACAAATTGTTTACTTGAGATGGATAGATGATCTTTACATTACAAATTTCCATTTATATAGAGGAGCCTTACACCCGTGGAAAATAAATGGCATGAATGAAAGTCTTCATCCATTTCACTATTTCATCTTTCTAAGACTTACTCTACCCAAAACTTTAATTGGTATTGCTAAAATTCACTTTAGCTGCAGATTTGCTTCTTTATGCATTCATATGTGTAGCATTCACATCATACTTCACGACATATGTGTGGCATTCACACCATATTTCGCGAGAGTAATAAGAATTCAATCATGGCTTCCACCCCGTTCAAAGCACATGCACGATGCATGGTCCTCATACAACTCTCTGACCGAAAAATTATGTATACAACTAGTCATCCAAGTGAGTCGAAAATGGAAGCTACCATCTAAAAATTACCATTAGACCGTACTCCTAGTGACAAGATTGGATCAAGAGTTCAATTGTGTCACCTGGAATATACATTAGGACCCCAAATCGAGGCATGTTGGCCAACACCAGGAAGGTGACGAAGCCATAAAGTATGATAATGTATCAAATGTGAATACATTAAAATCTTAAAGTGCCTAAGTACACGAGTGTGCGGTGAGCGGGTCTGGACCCATTTCACGCATGATATAGAGCATAGGTATAGTACAGTAAGGTAAGATAATGATTATACCATCAAAAAGAAGCCACCTGTACTGGGAAGTGCCATAAATTTTCGTCGATACGGAAACTCTATTGCTAGTACCTGGAGGGGTGCATAAATAGAAAATGTGAGTGAGTGATCGAAACAAGTATTTTCAAAATCATTTTCCATTATCAAAGGTAGTAACCCCTCGCCGTAAGACCTGTATAGTTTCCAACAAATCATACTACGTAAGAGTATGAATCAAAAGTATACTAATAGTAAACCTGGAAATATACCACTATCCAACATTTCAGTAGCAATACAAATAATCACATGCTTAATAAACCATAATAACATGCAAATCAGAATCACCTATGGTGACCTGCACAACTGTACATATATCACATCAATCAATACTAACACATAAGTCGGAGTCACCTATCGTGACATGTACGACTTATCCGCATCTCATGAATCAATGCTAGTTAATAGCTCAATAACATGCTAGCCAATTACTCATCAACATGCTAGCCAATTACTCATCAACATGCTAGCCAATTACTCATCAACATGCTAGCCAATAGCTCAACAATATGCTAGCCAATAGCTTAATAATATGCTAGTCAATAGCTCATCAACCAAATCCTACACACGAGTCGGAACCACCTAAAGTGGTCTGTATGACAGGCTGGGTGTAAATAAATATGCTCAAGTGTTACGATCACGTGAAGGTTGTGCGAAGTATCGCAAGTCACCTACGAGTCGGAACCACCTAAAGTGGTCTGCATGACAGGCTGGCACCTACCTTGGATCCAAGGTGAGCTTGTGGTGCGGGAGGTGAACGATCACGTGAAGGCTAGGCCCGGGCCACGGGCAGGAGCACTAACACCGAGGTGCAGGTTTATGAGCTCTAAGATATCTCAATACAATCGTACTTACTACCATCGTTACCATCAAAGTGTACATACCTGAATCTTACATGAGCGTCCGCATCATCATTTGGCACTTCAAAGCATTCACAATAATTAGATTCAGGTAATATATGTATGAATATGCCATGATACAATCTAAACCCAAACATTTCGTAGTGCTTCCAAATATATATAATATTACCAGCTATATAAACATATACACAAATGGCATGAAATGCATAACTGTAACACCCCACATGAAATGCATAACTGTAACACCCTACTCCCGAACTATTTACTTTCAAGAATAATCATCAGTGATAAGTCCAAATAGACACTAATTAAATTAACTATCACTACTTACCTTTCCTTAGCTCAATTTCTTGATTCTTCACATCTTAATTTATGACCAACATTAGTTATACCAAAACCTAAGGTTAAATCTCACATCTTAATTTCTTGATTCTTCACATCTTAATTATTTAGTCTCGTTTATTGTATGGTTGCATCTAACGTCTTGTTAGACTGCCTACGTAGTACGTACCCTAAACAGGGATCAAGCCATTCGTAGTTCACACTAGTCCTCCAAAGCATTAACATAAATTATATGAAATTCAATTTGTAAACGTTTGTGGAATTATCAGTCATATATATATATATATATACACGATAAAAGGAAAAAACCCACTCACTGGTATATGGAAGGGTCGTAGCCCCCTAGCCTCGAGTAACTGCGCTCGTCCTCAGGATAGGTCTCACCTATATGCGAAACAACTGACGTCGTTAGCTGCCGTTATGAATATTCTATTAAGATTAATTGAATATTCCCCTTTCTTCTCCGGCTAGTCGCCAGACTCCATCGCCGTCACCGGAAACTGGGAAAAACTGTTTGAAGCCCCAAAAACGATGGAATATCGTCGGAAAAATCACGATATTTCGATCACCTCTGCAACTCACTATTCTCGAGTTTCCTGACGTCCAATTTCTTCCAAAATGCTTCTTCGAGCTTCGTGAAAGTGTCTTAAAGCTCATTATAACCTTAGAATCCTCTCAAACCTTTGTATTTACGTATGCATGAACAGTACCTCGAATTGGGATCTCAGGTTTTTAAGGGTTTCAAGTTCTAAAAATGGTATGGATGTACTCAGGAGCTTGCAAGGAACATGAAATCCACCTTCAAGGTCTCAATCCGTGTAGAAAATGGCTAAATCAAAGGTTGTCCGTACGACTTGTACGAAATTTACAGAAACATCCAAGAGGGAGAAGAGAGAAGGAGGGTCCATGGGTTGGCTTAGGTGTGTGTGTGTGTGTGTCCTGATGGCAGCCAACCCAAAACAAAAGAAAACAAATCACCCAAAACACCAACTAACGTCCAAGGGCAAAATCGTCACTCCACGCCATCGAAGGTAAATTTCGGGACAGGCTGTCACATCGATTCATTTCAATTGTAACCAACAACTCCTGATAAATAACTAAAACTTATAAGTGGTTTCATTGTACAAAGTTTTGGAAAATCCCCTCTCTAGTCTCCAGCAAAAATTTTCAATGCGCCGAAAACACAACCCGATACGTCAAGTGTCTTAACACAAGTTTACGAAAACCACAACCATCAACAAAGGGAAATTCTCAAGAGTTGTATTTAAAAGGAGGATGAATACACTGTTCTGAAGCTATACAAAACAGACCTCATATCAAATTTCACGTGTAAGCGATGGTTCGATTCCAACTTCCTTCGGACGTCCTATAATCTGCTTTATAAGCACAATTCACATGGATGGCTCAGGTAAAACTGTACATGGCCTCAATAACATTTTCCCTACTGACCATTTGATGCAGACGAGAAATTTACACAAGGCAGTCCAATGAATGCCAGTGACTAAAACATCACAAAGCTATAGAAAGTTAGAAACTAACTAGATTCCGGGCGAACCCCTAACACTAAAATCAAAACAATGACCGAACGATTCATGCTGCAGCATTGTCCACGACATTGCTTGATTCTATGTTTTACCAAACGAGAGGTGCTTAAGTTGCAGCAATCCTTATCTGTGTCCTTGCAGTTCTTTGCCTTCAATCTCCTTCACACTGTCTACTATGTGTTGGATCTTCTTTGATAGGCTCTCGTTGTGTTCTTCAATGTGCTCAAAAATTAGTTCCAGATGTCTTTTATAGGTCGCAGCACGCTTTTTCTCTATTGCCAACTGCTGAGATAATTCCCGAATTTTGTCATGCTCATTCTGAACGAGAAAACAAAAGGCAATTAAAATACACGTCAAGCTGTATTATTATGATTCACAAATTCAAACCCAATTAAAATTTTCCCAAAAATAGCATCTCTTCTCGTCATGATTTTCAGCATCAATCCATTTCAATGTCTGGATTACTCACAAGTAAGTCTGTAGAGAAAGAACATAACTCCCACATGTAATGTATTCGTTTGTGAAAAGCATATATAGTCCATTCTTCGCGTGCACAAAACAGTCAAACTAGGAAATGTTTATGTTTCAACTACAATACTTTAATAGGCTAGAACCTTGTTTTAATGATCTAGCTGCTAACCATGGTAACTAAGAAAAACTGCATCGTTTTCACTTTTCACCTTACAACACAGGAGGCAACAGCGAAAACCAAAAGCCCTAACCTACACATACAAGCATGGCGGACAGAAACAACAATGATATAACATATTAAACATCCTAGAAAGCAAGTGCGAATCATCTCGAGTACTCATTGTGGAAATGGACAACTATGAGCTTAGGACTCGAATACAACACAGGAGACAACAATGAAAACCGAAAGCCATAACCTACACATAAAAGCATGGCGGACAGAAACAACAATGATAATGTAATTGCAAATCATCTCGAGTACTCATTGTGGAAATGGACAACGATGAGCTTTGGACTCGAAGACATTTACACATTCAAGGATCTAATGGCATGTTGGAGAAACAAAATCACCACCAATGCAGAAATGGATGTCTATCGTATGCAGCCTTATCATTGCTTTTGAAAAGAGGTTGTTTCCACAACTCGAACCTGTGACCTTTTCGTCACAAAGGAGCAACCTTTATGTTGCGCCAAGGCTCGCCCTCAAGGAAGAATTAAAGAACTACATTCCAAAAATTCTACAACCACGTCTAATTTTGGACGACTGTAGTGTGTATAGACACTAGCTGCCGCATGTCAAAAAAAGCCCAAACAGAAAAAGAATTCAACAGTCGCTTGCCTAACATTAAATACTATGTGAATAACATTTCATCAAAAAAGGAAGGGAGACTAAAAACTGTTTCAGATGAACATCGAACCAAAAAGCCAGAGTTTACAAGATTTTAGTCTGATCTATTCCGAAACCACTTTTTTTCCTTTTTTTAATAAATCCTGCCTTTGCTTTTGACATCTTCCACTCACATTACTTTTGGCCAACTTCTAGCCATTGTAGCCTCCATATTTGTAAAATTTAATCATTACTAACTTCATTACCTAGCATCCGATATCATACAGTACAGATGGCTGCATATCTGCCAAGTAAATTTGGGTTGCTAATATCGCCAACATTAGATGCAAAAATTGTTTGTTTCGACTTATATTTATAGACTTTTATTATGAGAAGAGCCGCTGTCAACATTTACATATAATACCTCCTATGTCCCTGATTTGCCAACTTTAACCCTTACTAGATGAAGAGAAAGCAAAAGTAATCAGGGTAATTTTTAAAAGGGGTACTTAGAATTTATTTTAACAAAATACAATTCTCCATAAGTTTCTCACCACTCTCTCTTCCCGTGCAATAATTATCACCACTCCCTTTCTCTCTCTCCTCCTCAAAAATTAAATTTCTCACATGCAAAACATGTGTGAGGTTGTCTAGTACAGCTTGAGTTTTGACTTTTCGTTTATCTTAAGTTGCTAAAATGTGCCTAACCGGATACTGAATATGATTACACTATTTACTCTACTTCAAATCCCAAAAATAGTGGCAGCCATTTACTCTACTCCCATGGTAATAGAAAAGAAGATATTCATGACTACAGATTGTAATATACCACCCCCATTATTTGTAAAAGACCTATTACTATTAACAAACTTCAGAACTTCGCAAGGGATAAGAAAATTTAACAATGTAAAAAGTCAAACACTAATGGTCAAAAAAGGAGAAAAACAACTAACCGGATATTGATCATAAATGCAATCCCTTCGACCTTTCCCAGGTGTCAAAGGATGAGTGTGCTCCTTTACAAATTTTGTGACAACCCATTTCCCAGAAGTTACTTTCCTCACCAAAATCATTGCTCTGCAACCAACCCTGGTCTCGGCTCTTTGCCTTACAATTTTTTCACGTTTGTCAGGCATTCTATAACCCTCTTTGTTACAAACAAGTGCACGACCAATGGCAGATCCATCACGCCTTGATCGAGAGAGCTTGCTTACACGAATTATGAATCCCACATGTGTGGCATATGCATTATAAAATGCATGAGCAGCTGCTTCAGTTTCAAACTCTTGACCAACATATGGCTCATCTGCGGAAACCACCGATACTACAGGAACTGCTTCTGGAATTATATCCCCTCCAGGAGAATCTACATTTATTTTATCATCCAGGCCCAACTGGAATGCCCCTTCAACAGAACTACCGCCGGTTTCATTTTCATCAGCTGCTCTACTAAGTTCCATCTCAGCAGAACTCCCCACCACCTCGCCATCAACATCACCATCAAGTGCAAATTCCACTGCAATAAGAAGAATTTTTCTGATAAGTTTCGCCACACAATAGATGGTCAGCACAAAATATGATTGTCAGCAGACACATATTTGCAAAGACTTATTGATTCCAAAATATAACAAAAAAAAAATTTGAAGACATTTCAGAAACTTCTGTTCAGAAAACAACCCGATAATAACTGTTTGAGACTTGGGCGGTTTAAATTTGTGGAACAATCAGAGTACAATTTCAAATCTGAGGAAGGTTCATGTACAATTTCAAATCTGAGGAAGGTTCATTCTTACCATGAGGGATTCTGCAAGTACAAACTAAAAGTAGAGATCCGGTTTGAGCTAACACATGACTGTTGATTATTTCCCAAGAGTGAGTATGAGGACATGAAAATAACTCCTAAAGTTACGAGTTCCTCATTACCAATACAATTAAGCTAAATTTTCTCCACTTGTGTTTTTGAACTCTTGTCAAACTTCCCCTATACCGAAACTCATCCGAGATAAACCCCAATTCTTTGGTTGATTTCTAAAACCAAAAAACAAAAAAATAAAGTATTATCCCCAGTCTTCTTTTCTATGCCAATTAGGCCACCTAAAAGCAAAAAACACAAAATTAACGGAACCAATTAGCAACCGAACAAAGTTCTTTGAACAAGATTAAGTTAATCAATATGGTCCAAACCATTGATTAGTGACATTTGAATATTAAACTTCTTCTCCTCTCTTCCCACAAAGTCAGTGCTCTAATTTTCCCCAAAACCCATATTTATTTTCACATACAAATATTCAAACACTAATTAATTCCATAGCTAATTAAAACAAGGCAAAACAATCCGGAATCTAAAATCTTTTCTCAATACAATATTCCCGCATTTTCTCAGCAACCAAACGGAAAACTAATCAAAAATTAAAAACCCTAAAATAAACTAAACAAAAAGGAAGAAACTTTTACAATTTTTAGATCAAATTAAATTACAAAAATAAGAGACTTACTGTAAATTCGCGAAACCCTTCCGTTAATTGATCGTGAAGCACATGGAAACGCCTGGTTTCTGAGTCTCGACGCCACAGAGAGAGAGAGAGAGAGGGGGGGATGGAGGAAGGCGAGAGGGTTCAGGTTGTAAATATGGGGCTCAATTCAATATGACGTGTCAAAATCGGATTGGATAGAGAACGGCATAAGAAGTCAACATTCAACTTTAAACTGATGTGGTTTCAACACGTGGTTATCTGGGTGGACCTTTGGCCTGCAGAATCGCAGCTCGTATCGTAAGCCGTCCGGTCCAAAGCGGTTCGACCCGGTTCGGTTCCAGACCGTGCAACCTTAATCTTCTGCACTCCCTCTCTCCCTGGAAATTTGTCAGTAAAATGGCAAGAGCTGTGTTTTCTGCTGCTGTTCGCAGAGCTTCTTCGGTTCTCAAATCTTCGCCTTCCAAACCTCACTCTCTAAGGTTCTCTCTCTCTCTCTGCAACACATTTTATATGGTTGTTTGGTTGTTGCTGCTATCCTTAACATCAATTTTCTCTGCATCCAAACACAACCCATCAAACCGTTTAATTGAATTATGAGAAAATGTTAATGGGTTTTCAAAATTTTCAATTCTTTCCTGCCAATAGTATAATCTTACTGTACTCTTAAATTTGTCCTTCAATATAATGATGATTCTGGATTGTGGAAGATTGATGTGGGTTCACCATTTTCCTGCCACATTTTCTGTCATTCAGGTCAGGTTTTCCAACCCAAGAACCAATTTTCATTGCAACCATACACTTGCCTCTGCCAAATCCTCTAAACGCATCATGGGTTTTCAGAAACTTGAGCCATGGGTCGGTGAATTTGGTGATATCACAAGGGAAACCCAAGTTCGAGATGCACGAAATCGATCCACCAAAAAAGGAGAAGTGGCTGACCAAGAAGAGGTTAAAGCAACAGAGAATGAGAGAGAAGCAGGAGAGAAGAGCGGCCAATAGGAAGGATCCACGTCAGCTCGGCATCAAGAGGAAGAAGAAAGGGCAGAAGTTTGCTAATGCTGAGGAGAGAATCAAGTACAAGCTTGAAAAGGTTAGCTGAATTGGACTATTCTGGTTGTGATGTCTTTCCTATGGATTTTACCACTTCCTTGGCTTTATGATCATGATTCAGAGAGACATTGTACGGATAATAACTACTGCTTTATGCTTAAGCTGCGATTATTATGTTAAGGCTTGCAAAACATGTAGAAAGTCGTAATCCTAAGTGCATTTCCACTTCCTCTCTATCCTAGTAAGTATAAATCATATTTGTTCCAATGGAAGTTTTTAAAAGAGGTTATGAATTAGAGTGATGGTACTTGTTTTATTTAGAGTCTATTCGGGTTCCTACCAACCACCTGTGGCCCTGCGAATACTTATTTACTAGATGAGGTTGATGACTTGACACCCAAAAGATGAGTTACCATCCATGGGACATATTCATCAAGCCATTAGTTTAGTCCCTGGCTCTTATCATAATTTCCTAATCTTTCACATTATAAGTGAACCCTAAAGATCATTGCAAGTTGAATGGGCTAGTAGAAGGTCTTTTTCCTATTCGTCATAGTTGTAGTCCTTCTACAATTTCTGCTCCGAAAACTTTTGGAGGACTTTGCAGAAAATCTGTGTTAATTAAATAGATAACAGTCAACTATAGGTTTCCAATTCGGCCATTCATAGGCTTGAGAACATCAGATAGAGTGGTTGGTTCTAGTTTGTTCTCCAAGGTGGATTTTCACTAAGTAGAGATTTGACTTGGAAATGAGTTGGATTATTGTTTTCTGGTATTCCTAGTTCTTTATGAGCTTATAGTATGTCTTATTTCCCTTTAAAGCAAGATAAGCTTGTGCCACTTTATATTATATCTGAATTAGTATTAACCTAAAGAGTAAACTACCGATTTGCTCCCTGAACTATCACCTAACTTTCGATTTCCCCCCTGAACTTTTTAATTGGAAAATTAAGGACTTAAACTAATTTTTTTGGCTGATTTGCCCCCTGCTGTTAATTTTTCATTCATTTCATCCAAATTTCTGTTAAATGGAAGCATGTGCACAACATATGTGGGTAGTTCAGTCACTTCATTCTTTAAAATAATTGAAAACCTTAGATTTCTAAAATATAAACCTATGCAAATATGTGTGATTCTATAGCTTTTGTGTCTGAAGGTTTAGTGAAATGACGCTTTTGTCCACAAAGGAGAGTTACGTGGTTTGCACATGATAAAAGTTAACGTTAATGTGGATGAAATCTATGAAAAACTAACATTAGGGGGGAAATCGGCCAAAAAAATTAGTTTAAGTTCTTAATTTTCCAATTAAAAGGTTCAGGGGGAAATCGAAAGTTCAGTGATAGTTCAGGGGGCAAATTGGCAGTTTACTCTAGTCTAAACTATATAATTTTTTCTTTTCAATGAAAGTGTAAATGCATACTGTGGCCTTTCTTGATTCTTAGAGTTAAGGAAACTTTGTATCAACCTTAAGCAATGGTCTTCCTTGCAGACCAAGTACTTTGCTTAAGAAATATTGTCTCAGGACAAGGTCTTGCAACAAACTCTGATTAAAGTCAAAGCTATTAAGGTTCCTAAAAAATTTATAAAAAAAAAAAACTGGAAAAGAAAAAGAGTTTCAATTGACTGTTGCATGCCTTAGTTTCTTAAATTGAAATTTATGCTTTTGCATATTTGAAAATTTTGCATGAACTGGAAAAAGAAAAAGGAAAATAAGTGTGTTTTGTTCGAACTAAGCTGTTTGTCAAGTATAATTTTTTTAGAAGGAAACACATTTGTTGAAAATATATTTCTTAGGGGTTGGGATGCCGTTAAATTTTTTAACATCTAAAGGTGTTTTACTGTGTTTATAACTCCAAATTAGGCCACACCCATGGGAAGAGTCTGACTTTTTACCGTCCCCTGAATCTATTTTTGTATTTAAACAAAGGTTTAATTTTTAAGTTTAAACTAATGTGTCAGGGAAGGTGTTATTTTACAGTAATTCTCTCATTTCTGCAGTTCTGTGCCTCTTTTCAGTCCTTTAGACTGAAATATTTAGGAACTTGCACAATTATGATGACCTATGATCGTTTTTTATTTATTTTAATGTTCGATTTGCTTGCCCTTTTTTCCCTCCCAATATGAGGACGCCTCGTATAGTTTCCACCTTTTTCTGTACACTAGCCGAGAATTTGTAATTGGTTTCTAATATTTGGTGAGGCTTAGGTCATTTCAGTACTTTTAAAACAAAATTGAAATACTTTCAAACACTACTGCCCCTCATGACCAGTTTGTCTTTTCATTTGTTTTAAAAAATCTTTTGATAGCGCTAGTCTTTTGAAGATAAGAATTTTTTTTTTTATCATCCTAGTCTTTAATTTTCGTGACTTTTTTTCTTTCTATTCAGGCTAGAATAAAGGAAGCTTTGCTGATTGAAAGACTTAAGAGGTATGAAATTCCAAAAGTCCAGGGTCCTGAGGTACAACCAGATGACCTGACAGGTGAGGAGCGGTTTTATATGAAGAAAATGGCTCAAAAGAAGTCTAATTATGCACCGATTGGAAAACGAGGAATTTTCGGAGGTGTTATTCTTAACATGCATATGCATTGGAAAAAACATGAAACCGTCAAGGTGATTTGCAAGCCATGTAAACCTGGCCAAGTACATGAATATGCCCAGGAAATTGCTAGACTGAGTGGCGGGATCCCAATTCAAATAGTTGGAGATGACACCATAATATTCTATCGAGGAAAGAACTATGTCATGCCAAAAGTTATGTCACCCACAAATACTTTGTCCAAGAAAAAGGTGATTTTTCAAGCTTCGTCTACTCAGTTTCTTCTCTCTTTTGTGTAACTGTTTATAATTTTAAACTCAATTTTGTTGCATTGTCCGTATTAGTTTGAGATGTGAGGTGTGGTCCGTTGTTGCTAGGTATTGCACTTTCACATCTTCCATTTCCGTAATTGTTTTGTTGTCAATCAGGTATCTTTGGAAAGAGTATCTAGTCGACGGACAAGTACCTATGGCAGTCATTTCCACATCAATTTCTCTCTTTCTTTTTTATCCGCTCATTGGAATATATCCATATTGTAGCAAGTAAAACTTGTCAAGTATCAATTAACTTAATTCTGGTCATTTCAGTATATCCTTCATTAATTTTTGTTCTTAATAATTTATGGAGATGAACCATAACTTAACTCCAGCTGGAGGCCTGTCGGCTCACGGCCTGCAGGTATGGTTGTGGCCTTGCCTGGCCCGTTGATTGGACCCATGGCCGGGCCTGTTGATTACCTTGTCCAGATCAACTCTCTGATCTAGCATGAACTAAGTTCACGGAAACTTTATAGTTCAACCATAAAACATTTCACTGGAAAACTTGATTTAAGGTACTTTAACAAAAAGTTATCCTCGAGTATGGAAAATGATAATAATTTTGTTCAGCAGTTTTGACAAGCAGAGGGTAGTTGGATTTTTATATGCTTGTTGCTTTACGAACATCTCATCTTGTAATCGAGCTTGAAACTTGAGTGGTGATTTCTCAATATTGAGTCTGTTTTCCCTGTTTACAGGCACTGGAAAAGTTTAAGTACGAGCAATCCCTCGAGACCGTGCGGCACTTCATTGCCGTTGCTGAGAAGGAACTGGAGCTGTATTACAGACATATTGCACTTTATGGTGACCCAAATGACAGGAATCCCATTTCAATCTTGGATAGTCCAACACAAGAGATCAAGGAATCAGGGGAACTTAAAATGCTTGAAAAGCAAAATGTAGATTCCACCAATGATTTCTTTTCCGCGAGTCTTTCAGAGATAAACGCAGGTTCCTCAATCTCAGAGCTATCAGAAAGTGAGGATTCTGAAGATGACAAATTCTCAATAAACGAATCAGATTCTGAAGATGATAACTTATCGATAAACAAATCAGATTCTGAAGATGACAGCATATTTGATTCCGCCAATGAAACAATCTCTTCGAAGAGGAAAAACAGCACGTCACCATTGGATGTTAGGTACGAGAGAACGGAACCTTAATTCCATTGCAAATTGTTTTCTTTTCTCCTCATTTTTTAAGCACTTAGGAAGGCAAGGTACCTGGTACTCTTTGACTCATTGTGCATTTTGGTTAGTGAGGTGTGGATAAGGTGGCATATTTGAAAGGTTGTTTTTTTTATTTGTTGTAATCAAAGTATTTTTGAAAGGTAAAAGAATGGAATTATTGCTAGTGGCATGATTTTTAAGCATCAGAGTTGTCTTTCAGTTCAAGCAGTTATTATTCTTGGTGGTGGTACTCTCTGTTTTATTATTATTTTATTTTAGAGCGACAATAACACCTCCCTCTGAAACGATAAAGAAACAGATTCGGAAACAATATTTCAGTTCTTTTGCAGCCAAGCAGATTCAGGACCACTTCTTTCCCAGCTTATTTTGGGGCCGGGTCGAGGAGTGCAACATTTCGGTCTAGCTGAGTTGGTCTTGAATAACCTTTGAGATGTTTGTTCTTAATTATAGCATCATGAATTTTAGTGATTTTTTTCTTTTTATATTAAGCAATATTTTACTTGGAAGAGGTTGCGCTAAGTCACACAATGAGACGATTATATACAACATTCTATTTTGGGGCTCATGTGGGCTGTACTAGGAGCGAAGCTAGAAAGTTCGTTCACCTGGAGCACAACTAATTATGTAGTGGCGGAAATGTAAAACAAATTAAAATTAAAATTTTCCAAAGTTTTCGGTGAGGCATTTCGGCAACCGCTTGGGTGACCCATACCATTGTGTGCTTAGTGTACATCCCTGCCCTTTAATGCCTTTTTAATTGTGTCGATATGTCAATATATATACACATAGGGCAGAGAGCTAAAATTTATAAGATGATTGGGAGGAGGGAGGGTTAATGGGCTTCTATTATTTTAAGAAAACATGACTAGCTTTAAACTTTACTAAAAACAGTGTCGTTTCACTAAAAACAGACACATTTTTTCTTGATGGTCTTGGATGTGAATTGAGGCATAAGGCTGCACTGCAGAGATGTCGATGTTGTCTAGCTTTTGTTGAACTCGCCTGTTTCACGAGAAAAGAATTGACAAAAGAGAGATTTTGAAGATAGTTTTGACAAATTACTTAAAACTAAAAGTATATTTTAACAAACATACAATATTATTTGCATTAAGGGAAGAGTGAGCTAAGTCTTACCATGGGCTAGCCATAATAATTAAGTTTGAATTCTCATTTGGTAAGAATTAAACCTAAAACATTCCACTTACAAATGAAGAGAAATATACTAGACCGTAATACTAAGTGTATCTTTTTTTAACAAAAAATTGAGAAGGGGCATGTGCCCCCTAGCCCTTCATCAACTTTGCCCTCGCTCTCCCCTCAAAGGTCACGTGCTCTTTTAGTACTATAATTTAGTGATATACTTCTAAATTTGCAAGAAAAATGTTTTAGGTTCGAATCTCAATAATGATGAGTTCGCAATCAATTTATTCTTCCACTCCATTAGTATTGATACATTTAACAATAACAATAAAGTATTATCCCACTAAATAAAGTCGACTATATAGTATTGAAACATGGTTGTATAGGGGAAACTTAATATGAGTCCAATTTTATGAACCATTATTAGTTATAGTCCAATTTTGTTTTAAATTTTGGGTTAGGTCCAGTGATTTATTATCCACTTAAGCTTATTTGTATTTTCTTGCCAAATTTACCCTCAAATTGACTAATTAAGTAATTACTGTTTTTTTTAATTTGTGATTAATGTTAATCTTATCCTTAATTATAGAATTAGGGGTTGAAATCTCTTTTTTTCTTCTCATTTCCCCAACCGTTAATTTCTCTTTTCTTGTTTCTCTCTCACAATATCTTTCTCTTCCTGTGTTATTTTGCTGAGTAATCTTCTTCCATAATATTCCTCTTCTCCTCATCTTCCATAAGAATGATGAATATACATTTGATTGGTTAAAAAAAAAAATTGCATTTTGGATTCTTCGTCTTTTTTTATTTTTTTTATTTTTTTTATTTTTGCTTCTTTTTGCTTCTTTTTCTTATATATATATATATATATATATATATATATATATATATAATTTTTTTTTTTTTTGAAGTTCTATCGAATTAGCATTTTCTCTAGTGTTTCCTCCCTCAATATCATTTTTCTTCCCCATTTTTTTTTTGTTTTATCTACCTATATCACTTGTCCTTTTTTTATTTTTTTATATTATAATGTACATGTATCATGAATAATTGTATTTATCTACCTATATATATATATATTATATATTCTGTTGATAATTTAAGATTAATTGTGTTTATCTACCTGTACCACAGGATTTTTTTTTTATAATACTCTACCCATATTAGAGATTAATTGCATATGTATCATATGTTTTTTTGTTTGTAAATTAACTACCTGCATCGCAAATTGATTGCATTGCATACCTGCAACACAAATTAGTTGCATTATCTACCTACACCATAGTTTAATTAGATATTATTTAAATATATCTTCATGACATATTTTGTATTTATGTACCTATATCATAGGTTTTTTTTCTTTTTGTAATCTACTTTTATCAAGAATGTATGTGACATCCCACATCGCCCAGGGGAGTGATCCTTAAATGTATATTCCAATCCCTACCTAGCGCGAGGCCTTTTGGGAGCTCACTGGCTTCGGGTTCCGTAGGAACTCCGAAGTTAAGCGAGAAGGGGGCTAGAGCAATCCCATGATGGGTGACCCACTGGGAAGTTGCTCGTGAGTTCCCAAAAACAAATCCGTGAGGGAATGGTAAGCCCAAAGCGGACAATATCGTGCTATGGTGGTAGAGCGGGCCCGGGAAGTGATCTGCCCCGGGCCGGGATGTGACAATTTGGTATCAGAGCCTAACCCTGGCCGCGTGTGTGCCGACGAGGACGTCAGGCCCCTAAGGGGGGTGGATTGTGACATCCCACATCGCCCAGGGGAGTGATCCTTAAATGTATATTCTAATCCCTACCTAGCGCGAGGCCTTTTGGGAGCTCACTGGCTTCGGGTTCCGTAGGAACTCCGAAGTTAAGCGAGAAGGGGGCTAGAGCAATCCCATGATGGGTGACCCACTGGGAAGTTGCTCGTGAGTTCCCAAAAACAAATCCGTGAGGGAATGGTAAGCCCAAAGCGGACAATATCGTGCTATGGTGGTGGAGCGGGCCCGGGAAGTGATCTGCCCCGGGCCGGGATGTGACAATGTATATCACAGTAGATTTTGTTGTTGATAAACATGCCATGAATTTTAATTTTAATTTTTTTTTCCTTGGATATTGAATAGATTAAAGGCTTTAATGATTCAAAATTTGGATAAATCAAGAAATTTAAATATATTTTCATTTAGATTATAAAAGGGCAAAATAGACATGAAAAACAGTGCTATGGTGGTGGAGCGGGCCCGGGAAGTGATCTGCCCCGGGCCGGGATGTGACAATGTATATCACAGTAGATTTTGTTGTTGATAAACATGCCATGAATTTTAATTTTAATTTTTTTTTCCTTGGATATTGAATAGATTAAAGGCTTTAATGATTCAAAATTTGGATAAATCAAGAAATTTAAATATATTTTCATTTAGATTATAAAAGGGCAAAATAGACATGAAAAACATCACTTGAACCTAAACTGATAAGGCACATGGAATTGGACTCAATTGGAAAGTTGCTCAATTTTTTGGACTCGGATCTAAATGCCCCATAAAAGGTAAGGGCGTGCAGGAATTTATAAATTGTGAAGAAAACCGAGATCAAACTCCAACCAACCGAATTACTTTAAAAGGAGAGTTTTTTAATTGCTTCACTTTCAAGCTGCATTGACTAATCCATGTCCAGCACATGCGGACGTGGTGGATACCATGCCTAACCATGCCCCACTAATATATTGAAATTTTAATCATTTACGAATATACATTTATTTAGGATAATGTTATTCACACTTATTTTTTTTCCTTCAGCATATTTTTGTTAATTTTGAGACACTGATCTTTTTTAATTTGTTTGATCCGACATCTAAAAATTTAGAATGATGTGTGAGAAGTAAAAATAAATGTGTAGATATCACTACCCTTTATTTAACTGGAAATAGAGTTTGATGGTTCAGACTTTTTAATGAGAATAAAGGGTTGTGTATGTTTAACTTCAAGTGAAATGATATAACTTTCGTCTTTATGATACACATGTTGAGGGCCAATTTAGTAGACTGGTTGAGATATGTTGTGACTAATTAAAATGAACTTGAGTTCAATTTATTGTTTATTGTGTCAAAATATAAGTTGGACTAGATGAGTTAGGAATTCATAATAGAGTGACTTATATAATGTATCCTTATACATGAGTTACACGTCATGTCTTACAAAGCCTAACCAATCCTTGATAATCCAATTTTATTCCTAAGGTTCAATTTCATATAGCATTACAGCTCACCAAATAGGCCTTTAAAGTCACACAATGAAGAGTTCACATCTCATGCACTCAATTTTTTTTTGTTGCCTCTCTGTGACTTGTCTACTTGAGTGACACGTGTCGTTTTGACTTAATATATTTAATTTTTAATGAATAATTAGATGTCAACAAATGAGATTAGTCACAGAGAGGCCATTGGTACATAAGATTTGAACTCTACAATGAATTGGTAATAATGTCTTATTAAACTTGTCATTAATGAAAATAGAACTTAAAAACATTTTACTTAAAAATGAAAAAAATACATGTAAACTGTAATACAATAGTATTAGTGACACTTTTGTCTTTAGTATAAAGAGATACATATGTCCACTCTTCAAGTAATACACAACTTTTATAAATAATCACTTCTACATTTATACAAAGGGTATGTCCCGGGCTGGGTCCTCACCACATTATGAGCTCGACTCCACCGTAGCACGATATTATCCGCTTTGGGCCTTGACCACATCCTCACGGTTTTGTTTTTGAGAACTCACACGAGAACTTTCCAGTGGGTCACCCATCCTGAAATTGCTCTTGTGCGAACTCACTTAACTTTGGAGTTCCTACAGAACCCAAAGCCAGTGAGCTCCCAAAATGCTTCGTGCTAGGTAGAGATGAAAATATACATATAAGGCTTACAGGATCCACTCCTCTAGGCAATGTGAGATGTTACAGGGTACATCTCATTTTGTCATTCATCCAATTAATTCAGTGTTTTGAGTCTCCTAAATTCTAGAGAGTTGAGTGAGTCTTTTGGCTTATTGTAGCAATGATCGTTGAATTTTACTCTTAGATTGATTTAGTTTTTGAATTCTCATATTAGTTTTTTTCTTTATCATACTTAACAATGTATTGTACTATTGGTCATTTTTACTAACATTGTCTATTTTTTCATTAAACTTAGGACTATATTTGGACACTAAAAAACCAGATTTTTCTGTGTGTAAGAAAATTGAATACATAGGATTTTTTTTGTAGTTCAATATGTGATTTTTTTTTTTCATGTTAAAAAAATTGTGTGATTTATTAGCTATTTAGGTCTAGCCATAGTTGGTCTCACCTACTTTGAAATCACATTACCTAATATTGACAAGTTGCTAAAGTCCAACCATTTTCACTTTATATTAATCTCTTAATTTTGTTTTGTGATTACATATAAAATTAGACCCTGGACTTTTGTAAAAATATTATATGAATTAATCTGTTTTAATTTGTTGGTTAATTAAAGAAAAAAATTATTCTCTTTTTATTGTTTATTATATAATGAGGGTCACGCGATGTGATTTTGTTCATAAAATAATCGTAGCAGATAGCAGTGGCATGTGAATCAAAAATGGCTCAGTAGTAAGGACGTGGATTTCAACTCCTAAAATACAAAAAAAGTAAAAAAAAAAAAAAAAGAAAAGAAGAGAGGATCCGGGTTTGAGGCTCCAAGCTAGTAAATCTCATTGATTTTAAAAAGAGACTAAAATACCTCTGTAAGTTTTTCTGATTTTTGAAAAAGATAGATAACTGTGATTTGATACAAATTTTTCATTTAAAAAAAGAAAGAAAAAAAAAATAGTAGTGGCATGTGACACTAGTACGTACTTTCCTCATCAAATCCAGCCCACCACAATAAAACAACAAAACCATCAAACTCTCAAAACCTCATTGGATAAAACTATTTTTGTTCAAACTGCTCTGTCCTCTTTCGTGTGAGGTGTAAAGTGAAACCATAAACTCACTCACTTATTACGGAAGCAGAAACCGTTGGCTGATGAGTGTTTCCACTTTCTGCCCAAATTATCTATGTGCCCCAGTTTACATACAGACATTTTTTTAAGTATATCGGGAACATAATTTGGTATATTAAATTTTTTTTATTACATTTAATGTTCTGAACTGTGTTCTCAACATTCTAAAATTTATCTCATTTGTATAATCCATTCTTCCTTTCATTTTGGTTGGTCTTCATTCTTTATTCATATATTTGAAAAAACATCCATTTCAATAATCGGTCAATGGAAACAAAAAAGGGTTACTATTACATGACACTTCTTCTGGATTTTCTTCTTCTGGATTTTCTATACTTTTTTTTATCCTTTTACATTAACACAGACTTATAATTACAGCATGTGACCTAGTAGTAAGGGCGCGAACTACGACTCTTCAATAAACAAAAAAATATGAAAAGTACAGGATTCGATGCGTGTTAAAGTAAACCAAATTATCATCATCTATGAATATATGAACTATGCATAATCTCATGATGCCAATTTTGAATGGCACCCCATTGATTCCAGCAATCTTTTTGTATTTCGTATTTTTTTTTTATCTTTTCTATAATAGATGCTAAATAGTCAATTTCTCCATTGAAGTTAGATTTTGAAATTTTCATCTAATTTCTTATATATTTTGGTCGTGAAGACAACACATAATAACTGTAGGAGGCCAAAAAAATAATTTTGTTTTGGTATACTTTGCAGCTGCAAATTGGACCTTCATGTCTAATTCAAATATAAAGTGTACATAGTCAAGAGGAAAAGAAGACGACGAAAAAGAAAAAAAAAATGTTGTCCACATTAGAAATAAAATCACTTGATTATCCTCAAACATTTGCCATTTGACCAAAATAGGTAGAAAAAATTAAATTGAATCAATAGCTTGTAGATCAATTCAATAAAATAGTAAATTAATCATAAAAAAAGAATGATTAAAACGTAATACTCCCCATTGAAGATCAAAGTTTTTTGTTAGCGCAGCGTCAAGAGCGTGCTAATAACATGTTGTATGCATAATTTACCGAATTGTATAAAGGCCATAGAGAGAGGAAAATGTGCGGCAATAGTAGAGAAAAGAGGGAGATGTGTAATTGTGAGTATGTTCTATTCCATCCCATTGTGCCTTTATTTATAATAGTAGGGAAGGTTAATTCGTTACCATTGATAACATATCCTACAATTTATAAGATATTAACAACTAATAAGAATACAAGAGATATTCCTAGATATACTAAGATTTACACAATCACATTCCTAATCGAATAGTATTGCAACATATCCTACAATCTGAAAGTTGATAATTCTATTTAATTTTGTTGCAGATGCATCGAGGAAAATGATTCAAAATTAAATGCATAAATTAAGGTTTTCAATCAATTCTGAACTTTTCAAATATAATATTAATTTAATTTTGTTGTTGGAATTTCAAATTATAATCAGACGTGAACTCAACATCAGCAAAAAGAAGGTTAACCAAATATGTCCCAGCTCTGATCAATCCATTTAGGATTATTACAAGAGACCAAATAAGGGTGGAAAGTACCTATATTTCACCATCCAAATGCGACCATGACACCACACTCCCCCGGCCCCCTACAATTGCAATAATACTACTTTGGGTAGTATTATTCACACTTTTTTTTACCTTTCATACAACTTCGTGTTCAATTTTATTATTTGATCCGACAACCAAAAATTAAAAATAATGTGTAGAAAGTAAATATGAGTGTATAGATAGGACCACCTTATGACTTACTTCTCAACCTCGAATCTTAGAGTGACAATTGTTGTTCAGCGCTAAGGGGTGATTTTATGATTTGTGCACTTGGTAAGGATTATGTAGGAAGCTCGACTTTGTTGGAAGTGACCCATACTAGGGTTTTTTTTTTTTTACCTACAATTGCATGATCATCAAAGGGTGGTGCTTTCTTTCCATTGTGGGAAAATGCAGTGGTTTGAGGGGATTGACAAGCATGTTCTACTATCATTGTAAGTCCATAGGTGATGATACTGTGATCACCTTGGGTGTCTTGACGGTGTTGGGTCTAGCTCATATGATTTGGATCTTATGAGTTTATCTTTCATGTTTGTTAGATATGGGTCTTGTGTGGTTAAAGAATTGTAGTTATGCTTTTGTTGTCTGTTTGCCTAAAAAATGAAGCACTTCTTTGTCAAAAGAGCGTCGTATTTTGCAAGTTCATCAGAAAGTCATTTAAAGGTTTTTTCCTCTTGCACGTACATTTCCGCTTGGTTTGATGTGATTATGTGGAGTATATTTTTGTATTGCTTCTTTATTGCGTTTGTAATCATAAAATTGTATTTACAATCAATGATGTTTCTCGTTTTATTTAATCAATGGAAATGAAAGTTTGTGTAACAATGAAGTATCCAAAATCTTTCATTTTTTTAATTATGATTTAAATATATTTATTGTAAAAGATTAATTAATATATAAACAGTCATCAATTAAGATCAACTTAGATCATCATGATGTGTCATCCAATTTTTACTAAAATGATCTTTACGTAACAAAAAGGTACACATGTGCATGTAATTATTGTTTCACTATTTAATAAAGTAATCATTTTTAACTATTTGTTATTATTTTTTTTCCTATTAGGTTCATCATGTCGAGATATTTTTAATATTTTTAAAATACAAAGTGATACATCACGTATTATTTGAAAAATGACGAAATTCTTGTGTTTAAAAATTGACAACTCAAAAAAATAAAACATCTGTTAATTTATATAATAACACATAATGTACACCTGTTCCTAGCATGATAAAATTTCTCCTCCATATCAAGTGGACCCTAGAATGAGAGAATAAATAATTCATTATTCTCCAAATTTGGAGAATCATACAAAAAAAGGCAGTTGGATTAATTTGACTCAAGAAATAAATAAAAAAAGACATAAATAATCCATTAGTGCAATTATTTTAATTAACTAGAATTATTAATAATATCATAATCCATTTTCTCCACCGATTCCTCCTTAATCCTTTCTTTGCAAGGCTTTCCCCACATAAAGTATAATTTCGGATTCCTCATAATCCTCCCCTTCCTCGGTTTCTCCCTCTCCCTATAAATACTCCCCCACCTCCGATCGCTTCCTCCTCTCTCATTATTCCCCTCACCATCCCACCAAAACTCTGTTCCTCTCTCTCTCTCTCTCTCTCTCTCTCTCTCTCTCTCTCTCTCTCAGTTATGGCTAACAATGGCGTACCGCAGACCGGAAAGGGTATGATCGTGAGTTTCGGCGAGATGCTGATCGACTTCGTCCCCACCGAATCGGGCGTTTCTCTTGCCGAAGCTCCTGGCTTCCTCAAAGCCCCCGGCGGGGCCCCCGCCAACGTGGCGATCGCCGTGGCTCGCCTCGGCGGAAAGGCCGCGTTCGTCGGCAAACTCGGCGACGACGAGTTCGGCCACATGCTCGCCGGCATCCTGAAGCAATACGGCGTCACTGGAGATGGCATCTCGTTCGATCAGGGCGCCCGCACCGCGTTGGCCTTCGTGACCCTACGCGCCGACGGTGAACGTGAGTTCATGTTCTACCGGAACCCTAGCGCCGACATGCTGCTGAAGCCCGACGAGCTCAACATCGAGCTCATCAAATCCGTACGTTTTCTCTCCTTACGTTTTGTGTCTCTTTTCTCGGAAAATTTGGAGGGAGGGTTTGGGTGTGATAAACGTACCTGCCGTTGACGGAAGGTAGGTTCATCTCACTTGGATCTGGGATACACTTGGATCTCACTTTAATTGTTGGCCCTTAATTTTCTGATGTGGGTCCCGCTTATCACGGATCTCTCGTATCAGACAGTCACACCAGCCCCAATATATTCCCCACAAAAATAATTAATTAATATAAATAAATAAAATTTTCATGACAAAAAATAATAATTAATTTAGAATTTTATTTTTTTGTATAGATTTATTAGATTAGATTAGATTAGATAGAAAGTGGACAGAGTTCTAATTCATTTCATGTCGTGCCATAAGAACAATACATTTTTTTCATCACTGTAGGAGAGGCCACTTGGATAATTAATTTAGAATTAAATAGGTAAAGTTTGGCAGCGCGATTTGGTTTTGGGTGTTTGTATTTTTTTTACTCACGCGCACACGTAAGCGAGTGGTTGTTGTACATTTTGTGGTCGGTTCGGTAATATTGCATGTTGATCCAATCAATTGAAAATACGTGTTGAAATTTTTTGGCTCTATTTTATTTTAAGTTGGCCTTTTTCGTTTTAATTAAATTATTTTCTCTCCTTTTTTTCTATGTCCAATTATTTTTCACTTTTTTGTCATCTTAAAGTTGATGGGGAGGCATTTATCATAAAGTAATTTTAGGCTGAAAGCTCCCTTAAAATGGCCAAAAGTTGGTTAATTAATTTTGGATTAAAAATTCTTGTTTTTTTTTTCAAGAAGAAGCATAGACCCACTTGAATTTTACTAAATATTAGTTTTAAAAATATTTTCACAAAAACAACATATTTATAATTCTTATTTTTTGAACGAACGTTCTTTTTTATATATTAAGAGAATGAACGGAGTTGAGTTTTACAATGGGTTAGCAATAATGTGGTTCAAGTTCGTCTATGACGAAAATCGAACCAAAGACATCTCTCACTAACTAACAGAAAAGTAATACCACTTGACTGTAGTATTAAATGACAATATGCCCATAATTTTTAAATTTTACCCTTTTTTTTTTATTACACCATATAGATAATGAAATAATAGATGTAGTTTTGCTCACCGAGTCCGGTTTTGATTTTGTATTTATAGGCCAAAGTGTTCCACTATGGATCCATTAGCTTGATCGTGGAGCCGTGCAGATCGGCACATCTGAAGGCAATGGAGGTGGCTAAAGAAGCAGGTGCATTGCTCTCCTACGACCCGAACCTCCGGGAGCTGCTGTGGCCGTCGCGGGAAGAGGCAAAGAAGCAGATAATGAGCATATGGGATAAGGCCGATTTGATCAAGGTGAGTGATGTGGAGCTGGAGTTCCTTACAGGGAACCCCAACATTGATGATGCCAATGCCATGACTCTGTGGAGAGATAGCTTGAAGCTCCTCCTTGTCACTCTTGGTGAGAAGGGTTGCAGATACTACACCAAGGTCAGTTCCTTATGCGATCCAACCCAATTCTTTACTATTTTGTTGCACATGCATTTGCATTGCTTAATTAATTCTGAGTTTTTGACTTTTAGTCACGTTGGGCCACTGGGTTAGGTGGGGGTGGGGTTTAAGTCCATGATTTTGGTTGTGGACAAAGTAAGTTTGATTATATTTCTTGATATTAATGGAATATTTATCTTATTCATTTGATGTTTATGTTTTGCATATTAAAAAAAAGAGTTGCTATTGACACTATTTATGTAACAAAGTAGAAATATTTAAAGTGTTATTATGTGGCAAAGCAGACATTTTCGAAGGAGTTAGTATGTGTTCAAAACTATCACAATGGTTTAGAAAATTGGAGAGTTTCGAACCGGTGACGGCGCATGGATAAAATTCAACACTCTATCCACTAGAATATTTAGTTTTGAGTTTAGAGGGGTTGGGTTTTGAAGCATGGGTAGACATCCAACTCCCTATCCACCAGGATATTGAGTTTTGTTTACTTTTTTTCTTGGAAACTTTAGGCATTTGGTTTGGTAATTGGGTTAAAAACTTAACTTGTGTACATTACTTGTAAAACTACAAATACAGAATTTCCGTGGAGTGGTGGAATCCTTCGAGGTCAAAGCCGTAGACACCACCGGTGCCGGTGATTCGTTTGTCGGTGCTCTCCTTGCGAAGATTGTCGATGATCACTCCATTCTTGAAGTAAGCTACACAGTTGACGATGATTTTATGCATCCTATTTGCTATATATATTTGAATTATATTAATTTGGAAAGCTGATGAACGAATTTGGTTGGATTTGCAGGACGAGAAGAGGTTGAGGGAGGTACTTAAATTTGCAAATGCATGCGGAGCGATTACAACAACCAAGAAGGGAGCTATCCCCGCACTTCCCACCGAGTCTGAAGCCCTCACCCTCTTCAAAGAAAAATAGAAGAAGAAGAAGGTGATGGATCTCAACAAGAAGAAGAAGAAGGGAATATCTGCCTCTTTTTATTTTTCTTCTTAATTCTCTTTGCTTTTTATTTTTATTTTTCTTTATTTGTCAAGTTTGTAGGAGCTTTTATATCGAATTTTGTGTTTTATTGGAGAGGGATTTTCCAGCATTAGTTTGGCTGCGTGTAATGATGGGAAGTTGGAGGCTTAAGCATTGCCGAATAAGTGTATGATTTCTGATATTCTTCACATCAAATGAGAACCCAAATTCGATTGTTGGATAATAATCAACGATGAAAGATAAATATATATAGAATAAATTTGAATTATGCTACTAATTAAATAAATAACAACATTATATTGAATAAACAAGACTGATATTTAAACAAACGCAGTGAAGATTGAGACTTGCATACTGCAATGTCTTTGAAATAGAAATTCGTCCCTACTTTGTGCTTGTAATTTTGTAGGCGTTAGCTTATCTAGAAATGAACAATCTAAACTAGGATTTCAGCACAAAAAAAACTTAGTTTCTAGCGAAATAATTACTGGTTCTCTCAGCACGCTTGCTATTGAAGGAAAAATGATTTTCAGTGGTTTGATTGAAGTAATAATTATATATTACTGAGTTTAGGAGACGACTGCTTAACAGAAAAGGTGTGTCGATTTAGATATAAAAGGAACTTAAGGCATATATTGTTGTTTGTTTAGCGTCGATTTAGCATCCAACTAAAATAGTGTTGCTTTAGTCAAAAAGTTGTATTTGTTTTTTTTTTTTTTTTTTTGGAAAAATAAAAGTTGTATTTGTTTTGGACATCCTTTCCCCTCCTCAAGCACATCTATTTGGGGCATTTGGAGAGAATAAAAACAAAAGATAATTAAGAAACGTGATGTGTGTGGAAAATAGGCATGTACAAATCTTTTTTTTTTTTTTTTTTTTTTTTTTAAGTTAAGCAATTTTAATTTGGATACTATTGGCGGAAAAGGATCTTTGCTGGATTCTTTTCATGGGATCCGGGAGATCCTGTAATCATGATCGTTCGTCGTACATCGTGCGATCAGAAATTATTTAAAATTTAAAATTTAAAATTAAATATAAATAGTACCTAACGAATATTGACCCCATAATATATGATAAACGATCATGATCATGTGATCTCCCGAATTTCCGAAAAAAGGATCCTACAAGGATCCTTTTCTACCATTGGCACTCACATGTTACGTTTTTTTCAACCACTTTATATTTATTTATGATATATATTATATTAAATAAGAGTGAAAAATACGCTTGGTGGTAGTGCAAAACAGCAAAACAACAATTTTGGCCCCAACATGTAAAATGTGGACCGTTGGAAATCATGCCATTTGATAACTTGGTTTTGTCCATATATAACACAAGTCGTGTCGTATAGGCAAACTAGCTAACTACTTGTGGAGAGATTTATAGTGTACTGGAAATATGAGATAGTACATCACGTGTCATTATACAATTGAGTTAATATGCCTAATATTTCATAAAAAATTTCAAAAGTTCAAAATCTACAATAGGTTCTATCAATTTTTTTTGTAGTGAATTGGTAAATATCATTGATATTCATTGATTTTTCTATATCTCGCCGATATATGATAAAATTTGCATTTCAACCCCCATTTTCCATATCGATCATTGACTTTTCGGATATTTCGGCAAAAATATCAACAATTTTGTGAATATTTTAGTCACTGCTAATTGTGATTAAGCATGAATTTTCTTTTGGTGATTTCCTTAATTAGAGAGATACGCTCATGAAGAACCATAAAATAAAAAAATAAAAAATAAAAAAAACTTTTTTAGGTCATCTTCAAATTTTTATGCCAATAGTATAAATTAATGAATGTACATCAAGTCAAGCTTGGTGAGTTTGATTATCTATGGTAATTCTTTTTATTCCAACATAAAAAAAAAAATTAAGACAAAATATAATGTTTCTAACCAAAGAGCCAAGTGCTCTGTCCAACTCTAAATAAATCAAAGATCCCTTCCCTTATCCAACAATTACACCCCAAGACCCTTGTCAAATGCAAAAGCAATCTGAAAATATCAATGGTGAAAAACTCGTTTTTGGAAAAAGAAAGTGTTAGATCAACTTATATAGACTTTCTTAAATTGTGTGACAACTCATACGCAGAAATGGACAATTTCACTAGTCATAATGCATAAGAAATTTTATACGCGAAATGCAATTCATGAACAAACCTGACCTGAGATGAAGCAAAAACATTTGCACTTTGATCTTCAATGACCCAGACTTTAATACCAAGCATTCTAAAGTCTAATCTCTAATGAAAATTGATCAAAAGGACGTGTGTGAAAATGATTACAGGTTTGACAAAAAAAGTCAAAAAACTACTAAGTTTGAACTTCACAACAACAAAATGACTTATTAAACCACATGATGTGGTTTAAAAAGATAAAAAGAACTTTAGCGAAAAACTCTCGGTGCTGTTCATTTTAACGAAAAATCATATTTTTATGCTAAAAAGTTAATCCTGGTACTATTCACTTTACCCTTTATTTTGTCATTTTCGTTAAAACTCAAAGTTTTCAAGCCATTTTCATTAGTTTTTCTAAAGATAAAAGCAATAAAATAAGACTCCATGATTTAAACCACATTTTGTAAATCAAAAGACGTGACAATAAAATAAGACTCCTTAATTTAAAGAATTAAAAAAAAAAGACCAACCATCAACAACCGCATCATGTGGCCAAATATAAAAGCCTGCATATAGAATCTTGTTCTCTTGGTCGCCAAGTGATCAAAGCTTCATGCTCACTCACCTTTTAATTTAATATCAAGGGTTGAGATTAAAACATTAAAAGAACATTCACTATTCTCTATCCTTGATATCAAATTCAAGGGCGAGTCACAAACATTCCTCCGTCACGGGATGACCAAGAGAACATTTTTGCTACATATAAAAGAGCAATAAACTGTAAATGCAAGACAAAATATATGTAAATTCATTGTGACAAAATATATTCTTAATTAAACTCCTTTACAAGTATCTAGAGTATTGCTCATAACAAGGATTCTTGGAGGATGTTTGAGCATGGTGAGCGAAAGTAGTAAAACAGGTTATTTTAGAACGCAATAGTTTGCGGTTTTAGTTCGCTAACCTCCATCTGCAAAGGCCTCCAAGCACGCTTGCACCGTTCCCATCTCCCCTGCATATGAGCCAAAAATGCCTCTGCCCATTTTTCCTTGCTCCCTCTCATGCTAAGATCGTAGGGCACTGAGAAACTATTCAACCAATCAACAAAAATCAAATCTCAGTTATGGTGGTTATGTAACACCACTGCAATATTAAAGTTCTGCCCGTTTAAATGACAGATACTAAAGCGTCTGTGTGTCCCGTGCAGGTAAAGACTGCTGAGAGATATATTCTGGGTAGATAATATATTATCTGTCAAGGACAATTTATAAAGGCACGGGAATGATAAACACAATGGTGAACCCGACCCCCATCCATCTACCGATAATATAACTCTCTCCACAAATATAACACTTTCCATTCTCCGCAACAAGAAAAAAATGCCGATAGATTAGAGAGTATCTATTCGCTGTTAAGTGCATCTCCAAGTACTTATAAATGAACCTTTAACCACCACCACATTAGAATCTGAACTGGTTTTCCCGTCAACTATGCCCTTACTAAATAACTTCTCAAAAGCCTTACTCAATTAACTTTAGGACTTCCCAACAGTTCTGAAAGAAGGCTCAAAATATAGGATGGGGTTCAAAATATCACAAAATTCATCCTCGTTACGCACAACATCAATATCATCTCCAATACTGATGTGCTCTTCCCATAACAGTCAAAAGAACTTGCACTAAAAAAAAAAAAATACTTTCTTTGTGTTGCCTCATCAAGTATTCTTTTCAACTTACAGAAGATATCCATCAATTATAACACTAATAAAAATAAAATAAAAATTTCACGGAGAGTTACCTCAAGAGTTCGTCTAGTTGATATACTTCATCGGGGGATCCATTCCTGCAAGAATTACAAACTTTTATCTCAACAAGCTACATTGCGTCCATGAGCAATGTATTTTGAAGATTGACCTTTTGGCTAGTACTGTTAAGTATGCAATTAAATTGCTCAAATATGAGAAGTACTCTGTAGTTTTTGTTATTTAACTTAGTGCATGACAAGAGACTAGTATTCTCAACACTTTTTAAGAATTTATCTAAAACAAGCCACAAAAACCAAATGTAAAACATACGAACACACTTTTACTTTTATTGGTTAGAGGACTTCTTGTAAATCCAAGACATTATAAGTGTATGATGCCATGTTAGTACTTTAAAGAATGAAAATATGTATGTGTGACCCAAGTAGGACATCGAATATCGTGGTAAAATATAAATCTAATAATTCAAATTCTGATATAACTACTGAACGCGTCATAAAACAAGATCAGAAAAACTAACCTGCATATTGATATTTTATAAATATGAAGATACTTGGAAGAAAGATTACAAACAGCTGCAACACTATGCTCCTCTCTGAACAAGTACACAACTGGATACCCAAGAAGCCATCTGAAGTATTTGAACACAAATTTTTAGTGTATGACACCAAGATTCTAATCCCAACATCTAATACAGGAAGAAATTTAAAACTCTTAATATTCGAATGGGATTTACATGCAACTTCTAACAAGTTCATTCCTTAAAAGTTTCTGAAATAGTATAAGAATTACTTCAGAATCAATTCCGCTTCCAATTTGAGTGACTTTCTAGCAAACTATTAGACTTACAACTCGAATGTTTAGGAGTTGACAGATAAACCAGGTAATGGCAAAACAATTCTTCATTTATTTCCCCCTTCCAATCCCACTTTATGTTTTATTTCCAGCCTAATTACTGGCGTCAGTCAAACTACAAGTTATCGATCTGTCTTGTGAGTTTCCACTTCATGTACTCCAAATGCATTGTAGCCAGGTTGTAGACTGGAAGTTCAAGACCAAATAAAATTAGATTTTTTTTCCCATTAATGGGAAAACGGAATCAGATTTCAAATTCTAAATATATTATGCAAGCATAGGGGACCATCCGACCATAAAAATTTTCATTGTAACTTTTAGTCATTCGGTTATCCAAGCCAACTTAGTAATGTTCCTGTAAAAGGGACCACCTAATTCCTAAGCAATTATCTGACCATACCAGTTAAAAGTCCATCTGAGTCATTCAGGCTACTTTACATATCCAAGTGGTGCTGAAATTGTTCACAAACATATTCAGGATCACAGAAACCTGAAGCAGGGAAATGCGACATCCCAGGGGTAGTAAAGGTGTATTCAAACGTGAGCTTAGACAGTTACCCATTTAGCGTTGGCAGTAAGACCTCAGTATTTTGCATGCAGCTACTCAGATCGATAAATTCAGATGACTGAGAAGGGATGTGTTCATTTATGGGCGGTTCAGCATCAGCTGTTACACTGTGAGATGGCAAAGCCTCATCTTTCCTTCCACCAACAGGAAATACCAGAGAGAACAACTTCTGAATAGATATAAGCTGCATCCCTAGTGGGCTTTTTTCTGCTTCTGTTATCATCTGCAACACAAATGAAAGAAAGGCAATCACCAAATGGGAGAAAGAAAAATGTTCAAGTTCAAGGTAAAGATTACAGGGGGCAGAAAAGAATACAGCAGAGAGTAACCTTTGGAGGATCTCGTTCAACATCCACAAAGAGCAACTCTCGTTCTGAGTTCAAGCTTGACCTAACATGATCAGCAAGCCCTCTAACGTGTATCAAATATATCATTTCTTCTATAACCATTACTCTCAAATGCTCAAAAATGGGTGACTCCTGCACAAAAGTCCTAAAGGTTATTTGATTTTCAGAAAACCAATAACTCTTTACAAAGTAAAAGGAAAAAGGACAGAATAATAATATGACATGATATGCAACGTCAATAGATCATGTAATGCAGATTATCAGCTAATGCTCGGCCCGCATCCTAGTGGAAATGTAATGGGAAAATGAGCTGAGAGAGATAAGAAATGATTAAATCATAAAACCCAGATCATCTTTGCCAAAAAACCAACTAAAGACATACCAACACATATCGGTACATGTGTTTACAGAAGTACGAATAAGCTAATGCAGGTAATATTATATAAAATGAATTGCAATCTTTCTTACCAAAGAACAAACATTTGACTTATGAATTTTAAGCATTAGATTCCAAATCCTTAAACCCTAAACAAAAACTTATTCAGTGTGGGGGAGAGAGAGAGAGAGAGAGAGCACCACGTCTCGCGGGTTATACCATCGATGTGCGTGTCAGGTTTATGTGTGTGCATGTGCGCACCACCATGATTCCTAATTGAACTTCTATGAAATGGTTTCACAGGATTCAGCTAATTGTCTTGACTAATTGTTAATAACTTAATATAGATATTTGACTTTAGCTATAAGTTAAACCTATTGGTAAATGGTATTATTAGAATGATTTAGAAAACTTGGATAAGATGTCAGTATGAACTGTGACAGAATCAGCGGCAAAACCTTTTGACAGAGTTTCAAAATAGCGCAGAGTCTCTCTTGCAGTTCAGGCATCTTTCCACCATAGTCTACCAGTATCACTGGCCTCATTCCTGTGCACAAAGCTAGAATATCTGCCAGAAAACTCCACAAAACCACAAGTTGTTACACATAACAGTAAAATATACTAACTTTGGTTGAAATGTTTACAAATATATTCCTAGTAAGCCAGAGGAATTCGCAGTGGCAAGGGGAAAGATTCTTGAAGGCTTGGATGCGCTTCTCATTTACAGTACACGGTAAATTCAGGATCTTGTTTAAATTTTTAAAGGGAAATCACCAAAAGTATCACCACATAGAAGCGGACATATAGTTATCGTTATAAATCAAAATACTACAAAAGCGCAGGGATGAACACAATCGTTTTACTTCCATTTCCATGTACATTTTACGGGGAAAAAGAATATTAAATCAAGATTATATGTACTCTTTCCTCTACAGCCTCTTTTCATTTCGTGATCACCAAAGAAAGTTTCTTTCCCTTCTTTGCTTTCTATTCAAATAATAAAGATCCTCATCAATCAAATGTATGTTTTTTGGGTTACAATCAATCAAATGTATGTTCATAATCACATGATTTCTCCATTTTCGCTACGGATGAAACGAAACGAAAACAAAAAAGGAAAATTTTTTCAGGAAAACCAACCCAATCCCACTGACAAGTATACAAGAAAGATCATATGCTAACCCTCTAAATTACAACACAAAAAGGTGGGGTTGCAAAATTGAAAACCAAAGGAGCCACAAGAGAAGCCATCTCAACTTTTAAAGATACATCGACAAACATATTCAGCTGAGAGCTTATACAGGCACCAATGAAGAATTATCTACTCTAACGTTTGAAGGAGACCAAATTTACCAAAACCCAGATGCAAAATTGAGCTTGTGAATTGAAACACAACAAAATATTGAAAACCCAGAAGCCAAAATGGAGTGTTCATTTGGGAAAGCAGAACAACATAAACTGTTACAATTGAGAGAGAGAGAGAGAGACCTGTGTCAAGTCGACGTCGAGAGTATTTGAGACGCCATTTGATTTGTGAGAGAGAGGAGTCCAAGACTCGCAATGCTTCATCTAACTCTGCGGCTTCAGTTAAGAATTCCTTGTCTTCTTTTTCCCGAGGATCCTCCATTAACACAGAGAGAAGACAGACTTCCAGAAAATGCCACTGTTTGTTTACTAGTAGAATTGAGTGGCCGTTTGGCATATTATTTCTTTCTTCTTTTTTTTTCTCCGTATATTTTCTTCGAAATGAAATTTCAAATGCTTAGACTAATCAAAATTAAATATCGATGAAACGATAAATATCGACGGTATAACAACGAAAATTTCACGATATAGTGATTAAATATCGATAGAAATTAAAAAATTGATCATTTCATTAATTGAGATTTAAAAAATATCATTTTGGCCAATTCTTTTACTAACGTTATATCAAAAATCATATGATCGTTAGATTAAGAGTTCATGATTGCTTTGCAAAACCGTATTTGTCAATTTTCTTCAATACAAATGAGTGTCTTAATAATTTTGGATTTGTCTAATTTTTATAAAAATGATCTATGAATGATGCTTTAGAAATAGACAATTCGGATCGTTTAAATACATTGTGAAGTGGGCTCCACAAAAAGATATGTCAAAAGTTGTGTAAAAGAAGTAGAGTCACATATCTGCCCCCTTCATCTATGCAAAATCTACAATCCACTTGCTGTTAGATCTTAATTTTATAATTTTAAATAAAGATTTAATGATTTAAATACATGTAATACCTCTAAAGCACAAAAAAAAAAAAAAAAAAAAAAAAAAAAAAAAAAAAAAAAAGTTTCTTTACGAAACATGTTGTTTAGTAAACTGTGGGAGTTTGAGTGGCTCGAACATCAATATTTCAAATATTTCTCTCGTCTAACTTAGATCATCAACAAAGAAATGTCTAACTATAATAGTATAGAACATTGTAAGGTTTAAAAACTTGTTAAAACCTTGAAGGGTCTTATTGTAAGGTTAAAAATTTGAGGGGGCTATGTGATTAAAACAATAAACTTGTGAGGTTTCCAGTAGGAAGCAGGCTTTCCTATATATACCATAATCGATGACATCAATGCAGTGGACCTATACATTTCATATACAGAAATTGGTACCTATGCCATTTAGTTTCATAAGGCTCAAGAGCAACAAAAGTGTTTTCAAAATGTCATCTAAGGTACTGTTAGAAAACAACACTCTACCAAATTTAGCCTGTGACGTAAACTGTAAGTAGGAGTGGGCTCACATGTTACCATGTGCTTTTGTTCACTGATGTATGGGCATCAATCTCAGACAATCAGCTATTGGCTATTTTCTCAACGGCACATGAATGTTTTGACTGTAGATCGGCTGGTCCTCAGCTTCTCAAACTGCATCATGGTTGCAATTGGGATTTTCTTTTAGGGTCTTCGTATTTTGTGTTCATTTATGGTTTTGGTATTTCAATCTTTCAATGGTTGAAGAGCTTATCTCTCTTAGTACTCAATGATCTCTTAAACCCTTTTTTATTCTTTGGTCATTGCCAGGTTTAGCCCTGAAGCACTAAACTAGTTGTTAATCAGGGGATTGCTTGGCTAGTTTGCAATCTGCAATGCTGAAAGTGACATAGCTAGCTCTGGATACCATTGCTGGACGTTGTGGCATATGCACGGTATAATTTCGCAGGGTTGTGCTTACCCGTATTTGGACGGGTTCTGTTGAGTTGCTCATAATTTTTTTATGCCTTGGACCTATTTATTTATGCATGGAAGTCTTCTTGGAGAAGACTATGAAGGGAGAACTCTATCAAGAGAGTCCACTTTAGAGAGGTGAGGGGTTATGATTCATGCAACTATACATTATCTCTTGCTCTTTATTGCTTTGTCTCAGTAACCACTTTTTACATGGTTTGACAATCCTAATATGAATTGGATTACATAACATAGTTTCTATTTGTATGATATAGGACCAATTCCAATTTAATATAGAAGTTTTTGAACTGTTGTATACAATTCTCTTTTTATTCATTTCCTTAGAAAACAAGTAAATCATTTTGATCGGAAAAATCTTACCCACTGGTATCATTCTGTCCACCGCATTCTGAAATTTTCTTTTGCCCGCCAAAGCATATTGGAAGGTTTTCTGGACACTTCAGGCAGTTATTTGAAAGACTACCCCTTAGTGTCTTTGGGCCAAGAATGAACTCCTGTGGAAGTTTTCCTTGCAGAAAGTTGTGATCTAAGTAGAGGATTCTGCATGCTTCTACTTTTGCTCTGAATTCCCCCAGTATAACACCAAGGAACTGGTTGTATGACAGGTTGATTGACGTTAAATTTGGAAGAGTGACCAAATTGAGAGGCAAATGTCCACGCAACTTATTTCCTTCCGCATCAAGCACTTGAAGCTGTGTTTCTGGTCCAAGAAATCTTACAACTTCTAAGGTGGTGAAGGTGTTGATTGAAAAATTGAGTTCAGTAAAATTGGGCAAGGTAAAAATATCTCTTGTATTCGTACCTGAAAGCCTGTAGTCACTCACATCTAGCAACTGCAGACGTTTGAGTTTGTTTAATGCCGGAAGGTGCCCGGAAAGCAGGTTATGGTTGAGCATCAATTTTCTCAAGCCTAATGGAACATTTGGCATACGCCCATAGAGATTGTTTCTGCTGAGATCTAATGTCCTCAGCTGCCACAACCCTGAGATTTCAAGGATTCTGCCAGTGAATCCATTGTTGGACATGCTCAAGTAGGTCAAGCTCCTTAATCCACTAATGCTTGGAGGAATGGAGCCGGAAAGCTGGTTATGTGAAACGTCTAGAGATTGAAGCATTTTGAGCGCAGTCAATCTTTTGGGAAGGTTGCCTGTGAGGAAATTGCCGGACAATGAAAGTCTGGTGAGCTTCTTTAGTTCAGAAATGGTATCCGGGATTGGTCCTCGAAAGTGGTTCTTACTTAGATTGATGATAGTGAGCTCTGTTAGATTCGCGATTGACGGTGTGATGAACCCCTTATAGCCACTACCGTCAAGCTCAATTGACGTTATGCTGCTAGGGGAGTTGTAAAACGTGAAATTGCACAAGATTCCCAGAAACTCCCCTTACCACCCCCCCCCCCCCCGACCAAGGGCGCGTGCGTGAATGCAAACTCCCAAGTACTCAGATAAGAAGAGACGGGTACAGAGTTGGGATCAATGGCACGCTTTATAAGACGAAGAACTTGAGTATCGGAATCGAGAGTGAGCGAATTAACGAGCATCAAAACTGAAAATGTGGTGATGAAAATAAGATGAAGTAGATAGAAGTAGCAGAGGGGAGGCATAAGCTTGCCCATTGGTAAGGGGGAGCTCAAAGCTTATTTGGGTTGTTGGTTTGCTTGCTTTGTGTTGGTGTGTTGTGTGCTATAAAGTGAAGGATGCGAAAAGACCCTTTGAATAGGGAAATATTTTGTTGTTAAATCTCATGCCAAGAACTTGGGGGCAAATTATATCCATTTCTTTTAAAGGTTGGCTGCATTTGTGGATTTTGCTCTCTCTTTTGCTCATCCAACCTAATCTTTCTTTATCCAAACCATGTTTTTGTATACTCATTGTTTTTGGATAATATTAATAATATTTCCAAAAGTAAGGGTATGATATGATATGATACCTTATTCATTAACTAAAACGTTTTTTTATTTTATACGCAAATATATTTGGTAATCCATTAATGAATTTTTCCTTCCAAAATGGTTGATTACTATCTTCTCTAAGTATGACTCTGGACATGAAAACATATTTGTACCACCTAAAATCGCTTAAGGTTTGACATCTTAAGTTGGTGAGTTGGTCATGAATCCTGGAGGTGACATTACTAGGTGTCTCTATGAAATGTTCTATGATAGTGAAAAGTAATGTGTTGACCGCATCTGGGACTCCTCTTCTGATATGTTCATTGAAAACAAATGTTCATTATTCATCGATTTTGACTGCATTTTTTATTTCATTTTTGGATTGTTCAGTAAGATGTTTTTCCCACCATGAATGGAGCATTCTTGTAAATCTAGTGACCAAAAGGTCCACAACTTGGGTTTGACTAAGGTTATGATTAGTAATATAACTATTAGCAACCATAGAGATGTGTTGTAATTTGTTCAAAAGTTTTTATTCTAATAATCCATCTATATTCCATTCATAGAGTTTATTAGCTGAGATTAAGAATTGGTTTTGAATGTTTCTTTCCTCAAATTGAATATCCGGAGGTGTTGGCCTTGGATACCAATTTTTGGTAAGAGTTGTCGGGTTGACTCTTTTGTTTGTGATTCGTTTTAGTTCAAGATTTTGAAAAGTTTCTTCTACTTTTCTGATGGAATTTGTTTCACTCTCGCCTTTTGAATCCCATAGTAGAAGTTGTTTCTGGTTGAGATTCATCTGGGTGTTGTAAAATATTGATTGTTTTTTCTTGTTTTAACTCTTTTAACATTTGATCTATTTTTTTACTTGTGGAGATTGTTTTCAAAGCTATTGTGCTAGATGAGGCTTCTGGGAAGTTGACTAAGGGTTTTTCCTTAATTGTTCGTTTGGAATGTGAAAGTTTATTTATTTTGCTTTCTATTTTATCTAACTGTTTTCCTATAGTATGTAGACTCTAGTTTGTGAAATTGTTTTGTTCAATGATTGGCTTGACTCCTGCATCTTCTTTGGGAAGTTCGAAATGAGTGGCTGGTACCTATGTGTTTGCGGTTGTGATTAAAATTGTTTCTTGTGGAGGGTGACTAGAGGAGACTATGGTTTTGTCTTATTTGACCCAATTTTCTATGGTGATGACTTCTAACTTATTTTCAGACTCGTAATATTTTTCAAAGAAAATACTTCAAATATGTGTTTTTTTCATGAAATTGGTCCATTTATTGTAAATGTCCAATTTTTGTTCTTTTGTATATTTTTCCCTAAAGGTGTTTCTTCTAGGAATGTTTTCTATTGCTTCGATGTCAACATTGAGTTTCTTCCATTGAATTTTCAATAGTTGTTTAGGACTAGTAGTTGGTGGTTGACTTGATTTGCTTCGAAATCAGATTCAATTGAAGATGTTTGTTCTCCTTGATTTTGGGTGTTAGGTTGGTATCGTGGATGAGTAACCTGAGAAGTTGTTTCTATTGATTTTGATTTCATGTTGATCAAATCATTAATTAATTCTTGTTGGGTAGCTATTGAGCTAGTATCTATTGATTTTAATTTTATATTGACAAAGGAATTAATTAAATCTTGATCTCGACCCACCATATCGGCTGAGGTGGATCCAGAAAAAGAATTCCTACTAGATTCTAAAGATTTATGTGACTGTTCTAACTCGTGTAAAGGGACACTAGATTTCCTAGCTGGAGGGTTGAAATTGATTTTAACTTTTCCGTCAAAATATTGTTTTATGTTGTCTAGGTTGACTAAGCTATTTGTATGCTTACTGGTTTGCTTTCATTGATTAAGCACCAATATGAAGGTAGATTGATATCTAACCATTTGATAGTTTTGGGTATTTTAATGTTGGCATTTTCTTGATTGGTTTGTATCAAAAGTGTGTGGTCTCGAGGACTTTTAAGTAAGGCTTGGAAATTCATGTTTGTGTTTAATTTATGTCAACAATCTGTGATAAAATTATATATGCTAATAAATAATAAATGCGAATAGGAAATTAACAGAGTATGAACAATGAAATAATATTAAACAGAAATATTGAAGATCAAGTCTTGCATACCGCAATGTCCTTGTAACAGAAATTTCGTCCCTACTCAGTGCTTGTAGTTCTATGGACGTCTGCTTCACCAGGATTCAACGATCAAGTCAGAATTCCAGCACCAGAAAACTTGACTTCTGGTGAATTTCTATGTATTTCTCTCATTAAGGATGTTTTGGATTATAGAAGAAGAATTGTATTTTTTGTGTTCTAAATGCTATGCAGATGGATGTATATATAATATAATTATGCCTGTTCGCAACATGTATGAGGAATGGATGCATCTGTTGGGAGACATCTTCTCATATGGGTGTTTTCTTTCTGCAGTTTTTCACACGTCAGACTTCATCTGAAAATATGAGTCTGTTGGTAAAAAATAATTAATTAATTAAATTTGAAATTAATTAAAAATAATTAATTAAATTCGAAAATAATTAATTAATTTAATTATTAGAGCCCAAACTCAAGCCCGAGCTCGAGCCCAAGGCCCATCTTTTGATAATCACCCCAAAGTCCAATTCCAAGGGTGAGCCCAATTTTAGTCTCCAAGACCTATCACTCCAATCACTTTCTATAAGGGACGAAGCTTTATAAAGTGAGGAAACCTTTTGAAAATGGCCAACGTGGGACAATAAAATTTCTACTCAAAATTTACAATAGTTTGTTCCTATGACTTTGTAGTAAACTCTAAAAATTAAGGCTTATGGTTGGACTCTTCAAAGACTTGGTACCCTGATGTTTTGATGTTTAATGTGAGTGCTTTCAGTATGTGAGGATTTGAAAGACTTATCGTGAGATCTGGGAAACAATCAAAATGAATTAGTCCGTTGTAAAGGCTTGACTCAATCATTCCAAGAATTCTATCATTGAAGTCAATGAATCTTGCATTTCGGAGACATAACAAAATAGTGGTATTGAGGCCTCTTCTAAGGGCTTGACTGCTATTTGGATTAGGCATATGTGAATGTAATTGTAACCATCTTTTCTATGAGTTTTAATTTGTTCTGGTGTGAATAACTGACAAGTTTCATGTTCTTTACTAAGAGCATAAGTTTTTTCAACTGTTTTGACGTGATGTTCACTTCTAAAAGAGGCTACTGACCATTTCTTTTTGTAAATATTTTTACTAGAAACCTTGGGGATATTCCAATCTCCAAAGTCGACAGTGTGAACTCAAAAAAAAATTTTACTGGGAAATTATGGAAATTCTGAACTTGAAACCTTTCTCCTCCAGAGTCCACTTTTTATAGAGTTAGAAAAAGGTTTTGGGTGACTTGCTTTTACTATTGATGAATGATGACTTGCTTTCATTATTGATGAACAGTGAAATTTGTTGGAATAATTGTTGTTTTCATTGTAGAATATGGATGATTGAATGACTCCAAACTTTGTCAGAATCATTGGTGAGAACGTGCTGGTTGACTGAATAATTTCATGCTTTGTTGGAATTATTGGTATGTGTGTGTATGATAATTCCAGATTGAATATCTCTTGGTCCCATATGAGATCCAGTTCTACATCTTAGCTAGGGCTGGAAAAAATTCCCAAAAATCCCAAACCAAACGAAAAAATCCCAAACCCAAACCGAAATTATCCCAAACTTTGGTAATCCCGTACCGAAAAATACCAAAATATTTGGTATGGGATTGGTTTTCAGATTTCATTTTTCGGTAATCCTGAAATCCTGAAATCTTCTTTTCCTTTTGCTTTTGGTTCGTACTTCCCATGCTACCAAAGAACAAAGAGTGCAGAAAAGCAAACTGCAATATCAATTATATATTATTAAAATAATCAAAGTGTGCAGAAAAGCACATGACTGTTTTGTGCTGTCTAAATTACTATCAAGCAAACTGCAAACATAGCCTATTGTATAATATTAAAATAAGGAAAGTTTGCAGAAAGATGTCTAAAGACTCAGACTCTTTAGACAAAGTGTCTCTCCCATCTCTGCCTTCGCCAAAGTCTCCATCTCTACCTTCGCCAAAATCTCAGACTCTTTCTGTCTCTCCTCTCAAATTCAAATTGGGGCTTAGGGTTTCGAATTGGGGGCTCAGGTCAGGAGAAAGACGAAGGTCTGACTATCTCTGCACTCTGTCTTTCTCTCGACCTTCAATTTTCTTCGATTCACCACTGTTTCTGATTTTAAAATGGGGTTTTAAATTTTAAAATTTTAATGCAGGTACGGATGATTTCAGGTTTAGTTTCGGAAAATCCCAAATACCGAAAATATTTCGGGAATACCGAAATTTTGGTTTGGTATCGGTCCTCAGATTTCCATTCCAAAAATAATCGGTTTGGGACTTGATATGCTGTTTTCGGTTCGGTATCCCATACCGAACCAGCCCTAATCTTAGCACTGAACTAACGAATAGAAATTGAACATCACTTCGCGGGAATGGCATCATCTATTAAAAAGTGCTAGCGTTGACAAGAGATGAGCTTGGTTCTTTTTAACGCGTAATCGCTTAACAATACATGCTTCAAGACACTCCTTTTTCTCATAATCACCAATTACCACTGTCACTTGGTATTATAACAGCAGGCACGTAGTCTGTGCCGTAAGATCATATTGCTGAATAGGCAAAATTACATATCGACGGATCAAATAAAAAGGACAGGAATCCCACAAAATGCATTATAAATTCTTAAATACATACGTAAACACATACTGGTACGTACTTAGTATGAACATATATAACAAATACATAAATACATACGTGCGTATACTTAGTATGAACGTATATAATTCAACCTATCAACGAATCCATCAAGTTGATACATGTCTAAAATCTGCCGAGGTCAGGAACAGTGAAATACTCATCATCGTCATCTGGGATTTCAATCCTAGGCTTCTTGGGCGGACTGCTTGATTTAGGGGGTCTGTAGGAGGTAAGATTGCTCGACTGTGGTACTGGGAGCTGCGGAACTTCAGCTGCTGCCGGTGCCTCCTGAGGAAACTGATCACCGAAAATACCCATGTCTGCTATCCATTCGAGCTCTCCAAACTCAAGCGAATCCTTCTGAAGAAAGCACAGTCCAGAGTTTCTCAAGGTTAGGGATAGATGAAAGAAAAGGCAAACAACTTATCAACAATGTTGGCATCAATTTTATATAAATGTTTTTTCTATGCTGACTTCACCCGTACAACTGCCTGAACTCCATCCCACCTGAGCAATGACCTATTAGAGCTATCAACTTACTGAAGTCATATAATCTCGTATAATCGTGCATATGTGCTCTATGAATGATCAAACTAAAATAGCGATGACAAAAGAAAAGTGAACTCAATTAAAATTATTCTCTACTTCTATCTCGAAAGTCCAAAAAACTTATAAAGTTTCTGTACTCTCACTGGTTTATATACAGTAGATAAATAATTATTTTTTCACACGGTAGGCAGCATCATTAAATAGCGGTATATGCCACCCAATTATCCCCAACAACATTGTCCAAGACTTGTGCGTCTCATGTACCAAGTTCCCATAAATTGGGTATTTATCTTCAACCCGACTTTCACGGATATTATGATAACGCCCATTTCTCCAGTCTTTCAACAGAAAAAGGGTAAGTTCTGGTGCATCTTTCAATGCCGTTTCTACGTATTCAATTAAAACCAGGCTATTCTGTGAGAAGACAATTGTGTAATTCTAATCATTATGAATAAAGCATAACATCCAAATGTTTAGGGATCTTTCTAACCTTGTCAGAAGATTCAAAATCTGATAATTGCAGCAAGTCATCAACACCCCATGGTGATGAGATGCCAGAAGCCTGTGGTGCTGAGACTTTTGTTGAAATCTTCTGTGCACCTTGATTGGGTGGCTCTAAGCCACTCGTTTCAGCTTCCTTAGTACTACTGGAGGCCAAAGCCACTCGGATTCCAGTGGCAAGGAACCTCTGGTGGTTTGCAGAGAGGCTATTGGCTGAATGAATTGGTTCATCACAATCCTGACAAAAGAGGGCTCTGTCTTCTACGCAGAATATAAAAGCTGTCTTATCCTGCAAATCAGAATATATGTGTGAGAGGGAGAGATTGAAATTTGAGCAGTTATTTCGAGAGAATTTAACAAACTCATCAGAATCCAGTGATGCTAAGACAGATTTAAAACGAAACCTTATTTATGTTTCAAGAACTCTTACGTGAGTTTCTTGTTGTTCATTAGTAATTGAGATGAAGACGGTTGATATCAAGAAAGCAGAAATAAACCAAGAGGAAAGCTCAAATGTGGCTTGAGAAATTCAAGCTGGTCATTTTGCATAGTCTGCTACTACAATAATTATAAGAACCAGTCAGCCTTTGATTCCATGATTCTGCTCATCTTACGGAGTTGTGGAAACATCTCTATCTACTCCCCACTATATTATGTTTAATTCGGAAGAAAGAGTAAAACGCTATGGAATATAGTTATAAATGATGTACCATAAATTATAAATCGTTCCTGAATTACAGCAAAACCTAAGACTACTCGAGTAATTTCAGAATAACACTTTCTCTAATTGCCTTACCTTTCCCTACTCTCCAACGCATCAATGAATTTTTTTCTCATCTTCTCCATGACTCAAACCATGGTCCACAACAAGGACTAAATTGTACCCTTTGTGCTTAAGAATTAAAAGGCACCTTTTACGTTCCAATTCAATCAAAAAATTCCTGATTATGGATCAATCATTATTAAATTTGACGAATCGACGTTCTCAGAATCCACAAGGTTGGACATCTACTCAACCATTAGCTGACTTGCATTGCAAGTAGCGAACAAACACTCAAAATCCCCATGACTCAACCATTCGCTGACTTACATTGCAAGCAGTGAACAAACATTTCATTCTCTAGCAACTTACACTTCACAAATTACTATTTTCATATGAACAAAAATTACTCATCAGTTGAGTTGCGCTCATCTGTATGGCGTCTGCATCACTCAACATAACTAATCAACCCGCTTGGCCCAAAAGCCGGTCACATGTAAGCGGAGTATGTTGAGAACATAGTCTCAAACTGGGCCAATATATCGTACTTCTAATTTACTCGAAAAAAAAAGTATTCAAGTAAGTTTATGAGATCTTGGAAACCTCTACTCATTGTCACTTGGTTTCAGGTTTAGTTTCGCACTGGATGCTCCAACTCTAACACTCTTAGGGCTGGTTTGGTATTGCTGTGCTTTTCCTGTAAGAAATAAGCTCATTTTTGCTGTTTCAGGTTTTCAACTTTTTTTTCACCCAAAACTGTGAAAATAAGCTGTTTTTAAGTGTTTACCTAACACTTTTTTGAGCTCAGCTTTTTTTGATACTCGCTTAGTACTTAGCACCCTAAGACCTATCTCAATCCGGCTCACCCCATACATTCATCAAATCTAAATACATAATTAATTAATATCAGGAACTAAAACCCCAAACAAAAACAGAAAAATTGGAAATTGGGAAATCAATCAAGACATAGAAAGAAAATGGGAAGTGAAATTAATTACTTGGCAAATGTCGCATTTAGGAAGCTTGTTGGAGAGGCTCTGAAGGAGCAGCCTCTGGTGTTTGCTTGCAAGCTTATTCGCTGCGTGCACTTCAACGTCGCATTTGGCGCACAGAGCCGCCTCGTCGGCGCAACAAATCACCGTCGCCGGCGCCTTCTCGCACACATCACACTGAATCTTCATCTTCAACGATTCAATCCTCTAGATTTCTTAGATTTCTTCCTCCTACACACAACTCTGTTTCCAGAAAAAAAAAAAATAATAATAATCCCAGAAGCAAGTGAGAACGTTGTAAAACTGCCAGACAGTTCCAGGGAGTGTGATCCAAATTCCAAAGATCAAAGCTTTCCCAGAAAGTCCAAACAGATTATCTATGGAAAATCCTCCTGAAGAGAGGAGAGAGCAGAGAGAGAGAGAGGATTGTGTTGTTTGTAAGAAGATAAGAGGATTTGTGAGGCAAGTAAAGTAATTGGCGGAGGAGATTTCTGGAGAAAGGTGTGTGATGAGGAGAGGTTTTTGTGGTGTATTGTGTATCATAATCAAGACAATTGGGAGATATCACAGCACTTGTGGGGGCCGCCAGCTTCTGTCTTGTGGCTGTAGAGCCATTGACACCTGCAAGATAGTTAGTCCACATCTCTTTCTCAAAACCAAATCTTCTTCACCTAACACTAACACTTAGTACCCGGAATTTATATGTTTTAAATGTATTTATTAATGTAGATGAAAATGAATAATAAATACATTTAATAAAAATGGTCTTTCAATTTCTATCTACATTTTATTGAATTTACATTAAGATTAGAAAAAAATAATATTTAATAAATAACTGATTGCTAACCTATTGTCAGGCTAATCTCACTCCCTCATCTTAGTGTAGATAACATCATTTGTTAAACAAAATGATTATTTGACAACTAATTGAATCATATTATTATGCGCGTGCGAGAGACTTTTTTTTTTATAACTGGCACTACGCACCTCTTAAGTGCTTAAAAATTGAGAAATAATATTTAATAAACAACCACGTGCAAAAGGTATTTTTGAATCACAGCTTGCTACGCGCGACTTAGACATTTTAAATGTATTTATGTGCGTGAATTGCTTCAATATTTTTTTTATTTCGTTATTTTCTTTTTCTATCACTGGCGTTACGTGCCTCTTAAGATGTTTTGAACACAACATCTATGATTTTTCTTATTATATTTTTCTTACCCATCACTTGGGCAGTATCAATTTTGTCATTTGTTTATTCTTTTCTCTCTTCCCTTTCATTTTTTATTTTTTTTCTCTCTCTCCATTTATATTTATATTATATTATATAATGGTCAAATTACTAACTTACCCTCGCATGATTTGATATATTATTTCGAGCAGGTTTTGATTTTTTTTTTTTTTTTGCTGAGGGGCAGTTTGGTCCAATTATTTTTGTCGAAGGGGGTGACACCAAAATTTTTGTCTCATGCGTGACCCCAAAGCCACTGTTCATCGCATTGCTCGCTTTATATATAGATGAACGTGGTGTATTTGTGGAGACAGGATCACTTGATGGATCCTCTTTGTGAGGATCTCGAGGATCCTTCAATCACATTCGTTCATCATACATCATGCAGTCAGTTTTTGTCAGGTATTGATTATATTCAATTTTAAATAAAAAAAAATTACAATAATTTATGACCGCACAATATACGATGAACATATGTGATTGGAGAATTCCCAGGATCCTCACAAAGAGGATCCTTATGTCTATTTGTGGATTCAATTATTAACTGATTCGGACTTACAGATTTAACTTTTTTAAACTTTATTGTCATAAATATAATGTGTCAAACGATAATTGAAATCACATAGAGGTCATATTTATTTTGAGTGCAGAAGATTTGATCTCTGGACGGTGGTTACTGGCTAACCATGTTTCTAATATTTTAAAAAGATGACTGCTACTGTGCATTTCATTTGTATGGTTTCCTACAATATTGTGTTCATCTTATCTCTTAAAGTAGGTTTGGTTTCCTAGACTAATCTCAATCTCAAATGTTTGATAGTTCGTTTCATGTTTTCACAGATGAAACTATTGCGTAAGTTAGTATGTAGAAAGGGAATGTAAATATTGTGTGATTATTAGAGTCATGTTTTAGGAAGGTTATATTTATATCCTTTATTGTTTTCCTTATGTCACAAGGATTGTATGTACTTATATTGAGAATTATGGAATACATAGAAATTAAGCCGTAAAATTCTATTTGGTCTGGACTCTGGTGCAACAGATCATATAACCTTTGACAAAATTTGTTTACTTGTATGACAACGACTCCTCGGAAGTGTATAATAACGACAAATGGCACCACTGCACAGGTGCTTGGGGCCGGCACTGTGGACCTCACACCGGCCCTCTCCCTCCATCATTGCTTGCTTGTTCTGTCATTATCACATAATTTGTTATCTATTCCTCAAGTTACTGAGCAATTAGATTGTGTTGTACTTATGTATCCACTGTTTTGTTTACTTCAAGATATTCAAACCAAGGAGATAATTGGGCGTAGCACTAAGAGAGAAGAGTTATATTATGTGGATGACATCGTTCCTCGCAGAGCTAATGTAGTTCGAGCATCCTGTACCAATAATTTACAAGAAGTTTGGTTATTGCATCGTTGGCTAGGACATGCTTCGTTTTGTTATTTAAGGCGTATGTTGCCTAGTTTATTTCATGAAATAAAAGAATCAGATTTACATTGTGAAGTATGTATTATCGCAAAGAGTCATCGCGCTTCGTTTCCTCCCATTCTGAATAAAATATTGTTTTCCGTTTGATCTTGTGCACTCTGATGTTTGGGGTCCTTCTCCTGTTATTACTCTTTCTGGAATTAAATGGTTTGCTACTTTTGTTGATGATTGCACCCGTATGACTTGGATATATGTGATGAAGAATAAAAGTGATGTTAGTATGGTGTTTCGGTCTTTCTCTCAGATGGTTACAACACAATATTCCTTTGTTATTAAAGTTCTCCGCTCTGATAATGAAGGTGAATATGTTGGTTCTGAATTGTCTGGTTTTCTTCAGGATCAAGGAATCCTCCATGAAACTACTTGTCCTCATACTCCACAACAAAATGGGGTGGCTGAGAGAAAGAATCATCATATCTTGAAAACTGCTCGTGTCTTGCTTATTGGTGCGTTTGTGCTTAAACGGGTTTGGTCGGAAGCCATTACCTATGTCGTGCATGTGATTAATCGTATGCCATCTCGGGTTGTGGACTTTCGTACACCTCTTCAAGTATTAACAGAACATGTTCCTGTAGTATCCACCAACACCTTCACTCCTTATGTGTTTGGGTGTGTAGCGTATGTTCATATTCACAAGATTCATCGTAGCAAATTGGGTCCATGTGTTATTTGGTGTGTCTTTGTTGGATTTGCATCCCAACAGAAAGGGTATAAGTGTTATCACCCTGACACTCGCCATATGTATGTGACTATGGATGTTACCTTTTCCAAATCCAAGTATTTTATTCTTCATTCCCATCACCTTCAAATCCCTAGGGGGGAGAGCACTAGTGAGGATCAGGGTGATCTTGGATGGTTGGAAATATTATACAATGGATCTTAACAAGATACTACTGAGAATGAGATAACTGGGTCTTGGCAAGAAACTGCCGAAAATGAGATTAATGGGTCTCAGCAAGAAAATGCGGAGTATGTGACAGAGCTTCAGCTGCTACCTGCCGAAACAGGCACAACAGATCGTAAGGATCTGCTGAGGAATCTGGAGCAGTCCAGCCACTAACTGATGCCTAACCTACAACCTCCTCTCTCTCGAGCTCGATAGTGCCACCTAATGTGTTTTCTCTGAATATCCCTGAGGTAAATACCATTGATGCTCATGTAACTAATCTCAATAATGTTGTACATATAAGTTGTTGCCAAGGCAAAATCATGGTGTTCCTCCTGACAAGTTTTCTCCTGAAGGAAAAGTGAGGTATCCAATAGCAAATTATGTGTCATTCAAGAATCTTGCACCGGAACGTCCAGCATGGGTGAATAATGTGGAAGCAATCCAAGTACCAACCCGAGTTGATGAGGCCTTGAAGGATCCTAAATGGGTTACTGAAATGGATGAAGAAATGATGGCACTACATAAAAATGATACATGGGAGGTAATGGAACTGCCAAAGGAAAAGAAAAGCGGTTGGGTGTCGATGGGTTTTTACAATTAAGTACCAGGCCGATGGATCAATAGATAGGTATAAAGCAAGGTTAGTAGCAAAAGGTTATACTTTAACGTATGGTGTTAATTACCAGGAAATTTTTTCACCAGTAGCCAAGATGAATACGATACGTGTTCTTATTTCTTTAGTTGCAAATTTGAATTGGCTACTGAAACAGTTTGATGTAAAAAATGTTTTTCTTCATGGGCGTTTGGAAGAAGAAGTATATATGGATTTTCTTCCGGGGTATAATGCCGGAGGAAAAACTGGAGTATGTAGGTTGCGAAAGTCACTTTATAGGCTGAAGTAACCACCTCGTGCATTGTTTGGTAGATTTACTCAAGTTATAAGGAGGATTGGATTTTACCAAAGTCATTCCGACCATACGTTGTTTGTTAAACGGAGGAGTGGTAAGGTGACATCCTTAATTATTTATGTGGATGACATGATAATAACAGGTGATGATTCAAATGAGATAGTGAAACTAGAACAGAGCCTTACCGCTGAATTTGAGATGAAGAATTTTGGAGATTTAAAATATTTCGTTGGAGTAAATGTAGCTCGTTCGTCTAGAGGTATCTTCTTGTCTCAAAGGAAATATGTTTTGGATTTATTAAAGGAGACATGCATGCTTGGATGTAAACTTGTGGATACTCCTATTATAGATAAGCATTATTTGGGAATTTATCCCGATCAGAAACTGGTTGACAAAGGTAGATATTAAAGACTGGTAGGGAGACTAATTTATTTATCTCACACTCGTTTGAATATTGCTTATGCAGTGAGTGTGGTTAGTCAGTTTATACACTCACTGGGTGTGGATTGTATGGCAACATTGATGATAATTTGGGCATATTTAAAGTCTGCCTCGAGAAAAGGGATTTTGTATAAGCACCATGGGCATATGAGGATTGAGGGATTTACTGATGCTGATTGGGCAGGTGATGTGATAGGCAGACAGTCTACGTCCGGGTATTTTACATTCGTTGGAGGTAATTTAGTTACTTGGCGAAGCAAGAAACAGAAAGTGGTGTCATGGTCTTCCGCCGAGGCCGAGTATAGGGGTATGACACATGGTGTGTGTGAGATCCCTTGGCTATGAAAGTATCTTTGGGATCTTGGTTTTAAACAGGCAGAGGCGATGAATTTGTATTGTGATAACAAGTCAACAAGAGAGATAGCTGAGAATCCAGTGTAGCATGATAGGACGAAGCATGTGGAGGTTGCTCGACATTTCATTAAAGAGAAGCTCGAAAAGAAAATTGTATCAATTTCGTTTGTGAATTCAAAAGAGCAACTTGCAGATGTTCTTACTCATGCTGTGTGTAGTAGAAGTTTTGATGACTCACTTATCAAGTCGAGCATGTGTGATATCTGTGCACCAACTTGAGGGGGAGTATTGCGCGAGTTAGTATGTAGAAAGGGAACGTAAATATTGTGTAATTATTAGAGTTATGTTTTAGGAATGTTATATTTGTGTCCTTTATTGTTTTCCTTATGTAACAAAAATTGTATGTACTTATATTGAGAATTATGGAATACACAGAAATTAAGCTGTAAAATAGTTGAGAAAATAGCTTACGTAATTGATGGAAACAGCAATATTTTCCGGATAAAATTCGTGATTGGACTACGAAAGTATATATTATTATATTCTGATCGCCTTATTGCAGCTAATGAAAATTTATGATCCCACAAATGTCCTAAATGATGTTTAGAAATGGCGATCTCATTGACGATGTCTAGCTCCCTAAAACCCTTTCTGAAACTCTAACAAAACCCAGCCATACACCAATAAGACCTCCCAAATAATAATTTACCCATCCAGCGGCAGGCGTGCGAGTACTCTCCTCCTCCTCCTCCTCCCTCTCCCCTCCTCCTCCTCCTCCTCCTCCTCCTCCTCTTTCAGACTTTGGGTGGCCATTATCTCCTCCATTTACAGGTCAGGCTTCTTCTTCCTTCTTCCTCCTCTAATTTTTCTGTTTTTTTCTACTCTTATTTTCCTTTTAATTTAGTTTGGAAAGGTCTGATTTAGGGATTCAATCCTACTAGTACTAGGGTAAACTTCAATCCCAACTAATCTGAGTAATTAGGCTTTAAGAACCGTGGATTCTCTCTCGGTTTTCTTTTCAACCGCCGTGTGTGGGTAAATCATTTATCAAAGAATTATACTGTGCTTGAGAATGCAGTGGAAATGTAGAAATAAAGTGTTTAACAGGTTCTGTATAATATGGAAATGTCATATAAACAAAGGAAACTCCGCCGAAATTTTGTGAGGAAGAATGGCTTCAAGTTCAGCCCACCTGCGTTCCCTGTTTCCGTCCCTCCTGCAGCCCTTTTCTGTCAGCCGCCCCTCGTTCCATCTTCTGCTCCACCCCTGCCACACCTATAGCACTGTATATCTTTGTTATCGACATTTTATAATATATAGATTGCATGCCAATATTATAAAAAAAATCTTACCAAAGCACAAGCTTCTTGGGTTTCTTGGGTTGAATTTTCAATGGAAGCAGTCCCCTTTGATTTTGAATTGTTAAGCTGAACTTCACTTTGTTTTGTGACTGAAGAATGAAATCAGGAAAATCTTCTCACATCTTCATCTTCTGAGAAGGAAGAGGAAGAGGAAGTTTGTTGGGTATGTCTCATTTGTGCATTCGTTCTCTTCCAGCACGGAAGAAGAAGTTTGGTTTTGGTCTCCTTCATAATCCGCTTCAGAGTTCTACCAACACAATCCCCAACTTGCACATAGAGAGACAAGAGCACTCAAATAATGTTGGTAAGAATTTGATTTTCCTGCTATCAACTTCTATCTTTTAATTTCCAAGATTAGATGCAACTATATGTGCTTGATGATTGTTTTCTTTCAGGATCATTGTTCACCGCGGCCTTTTTAAGTCCCTTTGGATATCCAACTTTAAGGTTTAGAGTTCAATGCAGGTCAATATCAATCTTGCATCCTTTTATCCTTCATGCCACAGGGGAGCTTTGCACGCTACCCACTTATCAACTGCCTGCTTCTGATACTGGCAAGGGTACAGCTGGTCATTTAGAGGAACCCCATGTCGATTCTGATTGCAATGTTACTGCCGAGAAAACTAGGGGATTGTACAAAAAACCAGTGGATTTCACCAAAGTGAACAAGAATCTGCTTCCTACTGTAGTTCTTGTTGGGCGCCCAAATGTGGGCAAGTCAGCTTTGTTTAATCGGTCAGTAATTCATTTGCCTTTTTTCCCTTAAACTTTGTTTACTATGTATGTGTATTTGGCATAATTTTCATTTTACTCGTCAAAAAGAGAAAACGAATGCAGATATTGTAACTTGTAGCACTCTTGGCCTTGCCTTCTAAATTTTTTATTTTGTGGGTTTCTTTTAGTTTAATCCGGAGGCGGGAAGCTCTTGTCTACAATACACCAGATGATCATGTTACTCGTGACATAAGAGAAGGCATTGCCAAATTGGGTGATCTACGATTTAGAGTACTGGACTCAGCTGGTTTAGAAACGGCTGCATCTTCAGGCTCTATTCTTGATAGAACATCAGGAATGACTGCAAGTGTTCTCGCAAGGTCTCAGTTTGCGGTTTTCCTGTTAGATGTAAGGTTAGTTATACGGAGGCTGGCATATCTTTGTTTATGTAAAAAGAAAATGTGGTTCAATTTGGTTTGTTACATGATGAGTATGTTTTTGGGCTATTCTGGGTATATATGCACCCTTATGCATGCATGCAAATAAATCCAAATACGTGTGTACGTGGGATTATTGATTGTGAATGAGAAACCGTATATTATATGATCTAGTACTAGTAGATAAGCCACATCTGGTTGACCAGGGACTTATATTTTAGGGCCTTTCTCTTGAAATTTGTTGTTCACTTTTCCACTGTTTTAATTTGAAAGAACACCTAGAGTGCTACCACCTTACACTACAACCCTGGCCACCACTTCCTCTTTTCCTTTTACATGCAAATTTATTCAGTCCTTTGTGATATCTTGTGATTAGAGCTGGACTGCACCCCCTTGATCTGGAGGTTGGAAGGTGGTTGCGCAAAAATGCACCTGGAATCAATCTTGTCGTTGCCATGAATAAATCTGAAGCACTTTTTGATGGTAGTGGTTCTCTTATGACGGCTGCTACTGAAGCTTATAGGTTAGGATTTGGTGACCCTATTGCCATATCAGCTGAAACTGGACTAGGAATGCAAGATCTTTATGAGAGCCTGAAACCTAAGCTTGAGGACTATATGCTCCAAGTATTAAACAGTAAGGAAATCTATCCTTTTCTTCTTTCAATAGAATATTGGTTTCATGTGTAGAAACTTGTTCTCTCCTGTTATGTGTATTTCCATGCATATAGATGAACTTCTTCAAAATATTATATGGTCTTCTAATCCCTCTGGTCTCTCGTGGCATGCTTGCATTTTATGCAACCATATTGCTCTATGTAGAAAATTAATGAAGACTATCATGCTTATATAAACTTGGATTTGGGTTGCAGTGTTAGTGTTCACACATCTTAGCATATACTTTTTTAGCTCTAGATATAACAGTGCTGAGTTTATAATTTATTTATGTGAAACAAGAAAATGTATTAAAATTTCAAGCGCAAGGATGGAAAATAATGTTAATAAAAAAACAAATCTACCAACATATCAGACACAAGCAGAATACATTTATCTCAAATCTAACATTCTCCACCATCAAGCATGATTACAGAAAGGAATGTTCTTAAAATGCTTTGACATTGATGCCCCAAGAGGAGTCAAAAGTCTAGTTCTATGATTTTTTCCAAAGCAAATCTACTTTCTTAAATGTGTAGTTTGTATTATAATATAGTCTGAACATTTTCTATTGGCCCCGAACCTTTGGATACTCTTATTATCTGTGTCTGAACCTGTTTGGTGGATTTTGCACTGAATGACGACTACTTAGTCCAATATCAACAAGCTAGTATTTCAGATTTTGGATTTACTTAATCTTGTTAAATATTTATTATCGTTTTAAACTGCAAACAAGCTGCTATGGATGGTTTCATATGTTTTATTGTAATACAACCTGTAAACAAGCTGCTCCTTAACCACATCATTCATATTCTTTTATTGCTTTCTTGATGAAGGGGTCAATTTTTGTGCTATCCTAATTGATAACGCCATTTTTGTTTCTTTCTTGATCCTAGATGAAGAAGGTACTGCTGAGGATGGCAGCTCTTGTGATGTTGAGGAAAGTAAGCTGGAATTACAGTTGGCAATTGTAGGAAGACCCAATGTTGGGAAGTCAACCTTGCTGAATACATTGTTACAAGAAGAACGTGTGCTGGTGGGCCCAGAAGCTGGTTTGACAAGAGATTCAATTAGAGCTCAGTTTGAGTTTGAAGGGAGAACTGTATTCCTGGTACATATTGTATTTATTTGTTTGGTGCTTCTTAACTTTCAAACTCAGGTTACGAGTTGATTTCCTTTATTTATATTTTGTAGTCCTTATTGGTATAAGGCTTTGCTGTTGTTGCTGTTGTTGCTCTTGTATATTTTGTAGTCCTTCATATTCTTATGACATGCTCTTTATTACCTGGTCTTATATCTGTCAGAGATTATATTCTGTCTCAACCCCAACTTTACAGTATATGTCAAAATCATATGCTCTATTAGATTTACAAATGTAGGAATCTTTCTTTGGAAGTTGGGTAGTGGTTTATTAATTCCATTTCTTTTCAGGGTGCTTGAACTGATAGATTTGTAGGATCGCTTCTTCGCTCATAAAGAACTTTAGTGGTATTAGTATACTCCATACCTTTCTGTTTCTTGGGTAGAGAAATCAGTTAGAAGTTTTGGAATGAGAAAACTTCAAAGATGTTTCTTTCAAGCATTTTTGAGTTTTGAAAACACATGCTTCAATTACAAGCGAGGCCTGGGCTAAAATGCAGCTCGTTATAGCAACCACTAGCCCTCACTTTGGATTTCTATCTTGAGTACAAGTTTTGTATTTTTTCTTCTTGGTTTAAGAAAATGTATTATTGTTACCAAATGTAAGACGGTGAATGTGTGTATGCTAATTTGCGGTGTCCCAGGATAAGCAACTGTAAGGTGCTTGATAAAGTTTGAATGTTGTTGAACTTTCTAATTTTAATTTTATCTTTTTGTATAAGTATTCTTTGTTTTGACTGTCAAGTTTCATTTACATGGCTTATTTTATTTTATTTATTGTGTCTCCGTATTCAGGTCGACACTGCAGGTTGGTTGCAACGAGGTAAACAAGAGAAGGGACCATCATCCTTGAGCATTGTGCAGACAAGGAAGAATCTAATGAGAGCTCATGTAGTTGCTCTGGTCCTTGATGCGGAAGAGGTCTGCCAAACGATATGTTTATTTTTAAGAAAATTCTAGAGTTCGTGATATGTTTAGATTTCTGCTACATAAAATTTGATAGTTTGCACTATAAATGTTATATGACGTAACGTAAGTGATTTTTGTTTTTTCCTTGATATTTAACCGATTCCTTTCTTACAACATCATACGTAATATCAGATTGCAAATTCTAGGAGAAGTTTGAAGCATGATGAAGTAGTTATAGCTAGACAGGCAGTTGAAGAAGGCCGGGGCTTGGTTGTGGTTGTGAACAAGATGGATCTATTAAGAGGGAAGCAATTATTTGACAAGGTCATGGAAATTGTGCCCCAAGAAATCCAGACTATTATGCCCCAGGTACACCTGCGTACTATTTTCTTAAGTTAAATGTCTATAATGCTCCGTGCTCATTTCAAATGCTTCTCATAGAAAACAAAACTGGATATTTACAATATTTTTCACATGCTTCTCCTTGGTTGCCTGAGTTAATATGGGGTTTTTGTTCTGTTTTAATGACATGAAATATTATGATATAAAGGTTGGGTTACTAGTTTGATGCTGCGAATTATTTGGTGGATGTTCTGGGTAGGTTATGAGAAGATATCTGAAAATGACAGAAGCATTGGTGGGAGGGCGCCGGGGGTGGGGGGGATTTCAAGTTCTCTCTTCGATAATGTGTTTTGAGCATTGGTTTAAATGGTAATTTACGTTAGCATGGCTGTGGCAAACAGGTGACTGGGATACCAATCGTATTCATATCAGCCTTGGAGGGAAGGGGCCACGCAGATGTCATGCACCAAGTTATTGATACATATGAAAAATGGTGTTCAAGATTGTCAACAGCTCGTCTCAACCGTTGGTTGCGTAAGGTCAGTTGATGGTACCTTTTATGCATCATCCATCCAACATCATAAAGGTCATTTGGAACATAACCGTCTGTCTTTTCCTGCGTTTCATCAGGTTATGAGCAGGCACTCTTGGAAAGATCAGGCTGCTCAACCCAAGGTTAAGTACTTCACGCAGGTGAAGGCCAGACCGCCTACTTTTGTCGCCTTTTTGAGTGGGAAGAAAGAGCTCTCGGAAACAGACATCAGGTTCTTAAAAAGGTCTTTGAAGGAAGACTTTGATTTGGGTGGAATACCGATCAGGATCATGCAGAGGTCCGTCGAAAGGAAAGCTGCAAGTAGCACTAGCAAGAGCGGCCAAGTTACTAATAGACCGGCTGAAAGGATGTCGTCCGACAAGAGAAGTAGTGTGTCGGTTGAAGTTGAATAGCACTTGAGTAAAGGAGTATCGTTGTCCTCTTTAATCTCAGAACTATAACCCTCGTCACTTGAGGTTGTATAATTGTCCAATGGTTGCAATTTTGAGCTTCTATAATTCTCTTTAGGGATACTATTTTTGTTACAGGTTTATACTGTTTTGTAGTCGACATGAGTGAGACATCTTAGGTTCGGCTCCAAAAAATGGTAGGTCGATACTAAATTATTGTTGGTCCATTCTGATGCTTAGCCAAATGCCACCACCAATATCGTTATGTCAAATTGTAAAAGTATAAAAAAACAGTGCCATTTTTTTTTCCCCAGACTTGAGCAATGTTGTGAACTTGGATTGAAAAAGTAATTTCACTAATATTTTAACAGCTAAATTATGGGATTATTTTGCAAAGTGTTCATTTACTACGGTGGTGTGGAAAGGTATTGAGCCTTGGGGCGTGAGTTCAAATCCTGCTAGTACTATTGTATTTAATTTTAAATAAAAAAAGTCAAATGATTTTTGTCCGTACGATAAATGGCTAAGATGTCTTTAGGATTTTCACAATTTGAATCCAGATGGAATTCAAATTCAATCTATTGTTTGACAAAAAAATATGTAAAGAAAAAACAAATAGGCTTATTTACATTAACATCCCTGAAACTCAATCATATTTTCATTTTATCTTACGAAACTCAAAATATATTGCTTTACCTCATAAGCGTTAGCTTTGCATCTCACTTGAAGCAATTTTTCATCGTATTTTCCTTCTACGTAGTCATAAACTACTAGCCTTAAAAATCCAAGCAAACTGACTTTGAAATAAATATTATATTCTTATCGGGCATGCAGGTAATCTATTAAATATGAGAACGTGTCTTGAAAAATTTATAAGGGGTAGTGTTATACTTAAAATTTCTTTGTTAGGCTCTAGTTGGTAACATTCTAATTTTATCGAAGACGGTTGAAACCATTTAATTTTTTATTTTTTTTAGTAAATTGTAGCAGTAGTTCTTTAATTTTAACTTAATTAGAGCAATGATTCATCAACTAAAAATTCATTACCATTGGTCTCTCAACTCATCAAAACGTGCAACTATGGTCACTCAACTAAAAAATTATTACCATTGGTCTCTCAACTTTAACTCAATTATAACAATGGTTATTCCAACATAACTTATTTTGACAAAATTCTGATAAAGTTGACATAAAAACTCATAGTTACACGTTTTGATGAATTGAGGGACCCCAATTGTAGTAATAGTCATTCCAACATAACTTATTTTGACAAAATTTTGACAATGTTGACGAAAAGAATTATGGTTACATATTTTGATAAGTTGAAAGACCAATAGTAATTAATTTTTAGTTGAAGAATTATTATTCTAATTGATTAAAATTGAAGAACTATTTCTAAAATTTACCTCCTTCTTTTTTTTTTCTTTTTTTTTTTTTTTTTTTTCAGTCTTGCTCGTATATATCTTTGCAAAATAATAGTTGAATCCGTGACGTCTTCTTACATCTCCCAGAGACTTTCTTTAAATTTTTGTTAAATTAGGCAGTGATCAAAACGAAACCATTACCACCCCTCCATTTGCTGCAGTGCTCAGATTTTCCTGTTTCATCTCTCATCATGATCAGGCTCATAACAAAATCCAAATCTTTCAGGAAACCAAGCTGCTCATCCTCATTTCTATCTTCAATCTCTCCCAGTCCATCTAACCCAGTTTCCTCTTCGCCAAAAACAACCCATATACCAAATGGCGGCTATCTCTACGTTCAGCTTCTGGGTCGAAATTTTGCTTCTTTACGATCCCAGATTGGTTCCCGGCCGGAAGTCTCATCTGGGTATTGCCAAAATTGGGTAAATGGTCCGGCAAATGGGACTTTGGGGTCTCAGACCAGGAGTTTGTGCAGTGAACCGGACAGAGAGTCTATTCAATATGATGTTGTCATTGTTGGGGCTGGACCTGCCGGTCTATCGGCGGCGATAAGGATGAAGCAGTTGTGCCGCGAGAAGGATGTTGATTTGTCAGTGTGTGTTGTGGAGAAAGGAGCTGAAGTTGGTATGTGTATAATCACTTGATACTACTTATCAAAAGAAGCTTCAATCTTTCTAGTCACCAGATTAAGTTACTTTGTGGGATAAGTGGAAAATTATACATAAATATATGTGTGTGTATATACATATATATCCTTGTAATCTGAAATGCCAAGATTGATCTTTGCTTGGCTTTTGTACTATTGAATTGGACTTTTGCAGTTTCTTATTATGTTTGATCATTTTGTCATTTTTGTGATTTCGTATAGGTGCTCACATTATTTCTGGTAATGTTTTTGAGCCCCGGGCACTGAATGAACTTCTCCCACAATGGAAAGATGAAGAGGTACTTATCTGCCTCCTCCCACCTTCCCTTCGGTTTCTGCTTCCCCTGAAGGCTACAAATTTACTTGAACCCTATACCCTTGTTTCTTTTGTTTTTTGCTAAGCTATTGAAATCTTTACTTTCAATGGATGCCGATTGCTTTGGGTCACTAAATTTTTTATATCTGCAAATAACTCATACAATTGGAAGGTGATAAGATTGTTGCATTGTATATCAACGTTGTTGCTCATGTTGCCTAATGCTTACCCCATCTTGTTTTGAACAGTCTAATCCTTTTGAACAGTCTAATACTTGTTTGTGGTTAGCTGAATAATTGGGCTTCCAAGAAGTTTCTACGGAGAAAAAGTTTTATGATTGTAAAATTTGATTTTGATAGAGTTTGCGTTTTTACAGTCATATTTTGAACAAATGGATGTGGCATTTGTTGCCTACATGCACTCATTCTTTTTCCTTGATATAAGTACGAGGGATATCAGGGCTTTATCTGCTAATGTGGAATGTATTACTTGTTTGAGAAATAATTTGTAACTTACTTACATTTTCTTCCCTTTTATTTTAAGGTATATTTTTTGCCAACTTTGTTTGCAGTCACCAATCACTGTACCTGTTACTTCTGACAAGTTTTGGCTTCTTACAAAGGATCGTGCACTTTCACTGCCATCTCCTTTTGATAATAGGGGAAACTATGTTATAAGGTACTTGAAAATTGTGCTATGGGCTGCCATGCATTTTGCACCGTTATGTTTATTGTTCTTCTCTTTAGTTGTGCTGGAAGTTATCAAGAAACTAGCAGTTAATTTGTGACTTTGGCATGAAATTTGTCTAGAAATTCTTTTGGGTATTTCTCTGATAACCCTATCAGCTCTCATACAATGTTGACGAGCCTTTATTTTTCCCTTGTCAATCTGGTTCTGTTCAACAGCTCATCTGGAGCTAGTGGAATTTTTTTTTCTTTTCGGTCAATTGGAGCTAGTGGAACTTAAGAAGCTGTAGTATCATGAGACCTCAACAAAAAGGGAGAAATAAAAAGACACCAAAAGTCTAAGATTAAATTTTAGGTAACATTTTAATTCGTATCTTATAGTGAGCTTTCTTGTCCTTGTTGTCCCTGTTGTTCCTGTGTGGTTTTTGTGGTAGAAATGAAATCTTCGTTCGACTTCAAGATTTGCAACCTTTTCACGAAGCTCCCTTTTGTTTTTGTCAATATTTCTCTTCACTGTCATTTAATTCATGTATAATTACAGTTAAACAAACTCTTTACTGTGGACCTTGTGATGCAGTTTAAGTGAGTTGGTACGATGGATGGGAGTGAAGGCAGAAGATTTGGGAGTAGAAATATATCCTGGCTTTGCTGCTAGTGAGGTATTCCTGTTAACTTTTTTCCTGCTGTTGCTCAATGTACTGTATATTAAATACTGGTATTACAAGTTATCAAATTTGTCAGATATTATATGATACAAACGACACGGTTGTTGGCATTGGAACTAATGATATGGGAATTGCCAAAGATGGTTCAAAGAAGGAAAATTTCCAGCGTGGCATAGAATTGAAAGGCACCTCTCTCTCTCTCTCTCTCTCTCTCTCTCTCTCTCTCTCTCTCTCTCTCTCTCACTTGTCCTCATGCGTGCATGCACATGTGAGTGTGGTCAACAAATATTTGAAGTTGGAAAAGCCCCACTCTGGGCATATGTAGCACATGTGCTCTTACTAGAATTTGGTATTGCCCGTTTTCAAGATTGTAAAGTAACTAGGCACAATGTTTAGTAGATGACAGATGTGCCACATCAGCTTTACCTAAGGTGATGCAGAGTAGGTATTTTATTTAAGTTAGCTAAATCAAGTGCATTTATCTGTCTAATCAGTGAGGTTAGTTAGATGAGTTAGTTTATAATGAGCTATAAATACTATACTTAACCTTAAGGGGATGATTATTGTAATGGTTCATTCGAACAGAAATTACAAAAGAGTTTCTTCTTTCTGTTTCAACTTCTCCAGCTTACTTGTGCTTGATTCATGGTTGGTTTGTGCTGTTCAATCAATCATTATATCGATGCTTTATGCTCTATTGTTGGAGATCTTTATCTGAACGAGTCATGGTCATTGATCTTTCTGGGTTACTATCTTTAGGTTTTGCCTCCATACGGTGTCATGTCCTGTTAGAACTGTCACTTTATAATTCCAAGAAGAGAACAAAGAGTTATCCACTTGTTTTAGAATTTTCTATGAACTGGTATTGCTTACATGGACTAATTATATCCAATATGCAGGGCGAGTAACACTTCTAGCTGAAGGGTGTCGAGGATCATTATCAGAGGTTTCCAAAAATATTTCCTTTACCTCCAATAGGTTCCCATTGATTCTAAACTTTCAGTCCTTGTAATTCACATGTAATTCGAATATCTATCTGTTTCTATAACAGCAAATAATGAAAAAGTACAACTTGAAAGAGAAGGGGAATTTGCAACATCAGACCTATGCCTTGGGAATTAAAGAGGTAGCTTACTGTTTAAAGCAAATAAATTAGTCATACTTTAGATATTGTATTATTATGGCTGTTTCAGAGAGACTTTTCATCCATTATTTGTTATTGGGATTAATTGATTTCGCGGATTTTTTAATTTTATTTTGTTCTTATTATTTTCGTAAGTTTTAACTAAAAGAAGAGAAATTTCTTGATATACATACTATTCTGATTTGTAGCTGTTTTCCCACTACCTTTATGTTCTCAGGTTTGGGAAATTGATGAAGGAAAGCATGAGCCCGGTGCTGTGTTGCACACTCTGGGTTGGCCCCTGGATCCAAAGACATACGGGGGTTCATTTTTATACCACATGAAAGATAGACAGGTAGCCAAATTTTTGATGAATAATTGTCTATTTTATAACGTTGTTAATATATTCTCTTTCATACTCAGTAAAACAAGGTGATACTTCTGATATAGGGAGTGCAATATTAATGGGTTTCTTGCTTAACTTTTCAGATTTCTATTGGCTTTGTGGTTGCTTTGAATTATCATAACCCTTTCTTGAACCCTTATGAAGAATTCCAGGTAATTAAATCACTGGTTCTTCTGAATGATCTAAATGCATCCGTTGCCTTTGGATAAAGTGCATCTCTCTTAATTGATCAAGGGTTTTGCACCATTTTTGGGTACTCAAAATTTTAATGTTTCTAAATGTTTGTTGCGAACATGCGATTGGAGAAGTGATGCACGGAGTTTAAACTTCCATTATTTTTTTGTTGACTGTTTAGTGAATACAATACTTCCAAGTTCTTTGTCACTTATCTGACCTGAAAAAAAATATTCGGTCCTAGTCCTAGGCTCACATTTATTGATTTTTTTTTCATTCCTGATAGAAATTCAAACATCATCCTGCAATCAAAACACTGCTGGAAGGTGGGACTGTTCTTCAATATGGGGCTCGCACCTTGAATGAGGGTGGTTTTCAGGTAAATTGGTAATTTCTGTTTTACATAATATGTGTACAATACATCAAGAAAGAAGCTCAATGGAATGCTATCACTCTGAATTTTCTCCACATGGCTGCATCATGTATCTTTTTAAATTGGATATCCAAGGACAACAATTGTAAATATTCAAAATTATCCCCATAAGTATGCTGTCACCACTGAATGAAATGTTTACTGAACAGTTAAGGTAGGAGGCTTTAAGAACAGAGTTTCGCATAGTTGGATCTCATTTTGTCAATCATAGTAATTTCATGTAAGATGTAGTTAAAGCACACTACAAGCAGAAGTAGACAATTTGTAATCCTTCTTCTCCTTGGTTTCTCAACTTTTGAATATATAGCGCGATGCCCTATTGCCAGACATTCTAGCGACATAGGTGCTTATGTTGCCAGACAGTGTATAGGGACCACACATTCAGGCAAAAGTTTACCTGATCAATGGTTTAGATTTACAGTTTGGCATATGTGGTCAGACTATCACTCTGAAGCATTGATAAGATGGGTGTTTGCCTAACGTATGGTGCCAGATTTATAGTCTTGCGACATGTCTGCTATATTATAACAGAACAGTACTCTCTCCGCTTCCTCTCTGCGTATTTATAATTATATAGATGTGTTCGTAACTATGTATATATCATTTTTTTTTCTTTCTGTTATACATGTTATACAAATACAAATATGATGATAGTTAAATTTCAGTCTATCCCGTATCCAGTTTTCCCTGGAGGAGCACTTATTGGATGTTCAGCTGGCTTTTTAAATGTACCCAAAATAAAAGGAACTCATACTGCAATGAAATCAGGTATCATTCACCAAATAGTTCATCTGATTTATGTTTTATCTTACTTCTATTCAGTATGTCTAATTATGTGAAAATAATTCAGCTTGCTCAAAATTTTAAGTGTTACAACAAATGCTGGTAGATTATATTTGTTAAGTCACGTTATACCTATTTACGGTTGATTGTTTCTGTTGGAAAGTCAAGTGGCCAAATGGTCCAGCTCATAGTACATATTTTTCATGGTGAAGCACGTATTAGTATTATGAATTCGAAAATTCAGAATTTTTTTATGCGTTACATAAGTGCCTGTACTTCTAAATTGCTTTTAAGTTCATGAAGATATCTAACTTATTAGTTATATTACTACAGGCATGCTAGCTGCAGAAGCTACATTCAGTCTACTTCATGAAGGCTTAAGCATGGAAAAATATTGGGATGCTTTAAGGAATTCTTGGATATGGGAAGAACTGTACAGAGCTCGGAACTTCCGACCAGTTAGTATAAAATTCCTTTTCTTTCTCCTTTGTTTATGGTTTCAGAGTTTATCTACTCCCTATTTTTGCCCTACAGTTCTACAGTGATAGCTTTTTATTGTAATCATTGGGGGATCAACTACCTCCTTTTTGAGCCCTATACTTATGGGTCAGCTCAGATTACTGTTACTCTACTGCCCTCCATCTCGTTCAGATTGATTGTATAATTACCCTGATCCATGCAAAGTTTTGACTCATTTTTTCCTTGGTTTTCATTTCTTGGAGTAAGTTGAAAAAAGGCAAAATTTGTTTTATGTGGCTGGATTTGTCTGATGCTTCTTACTTTAAGCTTTGTACTTGGAAATTTATTATAGTTTTTGGTCACTGACCTTTGTGTATTATTGTAGGCATTCGAATATGGACTTATTCCTGGCCTGGCCTTAAGTGCTCTAGAACAGTGAGATCATATTGCTTCTTTTTACTTTGACTGATTAGTGTTTTCTCATACTATTCAATGTTCAAACCTTAGTCGCCAGTATTTTCTGCCTATCAGTTACATAATGAAGGGAAGATCTCCCTGGACACTGAAGCATGGAAAACCAGACCATGAAGCAACAAATGTGAGACATTATTCTGAAAACTATGAACTCAAAATACTGACTCAAATAGTCAGCACACTACAGTTTGGTACTAAGTGATTCAAATATTTGCAGGTTGCACAGTTCCACTCTCCAATTCAATATCCAAAGCCAGATGGGGTTTTATCTTTCGATATTCTAACCTCCTTACACAGGTTTTTAATCACCAACTTTCTTGTATTCATGTTTCTTTTGGTTAAAGATTGGAGTGTTACAGGTTTCAAAGGTACCACCTTGCCAACATATGTTATACAATCAGGTTTTCATAACCTACTTCACCAGGCTCCGAAATTAAAGATATTTATAATGGCATGGAATGGAGGTTTTTCAGAGTTTTAGAACTCAGGGCACATCAATGTTTAAAATGAAATCTCACTTCTTTGTGAATGAAGTAAAGAACAATGGGGACTTGCACGGAACTGTTAAAAGAGTCCAGAGGATATTTGCTCCAAAAGAGAGCCCTCTCACATCCCCTTTTTCATGTCGTAAGCTAAGCTTCTATTGGAGTTGCATGCTTCTAGCATAGATCATTTTGGACAGTTATGTTTTGTTCTTTCCCAACATGGTTCCGCTCCGCAGTAGGTTGAGGGAGTTATCCTACTTTAACAGAAATAGTTTGGTATGGCCAACCTCTGGTACAAAGGTGCCCCAATTTCCCACTCTTAGTATGTGATGAAATTTAGGTTTAACCTCAATGTGGTTCAAGTTGGCAGTTAAAGACTTGAGAAGCGGAGATGTGCTAGGCCGAGAGCCTAGGTTAAAAGGAATTCTTTGTTCTATCCTTGAGTTTCGGCAGTGAATTAAGAAAAAATTAAGATTTTTTCCTTTTGTGCTTCACTAATACCCAAAAAGAGAAAGGATACGTGTAGCTGACTACTAATAGGTAGGAGTTGAGGGATAATCATTGTCATTCCGTTGTCATAATGTAAAAAAATCACTTTAGTGGACTAAATCAAGTAGAGGCGGAATATTGCCACTTGTATGTAGCTTCTAACTGTCAGGCATTGTGTATTTGAAGACCACTAATATAGATTAACAAACTATTCTCACAATTATGGTTGAGCGTTTTAATGTATTGCATTTCACCAGAAAAATGAATACGGCTTCGTTATAGTGTGAGTGTCATCTAGTGACCATGGAGGTTTTCTACTGGATGTTTCAGTGTGCAACAAAAGCTCCTATTTCCTTTTATTCTTTTCCGGAATCTAGTTTATTAAGGATTTTTATCTCTTTGTATATGTGGTTTGTGTGTTTGGGTATGCCTCGATGCTTTTGTACTTCTTAAATTTTTCTTTAGCTGTCAAAGAACTAGCAACTCAGACTGATATTGGTACTTTCCTGCTTGCTCTTGTCCTATTTTGTAGTAAGTTATGAATTTATCTTTGTTTACTTGTATAGGAGCAACACAAATCATGAACATGACCAACCACCTCACCTTCGGTTGAGAGACCCCAAGATTCCTGAACTTGTAAATTTGCCAGAGTATGCTGGCCCTGAGTCACGATATTGTCCTGCACGTGTATACGAGTAACGTCCATTCTATTATTGCTTGTGTTTGATTGGTCATATCTGTAAAAGGATTCTCTTATTCATCTCAAGTTTTAAACTGTAGGTATGTCCCTGATGAAGAGGGTCAGCCGAAGTTGCAGATCAATGCTCAGAATTGCCTACATTGCAAGGTAATTTGAAGGGGTAGTAAGACCTACCTTTTATGTATGCCATATTTTCAACATATAAGCATCCACATTATGCAAACGTAAGGCCGGAAAAGTTCCTACTACAGTTAAGAAAGAGATTTTAATAGTTTATGTCCCGGCCAACATTTAGTTTTATTGAATTCTTATTCCGGCATATCTCATACACCTTTACTAGTTTGTCTTGCACTTCGTACAATTAATCTTTCGGGAGAGGTTTTGGTCTGCAAATCAAATTTACGCCTCTCTTTATCCCACACTCGTGTCATTCTGGAAGTCGTAAGTTGGGAACCATACATAGTAGGATGCTTTCACATGCAATGGTTGCTTCCAACACGCTCTTACATCAACCGACCTTCTTTTATCTTTTTTCGAAGTTTTGAGGATGCACTGGTAACCTACAAACTTTGTTAGTCATCTTTTTAACCTCAGGGTTGCAACTGCCCGCTTGTATGCTGAAGAACAAAACCTGGCATTTTGTATCGATTCTTCAGCCAAATATTTGCTTTGCTTGAACAAAAACGAATAAATGAAAGCAGTCATTTCTTTTCGTTGCCTTACAACGTCTTCTTGCACTCATTCGCTTACACTGAAGATGTACTGATTTTGGTTTGATGTGTTTTACAGGCATGCGATATCAAAGACCCGAAGCAAAACATTAACTGGACTACACCGGAAGGAGGTGGCGGTCCAGGCTACTCCATAATGTAGAGAGTAAACAAGTTGTTTTGCTATTGTCATTGCTAAATGTTACAGTTTCCGTATACAATAATTCTACTGTGTTTTCGCCGACGTGAATAAAATGTTGAATCAAAATCGAACGCATGTTTGTCTGCGGTCTCACAATGTGACAGTTACAAAATGTGGTTGGAGGGTGCGTCGCAGCCCTCGCTAACGAAAACGCCTGAATTACATAAAAATGTAGGATCCAGGAGTACAAAGAAGTCGGAAAAGAAGAAAAGAAAACAACATTCCGCTACCATATCAATTGTTGGCTCATAACACCTTTGCCCGCGCCTTCCATTGAATCCATGGCTACGTGACTACATCAACAGTCCTCGCCAATTCAACAGCTGCTCCAACATAACTATGCGGCGTTAACTTTAGTAGATTGGTCTTGGCTTCATTAGGTAATTCCAGGCCTTGTATAAAATCTACTATCCTCTCCTTGGTAACAGCTCTTCCTCTGGTTAGTTCCTTCAACTTCTCGTAGGGCTCAGGAACTCCGTATCTTCGCATAACCGTCTGTATTGGTTCAGCAAGAACTTCCCAAGTAAGGTTCAAGTCCTCAGATATGCAACCTTCGTTGACCTGAAGCTTTGATATTCCCTGAAGAGTGCTTTTGTAGGCAAGAAGAGAATGTCCCAATCCCAAACCCATGTTCCTCAAAACAGTTGAATCAGTTAAGTCACGCTGCCAACGTGAAATAGGTAACTTCATGCTCAGATGACAAAGATTCCCATTAGCCACGCCGAGATTACCTTCACTGTTTTCAAAATCAATAGGGTTTACCTTTTGAGGCATCGTTGATGACCCAATCTCACCGGCCTTAGTTATTTGCTTGAAATAACCCAAAGATATGTAGTCCCATACATCTCTATCAAAGTCGATCAATATGGTATTGAACTGGCAAATTGCATGAAAGAGTTCTGCCATGTAGTCGTGAGGTTCAATCTGCGTGACATACGGATTAAAGCTCAATCCAAGAGATGTTACAAACTCTTCAGCAATCTGAGGCCAATCAACATCAGGATAGGCGACAAGATGAGCATTGTAATTTCCAACAGCCCCAGCAAATTTCCCCATTATGTCCACCCTAGAAATCTCTTGCCTTTCTCTTCTTAATCTGACAGCAAAATTTGCCATTTCCTTTCCCAAAGTTGTGGGTGAAGCAGGCTGTCCGTGAGTACGAGATAGCATAGAAATATGAGCATTGTCTTTAGCCATGTTGCATATTGCCTCAATCAAATCATCCATGACCGGATATATGACATCATTCATGGCTCCTTTCAGCATCAATGCATGTGCGAGGTTGTTGATGTCCTCAGATGTACAAGCAAAATGAACAAATTCAAGTACCTTGGCTATTTCTGGATGTGGTTGGCATCTCTGTTTCAAATAGTACTCCACCGCCTTCACGTCATGGTTTGTCACTCTCTCAATCTTCTTTATTTCTAATGCATCGTTATTACTAAATCCATCAATTATTTCTAGCAAATACAACTGAGCATTTTCACTAAAGGTAGGTACCTCTGTAACTTGAGGGATTTGTGAAAGCCATAGCAACCATTTGATCTCAACTACAACACGGAAATAGATCAAACCATACTCACTCATGTATGGAGCCAAGTCCTTGACTTTACCCCAATAACGACCATCCAATGGTGACAACGCCATCAAACTGACAAGCTCAGATTCACCAGAAGATTTACTAGACACCATCTTCACACCCAGAGTGTTATCATTGGTGTTATTTCTGGTGTATCTAACAGCCATATCCACCGTCCTGGCCAGTTTAACAGCTGCTCCAACATAGCTATGCGGTGTCAGCTTTGATAAAATGGACTTTGGTTCTTCAGGTAATTCCAAACCTTTGATGAACTCTCTTATACTTTCTCTGGTAACTGTTCTTCCTCTTGTTAGTTCCTTCAGCTTCTCATAAGGCTCAGGAACACTATATCTTCGCATAACAGTTTGTACTGCTTCCGCAAGCACCTCCCAAGACTGGTTCAACTCTTCACTCATGCGAGCTTCATTAACCTGTAGCTTTGCTATTCCCTGCAGTGTGCTTCTGTAAGCAAGAAAAGAGTGACCTAATCCGACACCCATGTTCCTCAGAACAGTAGAATCGGTCAAGTCACGCTGCAAACGTGATTTAGGCAACTTCTCACTCAGGTAGGAAAGACTTCCACCAGCAAAACCAAGATTACCTTCACTATTTTCAAAATCAATAGGGTTCACTTTGTGAGGCATTGTTGACGACCCAATTTCACCAGCCTTGGTTGTCTGCTTGAAGTAACCCAAAGATATGTAGCGCCATATATCACTATCAAAGTCAATCAATATATTATTGAAACGGTTGAGGGCATTGAAAATTTTTGACATATAGTCATGAGTCTCGATCTGAGTAACGTAAGGATTAAAACTCACTCCAAGAGATGTTACAAACTCTTCAGCAATCTGAGGCCAATCAACATCAGGATATGCAACAAGATGAGCATTGTAATTTCCTACTGCACCAGCAAACTTCCCCATGATTTCAACCTGAGAAATTCTGCGCCTTTGTATGCTTAACCTGACAGCGAAAATTGCCATTTCCTTCCCCAAAGTGGTGGGTGACGCAGTCTGACCATGCGTGCGAGAAAGCATGGGAACGGAAGCATTATCCTTTGACATGTCACATATTGCCTCAACCAGCTCATCCATGACAGGAAACATAACATTGTTGATAGCATCTTTTAACATCAACCCATGAGCAAGATTGTTGATGTCCTCAGATGTGCAAGCAAAATGGAAAAACTCAAGCACCTACAATAACAAAACATTACACGATTCTCAAACATATGAAAGGAAGCTATCAACGGAACGGTATCAAATATAAAGGAGCAGCTTCAAGCTTGTTTCGGAATTTAATAACTCGAAAAAGGGATTCACCTTAGCTATCTCTGGATGCGAACTGCATTTCTGTTTCAAAAAATACTCAACTGCTTTCACATCATGATTAGTAATTTTCTCAATTTTCTTTATTTCCGCTGCATCATCGACGCTAAATCCATCGATGATTCCTTGCAAGTAAGATCGAGCATCTCCACTGAAACTGGGCACCTCTGTGACCTCAGGGATTTGTGAAAGTTTCAACAGCCATTTGATCTGAAATTAAGAAAAACAATAACACCTTCATCAAATTCAAATTCAAATTCAAATAAAGAAAACGCAACAAAAATTACGAAAACTCGGTAGCAAATTAAACCAAGTACCTCAACGAAAACTCTGTAGTAGATAAGGCCATATTCGCTCATAAAAGGAGCCAATTCCTTGACTTTACCCCAATAACGGCCGTCCAACGGCGACAAAGCCGTCAAAATCGAATGCTCGATTTCGCCTTTGCCGTGGCATGCACCATTGGTATCTTCGATGGCGGATCTTAGAGAGCAGTCTATGCGGCTCCGAGGGAGTGAGAAAGAAGAAGCGTTGGAAGGATGACGATGAAGGTACCTTGGGGATTTGGACGGCATAGAACTGAAGAAGCAGGAGAGTTGGTTGCAGTTCGGAACCCTAGAAGAAAACGAAGAGGAAGGAGAAGAGGCTGCGACATCGATGAATCGGGATGCCATTTTGACGAGCTCGGAAATCCCCCGGAAAATCCCAGAAAGGGGTCTGAAAAGTGAAAACCCTAGATAGGTGGCGACGAGGATGATGGAGAAGCAGTGCGCCAAACACTCCAAAAACTAAAAATTTAATCTATACCGGTACTGACTATTTTGCCCCTGTTCGGTTTGGTTTAGAGAAATTGTTTATTTATTTATTAGTATTTGACTCTTATCCCAATTCTTTCCTTCTACCTTTTCAGTCTTCTTTTTTTTTTCTTTTTTTCTTTTTTTTCGATTTTGATAATTATCTAGATGAAATTTGCGGTTGAATTTTGTTGAATTTTTTATTTATTTAATTTAATTTAATCTGTAATTTTTGTAAAATATGCAGGAGAGTTCGAAGTCAAATAGGGGTAAGCACATATTAAGCTTATGTATCTCAATGTGATTGTTTGTAGATTTCGTGCGAGTTTATGACTATGTATCAAATCGTTTATGTAATATTCTCCTTTGTATGTAAATAGTACCATATACAAAATCTTCGTTTGATTTTTTTTCAATCCCGTAGTATCGTGCGGGCATTCTTTGCTAGTCTTTGCTAATAGGAACGGACAGAAGTATACTTTGGGTCTCAAGCTTCATAAAAATTTGGATAAATTACATAAAATTACTTTAACTATTGGACCAACACAGTTTCATACACCATCTTTAAAAAATGTCAATGTCATACCTCATCTTACGAATTTGTTACAATTTCATACATTCTGTCGGTTTCTCTATCAATTCTTTCGTTAAATAATGACTTGACTTGAGACGGGATCAACTTTCAATTCCAACTAAATTAAAAAATAAACTAAATATTAAAAATAAAAAATAAATAACCAAACCCACGTCCAAATCGCCTCCCTTCCTTCCTCCTGCAACTCCTTTCATTTCTTCCTCCATCTCCACCTCCCTCCCATGGAAGTGACCGCAAGATAATTCCGAACCCTAACCCTAATTTAAGAAGATGTATTCAATTGAGATTTTGGGAGATTTGAATGAATTTATAAATCGATGAATTTTTCTAAAATTTAATTAATTTGTAGAAATTCTATGAAAATATTTTATTTAATTTTCTCGAAATCTCAGGAGAAGATGTGAGATTTGTGAACGTTTAAAATGCACAACAAAATCCCTCAAATTCCTTCAAATTTCTTAACTTTTTAAAATTCTTCAAAACAAATTCGCAATTAAATACACCTAAAATGTTATAAAATTTTAGATTATTTAATGACGAAATTTAATGTACATACGTCACATTGGATAGGATTGCTGGGGGTTCAAAATCGCTTGGTGATTAGTACTTAATCGGCCACACTGCTTATTATTTAACCTCAATTGTTGTCATATGGGTTTCTTTCTCTGGTATGTTTGGAGATTGCAATTTGCATGAACACTTCAATTTCTTGGTTACTTCGTTAATTTCTTGCAATTTCCAATTTGCCACATGTGTTTTTTTGGATTCGATTCTTTATTTAATTGTTTTGTTTGTCTTTGGAATTATTGCAATTTTCAGAGAAGCCGGATCTGATTGCGTCTGCAATAACATCAGAGATCAACCGCAATTTTGTTATCAGGAGATTTGGGCAAGATCTGAAGCAGTTCCTCTCTGTATGTTTATTGCTCTGTAGCTCTGTCTTTTCCAATTGATGGTGATCATGTTACATGATGATGATTTAATTGTTTCTCAATTTGCAATTGTTCATAAATAATCGTGGCATATATGAATTGCAACCTACTTCATATGAAAGGGATGATATATCATGTTGCTGACTTGATTGTTTATGTTTTTATGTATTTGCGAATGGTGTTATGATCGATTAGGTGATTTTTTTTTTTTTTTTTTTTTAGAGTGATAACCGGTGGCAAACCATGGTTATACACCCCTTTTGGAAGTCGAGAAGACTCATAGAGGCATTTCAGCTCTCCTGGCCACAAGTTTGGCTTCCATACCAGCAACGGTTTCAAACCCAAAACCTTCAGTTTTTAGTTTGAAGAAATTCGAGCTCAAATTTTGTCAGCACTACATTGGATTGTATTGCACTTGGTTTGATGTTATTTTGGTCGCCAATTCAAAGATAGGAGAAACAAAGAGGATGGCACATATAACTGCCCCTCCCCATTGACCTTCTCAAATTTGGATCACTTAAGCATTGGGTTGTATTCATTCCTCATGTTAACTTTGTTCTGCGGGCTTCCTTCCTATGGCTAACTTAAGCATTTAAGTTATTCTTTTTTCTTTCTTTTTTTTTGAAGATATTTAGCTATTTAAGTTATTCTTTTTTTTTGCCTGATGTTGAACGAGATTTCAAATTCGAATTCTGGTACCTATTATACATGGCCCCACATGGTGTGAAGAGAATGATCATATATGCAAGTCCCCCTCCTTTTGTGGGCCCATAAAGGATGGAAGCTTGTGCGAGTTGCTGCTATAAAATGGGGAGTCTTACTGCTTAAGTCCCCACCCAAGCCCAAGAGAAAAGAAGAAGAAGAAGAAACAAAAATAGAGCCAGTAAGGCTCCCCACCCATCATTCTTTTTTTTTAGTAACATTAATATTTGCATTCGGTTGTTTTTAGTAACATTAATCCTAACATATCTCTAATTAAAATAAATAAAAAATAAAAAAAATTTCCGACTCCCACATTCTCTATCACTCTCTTCCTCTCTCCTTCTATTTCAAAAACAAAAATCACACTTTGTGTGTGCCCATATGCTAGTCTATATTTATATTATTAAGAGAAGAGGGCTTAAGATATAAACTTTTACTCTTTCGTTATAAACTTTTACTCTTTCGTGTTATAAACTTTTACTCTTTCGTGCTTAAGATATAAAATGTATGTTGATGAAAAGGGATGGTGAGAGCAACGGTGGTACGAGATAAAAAAAAAATGGAACGAATAAAAACAAATTCAAGATTCTGAAAAGAATTTAAAATAGTCTTTTATTTTTTGTTTCAGTTTTCAATTTCTTCACCTTGTCTTATATCTTTCTTCTATGTCTACCATCACCATCCTTCCTCGAGTTTGGTGCCTACAACCAAAGATTTGCAGTCTTATAAATATTCTTTTTCACGACTAATTCATCTTTTACCCTTAATTTTGACGAAATTTAAAATTATCCTATATTTCTGCAATTAAAATTTAAAAATTATCCAGTACAATCTAATCTTGCGTACCAAAAACGATTATGCGTTTCTTTGACAAAGTCCATTTGACGCCAGGTGAAATCCTGATGCTATATTGTGTGGTGGTTTTGATCACTCTCGATTGCCTCGTAATTGAGTGGAGGGCAATATCGTTATGAGATTAGAAGGAATATATGCTGTAAGGAGTTGACGTGACAAGCAAGAAATTTAGTGAGTGGTGCTAAATCATCAAGATTAAAAGTTGACAAACTGAGACGAATCCCAAAAACACATTTAATTTTCAGATAACAAATCTTCATAATCTAAATCCACCATAATTACCAGGAACAAAACACAAATCACAAGGTGCTACAACCATACGGTACACGACCGAAAATTAACCCCATCATTCGATCTACAACTAAAACGATATGTATACAACAGGCTACAAACAAAGGTGTCATCTAGGTGTATCTAACCAGACTCAAAAACAGAAGGGGGAGGAGGAGGAGGAGGAGGAGGAGGAGGGGGTGGAAGGGAAGGGAGGGTAAGTCCTAACTGAAGGCGGCTGTGCAACTACAATTTTTGAACAATGCCTCATTCGTCCTTAATTTTTGGCAGACCCGATAACATTTCAATCCTTCGTTACAGATTGGTTGACCTCTGATGTACTATCTTTCTGGCTTGGCGAAGGCACAGATCCTCCTATTTTCAACTCCCCACTTTGTTGTTGCTGCTGCTGTTGCTGTTGCTGATGCTGCTGCTGCATCTGTTGCTGCTGAAGTTGATGGAGCTGATGCTGCTGAAACTGGTGCTGCTGCTTCTGAGAATGAATCTGGAGCTGTTGAAACTGCTGTGCGGTTAGAAGAGTGTGCATTGCTTGATTGTTTGGATAGAACTGCTGCTGACCCGCCCCGCCAAAAGAAGTGTAGTTCATCATAGGTCCACCATTTGGCATAGCTTGGCCAGTCATAACTTTCAGATGCTGAATTTCTTCTTTCAGTGCATCGTTTAATGCTACAAGACAAATAAAAACAGTAATGTTTCGGCAAGTCAATTTCATTCACATAAGGATCAAGAACCAGAAGTTACACGGAATCCGATCAGCAAGAAAACCTAAATTATAGTATTGTTCTGATACTACACAAACAAGATGCTACAGTCTAATTTGAGCAAAACTTCTACATCGGAATGCTAATTGGCTCTAAGAATGAAACATCCAATACGATGGCCAGTCCACTTCAGGTTAGCCAGCATGTTGTTTATGGCTACTACAACATTGAAAATGGGCATAAATTCAAGGAAAATCTTTCTTGCCCATATCGGTGGGGGAGGAATACCCAGCACCGCTTTGATTAGTCACAGGAAACTAGATCCAATGACTGTACACAGGCTATGAATTAGAAGCAAATAAAGAGACTACGAACAAAAATCTACTCATTTGATAGACAAGCAGTAGAATGGTCAAGGCAAGTCTACATTTACAGCTCAGTAATAAAAGCCAAAAACACATAAACCTCTCCGACTAAACATTCATCATAAAGATGCCAACTCATGCAATATAAATTTAAAAACACTAATTTAGTACATGATTTAGTACCTTCTGGATAAGTTGAAGAAACAATCAAATCAAATCATAAACTAATTTAGCACATAATTTAGTACCATCTGGATAATTTGAATAATCAATCAAATCATGAACTCATTGTGCAATAGGAAATGCCAAGGAACCAAAGTTCTTTTGCCGAATCTTAAAACGTAGACTACAATAAATTAGGTATTTGGTAAAAGTACATGTAGCAATAAGTCATCATCAACCAAAATCAGAATTAGCAACCAATTTTAATTCTGAGTTAGCAACAGGAAACAATGTCTGCCAACCTAACTTATGGCATCTTGGATTCTAATCTAACAAAAAATCAATTATATGTATGCTAGCATCTACTTATTGGATCGTCCAATATGTACAACATTATTGTGTGTTAGCGTGCTTGTATCATGCTTAATTCTTCCTTTCAGCCAATGACCACAGACAATTTAATAAAATTAAGGTATGTAGCTTTTCTTGTTTCTATACATCAATATTACATGAAAATTAATTCTAATCATGAAAGGAAAAGGGGGCTCACCATCTTGCAAGTGAACCTGTTGCTCCATTGTTTGCAAACGCAGTTTCAGTTCACTGTTCTCAGCAGTCAGACCATTTGTATCTCTCTGCTCATAAAGAAATCCATAAGAATAATCACTTATATCCTCATTATGTAAGCTATATCAAACAGTCATGTGAGTAGTGAAGTGGAAACGAAGGGAATCATAGGCTAAGACATTCATCTAATCAGTCCAATAAAGAGAACCTGGTCTAATAAAGGAATGGGTTAAGCCAATGAAATTTACCTGCAAGAGAGTCAATTGAGCAGACAAGGATGTTGCTTCTGTTTGCAACGTCTGGACTTTCTGTTCAAGCTCAGCAATATATCGCATTTTCCTTTCTTTTGACCTTGCAGCTGACTGCCTATTTGCCCAGATCCTAATGCATGTCAACCAAAGGTAAAATATTAAGCATAATAGTTGAAGCAACGTGCAAAACAAGGAGACAACAAACGCTTTTATTTTCATTTAAGAAGGGAAAATGAAGAAGGGCAAAAACTAGAAAGCACCAAAGAAAATCAGATCCACTTCAAGGGTAACATGATGTCACATGGGTATTAATAGAAAGAAAAAAAAATGAAAAAGGAAAAGAAATCAAGCCAAGCCCATCCATACCACCCCTCTACACATGATTTCTAGAAAGAACAACTCAAATTGCCCTAAAAATCAGCCTGTATGAAGAGACAGAATCATAAGGGCATGCTTCTAGATATAAACCAGACAATATGATGAGCTGCAGTCATCAATAATCTTACTCTTGGGTAACATGAGTATAAAAAATGACCATAAAATTTTCATCCAGACGGTTTTCAAAGAAAGTGTAATAGATATTGAATGATACTGCTACACGAACTATGTTCCACAACCACTTGTGAAAATGGTCTAAACAAACATATTTCTATTGAACTCCATTGAAGTATGACCAGTTCGAACAACAGTGCATCTCCAGGCCCCAATTAATTTATTGTAGTCCAATTGGGGGAGCAAATGACCGTTATGTAACAAATGAGCAACACAGAATCCTGGCACATTGTAACTTGAAAGCAACTTAACATTTAAAAAAAATAAAAACAAGGTATAAGTCATTTAGTAAGAGAACTTGGAAATGCATTATCCACTACTTCTGGCTTTAAACCAATGTCAAACAACTCATACATCAAATTATATATGAAAACTCATATGCAATAAGAACAAAGTTATTCACCAGTGAGTCAGTGATATACCACAATAACAACGTTGAATGGATTCTTAAAAAGCTAAGAACTTTGATTGTTAAACATTGATAAAACATTGTATGAACTCAAAACAAAGGGCAGACTATTGTCTGGAATTAGAATTACAAATGCTAATACTTTTATAACACCATAATCCTCAAGCCACACAAACATGTGTATGGGCACATGGAGAATAAACACGTGTCCTTGCATATGAAACACTACTGCCATCAATAAAGGAAAAGTAGCCTCACCAGCAAACTTTAACAAAAAACAATGTTTTTTAAGAGACTGACACTTACGTATTCTAAAATAGTAGGATTCTATAAAATGACTACCAAACCTAGGCTTGAATACATGTTCAAATTACACGTGAAAGCAATAGCAATACAAAGTACTAACAACTCAACTTTGCTACCAAAAAATACTAACAGCTGAATTCCTAGTTAAGAGTAACATGATATATGATTACTCAAGTATTAATACCTCTTTGCACGTTTTGGATCAACCAGGGCGAGCTCTGCAAGCTTAGTAGCTGACAGGGCTTTCTTTGAATCAGCTGCATTGATATCTTCTGAACTGGAGACCAGCATCTCTGGTTTGATGGTTGACGACCCATCCATTGACTGGCTATGTTGGTGCCTAACTCTAGGCCTCTCATTAGAACCGATGGCAATATTCTCTGCAGACGAAGTGGGTGCTCTTGATGATGGTGCTATTGCTGGAGCAGGTGTTGCTGCAGAAGATGATGGCTCCCCGAATTGAAAGGATGATGTAGCAGATGACGAATTGAACTTTTCCATATCAAGGTACATAGAGAACAAGTCTTCCTCCGTGTCATCCGAAAATGAAGGACCATCCGCACCACCCACAACACCAAGGTCACTATCAAAGCTAATATCATCTGGAAGGGTCAAGATTTCCGAATGAGCACGTCTATGGCCCAATTTCCTTGGTGGGTTATCTGGCATTCGGCTAATATCATGGCTAAAGAGACTAGATTCAGCAGACATCCCATGACCAAAATGACCCGAGTCCGCACTAGCACCCGAGGCCAGTGGAGGGAATGGTGATGAAGAGGATGGCTCAGGTTTCACATTGAAAGCAGCTCCGGCCGGCAAGAAACCCGAGTACCTGCCTGATGGGGGTGGGAAACCACCACCATGGGCAGGGGACTTGTCCTTATCCATCTCTATAAGAATCACAAACTAAATTTACCCTTAAAATAACTAAGATACCAAAAATCCCAAGAAATGCCAACTCCTTTACGAGCTGATCAAAATCTAAGCCAAAGTATCCAAATTCAGATCCTCAAACAAGAAAAAGAGCCAATTGAGATATGAAACAACACGAACATACTCCCTCCAATCAAAAAAGTAAAAGTTGCATAAATTACAAACCCCAGGAAACAGAGATCTGACAGCGACAAGTGCAAAATAAATACAAGAGCTTGAGCTTCAAAAGGAAATTAAGCAAACACGTACACGACCATCAGCACGAAAAAAACCCTAGAAACCATCGCAGAGCAAAGCACAGCAGCTGAACATGGTAAATTTCCGTGAAAATATGGGAATTTTCCCGGAAAAATAGTACATGGGACTCGGAATTGTTCTTACAGAGGCAGATCTTCGGATTGGGAGCTGGAAAGCGAGAGAACCAATCACGCAGCTTTTGAAGAAAGCGAAATTCGAATGAGAGCAGTCACATGGCACAGAGAGATAGAGATCTTATGGCTTGTTTAATAATTGTTGAGAATAAGTTTGGAAATGGAAGAAATATAGAATAAGACTACCGTTGGAATGTTTATTAAAAAATTTATGAATCCGGGTAAGAAAAATATTAATGTGATTATTACTTAAGGAAAACTAATGAATATGTTTGAAAACTTTGAGTTTTAACGGTAAAGATAAAATAAAAGTTAAAATAAATAGTATAATAATTGATTTTTTAATGTAAAAATATGATTTTTCGTTAAAATAAACAGTATCAAAAACTTTTCATTAAAATTTCCTTATTAATTTACATAAATTGTTTACAAGATGTTCATTAATCACATAAATAGGATATACTTTTTTGACATGTGCTTACGTTTCTACCAATTGATTTTTATATGTTAAATTAAAGTTTATTTATGAATTTTTAACGAAAAATTATGAAATTTAAGTTTTTTATTTAAATATTTTTTTGTAAAAAAAATATCAAAAATAAATTGAAAGTCAACCCTGAACCAGGTTTTTCGTGTTTGTTATTTTTTTCCTAAAGTTTTAAATTTTAAAATTATTAAAAACTATAAGGTGTCGAGTTGCTTTAACTTTTTTTTTTTTTTAATTAATGTGTGATTTTGTTTAAAATTAATAAAAAGTTTCAATATTAACAACATATCAATAATATTTATGTTAATTATAAAAAACTCAATCATATATTATGATACTTAAATGCATTTATACAAACAAAAATTTCTCATAGTTTTTATATTTTAGAATAAGGCAATACAAATCAATGCAGTGTTTGTTTCCTTATTTCACTGCAATGCAGTGTCCATTTTTTTTTTTTAATTGAGATGATTCCTCCAGGTAACAGAGGGCAAGAGAGAGTGATAAAATATATATGTCCTAACTATTTATAGGATTCATATCCCAAAATCAGTTCCTTGGGGATCCAACAAACCTCTCCGCCTTCCTTTGTGACAACCCGTTCCAAATTTTACGTTTTTATTTTATTTTAAAAGCGTGAATTTACGAAATTGCCCTAGAGGCAAGGACTTTGACTTCCGTTGACCATCGACTTGAAAGATGTGGGACTTATTCTTTTAGCATATCCTCGTAGTACTCATTGGTACGAACTTATAGGCGAAAGCCGTTTGCGAGTCCGAATTATAACGGTATAGTTACGGACGTTCGAAATTGGTTATTCAAGGTTAGTGTTTATTTAAATTAAATCCCCACTTTGTGGGGGAGGCCCAATCAGAAATGGAGGGAGAAAAGAAAAAAAAAAAAAAAAAAAAAAAAAGGAGGGGAAATGGGTTTTCGTCCACCCGCACCCATCGCGGGTGCCCATATTCCAAGGCCGATTCCGGCCAACTCCGGTGGAGTTTTTCGATGCCACCACCACCATCTTGAAGCTCTCATTCCCCTCTACAAAACCCACCCAAGAACACCTTGATTAACCATGGGATGTGGAGGTTTGAGGCCACGAAAGTTGACGAAAATCAATGGTGCTCCGGCCACCCTTTTCGATTTTCCGGCAAATCGGCAAAGCAATGGCCGATGCCACCACTTGGGCTTTGTAGCCCATCATCCCAGGAGCAAAACCCAACCAACCTTGACCCCGTTGGACCACCGTAGACGACGAATCGACGTCGGGAAGTTTTAGGCACCCGCCGGCTTCGTGGGCAAAATTGACCATCTTCCGTCAACTTTTGGACTTCGTGGCAGGTATGAAAGTTGCTCCACTCACTGAGATCTTCATTTCTGTGAAGTTTGAGAATTTTTGGAAATAGTTAGATTTTCCGGCGAGCCGGGGCGGCCGACCGCCACCCGCGGCGGCGCATGCGGCGGCGCGTGGCCAGTGAGCCGCCAATGCTATTTTTAGGCTATGTCGAATGTTTTGAATTCAGTTTTGTCGTTTGAATGACGTAGGTTGATCGTTGGAACCTAAATTCGTTATGATACGTTACTTGATAAAAATGTGAATCGATGATCCGACCGTTGGATCGTCACCAAAATTGGATACATTATAATAAGTAATATTTAAAGATTATAGGAATTTACGGATCGGGAATCCGACTTACGGATCTTCCTGAATTGGATTTGTAAGTTAGTAAAATAAATGTTCACGGCCACCTGTTTTAGGCAATTGGCGGAGATCTGACCGTTGGATCGTAATGAAATTTTAATATGTTATTCTAGAAACATATTGTGGATCGTTGGGAGTTGCGGATTGGAAATCTGATATGCGGATCTTCCAAGTCAAGTTATATAGGGTTGTAAACCCTACCGTTGATCTTTGATCGACGGTTGACTTGTGGTCAATTGGTATCAAACTATTTTAGAATGTCGTTGAGGTTGTGTTTTATGTGAATTACGTATTCTTCAGATAAGAGTTCTGAGATGTGATTTGATAATTGGCCACAGAGACCGATCATTCAGGACGCCTCGATGCGTGCGCTAGAGAAGTATAGCGTGGACTCCAGGTGAGTGGATCTTTTCCTTTTTATTGTGCATATTATTGAGAGTTCTATCGACACTTTTAAATTGATTAGGTATATTACCTTCATATAATTATTGTGAATGCTTGAAGTACCTATATGAACTACGAATGGCTTGATCCCTATTTAGGGTACGTAGGCAGTCCAACGAGACGTTAGATGCAGCCATAAAATATTTGAGACAAAAGCCTTATTTGGGAAATTGAGTAATGCAAAGGAAATTGGTAAAGGCAAGTTTTAGTTTTGTGAATTAGTTAGTTAATTAGTGTTAATTGGGTTGTTATGGATAATTATCCCTGAAAATAAGTAGTTTGGGTGTAGGGCGTTATTGATTGTACACTTCTCACTGTATTGTGTATAATTGAAAATGCTACGACATGGTTGAGTATTAGATTGCATCATGGTATATCCATATGTATATTACTTGCATATAATTATTGGGAATGCTTTCAAGTGCAAAGGTGGACGCAGGACACCCAGGTAAGCTTCAGGTGAGTACATGTTGATGTTAGTGATGGTAGTGAGTACGTTTGTGTTGAGATATAGTATAGCTCATAAACCTGCACCCCGGTGTTAGTGCTCCCGCCCGTGGCCAGGGCACAGTCCTTCACGTGATGTTCACCTCCCGTACCTTACGCTCACCTTGGATTCAAGGTAGGTGCACAGTCCTGTCGTACAGACCACTTTAGGTGGTTCCGACTCGTAGGTGACCCGCGATTATTCGCCCAGTCATCACGTGATCGTAGCACTTATTTACACCCAGTCCTGTCGTACAGACCACTTTAGCTGGTTCCGACTCGTGTGCAGGTATACTTATTGAGCTATTGGCTAGCCAGGATTGATGAGATATGGATAAGTCGTACAGGTCACTATAGGTGACTCCGACTTATATGCTAGCCAGGATTGATGAGATATGGATACGTCGTACAGGTCACTATAGGTGACTCCGACTTATATGCTAGCCAGGATTGATGAGATATGGATAGGTCGTACAGGTCACTATAGGTGACTCCGACTTATATGCTAGCCAGGATTGATGAGATATGGATAGGTCGTACAGGTCACTATAGGTGACTCCGACTTATATGCTAGCCAGGATTGATGAGATATGGATAAGTCGTACAGGTCACTAGAGGTGACTCCGACTTATATGCTAGCCAGGATTGATGAGATATGGATAAGTCGTACAGGTCACTATAGGTGACTCCGACTTATATGCTAGCCAGGATTGATGAGATATGGATAAGTCGTACAGGTCACTAGAGGTGACTCCGACTTATATGCTAGCCATGATTGATGAGATACGGATAAGTTGTACATGTCATTTTAGATGACTCTGACTGATATATCACTTTGTATTGATTTAGTTCATTTGGCCTACTTATTAATGTATGGTGGAGTTAATGGCAAACCGTGGTTTTGGTCATTTCTGAGTATGGTTTGGATATAATACATATGTTGTACTGTCTTATGGAAAATGATACGGGTTTTACATTTAGGGGCATTACTTTTAGAGAGGTAATAACTTTGGGAAGCTTGGTTTTATTGCTTACTCACACCTTCTGTTTGGTGCCCTCCAGGTTTTAGCTGCTGAGTTTGTATCGACAAGAATCTTAGGCGAATCTTAGTATTGATGGATATTTTTGAGGGTATGATTCTTACCCATACTACTGTACCTTACTTATGCTCTGACATCGCGTGTGAAATGGGTTCGCTCCCACTCGTAGCGCACTCTGGTACTTAGACACTTTTAGATTCAAATTTATTCACTTTTTGTACACTATCACATTTTATGGCTTCGTCACCTTCCAGGTGTCGGCCAGCACAGCTCGATTCAGGGTCCAAGTGGACTTTCTGGGTCGGGGTGTGTCATCCTTTCTTCCCCCTCAACTCATCTTTCTCCCTCGCACTGCCACACCTCACTGTTGTTAACAAACCCAAACTTCAATTGCAGGTCATCTGTGCTCTAAGTCTGATTTTTTTTTTTTTACTCTCTCCTACTGTGTTAGCTTTTTTATTTGTCCCGTCTTTCTTCTTCTTCATCTTTGAGATTTCTCTCTCAACTAGAACTTTGTTTCTCTCTTTATAATTCTTCCATAGTTATGAAATATATATCTGCAACCAAAAGACATCGGTTTGCAGGGCCCCTCTCTTTGTTGTTTTGTTAATATTGGTTGAGATTTTAGGATCGAGGGACCTGCAATTGAGGGATGCAACGATGTTAAGGCTGTTTTTAGGAAGGGCAAAGTGAGGGACTTGCATGGTGATTGTGGGTTGTGGTGGTGTTGGGGCTGATTTTGAAGTGGGGTTGAATTTGATTTGGAATTTAGCGGGCTGTTGGTTCAAGGTTGAGAGCTTCGAATGAGCGAGAAAGAGGAGAGTTGAAAGGAAGAGAGGGAAAAGCAGAGATTTTGGCCATTGGATTTGTATCAAAGATGAAATCCATCAATTTGGAAGATCCCCACAAAATTAATCCATAGAAGATTTAAACCCTATTTGTAATAGTTTAAAACCCATATGACATTCATAGATAAGGAAAGAGGGAGAAGGATAGAAAAGTCAACTTCTAACTCTTTATAATAGCTTAAAGCTTATGTGGCATTCATTATTGACCTATATCTAATCAATAAAAACATATCATTGATTAAGTCCAAAACAAAAATATATCATTGATATATGACTTAATAGTAAAACTTTTATTGACTCTTGGCCAAATTACCTCTATTTAATTATGTTTTTAATTCTTTAACGAATTTATATTTTTTTTTATGCCAAGAAATTTATAATTTGTTGTAAATATTAAAAATAAACTTTTATATTAGTTTTTGGTCCACGTGGTCCAAATTGACCACGACGTCAACACAAATATAAGACCTACATTTGCCATCTCATAATTTAACATTTAGAAAAACAGATCTTTTAACAGAGTGGACTATGTCTAACTATTCACTATATAGACCTAAACAGGCACATATTCGCCCCGTCTGCATTAAAGTAGGCCCATATATTTATAAGAGAGTTTTAATAAAAAACTCGCGGTACTGTTCACTTTAACGAAAAACTACATTTTTATACTAAAAAGTCAATCATGGTAGTATTCATTTTACCCTTTATTTTGTCTTTATCGTTAAAATTCGAAGTTTTTAATTTTTTTTATTAGTTTTCCTTAAATATAAATCTAAGAAAACAAATGTTTGGGTCGACATATATAAACAAACTTTTATGGGGTCGAAAACATAAATAATATAAAGATTCTGGCAAGAGAGTAAATAATAAAACTATAGGCGCGTTATAAGATAGACCTAAAAGGCAGAAGGAAAAGTATGCACTGACTCCCGGCATTCAGTCTGCAGCAGTGTTGCTCTCTCCGTTTGCGCTTTCGTCTCCGTTCCTGCCTCTCGATCCCCCTCTCTCCTCTTTCCGGTATCTCTTTCTGTCTATCTCTCTCTCTCTCTCTTGTTATTAGGGTTTGATTCGTTTCTCCTTCTCTATCGATAGATCTCTCTTTGTCTGTTTTGCTCTTTTTTTTTTTTCTTCAGAGTGGTTTTATTTTTTGTTCTCTCAATTCAGATTTCCTTCTCTCTTACCCACGGTACTGGGTAGGTAACGGATTTGAGCATCGATGATTGTTTGATGGGATTGTTATCAAAAGTTGATTCTGTTTTTGTCCTTCTTTGGTTTTGCGAGCTAGGGCCTTTCGATATTTTAATTTGGGATTTCAATTTTATTGCTTTTTCGCATATATGATTATGGTTATGGTTTTTCTAGCGAATTCTGATTATTTTACGATCTGGGTTTAATGATTTTAGATGGGGATCAAGCATAATACGTGTGTAGAGGTTCTTCTTTTAATTGCTATGTGTGTAGCAGCTTTGTTCAGTTAGATATCTAATTGTTGATTATCAGTTAGGGTTTTGAGGAATCAAATATCAATTCTTTGTGGGTTTGAAGAGTTGTGTTTTTTTGTTTCTAATGAAAGAATAAGAATTTACTTTGTTTTGATGCTTCCTGTGTTTGTTGCTTAGTTTGCAGTTATTTTTTCTTTGGTTTTCATCTACTGATTGGCGTTTGTGTTCTAATATGTTGGAAACAGGTATTTTTTTTGCACCTGATGTCTTTTGATCTCAACCTGAAACTTTCATCAGTTATTAGAGCATTTTGTTTTATGAGCCGAGGCCGGCTGTGGAGGTCGCGGAGGATATTGTTCCGAGACTGTACCTAGCCCTCCTTTTCCCGGGGGGACAGGGGGGAGTGTTGTTTGATAATAGTCTTTGTTCTGTAATCAAGAGTTCAGCTACTTGGTTCTTTCTGTCAGGGATTATTGGTAGGAAGAGGGGTTGTAATCAGGTAGTTGAACTCTAGTTTTTAAATTTGTGATGGGGAAAATGTTTAAGGCTCCTGGGTTTCGGTTTAAACCAACCGATGTTGAACTTCTAAAATACTTTTTGAAGCGGAAGTTGATAGGGAAAAGGCTCCATGTTAAAGTCATCTCAGAGGTTGATGTTTACAAGCATGATCCTTGGGATCTTCCAGGTATTGTTCACATTGCTTTCTCTTCTTTGAATTATTTACCTATCATCTACGTTGTTGTTGAAGTTGTTTTGCTTGTAAGGATCTCCATAGTCTTTCATTCTTTGAATCAAGTGGTTTCTTACTATGTTTTGCTTTTACACTTCAGACAAATCTGGCTGGGATAGTGGAGATCTGAAGTGGTATTTCTTTTGTCCGAGAGAAAAGAAATATGCACGTGGGAATAGAATTCAACGTGCTACTGTGGGTGGTTACTGGAAGACCACTGGAAAGGATAGATCTGTTCTTTGCAGCGGTGCAGTTGTTGGGTGGATAAAAACTTTAATTTTTCATACCGGTCGAGCCCCACAAGGAGATCGAACAGATTGGGTTATGCACGAGTATAGGCTTGAAGATCAGGGCCTGGCTGATAGGGGTGTACCTCTGGTAAGTAATTCACTTCCTCTTTCCATTATTTTTAGTTTTACTGCCTCCTCTCTTTTTCTTTACAACGGAATTTTTGTTCCTTGTAAAATGGAACCAAAGATTATTTGTCTGTGTTCTGTTATTGTAGCAACCAAGTGGAATCTATTTCATGTATCAAAAATTGGATTGACCGTGTTGATATTTGCATTCCTCCATTCTTTGTTATACTGGCAGGTTATATTGATTGACTTTTTTGGTTTTTTTGGATGTTGCAGGACTCATACGTTCTCTGTATGATTTTTCAAAAAGAAGGGCTAGGGCCAAGAAATGGTGCACAATATGGTAAACCTTTTAATGAGGAAGACTGGAGTGATGACGAGGTTGCTGAAGGATCCCAAGATGCAAACACACCTGGCCCATATCTGGGGCTGCCGTGCAGCGAAAATAGTCCAATTGCTACTAATACGCATTCTCTTGAGGATATTGGCATAGGTCCTCCGTCTGGATCATGCATATCTGATATTTTACCGCAGTCTTGCAAAGTTCTTCAACCAGTTTCCAGTAATTATGTTACAATGGAGAAGTCTCATGCTTCCCATGGTGATGACATCCCGCCAACTTTTGATTACTCCAGAGAAGAAAACACTTTCTTTATGAGTGAGAATGGGAAAAGTATGGCTGAAATCCATTCCGAAGCAGTTCCAAATGAAAGCATGCCCGAGCCAAATCATGTGCTGCCGAGCAACTATAATGGTTTCGCTTGTACTAGTGCATTCTTTTCTGAGAGAATAGGCATTGGTCCATCTGAATCACTCATGTCTGATATTGAGCCACCACATTACAATGTTCTTCAACTGGAAACTGGTAATTATGTTACAACAGAGAAGGCTCATATGTCTGATGGTGATATCCTTTCAATGTTTGATTACTTTACTGAAGAAGGCACTCTCTACATGTATGGAAATGATAAAATTGAGACTGGAGGTTGTTTAGAAACAGTCCTGAAGGCAAACATTCCTGAGCCAGGCCAAATGCTTGCGAGCAACTATAATACTTTCATCTCTACTAGTACCCAGCCATCTGAGGTTATAAGTGTTGGTCCTTCATTTCAATCATGCGGACTTGATGTTTTACCACCTTCTTGGGAGGTTCTCCAGCCGGTCTCCTGTAATTATGTTACAATGGAGAAGACTCCTGCTTCTAATGGTGATGACATCCTGCCAATGTTGGATTGCTTTGTAGAAGAAAGCGCTTTTCATGTGAATGAGAATCACAATAATGAGGTGTGTAATTTTTCCACGTGTAGTATAAGCAAATATCATTCCTTATTTAGTGGCTAGGTGTTTGGTTCTTCTGTTATGGGTTTTCTTTTATCCCAGTACCATAGTCTGTTATCACTTCTTTAGATGTGTTTGCCACTTTCATTTTGTCTCTGGGCATATGTTAGTTTTTCTATTTGGTTGTGTGGATCTTGCAACTATTGTTTTTCGTTTATCTGTGAGAAATGTTGAGTGTTCTTATGGTAATCTTATGAAGTGTTGTTCGACTTGGAAGCCTTTTCTTTCCTTTTTCTGTTATTTTTTGTTTGAATTGTGGAATCATTACCAATACATATTTGCAAATGCAGTCAAATAGTTTGTTTCCTTTTTTTTATCTGATGCTTATTTTATATGTTTGGCGATCCTCCTTTTGCTACTGTTTTTCCTTCTTTGTTATCCTCTGCTGACTGATTAGGAGCTTCTTTCTTGCCATGTTTTCTTGATCCTTCTTTCTTTGCTTTCCAACGAGTAATGGTATGCTACTGCTTAACTTAGCCAACAATGGTATATATTGGCAGTTTCAATATACAAATGTCTTTTGAAGCATGAATTTCAAACTCTGATGGCATACTGTTATATACTTTTAGCCTTTTAAATTTTCTTGCATACATGTGTGGATATCTGTTGCTACAAGCATAAGATTTGCACAAGTAGATTTATACGCTCACATTATCTTTTAAGTGTTGTCTTAACTTTTTTTTCATGGGTTTGCTTCTTGCTTGAAGGAACTGGATAATTTCATTGATTTTGGCAACAACGCTCAAGCTATACCTCATCTGAATACAAGCAATATGTATGAAAATTTAGAAGTCTTGGGCAACAGCCTAGACGGATGCAATTTCTCTGGCGGGCATGATGATTCTGTGAATCATTTTTTGGAGCTAGGTGACCTTGACCAACCAATGAATGGTGATAATTCTGTGTAATTTCCTCCAGTGGAAGGGATCTATGGGCTTGAATTTATCAGAGAAGAGGCAGAGGCTCCAGATCTCATATTTGTGAGTGAAGTGGTTCATTGACTTCCTCCATATTATTATTGTCAACAATGATCAATTGTGCTGTGATCTCCCTTTTTATTTGACTCCATATTATCTATGGAAGTAGATTGGTAATTTGATAATAACTGTTTGTTGCAAAACTGAGTGCAGTGGCGTTCTAAAATTCATACAGCCGACTTACTTAGTGAGATAAGGGTTGGTTGTTTTATTGTTGCAAAGACAGGAGTGTAAGTTTTATAATTCAGTATTGTGTTTATCATTTTCTAATATTTTTCTTTTCACTGAATATTTTCCTTATTAAATGAGATTAAAAGTTCGATGAATTAACGAACATTTGACCAAAATTGATAATTGAAGTAAACAAGAAGATCAAAATTAACAAATTTGTAACCACAATGCCTAGAAGAAACAAAATCCTTTATCCAAGACGTGAACCGTACGTTTCGCAATCTATATGCAAAGGCCCCTCATTTCCAGTAGGTAAGAGTGCTTGGTGTCCGAAGTGCTCCATCCTCTTGAACTTACTACGTTTTAAGTTTAAACTCTCTCTACTTTTAGTGTGGATTATAATAGTGATATCGTTTGTAATAAAAATAAAAGAGCTTTTGATTTAGTAGACTATTCCAATTATGCGTTTTTACCTATTTTTCCTCATCTCTTATCACCCCCTTATTAGTCATTCTTCTGTTCATATCTTTCATGTCCTCCTCTGCAAAAAGTGACTTTACCTTGACTTCTGTTACAACTGAATTGGGCTAGTTGTGCAGGCAAACGTAATAGGCAAAATTGTACTATAATAGCTGACGTAATAAGTTGTATACTCAATTGGCTCATGAAAAAATGTGTCATTCTAATGAAATAGGCAAATCAAGTAGGCAAAATTGTAATTCATTATTGTCTTTCACAGTTATTTATTTTTATCTTTTATTTTTGTCTTCTTCTCTTGACATCAAATGCTTTATATAATAGATATGTGGGGTCTAATTTTGCCAACACACGTAGAAATAGGTGATGTTTCCTATTTTGGGGGAGTAGGAAGCGTTTACCTACTCAATTGACTACTCCATTGCAGCCGACGTGGCTCATCAAAAAAAAATTTAGCTACTCATTTGCTTACTCCATTAGAGATGCTAAAATTATCCATTGTTCTTGTACCGTTCTACTCTCCGAGAGTCATAACTTCCTTCTCCAATTCTGTTAAGTCGTGATATCGATGCGTTCTCTTCAATGTACTACTTCTCTTGAGCGTTTCTACTGTGTTAACCCTTCCCTTCTCTTTGACGACGTTGTTGAGAAAGAAACAAGACACGTTCTTAACAAGCACCCCAAGCAAGCTTCCGATACCGGAACCCATCTCCGATGTCTCAATGTCGGTCATCTCCGGCCTATGTGCTGAATTCTTTGTCTGATCAGTGAAATTCTCCGATGGATTTATAATTCTTCGTCTGTGCCTGCAGGATGCCCCCTCTATTTATATAAGAAAAGGCATGGCTGGTTAGCATGTGGGAGCTTTCCTCAAATATATCCAATGGAGACCCGTAGGGAATTGGAGCATTATTGTATAGTCTCTCCAATTAGGGTAAGTTCTTAAGTAAGAGTTTTAAGTAAGGCCGTTTATCACCATCCAAGCAATACTTTGGGCAAGAAGAGTTGAAATAAAGGGTTTATGACAAATATATGAATCTCTACAATCTCATAATTCTCAAAATACTACTTTAATAATTTATTCTTCTTCATAGGGAGATATTTATAAGTTACGAAGGAGCAATACTAGGAAATAAATCAAAACAATCATTTGTCTGCAAGATAAGGAAATCTAGTCCAAATCAAATCAGATCAGATCAAAACTCTAATTAAATCATATAAATTCACTATTTAAATCAAATCCTACAATACTTTCCTTTTTATTTTCCAACAAGAAGCCTATAGTCCAATCAATTATAACGCTCTGGTGGGAAAGAGTACTCAGACGTAGAACTCCAACCACCACTAGTGAATTGCCTCGGTGGTTAAGATCTTTTCTTTGATCACTGTGTTCTATATTCAAACCCTCCTCTTTTCCTAGTGAAATTAAATCAGTAATATCGCTTGTAAAAAAAAAAGAAAAAAAAAAAGGCAACTCTCTTTTTTTCCAAATGAGCCCTTAATATATTGTAGTCTTTACAATTTATGTTTTCTAATACAATTATATAGCTATTTTTAAATATAAATAGACGTTTATTTATATGTTATTTTTTAACAAACGATATTATTTACACTAAAAGGGTGTGGGAGTAGGCTAAGCCACATAATGGGGCTAGCAATAATGTGATTCTAATTTTTACCTTTGGCATGAATCGAACATAAGATCTCTCACTAACAAGTGAAGAGGAATCATTAGACCATAGTACTAAACGGCGACATTTATATATATGTCACATAATAAATTATTTTATAAAAAAATTGAATCAAAATAACAAAAACCCTAGGCCCCGCTGAAAATAAATTTATTTAGAAAATATTACGTTCACCAATTGTGGCAGTGTAGTTTTGGCTGTAATTTGTAGTTTTTTGTTTTTTGCATGTGATGCTTTAGTGTAGCAGTGAAAATCACTTATGTCTATGTACTTTAATGTGTGTTTATTCTCACCCCACTGATTCTCCTCCGTCATAACAACTATTTAATCCACTAACACTATCACTCTACTTGAAAAGGAAACAAAAACAACTCACCTGTTTTTTTCCTTTTTTTGTTTGTTGTGACACCCAAAACAAAGCTACATTGCCAAAATTGGTGAATTTCCTTAATATTGTGACAACCCGTTCCAAATTTTACGTTTTTATTTTATTTTAAAAACGTGAATTTACGAAATTGTCCTAGAGGCAAGGACTTTGACTTCCGTTGACCATCGACTTGAGAGATGTGGAACTTATTCTTTTAGCATATCCTCGTAGTACTCGTTGGTACGAACGTTTAGGCGAAAACCATTTGCGAGTCCAGATTATAACGGTATAGTTACGAACATTCGAAATTGATTATTTAAGGTTTAGTGTTAATTAAATTAAATCCCCACTTTGTGGGGTGAAGCCAAAAATTAGAAATGAAAAAAAAAAAAAAGGGGGGGGGGGGAAGCTCTCGTGGGTTCCATCCGTACACCTCTTCGACTACCCATCTTTCAAGGCCGATTCCGGCCAACCCGGTGGAGTTTTTTGATGCCACCACCACCATCTTGAAGCTCTCATTCCCCTCTACAAAACCCACCCAAGAACCACCTTGATTAACCATGGGATGTGGCGATTTGAGGCAACGAAAGTTGACGAAAATCAATGGTGCTCCGGCCACCCTTTTCGATTTTCCGGCAAATTGGCAAAACGATGGCCGATGCCACCACTTGGGCTTTGTAGCCCATCATCCCAGGAGCAAAACCCAACCAACCTTGACCCCGTTGGAACACCGTAGACGACGAATCGACGTCGGGAAGTTTTAGACACCCGCCGGCTTTGTGGGCAAAATTGACTATCTTCCGTCCACTTTTGGACTTCGTGGTAGGTATGAAAGTTGCTCCACTCACTGAGATCTTCATTTATGTGAAGTTTGAGAATTTTTAGAAATAGTTGGATTTTCCGGCGAGTCGGGACGGCCGACCGCCACCCGCGGCGGCGCGTGGCCAGTGGACCGCCAATGCTATTTTTAGGCTATGTCGAATGTCTTGAATTCAGTTTTGTTATTTGAATGACATAGGTTGATCGTTGGAACCTAAATTCGTTACGATACGTTGCTTGATGAAAATGTGAATCGACGATCCGACCGTTGGATATAATATGTAATATTTAAAGATCATAGGAATTTATAGATCGGGAATCCGATGTACGGATCTTCCCGAATTGAATTTGTAAGTTAGTAAAATAAATGTTCACGTCCACTTGGTTTTGGGTAAATAGCGGAGATCCAACCGTTAGATCGTAATGAAATTTTAATATGTTATTCTAGAAACATATTGTGGATCGTTGGGAGTTGCAGATTGGAAATCTGATATGCGGATCTTCCAAATCGAGCTATACAGGGTTGTAGACCCTATCGTCGATCTTTGATCGACGGTTGACTTTTGGTCAATGGGTCTCAAATTATTCTTGAAGGTCCTTGAGGATATGTTTTATGTAAATTATGTATTCTGTCGGTAAAAACTTTGAGACGTGATTTGATAATTGGTCACAGGCGACGATAGATCGTGATGTCTTGATGTGCGTGCAAGATAATCATAGCATGGACTCCATGTGAGTGGGCATTTTTCTTTCATAGGCATATAATTCATAGTTCCACAAGCACTTCTATAGTGATCTATGTTTGTTACCTACAATTAATCATTTCGAACTACGAATGGCTTGATCCCTGTTTAGGGTATGTAGGCAGTCTAACAAGACGTTAGATGCAGCCATATAATAAATGAGATTAAATAATTGAGACAATAGCCTTGTTTAGTGAATTGAGCAATGTGAGGGACATTGGTGGGAATTGTGAGATTTAGCTTTATGATTTGGTGATTAAATGTTGATCATAAATCAGTGCGTGAAGAATCAAGAAATTAAAGTAAGGAAAGGTAAGTATGATAGTTAATGTAACTAGGGTGTAATTGGGCTTATCAATAATGATTACTCTCAAAAGTAAATAGTTTGGGAGTAGGGTGTTATTGATTGTACATGTTACGCCGTATTATATATATTTTGGGAATATCATGAAATGTTTGGGTTTAGATTGCATCATGGCATATTCATATGGACATTACCTGGACCTGACTATTGTAAATGCTTTGAAGTGCTATATGACGCCGCGGACGCCCAGGTAAGCCTTAGGTGAGTCCATGTTGATGTTAGTGATGTTAGTGATGTTAGTGAGTATGATTGTGTTAAGATATAATATAGCTCATAAACCTGCACCCCGGTGTTAGTGCTCCCGCCCGTGGTCAGGGCACAGTCCTTCACGTGATGTTCACCTCCCGCACCTTACGCTTACCTTGGATCCAAGGTACTCGTAGGTGACCCGCGATTATTCGCACAGTCTTCACGTGATCGTAGCACTTGAGCGTATTTATTTACACCCAGTCTTGTCGTACAGACCACTTTAGGTGGTTCTGACTCGTGTGCAGGTATACTTATTGAGCTATTGGCTAGCTATGATTGATGAGATATGAATAAGTCGTACAGGTCACTATAGGTGACTCCGACTTATATGCTAGCCATGATTGATGATTGATGAGATATTAATAAGTCGTACAAATCACTATAGGTGACTCCGACTTATATGCTAGCCATGATTGATGATTGATGAGATATGGATAAGTTGTACATGTCACTATAGGTGACTCCGACTTATATGCTAGCCATGATTGATGAGATATGGATAAGTTGTACATGTCATATTAGATGACTCCGACTGATATATGATTTTGTATTGATTAAATTCATTTGGCCTACTTATTATTGCATGGTGGAGTTGATGGCAAACCGTGGTTCTGGCCATTTCTGAGTATGGTTTGGATATATGTATATATGTTGTATTGTCTTATGGAAAACAATACAGGTTTTACATTTAGGGGCATTACTTTTAGAGAGGTAATAACTTTGGGAAGCTTGGTTTTATTGCTTACTTACACTCTCTGTTTGGTGCCCTCCAGGATTTAACTGCTGAGTTTGTATCGACAAGGATCTGTGGCGAATCTTAGTATTGATGGATATTTCTGAGGGTATGATTCTTACCCACACTCCTGTACCTTACTTATGCTCTGACATCGTGCGTGAAATGGGTTCGCTCCCGCTCACAACGCACTCTGGTATTAAAAAATTTTAGGTTCAAATTATTCACATTTTTCTACACTCTATCACATTTTATGGCTTCGTCACCTTCCAGGTGTCGGCCAGCACAGCTCGATTCAGGGTACAAGTGGACTTTCTGGGTCGGGGTGTGTCAAATATGGTAAATGCATTGGAGATTTTATTTTATTTTATTTTATTTTATTGGTGAATTTCCTTATCATCCTTAACAAGTTCCTTCCATATCAATTTTTTTTTCTTTAAAAAGAATTTCATACTGAATATCTAGTCAAATTACAAGAAAATGACAATTATGGTAAATGCAAAAACCATTTCATCCCTATCTCCTCCTTTAATGCGTTTGTACTAATATGGAATAAAACCCCCACACAAGGAATTTACTCCCTCCATTTACCATATTTGTTTGGATTACACTGAACCAGAATAATTACAAAGCCTGCAACTTCTCTAAATTCACTATGACACGTATGAACGACTACATTCAGGTGCTTTTCTCGATGACTAAGGTACACCAACTTTGGTGTTTGTTTTCTTATTATAACATGGATTTTTTTTGTTTTGGTCCATATATGTTTTAGTTTTTTTCTATGCCCATTTTATTCCTACATTGCCATAATTGGTAAATTTCCTTAATATAGTAAATGCGTTGGAGATTTTTTTTTTTTTTTGGTGAATTTCCTTATCATTCATTTCTTTAACAAGTCCCTTCCAGATCAGATTTTTTTTGTCTTTCAAAAGAATTTCATACTTAATATTTAGTCAAATTGCAAGAAAATGACAATTATGGTAAATGCAAAAATAAATGGGAAATGTTATTGGCACTTCAAAAATCTCATTCTACACTCCTCTTAAATGTATTTTTCTTTTTAAATATAGAAAGTTTGGAGTGTAGAATGAGTTTTTTGGAGTGTCAATAACAATTCCCAAATAAACAAATATAATTCTTTTTTTCCCATTTCATCCCTATCTCTTCCTTTAATGTGTTTGTACTAATATGGAATAAAACCCACACAAGAATTTACACCCTCCATTTACCATATATTTGTTTGGATACACTGAACCAGAATAATTAGAAAGTTTGTAACTTCTCTAAATTCACTATATAAAACAAAACAAAACCCCCATCCATATATCACTGACTGGACAAACAAACGAGAAAGGACTCCCCATGAAACAAATAGCTATGGACTTCCACCTACCGTCTCTTGTACCTTTTGTGGTAGCATCATTAGCCTTTTCATTGTTCCTCTACTCTATATTTTTTAAGTCAAGAAAAGCAGTCAGAAAACTACCACCGCAAGCCGGAGGTGCGTGGCCGATAATCGGTCACCTACCCTTGTTAGTACGTTCGTCTGAGCCACTACATGTGGTGATAGCTCAATTGGCGGACACATACGGACCGATCTTCACTTTCATGTTCGGAGTGAAGAGAACCCTAGTTTTGAGCAGCTCGGAAATGGCGAAAGAATGCCTAAAGACCTACGACAAAGTGTTTGCTAGCCGTGTAAGCTCTTTAGCCTCAGAAATCTTGGGCTACAACTATGCCTTCTTTCCTTTCAGCTCTTACGGCTACTACTTTAGTCATGTACAGAAGATGGTCATGGCGGAGGTCTTATCCCCCCACCGCGTCGAGATGCTCAAACACTTGAGAGAATCTGAAGTGAGTGCATCGATGAAAGAAATATACGATCGGTGGACGAAGAACAACAAGAGTAGTGGTTCCGATAAGGTGGTGGTACTGATGAAAGACTGGTTTGCGGACATAAACCAGAACGTGGTCTTTAGAATGATTATCGGGAAACGAATTTCAGAAGCTACAAATTACACCCATGGAGACTTGATAGGGAGAGAGGTATTCAAGGATTGGCTTCGACTGAATGCTACTTTTGTACTGTCGGATGCGCTTCCGTTCTTGAGGTGGTTGGATTTGGGTGGCCATGAGAAGACCATGAGGAAGGTAGCAAAGGAGGTAGATCAAGTGCTTCAAGGATGGTTAGAAGAGCATAAGCAGAAGAAAAAGAGGACTGTTTCTGGTGGAGTGAAAGGTGATGAGGAGGAGCGTGACTTCATGGATTTGATGCTTTCAGTTCTTGATGATGCTAAAGTTACCAATTCTTTTGAAGCTGACATTATCAACAAAGCTACCTCACTGGTACGTTTGTGCGGTTTAGCATTTAATTCTTTAAATTTTTACATTTATCTCTATTTATGACCATCAGATTGAATAAATGAGTAATGTTATGGAGACATATTTATAACACGTTAGTGTTTATATCATCTTAATATCCTTATGTGTCAACTAATGCATGCAACCAATATCTAATGAGATAAACTTATTAATTGACGTAACATGTATGCATCATTTACAACATCAAATTGTATACAAATGTATTACAAAAAAGTAGTCTCCTCAGCATTTTCCTTATTGAATGCATCTAATAATTCTATCGCCCTTCATCTATAAGCATAGGGTTTCATTTATTAGAAAGTGTGTCAGCAAGTGTGTAAATTTTGTTTGTAAAAATACTATTGTTACTTCTCTTGCAGAGTCTTCTTCTAGCAGGTGTAGATGTGACGACAGGGACATTAACATGGGCACTGTCTCTACTTCTCAACAGCCCTAAAACTCTAAAAAAGGTCCGGGAAGAGATAGACCAAAATATTGGCAGAGAGAGGGCAGTAAAAGAATCAGACGTCGACAACTTGGTCTATCTCCAAGCCGTTATCAAAGAAACGCTCCGTTTATACCCTCCCGGACCAACCTTATTGCCCCATGCATCCAATGAAGATTGCGTTCTAGCCGGCTACCGTATCCCAGCAAACACTCGCGTCCTCGTCAACGTATGGAAGATTCATCGAGACCCGAAGGTCTGGCCCGATCCAAATGAGTTTCAACCTGAACGATTCTTCACAACACACAGCGACATTGATGTTAAAGGTCAGGATTTTGAGTTGATACCGTTTGGCAGTGGAAGAAGAATGTGCGCCGGAATAGCACTTGCCCTCAGGATTATGCCATTGACACTCGCTTCTTTGCTTCATGGATTTGAAATCGCAACTCCGATGGGTGAGCCAGTTGACATGCGTGAGTCGATGGAATTTACCAACCATAGAACCTCCCAACTTGAAGTCCTTCTCACTCCGCGCCTTCCTGCTCAAGTATACGAAGAGTACGGTAAATAAGGCAAATCTGCTTTGCTGGTATTTAGGGACCAGGTTACATGCAGTGATGGTTAGAGTATTCATAAACTCACGGGGGGGCATCACTACGTTTTGCATTAATTTGGTCACCTCTGGAATTATGTTACTAAATCATGTTTAAGTATTTGTTTTAAGGGGCTTCTAGATCTTAATAAATAAAAAAACCTTGTGCTACTGTTAGATCTAATTCAGGTGCTTTTCTTGATGACTAAGGTGCACAAACTTTGGCTTTTGTTTTCTTATTATAACATGGATTTTTTGTTTTTTTTTTGGTCCATATATGTTTTGGTTTTTTTCTATGCCCATTTTATCCCTACATTGCCATAATTGGTAAATTTCCTTAATATAGTAAATGCGTTGGAGATTTTTTTTTATTTTTTTATTTTTTGGTGAATTTCCTTATCATTCATTTCTTTAACAAGTTCCTTCCAGATCAGATTTTTTTTTTCTTTAAAAAGAATTTCATACTGAATATCTAGTCAAATTGCAAGAAAATGACAATTATGGCAAATGCAAAAATAAACCAGAAGTGTTATTGGCACTCTAAAAATCTTATTTTACACTTTTCGCAAGTGTATTTTTCTTTTTAAATATAAAAAGTTTAGAGTGTGGAATGAGATTTTTGGAGTGATAATAACAATTCTCAAATAAACAAATATAATTCCTTTTTTCCTATTTCATCCCTATCTCTTCCTTTAATGTGTTTGTACTAATATGGAATAAAACCCACACAAGGAATTTACACCATCCATTTACCGTATTTGTTTGGATACACTGAACCAGAATAATTAGAAAGTCTGTAACTTCTCTAAAATCACTATATAAAACAAAACAAAACCCCCATCCATATATCAATGACTAGACAAACAAGCTAGAAAGGACTCCCCATTAAACAAATAGCTATGGACTTCCACCGACCATCTCTTGTTCCTTTTGTGGTAGCATCATTGGCCTTTTCATTAATGTTCCTCTACTCTATATTTTTTAAGTCAAGAAGAGCAGTCAGAAAACTACAACCACAAGCCGGAGGTGCATGGCGGATAATCGGTCACATACCCTTATTATTACGTTCATCTGAATCACTACATTTGGTGTTAGCTCAATTGGTGGACACGTATGGACCGATCTTCACTTTTATGCTCGGAGTGAAGAGAACCCTAGTTTTGAGCAGCTCAGAAATGGCGAAAGAGTCTACGACAAAGTGTTTGCTAGCCGTGTAAGCTCTTTAGCCTCAGAAATTTTAGGCTATAACTATGCCTACTTTCCTTTCAGCTCTTAGGCTACTACTTTAGTCATGTACAAAAGATGGTCATGGCTGAGCTCTTATCGCCCCACTGCGTCGAGATGCTCAAACACTTCAGAGAATCTGAAGTGAGTGCATCGATGAAAGAAATATACAACCGGTGGACGAAGAACAAGAAGAGTGGTGGTTCTGGTAACGTGGTGGTAGAGATGAAAGACTGGCTTGCGGACATAAACGAGAACGTGATATTTAGAACGATTATCGGGAAACGAATTTCAGAAGCTACAAATTACACCCACGGAGACTTGATAGGGAGAAAGATATTCAAAGATTGGCTTCGAACGAATGAGACTTTTGTGGTATCGGACGCGCTTCCGTTCTTGAGATGGTTGGATTTGGGTGGCCATGAGAAGACCATGAGGAAGGTAGCAAAGGAGGTAGATCAAGTGGTTCAATGATGGTTAGAAGAGCATAAGCAGAAGAAAAAGAGGAATATTTCTAGTGGAGTGAAAGGTAATGAGGGGGAGCGTGACTTCATGGATTTGATGCTTTCAGTTCTTGATGATGCTAAAGTTACCAATTCTTATGAAGCTGACATTATCAACAAAGCTACCTCACTGGTACGTATGTGCAATTTAGCATTAATTGTTTAAATTTTCATTTTTGTTTTCTTCCACTACACACCGAATTTATATTTCTGACCAAATCAAATAGATATGACTAATGAATAGTTTTGAATTGAATGGTGTTATGAAGAGAAGAATGGTGTGTGGTTATTATTTCTTGTTTGTTAATGGGGTCGGCTTTTAGTCAAAGTTTGTTTGATTTAGTTTATTTACACAAGTTAGTTTCATATGAAACAATTAGTTTAGACAATAAGAAATTAACTCTTAACTATAATACTTTATACAGTATATAGCTTTATGAGAGAATACTCTTTAAAGATGACCACGTCAATTAATAAAGTTATATACGGTATAAATTCATTAATTAACGTGACATGTACACAGTACACGTCATTAATCCAACAAATTCTATTTCCTTTTATTGATAAGTACACAGGATTCATTTGTTAGAAAGTGCGTTAGCAAGGTGTAGATGTGATGACAGTGGCATTATCATAGAAACTCCAAGCCCTAAAACCCTAAAAAGGTCCAGGAAGAGATAGACCAAAATATTAGCAGAGAGAGGGCAGTAAAAGAATTAGTCGTCGTCAACCTGGTCTATCTCCAAGCCGTTATCAAAGAAACTCTCCGTTTATACCCTTCCGGACCAACCTTATTGCCCTATGCATCGACAGAAGATTGCTTCATAGCCGGCTACCATATCCCAGCAAAGACTCGCGTTCTCGTCAACGTTTGGAAGATTCATCGAGACCCAAATGTCTGGCCCGATCCCAATGAGTTTCGACCGGAATGATTTTTCACAACACACAGCGACATTGATGTCAAAGGTCAGAATTTTGAACTGATACCATTTGGCAGTGGAAGAAGAATGTGTGCCGGAATAGCGCTTGCCCTCAGGATTATGGCATTGATCCTCGCTTCTTTGCTTCATGGATTTGAAATTGCAACTCAGATGGGTTAGCCAGTTGACATGCGTGAGTCGATGGAACTTACCAACCATAGAACCTCCCAACTTGAAGTCCTTCTCACTCCGCGCCTTCCTCAGTGCTATGAAGAGTATGGTAAATAAGGCAACTTTGCTATTATTTAGGATAGATTTTTCAATGTGACCGGAAGTGGTACACCCCATGTCACTATACAAATGGTTAGATATGTATGTTAAAAATTTTATAACTTAAAAAATACAAATTCCCACCACTTATATAAAAACACGTGATATACTACATGTGTTCTAGTCACAAGGAAAAATTTCTCATTATTTAGGGCACAGGTTACTTGCAAGTGATGATTTGAGTATTCGTAAACTCGTGGGAGGCATCACTAGGTTTTGCACTAATTTGGTTACCTCTCTTAAGATTTAGTATTATGTTACTAAATCATGTTTAAGTTTTTGTTTGAAGGGGCTTCTAGATCTTAATAAATAAATAAACCTTATGCTGCTATTAGAAAATTTTGTTTTTATAAATAAAAAGACCTTGTGCTGCTATTTAAAAAAAACCATGCATCCTCTGGATCTAAGGCGATTGTGAACTACACTTGTGCTCGTCCTCCGCCCAGACCATTACAGTAATAGACATCGGTGCAATCACAGTATAATGGGTAGATATGATATAAAGATGTCATGCCACATGATTATGCTCACAATTAACATAATAAACATAAAGTGTATGAAAAATCTAGTTGTAAGCAAAACATGGCATGTCACAACAGTTATGCGAAAATAATTATCGAGGAAAACCATATATATATATATATATGTATATAATATTTGTAAAGCAAAAACACCCACTCATTGATATGTCACGAGGTGTAACTACCTGCTTATTCTGCACGCGGTACTCCTTTAGGTATTATTCTCTTATTTGAGAAATTACTACATTAATCATTAAACTAATAATAATTAAAGTAATAAGCCTAATTTCCTCTTAGTTTGCCCAAGAGCGAGATTTAAAATGATTGAAAATTGGTTTGAAGTAGCTCACGCACTTACCACAGCCGCCATGCGTCGAACTTGAGTTTGACTGAGTTGTAGTCGCCGTTAAAATTGACAGAATATACCTTATGTCGTTAATTATATTCTAACGGCATGAGAATATGTCGTCAGAGTTGACGGAATGTTCTCTTTTCTTCTTCGGTCTTCTCACTGTCTGTGAGCCGTAGTTTTGCCAAAAATTTGGATTTTTCGCTGGAAGATTTCAAACAATTAATACAGAGCCGTTCACAACCAATTTTCTCACAAAGGAATCCAATATTGCTCGAAGTTCATAAAGTCTCTAGAAACTACATATCATAGACTCATATTTCAGTTAACCGTAAAATCAAAATGTGATATCAACGATCCGAACCGTTTATTTTCCGTATCCGCTAAAATATCATGTTTTCAAAAAAGAAATCTGAAAAACGAAATCCGGTAAGAAGAATGGACATAAACAACAATTGACCGTTAAATATAAACCTAGATTTATGGATTATGGTGTTGAATTATGGAGTTGACGTTTTCACGAAATTTGTAAAGTTTGTCACTACGAGTAATTGTATTTTTCTTTTTACATTTTTTTACACTTCTACATTAATTATTATGAATTTTTATTTATTTGCACTCAAACAAAAATTACTATTCATGAGGTTTGGATCGTTTTTAAAATCTAAATGACGATGTAACTATCGGCTAAGTGTAGAGGATGCAATCAAAAGCATTTGCACATTCTTTCACATTTTTCACACTTGAACATTAATTATTATGAATTTTTATTTATTTGAACTCCCCTAAAACACTATTCATGAGGGTTTCTAGGGTTTTAAAAATTCAAACAACGATGTACCCATCATCGAGTGTAGTTGTAATCGCGAGCATTTGTATATTTTTTTTTCTTCACATTTTTCACTCTTGTAAATCAATTATTATGAATTTTTAATGTGCTTTGGTATTTCTTACGTGCTTTGAAAATAATGTGACTATTGTAGTATGATTTTTTAGTTTAAAATTATTAAACTAATTGTTTCTTAATGGGTTGAAACAGGTTACTCGCAAGTAAACTTGTTAAGGACTCTGTTATTAACGTGTAATCCGATAGTGACTCGATTAGTTGACGTGTTGATTCAAACCTTGTTATATTCATGTCATTTAGATCGAGTTAACCGGTCATGTAAGAAAGTGAACGATTTAGTGGAATGAGGGAGAGAGGGAGTGAGGCGTGAGAGAGAGATGTGTTAGAGCATCCAGAAAGGGGATGTTAAAATCCTACATGGAATGCCACTATGAAAAGTTGACATTAAAAGTCTTTCAAACCGAAGTGTTATTTGCTTACTGGTTTGAAGGCTTTGTGATTTGGCATCAAACTTGACATCTATGTTAAATTTATTTTAATTCATTTTAATAGTGGGTTCCTTATTCTAGTAACATTTCAACCAAGAAAAATTTTGTTTCAATATTTTTTTAATAGTTAAAACCATTTAAAGCTCTATTTAAATAATAAAACAACATCTGATAATTCAGTTGGATAAATACAAAATTTGACATAAGACTTTAGATTGCCACATTAACCATCAATTGTAATTTGACTCTTTAATTTGACATTTCCTTTGGAGATGACCTTAGAGCACTTCCAATGTAGTAAGCCTCCCCCCAGGCTATAGGCAACTCAATCCCTTAGTGAATAGTAGTTGCATGTAATGAACAGTAATTGTCCAAGTGCATCTCCTCCCCTAAACTGAATAATTCAGACAATTCGTATTAAAAAAAATATATATATTTTATAAAATGATAAAAAATAATTTAATTTTAATTTCGGATAATAATAAAAGATTGGTTGAAAGTATTTGAAAATATTAAAATGTGGTGTAATGTGGAAGATTTATAGGAAAATAATATATTTTTTTTTCAAAATTTTACTGTATTTTAAATTAATTATTGTATTTTTTATTAATTTTTTAATTTTTGCTGACGTCATTATGATGTCAGCATTGCATCACATTAACCAGGCCCTGGGCCTGTCGATTTCTCCCTAGGAGAGAAATTGGGCTCCCTCGGAGCCCAGAACCCACGGTGGAACTCCTCTTAGACCATCTCCAATTGAAGGGTCCAGAGGGCCAGAAAGCCAAAAATAATTCAAAAATTGTCTCCAACTGAGGACCAGGCCAAAGGGCTCGTGGGCCGCACTGGACAAAAAAGGGTCAAAGAGCCAACCGACCAGCCATCTTCAGCCAGCTTGCTGGGCCACTGCTAGCCCACTTTGTCTTTTTTTTTTTTTTTTTTTTTTTTTAATTTCTAATTTTTTTTCTACACCATTTCTCACATATTTTTCATCATTCCATATTATCTTACCTTATTTTATTTTAATTCTTCACATTCCATACTGTAGCCTTTTAGCCCTCGGTTGGAGACGGTTTTTTTGTGACATGGCTAAAATGAGCCCTATGGCCCTTGGTTGGAGATGGTAAGAAATATGGTCATGCACTGTTTATTAAAATATTAATTTCTTGGAGGGTTAGAGTGCTAAAACGAGCCCTCTAGCCCTTCTTCGGTTGGAGATGGTCTTAGTGGGGTGTTATGACTTCTAAAGGGTGTTGTAGAAATGATGACTTCTGAGTGGGTTATTAAAACCCATCATAAATATTAAATTTAATGTCCACCTGCACATTAAACAGTTTTAAATGGGAGTCTCTCTCTTCCTATTATCACTTTTTTACCTTCCCTTCTCTTATATTTTTCTTTTTATCTTTATTCCTATATAAAAAAATCAAAATAAAAATTTAACGTGACTTAATCGTAACTAGTTAAATAAATAAAAAGAGAGAGAGAGAGAGAGAGAGATTAAGGGCGCGTTTACTAATCCGTAATCAAATTGAGAGGAATTGAATTGAAGAGGAATAAAAATGAGGTGGAATCAAAATCAGATTCATTTCGAAGTTGTTTACTAAAACTGTCTGGAATTCGAGTAGAAATAACATTGATCTATATAAACTGTTTACTAATTCACATGAAGTGGAATGAAAACTATTGTGATTACTAAAATAACCCTAGTTAATTAATCTATTTTATATGCTAATTATTTTTTGTAAATCTTTTATCCTTTGTTCTTTTCTTTTTTTTTTAATTTTTTTTTTAATTTTATAGAAGAGAGAACAATTATTATTTTTTATTTTTTAGTTAAACATTTATTATTTTATTTTTGAATTTTTTAAGGAATTCTCATGCTTATCTACTAACCCAAAACCCATTGTCCTCATCTAAATTGGCATTCTCTAGAACCCACGGCTCATAGCCTCACACCGTTCCGACCGTTTCTTCTTCCACGACGTGTGGGCGTCGAAGCCTGCGCCTTTCACATGACCAAGATGTCCAACGATTGTTCTGCATGAAGCCTCTTTAAGGCTGATTCAAGTTCCCAAGGCAGCACAACAAACAAAGCGACTCTCACCACAGACCAAGGCAGTGGTGTACACTGCACGAGGTCAGATTTCAAATTTGAATGTGTGGCAGGTATTTTCATAAAGTAAAGCGTTCGTTATAATTCCGAATAAAGTTCAATATGTGATCACGTATTCTTAAAATCGAGTACTTCTAAAAAATAATCAGATACGAGTCGAAAAGTGAAAAGAAATTTGAGATTCACGTAAAAGATTCACATGACTACTCAAAGCATTTTGATAATTTCATTACTACTAAAAATAAACATTAAATTTCAGAACAAGACGTGAAACATTTCATATCAAATTTTTCTCTAAAGGTTTTTTTAGTCAAAATGTTTCATGAGATTTGCATAACACATCACTTTGGTCTCTGATATTGAAAATCAAAAGAAATAGTTGCTGAGATTATCAATCATCCATTATTTTGGTTATTTCGTTAAAAACACCGTTAAGTGTCTTAGAACTCTTGGCCGGAAGTTTAGGCAATTTTCAAAGTTTTGTAACTTAATCATTTCTTAACCAAATTCGACCCATAATATATCCAAATGAAGATAGGAAAGTGTAGAATAAGATTATACCTATTTGGAAGCCCAATGGTTGCTGGAGATGGCTGAAAAATAACCTGAAATGTGACTGGTCTGCATGAAAATTGAAAAATTCGCCGGAAACTGGGTAAACTTTAAACGTTCATAATTTCTTCAATACTCAACGAAATCAAATGATTCAAAAACGAAAATCATACTTCTCGACAAGACGAAGAGAATGGTACCATTATTGATGGCTAATTCGCCTTGGTTTGGCTGGAAAATGGCTCAAATGTGGCTAACTCGAGACAAAGACAGCCACTTTTGAGCCATTTTCTGGATAAACCACGGCGAGTTAGCTATCAAAAAAGGTATAATTCTCTCCATCTCATTGAGAAGTATGATTGTCATTTTTGAATCACTCGATTTTGTTGAGTATTGAAGAAGTTATGAACGTTTAAAGTTTACCTAGTTTCTCGCGAGTTTTCTAATTTTCTTACGGACCAGTCACGCTATTTTCCGACCATCTCCGGTAACCATTGGCTTCCAAATATGTATAATTTTGTTCTACACTTTCCTATCTTCATTTTGATACATTATGGGTTGAATTTGGTTAAGAAACGATTGAGTTACGAGGCTTTGAAATTGCCCAAACTTCCAGCCTAGAGCTTCGGGACACTTAACGGAGTTTTGAACGGAATGACCAAAATGATGGATGGTGGACAATCTCAGGGACCATTTCTATTGATTTTCAATTTTAGGGACCAAAATAATGTTTTATACAAATTTCAGTGACCATTCTGGTTAAAAAGCCTTCTCTAAATTCACTCTATAAAACAAAACAAACCCCCTTCCATGTATCGCTGATTAAACAAACTAGCCAGCAAAGACACCCCATGAAACAAATAGCTATGGACTTCCACCTACCATCTCTTGTACCTTTTGTGGTAGCATCATTAGCCTTTTCATTGTTCCTCTACTCTATATTTTTTAAGTCAAGAAAAGCAGTCAGAAAACTACCACCGCAAGCCGGAGGTGCGTGGCCGATAATCGGTCACCTACCCTTGTTAGTACGTTCGTCTGAGCCACTACATGTGGTGATAGCTCAATTGGCGGACACATACGGACCGATCTTCACTTTCATGTTCGGAGTGAAGAGAACCCTAGTTTTGAGCAGCTCGGAAATGGCGAAAGAATGCCTAAAGACCTACGACAAAGTGTTTGCTAGCCGTGTAAGCTCTTTAGCCTCAGAAATCTTGGGCTACAACCATGCCTTCTTTCCTTTCAGCTCTTACGGCTACTACTTTAGTCATGTACAGAAGATGGTCATGGCGGAGGTCTTATCCCCCCACCGCGTCGAGATGCTCAAACACTTTAGAGAATCTGAAGTGAGTGCATCGATGAAAGAAATATACTATCGGTGGACGAAGAACAACAAGAGTAGTGGTTCCGATAAGGTGGTGGTACTGATGAAAGACTGGTTTGCGGACATAAACCAGAACGTGGTCTTTAGAATGATTATCGGGAAACGAATTTCAGAAGCTACAAATTACACCCATGGAGACTTGATAGGGAGAGAGGTATTCAAGGATTGGCTTCGACTGAATGCTACTTTTGTACTGTCGGATGCGCTTCCGTTCTTGAGGTGGTTGGATTTGGGTGGCCATAAGAAGACCATGAGGAAGGTAGCAAAGGAGGTAGATCAAGTGCTTCAAGGATGGTTAGAAGAGCATAAGCAGAAGAAAAAGAGGACTGTTTCTGGTGGAGTGAAAGGTGATGAGGAGGAGCGTGACTTCATGGATTTGATGCTTTCAGTTCTTGATGATGCTAAAGTTACCAATTCTTTTGAAGCTGACATTATCAACAAAGCTACCTCACTGGTACGTTTGTGCGGTTTGGCATTTAATTGTTTAAATTTTCACATTCATCTTTATTTATGACCATCAGATTGAATAAATGAGTAATGTTATGGAGACATATTTATAACACATTAGTGTTTATATCATCTTAATATCCTTATGTGTTAACTAATGCATGCAACCAATATCTAATGAGATAAACTTATTAATTGACGTAACATGTATGCATCATTTACAACATCAAATTGTATACAAATGTATTACAAAAAAGTAGTCTCCTCATCATTTTCCTTATTGAATGCATCTAATAATTCTATCGCCCTTCATCTATAAGCATAGGGTTTCATTTATTAGAAAGTGTGTCAGCAAGTGTGAAAATTTTGTTTGTACAAATACTATTGTTACTTCTCTTGCAGAGTCTTCTTCTAGCAGGTGTAGATGTGACGACAGGGACATTAACATGGGCACTGTCTCTACTTCTCAACAGCCCTAAAACTCTAAAAAAGGTCCGGGAAGAGATAGACCAAAATATTGGCAGAGAGAGGGCAGTAAAAGAATCAGACGTCGACAACTTGGTCTATCTCCAAGCCGTTATCAAAGAAACGCTCCGTTTATACCCTCCCGGACCAACCTTATTGCCTCATGCATCCAATGAAGATTGCGTTCTAGCCGGCTACCATATCCCAGCAAACACTCGCGTCCTCGTCAACGTATGGAAGATTCATCGAGACCCGAAGGTCTGGCCCGATCCAAATGAATTTAAACCTGAACGATTCTTCACAACACACAGCTACATTGATGTTAAAGGTCAGGATTTTGAGTTGATACCGTTTGGCAGTGGAAGAAGAATGTGCGCCGGGATAGCACTTGCCCTCAGGATTATGCCATTGACACTCGCTTCTTTGCTTCATGGATTTGAAATCGCAACTCCGGCGGGTGAGCCAGTTGACATGCGTGAGTCGATGGAATTGACCAACCATAGAACCTCCCAACTTGAAGTCCTTCTCACTCCGCGCCTTCCTGCTCAAGTATATGAAGAGTACGGGAAATGAGGCAAATCTGCTTTGCTGGTATGTAGGGCACAGGTTACATGCAAGTGATGGTTAGAGTATTTATAAACTCACGGGGGGCATCACTACGTTTTGCATTAATTTGGTCACCTCTGGAATTATGTTACTAAATCATGTTTAAGTATTTGTTTTAAGGGGCTTCTAGATCTTAATAAATAAAAAACCTTGTGCTACTGTTAGATCTAATTCAGGTGCTTTTCTCGATGACTAAGGTACACCAACTTTGGTGTTTGTTTAATTATTATAACATGGATTTTTTTTGTTTTGTTTTTGTTTTGGTCCATATATGTTTTAGTTTTTTTCTATGCCCATTTTATCCCTAATTGTTTGGTTATGTCATGAATGAATATCGAACTCCTATGGAAAGAGGAATGCTATGGTTCTTCGCTCAAAAAGCTAGCCTCACAAGGTTAGAGAGTTTGGGAGACTCGTTTTCTCCTTGAGCGAGTCTCTGTAGAATTTCTTCTCATGAAAAAATGAAAATAATATATGGAGACATATCTCTTTTTGCACACTTTATTTGTTTATGTACCTCAATATTCTTTTGATTAATTTGTTCAATCCAAATGCCATAAATAAATAAAGATGTAGTGATATCAGTTCCTTACAAATTCAAAAATAATAATAATAATAATAATAATAAAAACGGTATTCAGTTTTATGTAATTTTTTTTTTCTTAAAGGTCCAAAGGGACTAACCATTTTCTTTTGCTTAGCCATTTTCACCCAAAATTCAACAAATTGTTACTCGGAATCAGTAGCCAACAACTTAACTAGAGCCTAGTAACATTGTGAATGGTGGTTAGCTAAACTTGGACAAGCATTAAAATATTAAAAACTTAGCCACTTGGTGAAAAATAAAATGAAATATTTAGGATTAATTAAAGTACTTAGATGTCTTTGAGTTTTACCTAACAAGGATGCATGGTTGGCGATTTAATGAAAACTAGCTTTTTCAGATGCGCCTTGCAAATGCGAGTGACATTTTTACATCATGACACTCTATTCTTGGAAAATAGAGTTTTTTGTTTTTACATTTGTGCATTTGTGCATTTGTGCATTTATGCATGCATAAAGACGTTTTTACTTTAGAAACATTTTGTACGTGTTCTACATGCTTTAGTTTTATATGTCCATAATTTCCCATATCAGGAGAGGAATAAACTAATTTTCATACTTTCATGAGATAGATAAATTGTTAGATTAAAGATCATAAATATAAATTCTATTGCAGAAAGATTCCACACAACAATTACCTTTACCTCATAAGACAACTCTTGCTAATTCCAAGAGATACAAACACAATTGTGGAATTAATTTGATATCTCCTTTTACATTGCTTTGGCATTTAGCTTTTTTTTTTTTTTTTTTTTTTTTTTTTTTTTATCTTTTTGTTGCAAATGGGCTCAAAGCCCAAGCAAAACTGCAAAACAAGGAAGAGCATCAGCCCAAAAGGCTTACACAAATAGCCTAGGTCCTAACAAAAACCCCATAAATATCGTCTAGAATTAAGCCAACGATTGAAGGAGAAGGATCTTCCAACATAACATAGCCAAGTCCAAAGAAAAACTCAACTTTGCCAAACCATTAGCCACCATATAACAAAAAAGCTAAGGAATGCAACTCCTGGCCAGTACATTTGACGAGTGACACTAAAACAGCAGAGTCAAATTCCACAAGAATTCTTCTAGCAACCTTATCCAAAGCCATTTTCAAACTTAAAAAGAGACCCCACGGTTCAACTTCAAGGACTTCTACTCTCATATTAGCTGAAAACCCCCCCAATCCAAGAGCCCTGATGATCTCTAAGTACTCCTCCCAAAGCGATAGCATGATTTTGCCCTCGGCGAGAACCATCAATATTCAATTCCAACCATCCCTCATTTAGATAAACCCAAGCCAACTTTTGAAGAATTTTGCGGGGCTTAGAATGCATGCATTTAGCATATGTTATTGCACTTGTTTTTCGTTCTTTTTTATCGCATACATAATTATAATCATAGTAGAGGAAACAAAATCACACAAAATAAAAACATGAAATCGGAGAAATTATATATATACTAAACGCCTAACTTATCAATTAATTCCCTTTGTGTCCTTTTTACTGTTCATTCGCCAGTGTTCTTCCAATTTTACCCTTCAGTTGCTCTTCAAATCTTGCTTTTTTGGTCTTTTACACAGTAAAATGACGGTTTTGGCCCTCTGCGTCCAATAGATGTCTCTCGACTCCTGCCTCAGAAACACAAGTGGCTCTTCACGAGACTTCTTTCTACAGTAATGATTCTATCACCTGGCATGCTTAGCATAGTGACACGTGTTGAGCGGGACGCGTGTCACTTTACTCATCTCCTCTTTCTCTGCTTTTGCTTTCGCCTTATCGTTGAAAACCAATGCATCTGGTGTCGGTTCGAATATAATTTCAAGCCCAGAAAATGTATGGTTTTCTGGTCTCCAACCGATCTTGAGGAAATGGTATGCTATCGAATCTAATTGACGATTTTTTTGTATGATTGTTTGTTTTTTAGATTGGGATTTGGGATTTGGAATGTTCGGGTTTTGGGATTAATTTGTTTGGTTTTTGTGTGGATACAACTCGGCAACGACAGGTTGATCACATCCTGAGTTTTCCGACTGATTTATTCAATCCTATCGGTTCTGATTTTTTTCCCTCCATAGTTTCTCCAGCACCATCTGCCTTGCTCTCATCACAACTTCTTTCAGTTCCTCAGGTAAAGTTTCCACCTTTTTTTCTTCAGCAAAATAACAAAGGATTCCAAATTTATTGAACAAATTAGTGATTTTCTGTTGAGTTTTTTCTTCAAAATTTTAATTTTAATTTTTTTAATGGGAATAGGTGGAATGGTAAATGTGAGTTTCTCTTACCGTTCTTCAGAGGGAAGAGCTTGAGAGACAGTGGACTCTTCTGCTATTCCTCCCCAATCACTTTTACCAATCTGCACAACCCAAATTGAGAGACGGTGCTCTTCCCTGAGGTATGAAAAAGCTTCGAATTAATTTGAGTTGTGCAGAGGAAGCGAATAATTATTTGAATTCATTAATTTCGCTGGGGTTGTGCATATTTCCTTTGAATTAATTTAGGTTGTGTTTGAGCATTGTACAGGCATGAACGCGGGTAGAGAGTATGAGGATAAAGGAAAGAGAAGATGCTGTGATCATCCAGCTTTATCGATTTGTTAAGGCACTTTTCGTACTTTTTTTCTGTTTAAAATTATATGCTTTTCGTCTTTTGGAAGTATTTCATTAAGGATTTTCCATGAATTTCTGAGAATTCCATTTTATCCAAGCTATGGGCGTTGAAATGTCAGTACCTTTTTATTCAAATTTTTCTTTATTTGAATATTATGTGTTTAGAAGTGTAAATTTGCACAATTGAATTTTAGTAAATTTTTCATACTCTAATTAAAACAAACCAAATTAATTCCCCATTGTGATTTAATATAATTGAATGTTAATAATTTTTCATGCTTTTGTAAAAAATTTCGTCTAAATTTCAGATTTTTGGAGGATCCGTCATTAAACTTATGGGTTTTTTTGATATTTTTATCTGAGATTTAGTATTTTTTTTCTTCTAGATTTTGTAGAGTACTTCGATTAAATTTGTGAGTTTGGTAGTTGTATTTTTTCTGTGCATTTTTAGTGAACTTGGTTGTGGGTTTTGATGTTTGTCTGCAGCAGGGAAAGGGAAGAAGATCGTTCCATGCCCTCCACCAGTTCCAGATTCTCATTGTGCCTGGCCACCTAGCGAACCAAGTGGTCTTTCAGAACCTGCAGGAGATGATCAAAGCGAGATGGTATAGTTTTTTGTATTTTTTGCTATTGCTGTATGTAAATGACCAGATCGAATGCCTTTGAGCTCCTTACAAATTCACTTTCCTGACTTATTTTTCTTATGAAACTCTGTCCAACCATATTTTCTTATATGGTTAAAGTTGGTGGCAGAATTCTTAAGGAGATCTTCCACAAGCAGTAAGCTTAACATTAAAGGATCAATCTTCTTCATTATCTTTATCGGAGCAATACATCTTTAATGCATGTGTACATTAAAGGATCATTCTTTTAATTTTCTCTTTTTCTTTACTGAAAAAATCCCCAATTTGGTTGTTTTTTGTTTGAAAAGAGTAACGGCGTCCAAGTATGATTTGGAGCTAGGAAAAAATCCCTAATTTTCTCTGCTTCTTGAGATCGACATGGCTTCCTCGACTATTTTCACCGAGGTTTCTCGCTTCAAATTGGTATGTTCTATAGCTCCGTTCAAATTCGTATGAAAAAGTAGTGAATTATTTTGTTTGTAGGTTTTTTCAAATGGATTTTTTTGTGTGGGATTTATTTGAATATTTTGGGTTTGTTGGGTTTTGCTGCCTTGACCTTGCTCATGAGTGGTCATGTAAGGTTATTAAAACTTTCTAGATTTTTGGGTTTTGCTGTAATGAATTAAAGATTTGATAAAGACATTATTTATTTTGTGGAATTCCTTTTAAACATTAGAATTTGTTTTGTCTCACATTTGATGATTTGGGTGTTGAGCAGCAATGCTTTGATGATAATCTCTTTATAAAAAGGAGCCATTAGAATATTTGAGGCTAAGCTTAATACTAATCAATGTAGCTTCAAAGTATTTTATTTTCAGTCTTCAAATTAAGACTAAAGATTTAACATCATGCAATATAGTTTCAATTGTTAAAGATAGTAGATTGAGGTTCTTTGAATCATGGTGGTATTGGTTTTTGGCATTGAATTTTAGTTTTGAATGTGACTTTTATGAAAGAGAATAAAACTATCCATTCCCTCATTAATAATTTGTATAAAACTGTAGCATACCATTTTATTTATGTTTGATTACATTGGTTATTATTACTAATAGTTACGTTTTGTGCATATTGTAGCTTTCATTTTAACTTCCCTAAACTTTCTTCGACTTTCCCTTTCTTACAGGGTTTTATTTAAGACAAACTTATACATCCTAACGCAAAGGGAGAGAGTAGGCAAATGCTGGCATTGTTGATATTGTAAGTGAGTTTGAAAATAGGATTTCTAATAGTTTGCTAGCCGTAAAGTTATTTCTTCGTCTCCCATAAGGTTCAACTTTTTATATACACATTCACGCTTTCTCCATTTCTCTTTTCAACTACTGAAGCAAAGAGATATTGTATGTCTACTAAATTCAGAAAATCAATAATGTTTTACACAATTCTTTCAAACGGTTAATTGTTGTGCTATATCAAATTAGTCGCAGAGTTGAAGATAGAAAATTTAATCGTGTCAGTAATTCATGGTGTTCAATTTTCATGCTTTGCCATTCTTATCCACTTTATTACTTCTTTTGATGTAATCTGAATTATATTTTTTTTTCATCTTCATCTGGCACTTCTCTTTGGAAAGAAACATGTTTGGTATTCAATCCACCATTTTAATGGGAAAGAGGAAGTTCCCCGTCACATGGTTAGAGCCGTAGAGGTAAATGATTCTTTTTCTTGGATCAAGTTTTTGGAACTTTACCTTATGTCTAATGGCTTTTGTTGCTGTTTGTTTGCGTTAACTAATATTTTTGAATCCCTGGTAGTATTTTTATATTCTTTTGAAAAGAGAATGTTATTTCATCCTGTGTTTTTTTCTCAAATAAATCCATGCTTTGTTAATTGTTAGCTATTCTTTGCTCACTAAAATAAGCCACCTTAATTAATTAAGGTCTCTTGCTGCTGTTTTTGTGATAATATTACCATCTTTATTTCCTCTTCTTTTTTTTTTTTTCATTACACTTTGACTTCATGTTACTTTTTACAATTGGTCCTTACTTGACTGAGCCATAGTAAATTGTCCATAATTCACCTATATACACTCTCGATTTTGATGATTACTCAAATGAAATTTGTGATTAGTTTTATTGAATTGTTTTTATTTAATTTAATCTGTATTTTTTTAAAAAAATATGCAGGGGGAGTTGAAAGTCAAGAGGAGGGGGTAAGCACGTATTAAGTTTTTGTATCTCAATCTGATCGTTTGATTTCAAATGCTGATTGTCTTTCTCTTTTCCTTTTCCTTTTGTTTATAAAGAATCAAACTGTTTCAGTTGCTAACAGTGTGGATCAAGTTGTGGTAAAAAGGTCCTCCGCTTATATGATGATTTAATATATGAACAATTTAGATCATCCGTTAATTGACATTTCAATTGAATTTTACTTTCATATAATTTGCTTCACATAATGTAAAAACTATTTTAATGGTTTCAATAGGATGATATAGAACAACTATATTCATTTTCTTGACTTTTTTTTTGGCAGCTCATGAAATACTTTTCTCGAGCCTTGGACCAATAAGAAAGTAAAGCACAGAAGTTCTATATTACATGTTAGTTTTAATCCATTACTAAATTTTTTTTGTTTTTTGTTTTTTTTTTTTCGTTGTTGGAAATATTGGTATTTCTGTTAGTTGTTGATGGGTAGCTTGAATTTTGTTCAAGTCGTAGTAATTTCCGTACAAGTTTACATTTTTGTGTGGAATTTGTGCAACTTTTGGTGTTTGTGTGGTGTTATTTTGATTGGTTGTTGGCCTTTGATTTTGTTATGGTGAAAATGTTTCCCTCTCTTTGCTTGATAAAATCATGTGTTTTGGATTATGGTGCTGATTTTGGTTCTTATCTATGACTGTTGGTGATGTAACATTATAGGCTTTAGGTAGTAGGTTACGTATTCTTAAAAGATAACCGAGTACATCCTAATAGCTGCATCCCTTGGTTTGTGATTTTGTTGCTCGATTACTGAGGTTTATTTTTCGGTGCTCTCTGCTTGGTTCTCACATTTGAGTCATCTCATCAAATCATTATATAGATTTCCACTTGAAATTTTAGCTTTGGAATAGTTAGGTGGCGATCTCTGCTTGACTTTGTCGATTGAGTCACATCACCTAATCATTGGAGACTTCTTTTCCTTTGATTGGAAAAATCATTGGAGAGTAGTATTTCCTATTGAAATTAACTTTGGAATGTAGTGCTGCTCTGCATTTGTAAAGGTGAAAACTGACGAGTGCCAAGTATGATTGTGTAAACTTCGATAAGTTTTAGAGTTTTATCATACCACATATCAAATGAGCAATATGTGCCGGCGAATTTATTATGTTAGAAGCTTAAAATTTTCCATTCCAGCCTAATTGAATTTTCTTCTATTTTGATTTCGATATAAATGCATTAAGGCCACTCTAGTTTCATGTGTGTCGTCTAAATTATTATTATTATTGTTACGACTTTCTACATGATTTAGCTATATTCTAATTTCTAGCTTTTAAATTTAATATACTATCGTAACTAAAATTATGTTACGTGTTGGTAGCCCCATTGACATATATAACTCCATTTTGCCTTCTCCATAACAGGCCTTGGACATTGGTAAAGAACAAATGGTTGATTTGCTGAGGAAGTATGAATCACTAGAACTAAATACATGAGCCTTAGAGTGTTGTAATATATTGTACAAACATGTATCATAAAGATGTAAATATGTTTTGATATAGAAGTAAATATATTTTAATATATTTTATATGTTTAACATTGTTTTAGACCCGCAGCATCGCGCGGGCTAAGTTTCTTGTATGTTTCTGTATCTCTAGCTTTGGCAGTTTATCCGTCATTCTACCCCTTTTTTTAATTTGTTTTTTAAAGTTTTTTCTCAACATATAAAAAGAATTTTAAATTTTTGTGTTTTTGACAAAATTATCCATGCGAATTTGTTTCTATTATTTGTTGCTAGGTTTGGATTTTTCTGTTTTTAGGGTTTTTATGTCCAATGCTTAAAATTTCTTTGATATGGTCGATATTTCCATAGAAATTTCTAAAAAATCAGAGAAATATATGGAAATAGGGGTGAAGCTTAAACTTCAACTCAAATAGGAAAAACTCTTAAGTTTAGGCTAAAATCGACATATATCGTAGATATTTTTGACATATGTTAAATATCGGAGAAACTGTCATATTCATCCAAACCAATGTTTGACCATCCCTAAAGTTTCATATTAAATTCTAATAATCTCTATTGAAAGCAACCGATATTGATATTCGATATATCCGTCGATATTTTCCCAAATTTACAAATCGATAGTTTTACCGATATTAAGATTTTAAACACTATTTATGTCTAATCTTTTTGGTAAAGCCTTGTGACACCAAAATACTCTTCTTGCTTACCCTTATAGTTTTATTTTATTTTATTTTTAAAGTACTCTTATAGTTGAGATATTAGGGTAAATCTCAGTTTACTACCTCAAGTTTCGGGGTTTTCAACATTTAGTATATGAATATTTTTTCGTCCCAGAGTCATACCTAAAATGTTAATTTTGGGACAGTATCATTCATCCGTTAGTCTGGCTATTAAGTATCCCGTTAACTGATGACGTGGCGCCCATGTGGACAATGACTGGGCGCCACGTGTCATTAAGGGTCCATGTGAAAATTAAAAATTCAAAAAAAAAGTCCAAAGTTTCAAAATTCAAAATTTAGAATGGGAATAGTTAAAAGTGAAAACCACTTTTCACTCGAACACCCCCAGAAATCTCGATTCCCCATCTCCGTCCTAAACCCTACCAATTCGCCATCACTCCACCTCGCCGTCGATCCAACTCGATGTCAGTCGCACGCCGTCGTACGTTGCACACATCTTTGCACATCAAAGAAGGGGCACCATTTTTGGGCAAGGTTGTCGTGAAGCCATCGCTGGTGATGGGGTGGCAAAAAATGAGGATTGAAGTAGCTGAAACACTAGTTTATTGTAAGTAACCTACCTTTTTCGAAGTGTAGATAATATGGGTTTAGGTTTTCCGATTTTTCAATTTTGAATTTTAGGGATTTGTGAGTTCCAATCCCTTTTTTTTTTCTATGGTTTCTGGAATTGTGTTTTGTAGTTGGTTTCATGCATTGTTAATTGTTTTCAATGTGTATGTGGTTTTATCTTCATTCGTGGTCTCAATTGCAACCTTTAAAAAACCTTGTGGTTTTGTTTTCACCTTTTTGTCCTCATGGTCCTACAAGTTAGTGTTTTAGGTTAACTTTTTTGGTTTTAAAACCTTTTTCCTTGACTTTGCAGGCATGCCTGAATTATTTACACTTAAAATTAACCACAGTGGGAAGTGGACTGAAAATGCATATATGGGAGGGTTTGAGACTTTGTTTGATTACGTAGACAAAGACTTCATGTCTTTTTTCGAGATTGATGAAATGGTTAAAGAGTTAGGATATGACGGGTTTATCTTGCATCCCTATAGGATTCCCGGGATGTCTTATAGGGAGGGATTAAAGTTTATTGATCGGGACCAAGATGTGGGTAAAATGTGCAATTATGTTTCAGGGACTAAGAAAATAGATGAATCGATGAGAGTGGCATATTAAAAAAAGGTGTCACTATTGATGATATTGAGGAGTCGAGGGTGGCAATTTCGATTACAAATGGAAGTGGATCAAAATTGAAGAAAGGTGGAGCAAAAGAGGGTGCTAATCACTTAGAAAAATGATTATATGTTTTGAATGACATAACCTACAATGGTGATGATGAACATGAGGTTGAAGCAATTAAGGGAAGCAATTAAGGGAGGATAAGGAAATGGAGATGAGGCTGAAGATGGTCATTTCAATGCTGATAATGAATGTGACGAAGATGATGAAAGTGATGAAGGTTATGAAGGTAAAAAAGGTCACGAAACTGAAAAAGTTAATGAAAGGGCTGAACTAGAAGCTAATGAGTAAAAATTTTGAAACATTTATTTTTGCAATTTTAATTTCAGTATTCAATTATTTTTGCAAAGTTTAGGTTTTTAACAAATATGCATTGTTTGTGGCAGTAAATACAGAGGATGACATTACTAATAGTGAGTTTGTGGACAGTGACTACATTTTGGAAGATGATGATAGTCGTGCAGTAGATGATACAGTTGTAAACATTGTGATTGAAGATGCTGAAAGGGGTGAATGGGTTGGGAGCTAACATCTAGAAGAAGTTATTGATGCAAGAGATGTAGAAGACGTTCCCTTTGATGATGAGAAATGACTCATATGGCCTGCATAGTGTTGACGATTCAGGTTCAGAATGTGACGAAAATGTCATCTACCTTGAGTTCAATGAAGAAGTCGACATGGATGATCCAAAGTTTGAAAAGAGATTGAAGTTCAGAGATGCTGCACAGAGGCAGTGTGGTCTTTCCATTAATCATGGTGCATCTTCTATTATGCTAAAAAGGAATGAGAGATGGAAGATTAGCGCAAAGTGTGAGAAAAACTGTCCATGAAGATTGTATGCTTCCAGGATGTACAATGAAGATTCAATGCAAGTGAAAACTTATGTTGGGAAACATGAATGTCCGAGGATTTGGAGGGAAAATCCTAACTGCAAAGTGGCATAGCTTGTGAAGGGGTATGTGGACAAGTTCAAACTCAACCCCCATCATTACATTTATGGAGGCAATGAAGGAGGAAAAAATGGTTGAGATCCACCTCAAGACAGCCTACAGAGTGAGAGCACAATGTTTGAAAATCCTTTATAGGAGTAACATGGATCAGTACATAAAGTTATGGGAGTTCTGTGATGAGTATAGGAGGATAAACCATGGTAGTACAGTTAAGATGAAGGTGATGCTCTATGATGATGCTCATGTGATATTTTAGAATATTCATATTAGTTTGGGGGCTTCCAAAAATGGATTTAAGAATGGATGTATCCAGCTTGTAAGGTTGCATAGTTGTCACTTGAAATGAGTGTTCAAGGGCCAGTTACTATCTACAGTTGGAGTAGATACAAATAACCAAACTTGGATTATTGGATATGCTATAGTAGAGCTCGAGAACAAGGACAGTTGGGTTTGGTTTCTGGAATTACTAGCTGTTGAATGGGGAATTGTGAACTAGCGTGGTTGGACTTTCATTTATGACAAAAAAAAGGGTTTAATACCAGCTTTTGAGAAGAAGCTACCTAATTGTAATCATTGATTACGTGTTAGGCACTTATACACCAATTACAAGGCAGATGGGTTTAAAGGGAAATGATTAAAAGATGCCTTATGGAATGCTGCCAAGTCAACAACCATCGCTGATTTTAGAGAGAGTATGGATGAGGTGAATAGGCTAAATAATGAAGCTTATAAATGGTTGGTGAAGAGACTAGCCTTGCATTGGAGTAGGTCACACTTTGAGACACACTTAGTGTGACATTCTCTTAAACAACCAATGTGAGAGCTTCAATTCTTTTATCCTGAGGGCTAGGGACAAGCCTATTATTACCATGCTGGAAACTATAAGAGTTTTATTGATGAAAAGAATATGGTTGAGAAGAGATGCAATGAGGAAGGATAAAGAAGCTATCTGCCCAAAAATCCAGAAGAAGTTTGAGAAGTACAAGTTGAAAAGCTCATGCACTATAGCTACATGGTCTGGAGGAGAAAAAAATTAAAGTAGATGAAGGCAGATGCAATATATTTATGGTGGATTTGAATGGGTGCACTTGCTCATGCAGAAGATGAGATTTGGTAGGCTTTCCTTGCATGCATGGTTGCTTGACCATCTATTATGCAAGGAGACAGGCTGAGGAATTTATTTCATCTTGGTGCAAGAATGAAAAGTACTTTTAAGCTTATGAAAACCTAATTCAACATGTCCAAGGCATGAAATATTGGGAGCCATCTAAAAACAAATGCATTATTCCTTCAACTTTTAAAAGGTAGCCTAGAAGACCAAAAAAAAGAAGAGAAATAAGGAGGGTGATGAAAATGAATTCAAGTAAAGCAAAAGAGGGCAAAAAAGTGTGAAGTGTAGTGTTTGCAAGGGCTTAGGACACAACAAGGCCAGATGCCCAACCACTCATCATCATCCAGCTGCTAAAAAATGAAGAAAAAGCAAGAAAAATGAGGTATAATTTTGATATTTTTTGTTGATTTTTCATTTCTTAAGTGAATTTGTTATTTGTGAAGTGTAGTGTCTTTGAGTGCTAATATTTTATGGGTTCATTAATTAGGCCTCGACACCTAAGGCATTACAATCCTCTCGGTCATCATAGCCATGCACTCAGGAAGCTCCACAATCTTCATCTCAGCAAACTCAAGTCTCTCAAACCACTTCAAAGTCTATTGCAAGAGGTCAGAAAATGAGGATGAATGTTTTATGAAGCTGCTTTTATGTTTTAGGTTGTTTAAGGGTTCATTTCATTATAGTTGAATATGCCATTAGTTTTTTGGGAAACAACTTTCGGATAGATCTTTTGTGTTTTGGACAGATCTTTTGTGTTTTTGGTACTCTTATTTTGGTTTAGTTGTGTACTTATATTTTGGAAGAACACTTTGACCCATTAGTTGTTAAAGTTGTGGTCTTTTGATACTTTCCTGTGAATTGGAAGGTGTACAACTTAGAATATTGAACTTTGTTGTGAATTGAAAATTGTTGACAATTGAACTTTGTTGTGAACCCTTGAAACTTTGTTGGTAGTTGGTAGTTTAAATGATGAATTTGCATATTTAGAATTGAAAGTTTGTATGAAATTGCAGATTTGGAATGAAAGTTGTGGTTTTTTCCCTATTTAATTTGATTTTTTTTTTTTTGAAAATGATTTGGCGGGAAAAAAGGAAGGTAGTACATAGTTATGGGTTAAAATTTTGGGTGGGAATTGTTTTTTTTTTTTTTTTTTGAATTTTTAATTTCCACATGGACCCCTTAATGACACGTGACGTCTAGTCATTGTTCACATGTGCGTCACGTCATCAGTTAACAAGAGACTTAACAGGCAGACTAACATATGTATGAGATTGTCCCAAAATTAACACTTTAGGTATGACTCTAGGACAAAAAAAACTTCATGTACTAAATGTTGAAAACCATGAAACTTGAGGGTAGTAAACTGAGATTTACTCGAGATATTATATAGTTTTGTCCATGACAGTCCAGGGTAGAAAAAAAAAAAGGAAACTTTAACGAAAAACCACATTTTTACACTAAAAAGTCAATACTGGTATTATTCACTTTAACCTTTATTTTTTCTTGGGTAAATATCAGTTTACTACCCTCATGTTTGGTGGTTTTCAACATTTAGTACATCAAGTTTTTTTCGTCCCAATGTCATACCTAAAGTGTAAATTTTGGGACACTCTCATACATCCGTTAGTCAAACTATTAAGTCTCTCGTTAAGTGATGATGTGGCGCTCATGTGGACAATGATTAGGCACCACTTGTCATTAAAGGGTTCACGTGAATATTAAAAAATTAAAAAATTTAAATTTAAAATTAAAAAAAAAAAAATCTGGGCGTTCACCTTCACCCCTCCCAACCCCCTCATTCCTTCTCCCTCGCTTCTCTCCTCTGCACTCACAACCCTCCTCCTCCTCCTCACAACCTTCATGTCCATAGCCATCATTTCACAACCCCAACCCCTCCTCACCCCCGCCAAGCAAGACACCATTTACACAGGTATGGGCTCCGTCAACCCCGACATCCCCTGGCGCTCCCTTTTCCCCGACGACCTATGCCTCTCTGGCCCTCACGGCGTCGTATGTGACTTCTTCTACGAAATCCCCCTGAGTTTCTCAAAGTTGAAGAAGCCAAAGGTTCTTGATCTGGGTTACAATTATTTTTTCGGAAATGTTCCTAAATCGGTGGGAAATCTCTTGGAGTTGGTGAATGAAGGGAATGATTTGGCTACTGCGGGAGGGAGAAGGACGGATGTTGGGTCGGAATTTGGCATGAGCATTCGGGATAGGGTTTAGGAATATGAGTCGTCTGTGTCGGAGAAGCAAAACCCAGAAACCCAAATACTTCCCACAAAAATAAAACCAATATTTTTTTTTTTTTTTTTGCAGAAAAATCAGTTTCAAGCAAAAAAGCTTCAATCTTTACTCTACCCAGCTGGGTGTTTCTCAAAGTTTTCAAAAACCCATCTCAGGAACTCCAAGAATTGACATGATTTGATCCAAAAATTGAAAAGAGCAAATGGGTTTTCTCTCAAACCCTATTTCCAATTTCTCCTTTTATCTGCTTCTGTTATTCTTTCTCATCAGTTTTGAGCTCATCCTAGTTATTGAATCTACCACTGACATCATCTCCTTGGAAGAAGTGTGCGGGAGGGTGAGTGCAGAGGAGGGGAATGGGTGGGTGTGCGGGGAGGATGGGTGCAGGGAAGAGAAGGGAGAGAGAAGAAGGGAAGGGGTAGGGAGGGGTGAAGGTGAACCCCTCCTCTAAAGAGAAGAAATGAGGAAGAAGGAGAAGAAGAAGAAGAAGAAGAAGAAAAATTCCACATGAACCCCTCTGAAGAAAAGAAAGAAAGAAAGAAAAAAAAAATCCACGTAGACCCTTTAATGACATGTGGTGCCCAGTCATTGTCCACATGGGTGCCACATCATCACTTAACGGGAGACTTAACAGTTTGATTAACGGATGTATGAGACTGTTCCAAAATTTACACTTTAGGTATGATTCTGGGACGAAAAAAACTTGATGTACTAAATATTAAAAACCACGAAATATGAGGATAGTAAACTGATATTTACCATTTTTTCTTTATCGTTAAAACTCAAAGTCTTCAAACCATTATCATTAGTTTTTCTTAAAAAAAAAAAAAAACCCGGAGATTGGGGAAATGGCAAAGTGTTCATCCAAAAAAAGGCCCGTTATGTTGTAGCTCGGGTTGGCCTTTGGGCCCACAAATGTACCTGAAAAAAGAAAAACTGGGCTTTTGCGTAATTTAAGTAAAATGTAGGGCATTTTCTGTAAATCGGGTTATTATTTAAACCCCACAGAGCTACTAGGGTTTATTCTTCATACCGAGTGGGTGCATTTCGCCGCAGCTAGCTAGAAGCTCAGGTTCCTTCTCCCTCTACCTTTCTCTCTGTCCGTCTCTCTTTGCTCCTCTCTGTGTCTGTATCTCTCTTCATTCTGTATGAGTGTCTCTCTCACTCTCCATTGCTTGTCTTCTGGTCAAATGGGATTTTCTTGTGTTTGCGTATTTTCCATGAAAGTTATTTGGATTCGATCATGTTTTAGGGTTTTAATCTCGTTTTGTAGTTGAGTTTGATTCATTTTTGTATAATATATATTGGTTTCGGAAATGATTGGAATGTACTGAGATTGTTTGGTTTCTGAATGCTATTATTGTTCAATTATATTTTATATGTATAGATCGTTGTGTCGCTATTAAAATTTGGTGTTAGATCCTGTAAGATTTTTCATTAACCTGTATGGACATGTGGGTTTTATTTGTATTGATTTCTGTTGCCTTTTTTGGTTTAAAGGAAGAGGAGGAAGATGTCTCACAGGAAGTTTGAGCACCCCAGACATGGATCCCTTGGATTTCTTCCAAGGAAGCGTGCCGCTCGTCACAGAGGCAAAGGTATATATAGCTCCTTTATTTGGTTTCCAGTTTACATCGATGAGATTTGTACAATATTTTATCATCTGCTTGCCAATGGTTTGTTTGTTAACAAGTATTGTATTGAATATGATATTTCTATATTTAAGCTGAATGTTTACGCTGTTCCTTTTTGTAAAACAATTTGTAAAGATTTTAAACTTCTGTGTTTTGATAGAGTTTGTAAAGATTTTAAAAGTTTGTGTTTTGATAGTTAGTGTTTAGTTTGAATGTCTGTATCAGTGTAATATGTTCGTGTTTATTTGTATTTATGTATCACTCACTCTTCTGTCAATTTTGTGGACATGCAGTGAAGGCATTCCCCAAGGATGATCCATCCAAACCCTGCAAGCTGACTGCTTTCCTCGGTTACAAGGCCGGGATGACTCACATTGTCAGAGATGTCGAGAAGCCTGGATCAAGTATGCGACGCTCTAACTAACATCTCTTTAGGTCATATATTTTGTTGATGGGTTACCGATATATAATATAGTTCCTTAACTCTATGATTTCTTTTGTGCTTGATCGAGAAGGTTAATAAGAGATGGTGGATACTTAGGTTGGAAACATGTGTCTGTTTCATATTTACAGCCACAAAATACAATGCTTAAATAAGTTCAACACGAATTTGTGCCTTTTTTTTCTTCTGACGTGTGCGTTCAAGTGGTTCACTTAGCATGCAGAAAATGTGAGTGTTTGAAGTATCAATGTCAGTTTTTTTTTTATTTTTTTTTATAACAAACTTTTAATCTCTTTAGAGCTTCACAAGAAGGAGACGTGCGAGGCTGTTACTATCATTGAGGCTCCTCCCATGGTGGTTGTTGGAGTTGTTGGTTACGTGAAGACACCACGTGGCCTTCGTTCTCTGAACACAGTGTGGGCCCAGCATCTGAGTGAGGAGGTGAAGAGGAGGTTCTACAAGAACTGGTGCAAGTCCAAGAAGAAGGCTTTCTCAAAATACTCGAAGAACTATGAAAGTGAGGAGGGAAAGAAGAGTATTGAATCCCAGTTTGAGAAACTTATCAAGTATGCTACTGTCATCCGGGTGTTGGCTCACACTCAGGTATTGATTGGACTTTGTTTGTCGAATTGATGCTGTTCTTGTTTAGCCTGGGTATTTTTTGTCATGATATTTGATATTTGCTTCGTAGAACCTTCAGCCAGTTTACCCTATAAATTCATCTTTCAAAAACGTAGTTCTGATTTATGATGGTTTTATTTGTTCAGCTAGATCGAATAAATTGTTTGGAGGCTAATGTTTGTCATGTCTTTTTTTTTGCTTCGTTTTTAGATATTATTCCAAATACAGTTTTTATAATAGCTGCAACATTGCATTGAAACAAGTAATGTTATGTTCTATGGAACTCGTGATTGATGTTGCATGTGCTTGTTAAGTAAATTTTATTTATTTATTTAAGTTGTTTCTCGTAGTAATTGCTATATCTTACTGTTATGTACTTTTTATGGTCCTTCAGTGATGTGTTTGTGCCTTTGTCCAAAAAAAAGTGATGTATTTGTGCTTGTATTTTTTACATCTGCAGATTAGGAAGATGAAGGGATTGAAACAAAAGAAAGCACATCTTATGGAGATCCAGGTGAATGGAGGGACCATTGCCCAGAAAGTTGAATTTGCCAAAAGCTTCTTTGAGAAGCAGATCCCTATTGATGCTGTTTTCCAGAAGGATGAAATGATTGACATCATCGGTGTCACAAAGGGTAAAGGTTATGAAGGTGTTGTTACTCGTTGGGGTGTTACCCGGCTTCCTCGCAAGACTCATAGGGGTCTGAGGAAGGTGGCTTGTATTGGGGCCTGGCATCCTGCTAGAGTCTCATTTACAGTTGCCAGGGCTGGTCAGAATGGATACCACCACCGTACTGAGATGAACAAGAAGATTTATAAGCTCGGAAAGGCTGGGCAGGAGTCACACACTGCTGTCACTGAGTTCGACAGGTTAGTAAACTTAATAAACTTGCATGATTTTAGTACTCTGCATGTGTCCTGTTGGTTCCTCTTTAGTTTTTGTTGGATTCTTGGTTTAGATTTTAGTTTTGTGTTTGTTTAGAAAATATGCTGATATCGATGATGTTTCAGGACCGAGAAAGACATCACTCCCATTGGTGGCTTTCCTCACTATGGTGTGGTGAAGGATGACTACATTCTGATCAAGGGATGCTGTGTTGGACCTAAGAAGAGGGTCGTCACTCTTCGCCAGTCCCTTCTCAAGCAGACCTCTCGTCTTGCTCTCGAGGATATCAAGCTCAAGTTCATCGATACCTCCTCAAAGTTTGGCCATGGTCGCTTCCAGACAACACAGGAGAAACAGAAGTACTACGGACGTCTCAAGGCATAAGGATGAGAACTCCCCAAGAGTTAATAGCTATCGAAGTAGTAGTCGAGTTTTTAGTTGCAACAATTCTGTTTTTCATGGTTTGTTTTGGTTTGAATTGCCGAGGATGTTGAACGGTGCGGATTAAGTTTTGTTTTCTTCGAGGTACTTGAATATTTGATGGTTATTTTAGAATTACAACTTTTGAACCTGTTTTTAATGACTGCTCATTTGACGGCTAAAATCATGGGGGATAAGGGGAGAAAACTAGAGGTTAGGAAAAAGTTATTTGATTGATAAACAGTGACTGGTGAACCACAAGTGGTCCACCGGTAAGAGCGCTGACTGTGGTTTCTTGATAAACAAAAAAATGTGGGGGTTTCAGGTTTGATGCTCTGAGATGACGAGTTTGTTTGACTGGTCGAGTAGGGTGAAATTTCTCAGTCTTTCCTAAGTTTGGAAGATTTGGATAATCGTTTCTTGCCATTAGTTGTTTCTTTTTGAATTTCAAAAAAAAATTTGACCGGTGAACCACAGCTAGTGGTTCATTGGTAAGGGCACTGACTGGTTTCTCAATAAACAAAAAAAATGTGGGAGGTTTCAGGTTTGATGTTCCGAGTTAGTGAGTTTGTTTGATTATGGTTGAGTAGGGTGAAATTCTTCATATCCTCTTCGGATCCAGAAGGTGTGGATAATCGTTTCTTGCCTTCGGTTGTTTCCTTTTGAAAAAAAAAAAATGGTGACTGGTGACTGCATATAAGGTCCTGGTATACTTTTTAGTTCGAAGTCTTGTGCTTGGCTTGATTTCTTGGACAAATTATGTGATCTTACCATTTTCATAAAGAAAGGTTGGACCATATTGTCAAAATTGTGGGCCGCTTGATCCCATCCGTTCGGGGTTGTGTGCCACTTGGTGCTAACCGTTTGGAATGAATTTGTGGCTCAAACAGCAGTAGCCACGGTCTTTACCAAAGGTTCACTTCGATAGAGCGAGAGCGCGATAACAACCCGAAGGCGAAGATGGTTAGAAGATTAGAGAAACACTGCCGGGAAGAGACTTGGAAGATAAGAGAAACATGACGAGTAAGAGACTTAAGAGGAATTGCCCCATACAGGACAAGGGAAGGGAAACACTGCCGGGAAGAGACTTGGAAGATAAGAGAAACATGACGAGTAAGAGACTTAAGAGGAATTGCCCCATACAGGACAAGGGAAGGGTCTACCGGCGATTAGTTGTTCTTATTCATTAACTTAGCTTGAGCCAACGCAAATATGGCATTGAAGCTGAACTTGAGCTTGATTCAACTAATTTACATTTTATTTATTTATTTAGAAAATATATATTTACACAGGTGGGTGGCGGAATAAATTGATTTCAAAATCACCATTTGCGAAATACGAACCTAACTATTTATTAATGAAGAGGTATACTACTAAGCCGTTGTAGGGCAGTTTGGATTGATGTGCCTTTTAAAAATTAAAAAAAAAAACCCCATTTTGCTTTAAGAATAATCAGTTGCAAAATAAGCAATTGAGCATTTGATAAACTATATTTTTAAAAGTGACGTGAGTATGAAAAACAATGTAAAAACGTTTGGTAAATATATATAAGTTTGTATATGATAAAAAAAATGGACATGTAGTGATGGTGGTGGTGACAATAAGCGGTGGCAAAGACAATGATGGTTTTGACATCGACAATGGTGGGGGCAGAGTCGTAGTGACACTGGTAGGGTGTGGTGTTTGGGGGTGTAAGCGAAAGTGGTGATCCCCACGGTTGTGTAAGGTTGGTGATTGCAGTTATAGGTGGTAGCAGCTATAGCGGTGAGCACAACATTGGTGATGGCAACGACAATGGTAAGGCTGTGATGGTGGTGCCAATAGTTGGGTGTGATGGTTGTGGTGCAGAGATAACAACAATGGTGGTAGGGAAGCAACGACGGTGGTGGCAATGGTAGCGATTGTGGTTGTGGTGACAACAATGCGGTGGTGTTGCGGTTGTAGTGGTAGTGGTGGTGTTTGTGATTGTTGTGTTCGTGGCAATGGTGGTGAAAATGGAGGTAGTGGTGTAAGATTAGTGGTTGTAGTGAAATGTGGTGACAATCACTTTGTTACCATAGAGATAAAATGTGTATAAAAGAATAAATAATGTCATTGTTAAACCAATGATGGTATTACAAGAATTTAAAATATTCATCATACGCTCAACTCTACTTTTTATGGAAGCAGTTTTTAAAAGTAACCTACAAACATCTTTTTACAAGTTATTGTCCAAAGGCCATTATTTCTATAATAAGTGAAATATTTAATTTTACCAAACGTTTTTTTATTAATTAACTATAATGCAAATTAGGCTTATTAATTGAATAAATGATCCTCGTGGTTACATGGTATTCGGAAAATAGTTCTTGTGGTAAAAAAATTTAAACTTAAACTCTTGTAGTGAAATTTGTTAAAATTTATGCCCAAAATTAAAGTTTCTGTCATTTCTCTAATAATAGCCTCAAGTGAGAGGCTAATATGCGAGGCTCACTTGTGGACAATTAATGGAGAAATGACAGAAGCTTTGATTTTTAACATAAATCATAACAAACTTCAACATAGGAGTTTAAATCTGAATTTTTTTACTATATGAACTACTTTTCGATTACTTTGCGACAATGAGGATCATTTGCCCGATTAGACCTTGCATTTTTTTTATGGTTTTAGTGGGGTCCAAGGACTGACCTTGGCCTCGCACGTGTTAGAAATCCAAGTTTAGGTTAGGGCAAATGGGTGTGGGGGTTTGTTGTACTTTGAATGTGCGCATTCCAATCTAAATCATATCTTGCAATTACATGTCAAGCACTCGATCTCTCCCTCTCTCTCTTTGCGGCCCTGACTGAGTTTCCCTCTTCACTTCCGACGTCCTTCGATCTCTCTCTCTCTCTCTCTCTCTCTCTCTCTCTCTCTCTCTCTCTCAGGCAAGTCCCTTTCCTCCGTCTTACCTTTCATTGTCGATGTCGTTTTAAGCATATGAAGGTGCGTTTGGTTGTAGAGAAATAGCCAGGGAAAATCTTAATCCGGTAACTGGGATCTAATACGTCACTGGACGTGTTTGATTCTTCAGCTATTATTTTCCTTCCGTTGCTTTCTCGGCAACCAAACAGGTCTTTAGGCTTTGAGTTCTTATCAATTTTGTCAGCTCAGTTTACCCTTTTCGTTTACTGTTTTGCCCTCTGAAAAAAAAAAAAAAAAGAAGCTTAATTTGGTATTCTAATTAATTTTTTTGAAGAAAAGCTCATTAATTTTTTGTATTTTGAAGGGAATTATTGTTGTTTGAAGCCATTTTTATCTGGTTAATTTGGGGTTGTCACTGAACTTAAGAATTTGCATTGCTATTACACAGCTATGGTGTATTTGGTGTTGTTTGAAATTGGGTTGTGCCTGAAAAGGCTAATGTGTGGTTGGGTTGTTGCAGGGTTTTCCACGATGACAGAACCTTCTAAAGTCATTCATGTTCGAAACGTGGGGCATGAAATTTCTGAAGTATGCTTCTGCCCTTCACTGTGTCTCTGCAAATGCCGAGATTCAGCGGATTTAAAATTTTAGATATGTTTTTATGGCTTTCCAAAAAATTGTATGATTGACAATGTACTTTAATTGGGTTGAATTCATGGTCTCCTAAAACTAGAAGCATAGAGTCTTATACTGATGAGTTTAGTGCTTCTTGGACAATCAAGAAGAAAATTATGCTTAATTGACTTTCACTATATCTAAAGGAAATGAGATTAATACACTTTATGGAAAAGGTAAGAAAATTTCAGGAATTGAGGATAATCTTTTGTTTATACATTTTTCAGCGTTGTGTGAGTCAATTGGCTGTAAGTTCATAGTATGTTTACCTTGCATAAGTTTGAGAAGAAAAGGTGTACCATGGTATCGGAACTGAAGCAATGCATTAAGTGTGAATGTTTTATAAGTAAGGAGGAGATTTTTAAATGGAATTGAGGAAACTGCAAATCTAAATGTGAAGAGAATGGTTTGATACGATGAATAATGAGAATTAGTGCTGATTTTGGAGGGAAGTGCCTTTCTCTTTAAAGGAGTTTAATTCTTTAATTTGTTACATATAAGTATAACGTGGTAGAATCATCTTGAGCTTATTATGCTTTTATTTCTTTTAACTATTTCTGATGAATCTTATGTTGTTCTACTAGAATGATTTGCTTCAGCTATTTCAGCCATTTGGAGTCATAACTAAGCTTGTGATGCTTCGTGCAAAAAATCAGGTTTTTTAAATTCTCATTACAATATGGTAGAACCCTAGAGATAGAGGGTTTATGTTGTCTATTTCATGTGTCATGTGCAGGCTCTTATCCAAATGCAAGATACTGCTGCTGCAGTCAGTGCACTGCAGTTCTATGCAAATGTTCAGCCTGCCATAAGGTAAAAAGATGGTGCCCCACCCACCCACCACCCCCCCCCCCCAAAAAAAATAATTTTGAAACCTCTATTGAGCACGCTCTATATATTGTGATTTGCATAGTAATTTAAGTAACAATTTGTTACATTTTAATCTCAGTTTATACTTTCTATGATACTAGGGGAAGGAATGTATATGTCCAATTCTCCTCACATCAAGAACTGACAACAATGTACCAGAATGCTCAAGGACGAGGAGATGAGGTTGGTACCTTGTAGGCCTGATACTTCTATAAAAAGTGTTATCCAGTAATAAACATTAGAATGAATCACCTTCTGGTATGTTAGTACTTTTTACTGTGTCGTTAGTAGAGCTGAAGTGGCATGTGGTGAAGATGTAGACATATTGGTCTGATATTTTTCCGATGGAGGTTGAAATGTTACATGGGGAAGTGGACGTCTATGCTTTATAAATAAATAAAAAAAACCCCTTTATATTGGTTCAAAAGAAAAAGGTCCATATAGTTTTTTATGACGTATTAAGGCCATAGACCGCACTAGTTTTAACTTTCTTATGTATTAAAGCCATAAACCATATAAATATCCATATAATTTCCACAATTTCTTTATAATATTGTACTTTCACTATAATTTTAGTTCTACGGGTGCAAATGATTAGTGTTATATTTACCTAGGCAACAGTAAAATGTATCATGTTTAAAAATCTATTATTCAGAGAACTTATGTAATTATGTATGTTATAAGGTCATATTTCCCGCCTCACACATTGTTTTCTTCACCTGACATGTTATATATTCTCATGTATGTAAACGTTATGTTTTTAACCTTTTTTAAAGAGAGCATTTATTAGTTTATTATGAGTGAGTTGGGGAAGCATAGTTCTGCTTGGCCTCTAATGGTTTATCATAAATTGATGGGTAAGTTACCAGTGACTTTTTGAAGAAAAACAAAACATGTGCAGGTCATGTGCTACCAAAATTTGCTCTTTAGGATCCTATGGCAGAATGCAGATGTCATAAAGGCTTTGCAATTCGTACCAAAAGAAGTCCCTTTGCAATGAGTAGTAGCACCCCTTCTGTGTTTCTTTTATTTTTTACAAACGAAGTACCAAAAGAAGGCCCATCAGTTGCATTTTGTTCTTTTTCTGGAGGTCACTTCTGTGTTATAAACAAAGTATAAAGCATTTCATGTCAAATTGATTTTTAAATGTGGTCAAGGGACATTCAGTATAAATTACATAATAAGTGATAGGATTAGCATATTCCTGAAGCTTAACATCTTTTGTCTTTTGTGATGTAATGCCCAATGCCTCATCTGCATACTTGTCTTAGAAGAGCCAGATCAAATGCAGATAGGTTATTGGATCGATTGCGTGGTAGCCTGAATAAAAGGAGTTTCTTTTTCGTTCCTCCCTCTTTAATATGTCTTAACAAGGCCTTCTAATAGAGTATTGTCAACCTTTTAAATATATTTTTCTGTTACCATAGTTTGAGATTATAATCAATCTCTGATAGTCCAGTTTGATTGGATGAATACTATTCAAATTTTTACAAGATCTCCCAATACTTGTTGACAGGGTTCAGGATTCAACAATGAACATAAATAGTATAGATTACACAAATCAAGCCTGTTCCAAATTTCTTCACGGGCACCTATATTCGTATCTTAGATCCTTTCATATTTCTTTTCATATTTTACATGCTTTCCATCCTTTTATAGTTGGGTATTAATTTTATTATCACTTTACATGTCTCTTTCTCTATCTGTACTTCTCTATTTATTCTCCTCTCTCCTCTGTCTCTATGCTGTTCTGCTGTCGGACACTATCTGGATGCACAGCCAAACCGAATTCTGTTAGTTACAGTTCATCACATGCTATATCCTATTACAGTGGAAGTCCTGCATCAAGTGTTTGTTCCTCATGGTTTTGTTGAGAAGATCGTCACTTTTCAGAAGTCAGCTGGTCAGCTTCTACAAGTTTTCTCCCTCTTTGTATCTCAGTCTATGCCTCTTTTATTTTAGACTACAACTCTCAAGTTGACTCTTGATCCGAAGCTGGATGCATATGTGCTTGTTTCTATAAGAGTGATCATATTCGCTTTAATTAATTATCAGTGTTTCAGTAGCTATAAAAAAACTTATTTTTATATTTTCATTTTGTAGAATGATTCTGTTTGCAAACCTTATGCCTTTTAATTGAAAAAAAAGGACTTACTGACAAACAGTGCATGGATGCTTTATTTGTTGTAATGTATTTTCCATCCTGTTTGTGCAACCATGTAGGTTTTCAGGCCCTAATTCAGTATCAATCCCGCCAGAGTGCTGTTGCAGCTAGAACAGCCCTGCAGGTATTCTTCAAACATCCATATTGCTTTGCAGCTTGGACGGAGACTTTGTTTGAAGTCTGCATCCTAGTTCTGTTAATTGTTGAGCGTTGGTTAACACATCTCCTCTTTACAGGGACGTAATATTTATGATGGTTGTTGTCAACTAGACATTCAGTTCTCAAAGTAGGTTTCAAACCTTTTATCATTTGTGGATTCCATTCATATGCTTGGATTGGTCATATTTCTTTCTCATTGTCTACTGATAATGTTAATTTGTTCATTATTCTCATCATAATCCAGCCTTGATGAATTACAAGTGAACTACAATAATGAGCGTTCAAGGTTTGTTGGAATCTGATGGACTTAGTTTTATCTTCTTTATCTTTTTGACGTTTTCCTGCTGTTAGTGCTGAATCATTTTTTTTTTCTTTCATCCCTTGCCTAGGGATTTCACAAATCCCAATTTGCCTTCAGAACAGAAAGGAAGATCTCCACAAGTGTGTTCCACTGCATTTTGTTGTTTATTTCAAATTCATGTGTTATATCCTCTCTAGTTACCTAACCCTTTGTCTTATATTTCTGTTCACTTTGTGCTACAGTCTGGATATGGTGATGCAGGAGGCATGTATGGCCTTCAAGGTACTGGAGCCAGGGCAGGTGCTTTATTTCTCCGGTTTTTTTTTTATTGCAGCAATCTTGTGATCTACAATAATTTATTAATATCTATGTTCATTTTCGTGTTTCAGTTGGATTTCCGCAGGTGGGTATTGTTCAGACTGTCTTGGATGTGTATGAGATAACCCGGAGCTGAGGATATTACCTGCAATTTTGTGGAAAATATTTAGGATGTCTAGTGGATGACTTTTTCCTTGTTTTTTGATTCTTTGTGAAATTGACCGCATGGTTTCTGGAACTCCACCGTACTTGTGTGTCAGCTCATGCTTGTTTCATTTGAAATGTGCCTACTGCTGTTGGGGAACTCCTACAGTTTGTTTTGGTAGTGAGTGGGGGGAAGTTGTGTCATTTGAGATATTACACTGTTTGGGGGTATAAGATAAGATGTCTGCTGATATCTTTGCATGGCCAGCCTCTGAAAAACGAAAAAAAATCTTTGGATCGCCTTGGCCTACTTTGGTCCTTATAAAGAGGATTGTAACCAAGGTTTCTGTATATTTATGGTTTCTGAACTAGTAGTGAGGAACACTAGGACTGTTTAAAGCAAGGAGCCTCCCAATATCTTGAGGCTCATTAATTCCAATTAAAATGGTTCCCACCTTTTAAGTTGGAAATGTATGTTTTCACACCCCATTTTCTCCCCCTACACGGTTCTCTCTTTTTCTGGCCTTTGGATTGAATAAATCAAAGGAAAATAAATGGTCAGAATTTTACAGGGGCATGCAGAAATAGGAAAGGGGTGTGTCGATTTCATTTCCCAATTGTATCTCTGTTTATATTCATACTATAATGCAAACTATAAGTAACTAACCACTTTTCCCCTTAAATCTAGATGCCTAATGCGGCTGCAATTGCAGCAGCCTTCGGTGGAGGTTTGCCTCCTGGTATAAGTGGAACCAACGACAGGTGTACAGTCCTTGTCTCCAATCTGAATCCTGATGTAAGTCATGCTACTACTACTCTTCCTTCTTTCTCTTATGTTCTTTATTCTTGACATGTTGGCACTTTTTATTTCAGAAAATAGATGAGGACAAGCTTTTTAATCTGTTTTCCATCTATGGAAACATTGTGAGAATTAAACTTCTTCGGAACAAGACAGACCATGCCCTTGTCCAGATGGGTGATGGCTTCCAGGCTGAACTGGCAGTACACTTTCTAAAGGTGTGGTTGTTTAAACTTCTCTTATTTATTGTAGGATACAGTGTGTTTATACCTAGGGGTCAACCTCATTATGGAATTATAGTATTTTTCGATGAGTGATGCAAGTTTAACTGTCTGGGGATCTTTTGTTTTGGTCATGTGGCTTGTAAAGAGCTTTGACAAGAGATGCGTGGCATCTGTTTGTTGGTTTTCAGGTTTGAAAGTAGGTTTAACATTATTGATTATTACTACAATTATTATAATTATGTTTGGATAGTTGTACACGACCCATATATTCTCGATGATATCATAACTGTTCTTGATGATTTACCAAGTCACTGAAAGCTTGGCGTAGAAGTTGAATAATGCAGTCTTTGGTGCCACTCAACTTTGGTTTTGAGTAGTCTGGCAGAGTTTTCGTTATTGGTTTTTTTTTTTTTTGGTAACTAAAGGTAGAGAAGAAAAGGAGGGAATACTGACATTTGACACTAGGGATGATAGTAGGGAGAAGAATATTTACCTGCAATGATTCACACGACAAAAACAAACAACAAAAGCCAAAAACAATGTTAAATGGACGTTTTCCCCGTCAGTTAAAGTTTTATATATTCTTTTCTCATTTCTTCTTCACATTCTAACATCTCTCCGATACACTTTTCCTCTTCACACATTTCTTATAGTGAGAAAAGTTGTCCTTCTGGTACCAATGCAAATTCATACCTGTGATGCAGGGTGCACTACTGTTTGGGAAGCGATTGGAGGTCAACTTCTCAAAGCATCCAAATATAACGCAAGGTGCTGACACACATGAATATGTGAACTCAAATCTCAACCGCTTCAACCGTAATGCAGCAAAGAACTACCGCTATTGCTGCTCCCCAACAAAGATGATCCACTTGTCTTCTCTTCCCCAGGAAGTCACTGAAGAGGAGATTGTGAGCCACCTAGAGGAAATTGGGACCATTGTCAGCACAAAGCTCTTTGAGATGAATGGAAAGAAGCAGGCCTTGGTTATGTTTGAAACCGAGGAGCAGGCCACTGAAGCACTTGTGTGCAAGCATGCTACTTCCATCGGTGGGTCAATAATTCGAATCTCCTTCTCGCAGCTACAGGCAATATGATAACTTAATTGTTTCAGAAATAACAGGGATGAGGATTATAAAGCATAACAGGGTTGAGGCTTCATAAATGGGAAATATTTGTGGAGCTGAAGCTGTTATTTGCTGTTGCTTTTGTTTGTAATGGTGTTTTCGAATTGCGATTGTGTTGGAGTATCCTGCTTCTTGATCATTTATGGTCTTGGTTATCTCCGGTGTTTGTATCAAATCATTTATTAGGTTCTTTACGTCTTGGAGTTAGCTTTCGTTTCTTAGAGATGCCAAAAAATTTTAAGCATAGGAAAAGGGAAAGTTTTACCTTTTTTCAATTTTTAACTTTTTAGAAGAGGGATTTCTTATGTGTACATCTCTAGTAATTCGGGTTAATTAGGTCATCTCTTGTATTCTCAATCCATAGCCATTTATGTTCCACTCAATTCCTTGATGTGCTACTCTTGTATGTTCACCTTCTTCCTCCTCCTCTCTCTCTCTCTCTCTCTCTCTGTGACATTGACTGTAAATTTTATGTATGATTCTTCCTCTCCTCTCTCCCTCTCTGTGACATTGACAAAGTGTAAATTTTATGTATGATGATTCTTCTTTCCTTCTCACCTCCTCTCTCTCTCTCTCTCTCTCTCTCGCCCTCTCTCTGTGACATTGACAAAGTGTAAATTTTATGTTCGATTCTTCCTCTTTCCCCCCTTCCTCTCCTCTCGCGTCTCTCCCTCTCTGACAAATGGTTTGAAAATTGTATGTATGAATCTGCCTCTTTCTTTCTCTCTCTCTCTCTCTCTCTCTCTCTCTCTCTCTCTCTCTCTCTCTCACACACACACACACACACACACACACAGATTGACAAAGTGAAAATTGTATGTATGATTCTTCTTCCACTTGGTCCGCCCTCTCTCCCCCTCCTTTTGGTTTAAGTTGCAATGTCTTAACCATAAGTTGCAATGTCTTCACGAGCCCTAGAGAAAGCGCCACTTTCGTGTGACATGCTATGGTCTTAACGCGTTTATGAGTAACTGGACACAGGTAGCATCTGACATTGGGAAAAATACGTCTAGTTTAGGTGCCTGGTGCGTGATAAGGCACTCGGTTTGATTAGTGCGTTATATGGACAGGGAATACAATTTCTTTACAGAACACTTTTGCCTTTTAGATTTAGTAAGAATCGAATTGTTAATGGCATAGTCATTTGTAACTTTCAAATTGTTTTGTGTGCATCGCTTAACATCGATTAACTTGACAGAAGCCAAACTGTCACCCGGTACAACCCATAGAGGTGCAAAATGCAATTGACCTCTTCTAATGAGATACTCCGTAAACCAGTGTGGTCAAACCAGCTAAAGGTCCAAAAGCTAAAAAAGGGTATGATTTGTTCAAAAACTCATCTCCAACCAATGGTTAGGCTATAATTCTTTGGGGCCCACCAGACTATTATTTGGCCGAAGAGAAGTTAGGATGACCAAATGTAGCCCCCCTCTTAGTCCTTTTTTAGTTCAAAGAAGTTTTACATGGTTAGTGCTTGTGATGAAGCGGAATAGAGTTTTCAAAGTTCTAATCTTGAGCATGAAAATGTGAAGAAGATCATAGCAAAAGTCAGACATGTATTATTTCCAAATCAAGGCTGACGGAGGCAATCAAGACTTAGAAGATTGTAGGGGTCAAGCTTCTCAGTTGTAATCATTGATTCAAATTCAACAACTAGATTTAAAAACATTTAATGGTAGTTTAATTAAATTAACCAATACATTTAAGGTATAAGCTTAAAACTAATAAATTATTTAGGAGCTATGTTTAACCTCTTCGGTTGAAGATGACATATGAATGTGGCCTGACACATACATTTAAAAATAGTTGTTTGCAGAGCTATAATTATAGACGAGGCTATGTATAGTCCCTTCGATTGGAAATGACTTAATATCTTCAAAAACTAGATCGACACAAGGAATGACCATCAAAGAAAACACAACCCAAATCCAATTGGCCAAGAGGATGGTTCTTGTGGAAACTGGAGTAACTACTATAGAACTCGTTTGGATGTGTTTTTAAAATGACTGAAAACGCTTTTAATGAAAATATTTTTGAAACCAATTCTTCGTAAAAATGCAAATAAATCCTGAAAAAGCACATAACTGGTGCTTCTTGCAGAAAGCACTTCAAGTGCTTTTGGAACAAAAGAACATTCGCTAAAAACATTTTCAGTCATTTTAAAAGCACATCCAAATGAGCCAATAGTAGAACCTCATTCAACCACATGTTTATGAGACAAACTACGAACACAGGCAAACACGGGCCTCTTCAGTTGGCAGGGCAGCGTGCCATTGACACCGAACTTGAACTCCGATCGTTATCATCCAACGATTGTTTAGGGCAAACAAAACGAAGCTGCTATGTTTGTACACATGGAAAAAGTCACCAGATTGAAAAGCCAATTCTAGACCACAGTGTTCCTTCAGCATTGGTTTAATTACTAAAACATGGAAGTCATTGTAGCATTGCATTAGTACAATACGCATGGAATCATTTCTGTTCGACGAACAAACGGAATAAAACAAAACTTTAGGGAATTGTAGAGAGTGCAGAGGGCAACTTGTACCAAACCGGAGCTTACAAAGAGAGCATACTACGACAAATCCCCAACTCAGGTTGCTTGCTAGTAAAGCATCGACACAGCACATCAGTGTAATTGCCAATTGAACTCAGTCCGCCGATCATTCTTTGTTGCTGGAAGATTTTCCTTCCCTGACAGCTCTCCTCTTCTCTTCCCTGCAGAATTTTGAAAAAAGGCTTTGAGTTAGTTCCAAATAAAAAAATGATGGGAAAGAACTCTAGTTATCCATAGAAACTATGTTCCACGTGTTGGATGTTAACCGTATGTATCTGAGCCTTCATTATTCTTAATTCACAAGCTTACTGTGTTTTGAATTAGATGACAAAATACAATCATTAGTAAGGATGGCAAGCTAATGGTCATACATGGTGATTAGCGCATTTTACCTGGCTTTTGATATTTCCTCTCTAGGAGGGTGCTTCAGTTTCGGGTATTTCTTTTTCTGTTCTTGTTTTTGTTCCAAGGGGGTTTTCCCATTCAGATGAGAGAAAAAGGCAGGGAAATTCATATCCTTCGACCTTAACCCAGCGCCCTTCCTCCTTTTCACAGTGACGGGGGATTCCTTCTTTTGGTTGGTAGTGCCTGGAGATTTTAGTTTCCCATTTTCGCTAACCTCTTCTTGCAAAACCTTATTTTCAATTTTAGTATCATCCTCTGTCAACATCTGTTGGTCATCTTCCTCAGCATTCTCTTCTTCAGTCATGTTTTGGGCTTTCTCCACTGTTTCACCGAATTCAGACTTTTCTGCCGATGGCTTCAAATTGCTCATCTTTTGCAGCTGCAAGCATTGAGTAATCAAAGAACTAGTTATGGTCGCAATTCAAAGAGATCCCTGACCCATGACGTCTAGTATTTAATCCTTTACTTTCACCCAAAGAAAGGGAAGACAAAAAAAAACACACGCACACACAGTTTTACCTTCGCCACAAAAAAGCCATCCATATTGTGAACATGAGGGTAAAATCGCCTCGTGTTCTCTAATGATGGGTGAAACCGCTGTTCCCTGAACCGGACAAACCTGATAAAAAAGAAAGAATCATTAGTATAGAAATGTAAAACTCTTTGCATCAACAACCGAACCACACAAAAGGAGAATTATCTTTACCCTTTAACCCCAAAGCTAAGTCCACATGGGACAAGTTTAACATTTCTCTTTTTGAGTGCATAGTCAATTACTGCTTCATTCTGCAAGACATGTTAAATAAATATTAAGGAACAAGTAAAACTAGAAAGACAACTTAGGGTGCAATAAACAAACCTCAGCAACCAAAATGGAGCACGTGGAGTACACAATGTATCCCCCGGATTTTGAATTTGCATCCACCATGTCAATTGCGGCAAGTATCAGTTGCTACAGAAAAAACAATACAAAATTTAAAGGCGATCTAAATGATGAATGAATATAGAAATTTAGAAGAAAACATGATTAACTGAAAAAGGAAAAAATAAATATATAGGTCTGCCATCGATCTGACATGAAAAAAGGTCCACATTTTCTCATAAATATTTTGGGAAAGGGGAGTAAAAGTTGATTTTTCATTTTAATAGAAAAGGAGAGATTCGATTGTTAATTGCATTTGTAATGTAATAGACACGTATAATAACTGTTGACATTCTAGCAACTTCTTGGTCTAGAATCACAAGTCGGAGAACAATATACCTTCTGCAGGTGAGCACATTTATGAATTTCATCAGAGCTTTTAGAAGTTTTAACAGACTCATCTTTAGATATAACCTGCAACAAAAGACTTGTTACATTTCATACATCCACGAAGCTGAGTAAATGGTAGCACATTCACCCCAGTTGCTTACCCCTGTCCCACTGCAAGGAGCATCTAATAGAACTCTATCAACAGCGTTGACTCCCAGAACCTTAGGGAGCTGAAATAGAGGATTTAATTAACAGACGAAAAAAGAAAAGATATAAAATTGGGCAGAACATAATAAAACACAATAATCCTCAGAAATAGTCTTATACAACAATACATGATAAAAAAAAAATTGAAACCAATCAAAACAAAACCATGCACTTGTAATCTAACCTCTTTGCCATCATAGTTACAAACTACTGTGTTTGTCACCCCCATGCGGTGCAAATTAGCAGTGAGTGACTTGAGCCTTGGCTCCTTCATTTCATTGGCAAAAATTATTCCTGAAACGAATTACATTGTAACAATGAAAAAACAAATGGAACAGATAGGTGGAGCTTCTACAGGTTCTCAAAAAAAATAAAAAATAAAAAAGGACTACAAAACACATGAGGCACCAACATCTTGATCGTAATGTTCTCACATCTTTTTGTTCTTTTAAGCAATATCATTATACATTTGAAGTAAATGTAAGATGCTAGATCATGCATTTGTACACTTGAAAGGATTTGTAGAGGATTAAAGACACATGCACAATATAAAAATTTTAACAAAGATTATTCTCACATAAGAATTAATTATCATAGATAATGTGATGAAATGAACCAAAGGGCGATATCTTGGCATGAAATGGTTCAAAAGATGCTAAAAAGCATGTCTACTGTTATCATGCAAAAGGCTTTTCACCACATGCAGTGCAAACACATACACAACACCTCACAAGTTCAAATGCGAGCATGAGCACAGATATTTGGGATCAAGGTCCAAACTAACTTAACTAACCATGCTTTCACATTAACATAGAAGTACATCAAAGTAAAAGAAAACACTGCCTTCCAAAAAAAGGGCAGGATGAATAGATAAGTAAAAGAATGAAACTGAAAATAATGAAAGACGATTGTCACAGTGTTGTGCAGGCTGAAAGTCAAAATCAAATCCAGGATATGAAAAATAATTACAACATGTTGAACAGAATGGATGCAGAGAATAGCTTAACACCATTCTGTTTACTAGTAGCATAACATGTCATTCATCAATTGCATCACTCCACATACCACTATTTTTCATTAGAGCGGCAATATAAGTTGTTTTACCACCAGGTGCAGCGCTGCAAAAGGACAAAAGGTGTTATCACAACTGAGAATACAACAGTGGTAGTAGTTGGAGTATAGTGTTCAAGACACAATTAAACCAATCTGTTCTTATTACATGACACTGACAGGGCATGCAAGCATGAAGATGATGCCAAGCACATAATTGCTTAGTAATCCAGAATCCTAAGGAAATTTAACACTTCAAAACAGGAGCAGAATTTATTCTCTCACTCTCTCAAGCACACCCTGCAAGAGCAAGGTTACATGACTTACATTCAGAGAAGATAACCCATAAAACAGACCAGGTTTCTTCTATTTATACTCGATGTTCTAGTAAAAAGTTTAATTCCATCTTAACCCTAAATTTTAAGCACATGGTTTAATTCAGTTTTCACTAATCAGACCCCCAATTACAGCAGGAAGAACTTCTAAAATGGAGCATAACATCTGTTAAGCAGACAGGTATATTAGGTGCGGCATACACATAGTAACCAAAGATATCTTCTTAAGGTATTGTGAAAGTTAAATTTAAGATTGATAAAATAATGATATATCATAAGTAGGAAAGTAGATAAGCAAAATAAAGTAAAAAAGAAAACTACTTACGCCATATCAACAATTCGTTCCTTCTCTTGAGGAGCAAGGGCCATGACAGGCAAAAAGGAGCTTGCACTTTGCAGCTGAGCAAACAAATTAACAGTAAGCAAATCACTTGAAGGATGACAATTGAAACGAGCACCACAATATAATGCTAAATCGTAAAGCATCTACCATGTAATAACCAGCCATATATTCAGGAGTGGCACCAATTGGAACTTGAAAATCATACACAACCAATCCAACCTGCAATCACAAGATGAACAGTCTCATTAATCTTGATAAGAGATATAAGTTGAAAAAGACAGCTAAGAAAAATACATAGATGAGATGGTCCTTACTTTCGACCACTCGCTTAAGGGAGCTAGGTTTACTCCTCTGTTGATTAAAACATCTGCCAAATCCCTCCTTCGTGTCTAAGCACAATGGAAAACATCAATTTAAAAAATGCAAAATACTGAGGGTAAACATAAAAACAAGTCACATTTCACAAAGTCAATATGTTATAATATTCTGTCACCTTTAGCGTATTAGTTCGGAGACACATTGGTCGAGGTTTTTCAAAAGCTTCTACGAGTTCCACCAGCTCAACAGCCGGAAACATCTAGATAACGGAATAACATACTCATAAGTTTCCGAAACCAAACAAAGTAAGAAAAGATCATTGCAGAATTGATACAAAAAACAAGACAATGTGAAGATATATCAATCACCTCTACTAAAGCCCCAATTAAAAAGCTATTGTAGCCATAGTATGAAATTAAATCCCTCTTAAGCTGCTCAACATAATCCTTCCTTGGTGCCCCATCTTGCCTCAAAGCCTTGAAGTTTGAGAGCACTCGAACAACTAGATATAAATGTTAAGCTTAGATTTTATTAAATAATAATAATCAAGAAGTTTTTATTTTTAAAAATACAGAAGCCTAAGACATGCTTACTCTCTTTTATCCTCCTCTGGAGATTTGGAAGATCAGGAGGCCGATGTGCCTCTTCTTCCAGTTCCTATTATCATTAAGTAAACAAGTTAAGTTAAGCATGAAATAGAATATATCAGCTGTTAAATTAACTTGTTAATTAATATTCCCATTGTTTGCAAAAACATAATCCGGTCCAACAATAAACCTCTTGGGTTGGTAATCTGAACTCATCGGATTCTTCCTTAATGTTCAGCTGCATTTCCTCTTCACCTTCTTTTTCTTCCTTTGTCCTATTCTCATCAATACGTCTTGATTTTTTCTCAATATCAGATTCATCTGAATCAGAACCTGAATCAGAACCCAAACCTGAACCTGAACCGTTTCCTGCAACAACATAACAACACAATGATATATGATATTCAACTATCAAAGAACTAAAAGCACAACAGACAATAAGCGAAGCATGAAAACAATAAAAAGCCGAATACCTTCATCATCACTTCCTTGGAGAGAAGCATCATCATCAGCAAGGGGATCATCACCGAAAAGACTGTCGGAATCTGAACCAGACCCTGCCTCATCTCCATCAAATTCTACATGTCGTTCCTCCACCTCTTGTTCATCCGAGCTTTCGTAATGGTCCGAAAGCTCAGGTTCCTTCGGGGTTTTAGGGGCGAAAGACCCTTTCTTTTGCCTCTTTTTGGGGGAAGCCTTGTTTGCTTTCGGACCCTTTCTCTTATTTTGGGCAGAGATGGCCATTAAAGCTGTGATGGAAAGACAAAAATTCCAAAATTAGGGTTCTTAGCTTGATATTAACTGGAGGAAAAGTGATAAAGTAATCCAGAAGAAATCAAACCACAGTTTAACCACATAATTAGCAAAGAGTGGCTCACTTCAGTCATTGAAGAGAGAGAGAGAGAGAGAGAGAGTTTGAAGAGGACCTACCGTTTTGCAGTGGGTGAAAGGGAGCTTTGGCAGCAGAGCTTAATGGCGGGGGAGAGGAGGATTGACTGAACGAGGGAGGGAGGCAGCTCAAACAAAATTGAGGAGAGGAGAGGAGAGGAGAGGGGAGGGTTTTAGGTCAGAATTAGGGTGAGGGGTTTATGCGTATGGTGGCTCACAGGCGTCAAACCCTGGCCGTAGCTTTGTTTCAACGGTCAGGATTGCATATAAAAACAATCCAACCCTCAGATCGCTCCACATCAACCTTGCGTCTCACGTGCGGTGATAACACGAGACGTGACGACTAATTGTAGCTAAAAACTCATTGCTTAAAAAAAAATGGGTAAGTTACATTTTGCCTTTTTAGATTGGGATCGATTTCAATTCCTTATAACATTTTAAAAATATTTCATTTTCATACCTCACCTACTATTTTATTTTAATATAGTACCTCAATTACATTTTCCATCCATTGATCCATTAAAAGTTGACATGGCTACCACATTTGTTCTGACGTGGTAGCCAAATTTGTACCATGTGGCAAAAAAATAATTTTTTATTCATTTAAAATATTATAATAATTTACCCTATTTATTAAAATAAAATAAAAAAAATTACAAAAAAAAACCTATCTTTTTCCCAAGCCCTTCCCTTTCCCTAAACCCTAGCACCTTATCCCCCCACCCCTACCTCCCCCACAACCCCCAAACAACCCTCCTTCCCTTCTTTCTCCACGGCCGACGCCCCCGCAACCCCTTCACGCCATCACGAATTCGTTGGCAACCCATCTTCCCCGACCTTCGTCCCCTCCCTCTCATCCCTTCAAGCTCTGTGACTCCTGCAAGATCTCCCCCTCCCGATTCATTCTCTATCTGGCCTAAGACACCATGATCCACAAGCGCGTCTGGATGTGTGACGCTACTTTCCAGTGACCCTACCACCTTTTGCCACCAGCTCTTCCAAACCCTTGGTTTCCCTCCTGACCTGACCCGCCACCACTACAACCATCGCCTTCCTACAACTCAATGGCAGATCAATGTGCACACCTTACACGATTTCGAATTGAGTTCTCAATCTTCGTCATGTGTCGTTGGTTTTACTTCGAGGAGGGGCTTGCGGTTAGGGAAAGTGACGGAGAAGGAGAAGTTAAGGTTTTGGTGGTGAAGGGAGGGGATGAAGGTCGGGGAGGTGACGAGGGAGGAGAGGGAGAAGGTGGGGGTGGGGAGGGGGTTGCAGGGGAGGTGAAGATGGTAGAGGAAAGGGAGGTGGGTCAAGGGAAGTTGGGTTTTTTTTTTTTTATAGATATATTATTTTTATAAATAAGGTAAATTATTATAATATTTTAAATGAATAAAAAAAAAATTGCCACGTGGCACAAATTTGCCAGCCACGTCAAATCATATTATTGCTAACAATTGTGAGGCTAAACTCACCCATTCCCCTTTAGTGTAGATAATATCGATTGTTAATATATATATAACCTATATTTTTAAAAGCGTTGTGATTATGAAAAGCAATATTAAAATCTTTGTAATTTTTAACATGTGTGATATAACTATATATAATGATGGGGTGATGGTAGGGACAATGGTGGAGTTATAGTGGTGGTGTCAATAGTAGAGTGTGATGGTTAGAGTGAGGAGGTAGCAACGGTGGTTAGCAGAAGTGGTGGCAATTGTGGTAGTGGTTGTGGTGGTGGCGGTGACAACAATGGGGGCATCGATGGTGATGGTAGCAATAATAGGGGTATGGAGATGGTGCCAATAGTCGGGGATGGCTAAGGTTCTGTTTAGTATTGTTTTTCTTTCATCAAATAAAACAAGTCTATTTAGACAAATTTATGTATGTTATAATTAGCACGAGATGTCATGTAGTGTTATACCCATGGTATATAAGTCCTCTCATTTATTGTAATATCTGGTTGTATCAAAACAAGAAGGGAAAAAACATTTCAATACTAAAGATTGAATGGCTCAACATTCTTAATTTGTGTCCATTTTTGTAATATACATATATTGATTTTTGAACATTGTCAATAAACTAAGGGCTTGTTTGGAAGTGTTTTTAAGATGATTAAACGTGTTTTTAGTGAAAGTGTTTTTGGATTCCAAAAGCACTTGAGTTGCTTCTTGCAAGAAGCGCATTTCAAGATTTACTTGCACTTTTACTAAGGATTGGTTCTAAAAACACTCTCATAAAAAAACAATTTCAATCATTTTAAAAACACTTACAAACGAGCACTAAGTGTAGCTAGCTCTTGAGAGCTTTGACATTAAACCTCCAGCAAATCATATTTGTTTGATTGATTGGATATTTTATACGATTTCTCCCTTGTTCCTTGAAAAGCTATTTACAACCTGTTATAAAATTTGCAATCAAAGAAATAAGTTAGGGTTCGTACGGTAATGTTTTATAAAACGACTTCGAAGAACTATTTTGTAAAACAAAAAGGATAGAATTTTGCATTTTTATGATTTGAAAATGCGTGCGTTTGATAGTTTAATCTGAGAGCAGTTTTTGAAAATGAAAACATTTCCAACTGGTTTGTGTTTGATTGTAGTGTTTTTGTAATGCAACTAAGATGATAAAAAAAACAACAGTAAATTTGTGTTTAATAGCAACGTGTGGCCGTTTTATGATCTCGTTGAAGTCTTAGGTTTAACAATTTCCATAATATAATATTATGTAGGTTAACATTTGATTTGTATGGAATAAGACCATCTCCAGAGACGTCAAATTTTGAACACAAAATTTAAATTTTGACAACTTATGTGGTGCTTTGACATCTTTTAAAGTTTTGTTCTCCAACTGATATGTCAAATTAAATTATTATTTTATAAAATAAATTATTAAACTAATTAAAATTTAATAAAAAAAAACGTTTAAAATTTAATCAGTAATTTGTTCATCTTCCTTGATTGAAAAGAAGAAAAAAGTAGGATAATTACATCGATCAACTAAACATTAATTATAATAAATGATTAAACTAATTAAAAATTAATAAAATATATTTAATAATTAGTAAAAAAACATTTGAAGTTGCTGTCAAATTTGACAACAACCTCTTTTGCTGTCAATCCATGTCATCGCAACATAGGATTTGACACTTCGGTTAGAGAATATTAGTGTAATTTCTTTTTACTGTTATAACTGATGTGTATATTTTGGTATCTCTTTTGAAGATGCTATAAGAATTCGTAAGATCTCGTTGTAATTTACTCCAATTTTCAAAAGGAATGAAAAAAAAAAAAAAAAAAAAAAAAAAGGGTACGCTTCCCCTTCTGTTCTCATGTTCATCTAGAGTCACCTTTTTTCATTTGTCACATCATGTTTTCCTGCTCTCAAGCTATATACTATGCAACCCTCGTTTGGAGTTTAGAATTGGATTCAACGCAAGCTTGAAGTTGTGTCCTAGACTCCTAGTTAGGAATGTGCAACGATTATGACAAGTAGGTAACTGTGATTATTTACCGATAACCAATTTCAAGCTTGAAATTGCTCCTGCACCTAGGTGAGCAGTGAATCCAAAATTCAATCAGATTTCCAATCCCTACTGAGACCCCCTCACCCAAGCTAAGAGAGCTTCACTTCAGTTCTTAGAGGCCTATTATTCATGGGTATGTTAGCCTTGAACCAATTTTGGGCATATTGCAGAATACAATCACAGCAGGACCATTAGGGAAGCAAAAGTCTGGGTCAAAAACCTTAGAACATCTCAACTTCCAATCATACCAACAAGCAACAGCAAAAATAAGACTCCAATCAAACTCGACAAACCTGATTTAGGCCTGGTTTGGTACTGAAGTGATTTTGAAAAAAGTTGGGAGCTGTTTTTGTGTTTGGTAAACATTCAGCTTCAGCTTTTTTTCACAGTTTTGGGTGAAAAAAAGCCAAAAACAAGAAGTTGCGAAACCTAGCTTTGAAAAACCGGCTTTTTTTCACATCTGTTTTACATAAAAGTTTACCAAACACTATAATATTGCTTTTTTTTTCCTTTCAAAAACACTTTTACAAAAAAGTTTACTAAACACTTTGCTACTTTATTTCACATCTGCTTATTCTCACAGCACAACAGAAACAGCTTTATTTTCAAAGCAAAGCAATACCAAACCAGCCCTTAGAGTACTTCAAAGTTTGACTCAAACCCTCATGCGCCCTCGCCATCAGATTGAATAAATCAAACAGAAACAACGGTCAAGATTAAATAGGGGTGTCTGAGAAGTAAAAAAATTACCAGGTCCAAACAATTCAAAACATGCACTTGAACTTTATTTTATCATCCGTAGATTCTGTACAAGGATTCAGTTTTAAGAAATGCTCGAGTTTGCTCCTCTTGACGGGTAACATAAATAGGTTGTCATTATACTACAGTACTGTTTACCAGGGAGAATGTAAAGCTTTCAAACACACAAAATATTGAATTTATAAATACATACACGCGGGCACACAACAGATGATCCTTGAACTAGAGCTGCCATTTGTAATATGCCAATCCTGCATTCCGATCATCAGAAGATGTAGTTGGGCAGCTGGAGGGGAAACCGTGCCACTGCAACTTCAAACGGGCCGCCCTTTGGCACCCTCAAACTAAAACAGAGACAGAAAATAAGTTACAACTATCAAATGATACACTTATGATATTGCTTCAATAAAGCCTTTCAACAGAGTGGAGTGGCAAACTTAATATGTATATCTATGATTGTTACAAAATAGATTTTATGCACACAAGAGTCATAATTGATATGTTCATACAGATTTTAGCTAACAACCGAAATTCAAAGCCAGAAAAATTCGAAGTTCGTGATACAGAAAAATCAAGTTGGTGAAAATCAGCCAAGTTGGAACATCCTTCAACATAACTACTTTTTGATATGGTGGAAGTTGCTCCTATGTAGCTCCGAATGACAAAACATAAAGTCCTGGCTTTATGGAGTTTGGTTAGCCTCTTCTCTCTTGCTCTTATTACTCGTCTAACTACCCCATTTCTTGTCCAAAACTACACTTAAAAAAATATCCAGCTAAAATATGTTGGTTTGGCTTTTCCATGAATTCAATTTGGTGCTATTTCTACACTACATTATGGGTTAAAGCAATTCCTTAGAGATTCTACATTCCAAGAAAAGTACTCAATCATCCCAATCTTAAACCAACAACTCAACAGGCTGAGAGTATGGGTCAACTAGGGGCTTATTTGGGAATGCTTCGACAGGAAACACTGTTGCTCATAATTACTTAGCAAAAGCTTTAAGTTTTTTCTGCCAAACGTAATCATAAGCACTTTTGGTTATCAGAAAACAGTTTTGGCCCTTTCAGCAGTCTCAAACAGGCCCAAAATCAAAGTCATAAGCTTCATGCACCAATCTTAAAATCTGAACTAAAACCCCAGGTGCTAACTGAAGAAGGAAAAATTACAATGGAAAGAAAAAATCACATATTATTTTCCGTCTCTTCATTGGCAAGGACAAAATCTAAACAGGCAAAAAAACCTTATTCTTTTTATCACGGGAATAAAGAAATAGCTGAATCAGTTCAAGCAAAGGAACCGCCAGTGCTCCAAGGTTAGTATATAACCACAATACGATGCTTTTCAATCTTGGTTCAAACAAAACAAAATATGCTTTCAATCAAATTTTGGGTGCCACATAATCTACTTAGGAAGAAAACATAAAAGTTGTTGTACAGGAATTTAGGTCAAGTACCTGCCAGGGACAAATGTAAAAGAACCTTCAATAGAACCTGAAGAAGATGGTAGAGAAGAGCAACTCTCATAAACGAATTCCTCTTCACCTGGACGCAAAAGTGGGTACTGCAAACATGTAAAAGTATAAGATTTCTAACAGATAATTTTCATGCGTAGTTTATATTACAATCAGAAGTGTGACCTCCAAAATAATTTTAACACTTGTCTACTTTTCTTCTTATCAAGTGGAACCCAAAATTTATTAAAAAAGTCAAAAGTGCAATTGTGAAGGAGTCCACTCTCAAATTAAATCACTCACTCTAACTGCCTAAACAATATGCATGACAATTAAGAGTTAGACTTCCAAACCACAACACATCGATTCACAGCAGCAATGCTGACAAGGAAGGCCTCCTAAATTCTAAAGAAATGTAGACAAAAACTAACTCAATTTCAATGCTCACCATCACCCACCCGAGTGTTCCTGAAAAAGCTTTCTATTTGACTACATAAAAATGACTAAAATGATAAGATACACCTTGAGAAATATATTTTCAAGGGGTTTGCCTTGATCTCTCAGCATGGATTTAGCAATCCAACCATTAGTAGCAATTCCATACTTACTCCTATCAACCTTATGCCACAAAGAGTCAGCTTACAAAGGGTATCTCCACAACGACTTCCCAAGAAATGCTTTATTTTTCTCATTAAATTAACCACACCAATGCTCCCTTATCCTTGCTTCTATCCACCAAGTGATCGTTCTTTCCTCCTCTCTACCATACCACAAGAAGTTCACATCAGTCTTTCTAGTCTATCAGCTCTTGATTAAAAAAAAAATTGTAATTTCCTTAAATATCATTATCCTTGTTAATTTACTCTATATGTTAGTGTGCTTATTAATTTCAGGAGGATATATTGGAGAAATCTAAGTTCTCAGAGTATCCAACGTGCTATATTTATAAAGACAAATGCTGCAGGGACTCGGTCACCCCAAACTCTCCTGCCACGTATACTCCCTCTCTAATGCATCAATCCTGTATATGGGCCCCATCATTGTTACGATTAAAATTAAAATTTTATTTTTCTCTCCTCTCCAGCATCTTTTCTTATCACCTCACTGAAAAACTTAACAGCATCTTCTCTTCATCGTCACTGGATTAAAACTCACTTCACCTTCCTCCTCGCTTCTCCCCTGTCTGTGTCATGGGAGATCTGCCATCACCGCCATCACCCCAACATGAAGTCCTCCTCCATGAATGTACAACCCGCAAATTTCCCAATCTGAAAACTCAGATCAATATAGAAGAACTAATTTTTCCTTTGTCTTTCTCTTCACCAAAATTGTTTTAGGTAGTTACTGAAAGCTAAAATGGGTTTGAGCATCATATATTAATTCTTTTGATCTTGTGAAATTGAGAAATATAAAATTAATATTAAAACATTGACGGTGAGATTTGAGACGGCAGCATATCCAAACCGCAGATCTGCTAGATGATGAACCATGAGAAGGTGGAATAGAGAACTGGAATTTTGGCAGCCATGGTTACCAATTCATGGTTTGAGTTTACTGGAATTCTTGCAGGGAATTAATGGTTTTTTTTTTCCGTCCATCAGGAAGGAGAGGGAGAGTGATGAAGGACAGAGAAATTACGATTTTCAATTGCAACTTTTATCTTTGAATTATTTTAATAGTGCGACCCATGTCTAATTTAATTCAGGACCCATGTATGGAGAGTCTTGCCGGACTCGCTTTTGAGTGAATCTGGCTAGCATTTCTCTTTTATAAAAAAAAACCTGCATGGTTTTGAAGGAAAATAAGTCTTCTGGTAAGAGTAACGCACCTCAGCCAAGTGAGCTATATGGATTAAGCAGATATTAGGACTAGTAACTATGACATGGCATCAGCAGATTTTTTAAAACAAATTATTTGAAATATGTTTATAGGGTCATGTCTTTAAACACCCCTCCATTGAAAGGTAGATAACTGTCTATCTACTAAAGGGAAGAAGAGTGATTCAATTAGATTCTGGAAAAAAAATTTGATAATGGAAGCAACTGACCAAGTGAAATCGTACCTGTCCAATAACAGCTTCTCCTCCAACATCAGCTACCACAACATCATTAGAACGAATGATCCAGTGCCTCCAAATCAACTGACAAGAGCTGAATGGCATTCCATTAATCACACATCCTTCAGGAAGAAGGGACATGCGGATCGAATAAGAAAATGTATACTTTTCAGAAGTATTTTCAAGATCAGCAGCCTCTGGGACAAACACAGCAGAAGCACGAACCTAAAACAAAAATCACAGTATAAATATTTATATTGCAATTGAAAAGTTAAAGTAGTCATTCACGTAACTGCATTCAGAATTACTGTCAAACAAATCACTGTGACGAACAGTATTTTGTAAGAATAATGGACAGACCAATAGCGTTTTAGAACAAGTAATATAACCATAATCATGCATAGTAATGTTTAAGAACCTAAGATATTTTCTATCTGGAAACTATTGGCACCTTCTAACAGTGTAGATATTACCTGCTTATTTATCAAGAAAAGAGGTAATGAGGAACTAAATGTGGGTTTGCTGACTTCAATTGAGGCACAGTAACAATATACAATCAGGCAATTCTCAATGCAAATGCCCATGAAACGAAGTTAAATCTGTTCATTCCAATATACATCAACCACGACATATACTTTCCATATTTATTTGTTTTTTACGAGCCCCAAGAGAGAGGAAATAAAAGGAAATCTTTATGCAAAGGATTGCACACTTTCAAAGACATGCCCACGAAAAAATACAAACAATTGACTACCTTTACGCCATTCGTTATAGCAGTGGAACATAGAGGGGATTCTTCTGGAAACTGACCGATGGTTCTGAAATTTTCTTGACGAAGTTTAATAATGCCATTTTCTAAACGACGGCCATGCTCTTCTAACCAAAGCAGCATGCCATCCTGCTGTTGATCAACATTGCAATCATGAATTGAACTTATCAACGCATCTGGTACGCAAGGAAGCATTTGCCCATCAGTTGGAAGATTTCTGGTACCAACATAGAGTTGACCACTTGTACAGTTCAGGAAAAATAACTTCCTGCTATATGTACAAGAATCCGCCACAACAACATATTCTGATCTACCAGTAAAACCCAGTTTACGTCTGATCTTCATTGTTTCTAAGACTACCTGACGTAAAGGCATCAAATACACAGTTACCAAGTGGTCATAAAATGCATAACCACCTATGAGGCCCAATGGACAGCCAACCAGGCTATTTTGAAAATGTTTTTCCTCAAAAGCTTGACCATTATGAAAACGATAGAGGATCCTTGTTGGAAGAGGAAGTTTCACTTTCAAGATTTTCTCCACCTCTTGTATATCAGCTTCTGATGCACCCTTTTTCAGTGTAGAAACAGCCTCTGGAAAATTAACAGTCAACCAGTTTCTAAGTTTGTCCCAGCATCTTTTGACTCGCTTTACAAGCGACCAAGGATACATTTTAAAAGATAAACGCCATAGTTGGTAACTTTCCTGAAGAGAGGAGGTGTGTTAGTAAAAATAATATTATTTGATAAGATATTAAATATATAACAAACTCAAAAAGGTGTCAACCCTGCTACTAGAAATATGATCCATGAAATCTTCACGGCTACAGAGCTCCATGAAGTGTTAGACAATCAGACACACCAAAATAGTGAAGCTGCTAGGAAATGAGCAAAATATGTATATCATGTTAACACGCCATCAGATGCAGCCCCATTCTGCATGTGGAGAGGCAAAGAAATGTAAACAGAGAAAGACATATAAGTACCTCCCCACCCTGCACCTTGAAACCCAACAAAAGATGGGGAACAGTGATTAGAGGTTTAGAATCCAGGACCTTCTACAAATCAAAGCTCTGATTCCAAGTTAGACGATAACTAGACCTCAAAGAATTAAGCCATTAGGTGATGGCCCCAAACATGGATCAAGCAAAAAAGGACTATATTCCTTGGAAATCAAGCCATGTCTCACAGCAGTGCTACAAGTTTTGGACCAAATATGATATGTATAATGCAATTTAAGCGAAAAAACAGAGAAGCTTACTGCAAGAACTGCACAAAAATTGTAAGTACACATCTAAAGACCATGGGACTGCACATATCAGCTCTCGGTCATCCCAATAAACAATTCTCGCTAAAGTATGTTTCCAATTTAGAATCAAGAAGCAAATTTGAACCTAACAAACCCCTACCCACTACCCACACTATTATTGAAAATAGGCCCATAACATGACAAGGCATGGATTTCAAATGGAACACCACGCCGGAGCCTTGACCCCTTAAAATTTGAGTCTTCAACCCAAGTTCCAACCGATCAATCCGTCATGTTAATACGCAGTCTGTGCAAAAGCCTATGATGGATTTCCTATGAAATTTCCACAAATACAATCGACCCAAATCAAAATGGAAGAATTTCAATCTTTTAACAACTTTGGAGAGAAATGAGAGGTCCCCATAAAACCAACCCAGAACCCGAAACACAGAAGTAAACACCAACCCACAAACCAGACTGAAAATTTAACATTTTTTCATTTGCCCATGATCACATACACCGACATACATAAGAAATTGGAAGAAAAGTTGGAAAACTGTGTGAATATATATACGATTCATACATCAAATTTTGAATTCAAAGGCCAAATTTTTTTGAGAAATTGACCTTGAAAGAAGGGGCGAGGTTGCCAAGGGGGTCGAGGGGTTGCAAGAGGTGAAGGTCTCGAGCACAGAAAAGGGACCAAAGGGATTCATCGGAGGCGGAAGCTCTGAGTTTGGTGCTGACGCATGCTGCTCTCGCTGAGTCTTCCGCTCCTAACTTGCTGAGGATTATGTGCAGCGCAAGATCACCCACTGCCTCCAAATCCATCTCTCCCATTCAGCTCTTACTCTCGCTCTCTCTTTCAGACTTTCAGGTGCCTTCTGCTGCGGTGGCGGGGACGCGTTTATATACGCTGCCTAAACTCACTGTCGAATGTTCTACAGCGATATACAGAAAATTGGGGCAATAGTATTAATATCAGTCAGTATGGCGTATTGGTATTACTCTCTACTTAGAATGAAAAATTTTAGGTTCAAATCTCGTTAATGATAAATTCGATGTCAATTTAGGTTGTTCATTGTGTGACTTAATCGAACTCATCTCTTCTTGTAAATTCTAATTAAGTTAAAATTTAAGAAATATCGCTCCAATTATCCCAACATATAACGTCCTTCCAAAAATTTTTATGTGCTAGAGTATATGCTATTATGCGATTTTAACCTTTTAATGTTCAACTTTTTAATTGTTCAATTTTGATTTCTATGTATTTTTAATGAATAATCTATTTAGATCATTTGATACTCAAACCGCCATAAAGAAGTCTCATGCCATAACTTCTAAGTAAAGCACCATAAAATTTAAAAAGTATCGTGTTCTGAGTATTAATGGTAGTAAGTCACATAATTATACATATAGTTTAGTAATATTTTCATTCATTTATAAATCAGAAAATTTTTATTTTAATTTCGTGAATGATTTGATACTAATTTACTCTTTCATTTTTTTTTTTTTTTTTTAGTTTGTAAATACCATTGTATGGAAAGAAACTACAACCCATCTCTAATGCTAAGGTAGTAAATTCTAAATGTGTGGCTCACTAAAATACATTTTGGTACGCTCTTCTTCATTTTTCCAATTTGAACCCTTTGGTATTATACCAATTAATACTATAGTCTAGTGATATTTTTTTTTTATAAACAAAAGATCTCGTGTTTAACTTACATAGATGACGAGTTCAATACCAATTTATTTCTTCACCATGTAATTATATGGTGGTAAATACCACCAATTGGTCATGACAATCACTACTGTTACATTACTTCTTGGATGAATTTGATTTAACCTTATTCTGCATGCCAATTTTTTGAAACTCTTCAATTAAGGTGAAGCTAGAATTTTGTGGCTCCAAAACCTAGAGCCAAGTTAAGACAATAGGACCCAATATTTCAACAAATAAAAGAAAGTCTCAATTTCAATCAACAATATGATCTTATTATGTCATTCTGTTGACCCTAAAAACTACCAAACTCACATGACGCGTAGATTGAGTAACTAATAAGCTAACTACGTCCTTTAATTATGTGCGGGGTGTGCCAACTCGTCGCCCGAACTCGATCGGGGTGTAGAATGTGTTGATGTTGCATTGGGCACGCTGCTGACTTCTCGATCTTGCAACTGCGGCCGAGGAAGGAACACATATCGACCTTTGGGTTCTAAAGCCTGAAGATAATGCTGCTAGTTCTATGAAGTTCACAAATTGTCAGCCCTAGGTTCGGTCACAGTAATTATATTCGTGAGAGTATAAGCATGTTAAATTGGTACCAAACTATATGGACACAAGTATCCAAAAGAGATATAGTCTTGATTGTAAATGTGGTTTGACCGTCGGAATGCCGAACTCTAAAAGATACTTGTGAATATCCAATCATAAAACAAAACTCAGCTTTCAATGTGCCGAGCTTAGTAACTTGTAACACCTCACTTCGCCGAGAAGGCTAATGAGATGACCTCTACCAACAAGGATCCAGAAATCCTTGTCGACCGAGTCTTGGATAAATAATTAGTCGGCCTCGAAGCAGTGCTGTTTATCCAAACTGAAGGTGCTCCTCAAGGTTGATTCTAAGGCTCTAGTACTGTTTATCCAAATTGGAAATGTCGCCGGTTGCCTTCACAGTATTGTTTATCCAAACTGAAGATGTGTTGGTGGGAAGAAAAAGGAAGAGGAGAAAATCTCAGGGTTGTAGAGAAATTTTGCATAGGGCAATTTGAGTGTTGAATTGGAGAGGCCTTGAATGATGCACTCCCTTCTCTATTTATAGTATCGAATCCCCTCATGGCTGAACTAGAAATGGACTAGGATTAGAACTCCTCAACCCAATCCGACCAGGTTTCGGCCAATCCTAATTCCTACAGGACTTTGAACTAAGCTTCTTAACAAACTAGATTCATCCCTAATTCTCAACGTCCTTAGCCTTAAGAATCCTTGTTGCACTAGGATTCGACCAACTCACCCTTATCCAAACCAAACCTCTTCGTAATAGGATTCGGCCGACCTTAACTGGACGGCCCATAACAAGATCCTAGATGAATGTCACCGGACTGAGAACGACTCTAAGCTCGGCCCAAAATAATATTTTGGACCCAAACACATTCGTACTAGGATTTAGTAGTATTCATCTTATTTATAAATTGAAAGTCTTATGTTCCAACTCCTATAAATAGAGAGTTCGATACATAAGTTTAATGCCTGCTTTGAAACCAGGAATGGATGACTTGTGCAAAGGTTTGTCATTAAAACGTGATCTAGTTTCTTCTTTTGTGAAAGCAGGATTTCGTTCCAATTATTTTTTTAACAGTAAATTCTTTCAAGTATTACCAGCTTTTGCTCTTGACAAGCAAACTGCAGCTGAAGTAACAGCTTTTGCTTCTCTCAGCCCATTTTTACTTATTTCAGAACCAAAACTGAGAGGTTAGAGTTTGAGAGTGATTTGTTTAAGCCAAGGAACTCAACTGTTAGGTTTCAAGCTACTTTATTATTGAGCTATCATTTCGGTTTTCAATTATTACTGAACTTTGTAGCTCACTCTTTTTCCCTTCCCTTTCAAATCAATTTTGGAGACTTGGAAGCAGTTACCTTTTGCTTTAGAAGTAACGTGAAGTGTCGCCTGCTCGAATTTAGCTTGGGCCAAATACCGTACGTGACATATGCACCATTTAACCAGTCGTAAGTTGTTAAGAGTATTTTCTTTTAATCTTTATTTTACACACATCGATAAATAAACTGCCAAAAAAAGGGTTCGAATTTGGGTGCATAAGAGGTGTGCATAGGAGGTGGCATATCTGCTATAGTCAATGTCCCCTTAAAAGCCAAAACGAGAGAGGGAGATATACAAGAAGTGCTCAATTAAAAGATATACGAAGGTTGATACTAACAATCTGAGAAGCTACACTCTAGGAAAAGAAAAACCAAAAAACTAGGGCAACATCATTGTATTTGTATGTGCTTCAAAAACTGAAACAAAAAATTAACAAAATAGGCATGTCGACCTTTCGAAACAAAAGCCAAACGTGATTTCAAGCATGTACAAAATATCTCCTGGATTTTGAGTTCCTCGGAAGGAACCTCTTCTCTTTTCACGATTGCAAAACGAACGTCCATAACGCGAAAATCCGTTCTACTCCGAACACCTTGTAAACACGAACCTACAAGTCCGAATAGACAGGGAAACGCTGGTTAAAACCCTGAAATCAACGCGAACAGATAAACGATCCTTGAGTATGTAAATGAAAAACACATCTACCATTTGGTGCAAAATTTCGTATTAGTTGCTGTGATTAGTGGTCGAATCAACTTGTATATCAAGTAATGAGACATTATTTAACAGATTTGCGAACCCAACGGAAGATAATGATGCTCATCAGTATGTAAGCAAAACATTTGAATTTGCTTGACCGTTCTGGTAAATCATATCTACTTCTACTCAAGTTTTGTTCACAAGATAGACAGGGCAAAGCGTTTCATTCAAAATTTCGGATTCGAATTGCAAATGTTGCAGGAAATTCGGATTGGGGTGTAAATGTTCCGGTTGGAAACTGCTGCAGGAAAATTGCAAATGTTGATCGCATTGAGGGCTTGTGAGGTTCGAGAGAGAGTAATCCAAGCCACCATAGTACAAAGAATTGGTGACTTTACAGCCTACATGAATTACACGACACAAAAAGCAGAGTCTACAAATGTTTGCACCAACGGAGAATATTTGATGTTCAACACTGTCGGTATGCTATCATCTATTATTTTCACTCAAACCAGAATCAAAACAAACAAGGAAAAACGAAAATGTGTGTATGATCTCCGAGATCCTGGGAAAATGAGAGTAAGTTTTTTCATAGGTTCCTATACATGCCAAAATTAGCACCAACAAATTAACAAGACACTGCATAGAATCGAATCAGATGGATGGGAGCTGAAAGCTCGGCCTAGTACCGTTTCAAGAACACGGCAATTATCTTTTTCCCTGAATTTACGAGGCCATCAAATTATCACAGAGGAAACCAAAAGGATTCAGAGTTCATAGAACCAGCTGAACTTTAACCTGTCACAGGAGGCAAGTCTTAAGATGAACCTCTAATTTTCCACGGGTGACTATTATGCGTTTTTCTTTACTGCACTAACGTATTGTCAACTTTTTCACCATGAAATAGCTTTTAACATGAACCTATTGGGCCAATTTTGTATCCTTATAATTCAGTTTGTTAAGTTTACTTGTTTACATAGTTTGGACGCTTGTTACACGTTTGAAACCTCTCACAAACGCAAATCCGGAAAAACAAGAGAGACTAAACAATTTTGGAAGCCTAACAAATCTCTATCCAAAATTACATACTAGCCTTTATGTCCTACCGTTTTATGATGTAAATTATACCAAGTCATTTGTTTGAGAGGACACTATCATCTAAAATAGCAGATAGCTGACCATATTGACGCCTATATCGAGCGGAAATTGATAAGGGGAATGACCTGAATGCCATTTAAAAGTTTACCATGTTATGTTAGCAGGAGAAGATGCAACTCTAAGGAGATATTCATCAACCAAGAATTGCATTTGTTACTAAAATATCCAAACAACTCTTACAGAACATAATTACATCTGATAGTTACAATTTGACAGGGTTGAAAAGGACACCCTAAGGTCAGATAATAGTCGGACAAGACCATTGCCTCGATATGACAGAAGAAAGTAAGCTATATCGAATGAGTTTAACCTACAGATAAAAAATTAACTCGTACTGCATGGTAGAAGCATACTGAAGGGGAAAAAAGAAGATAAAATACTCCAATACAGTGTTCTTTTTCATAAAATTACAAACCGCTATAACTGAAAAACATGCCATCTGATATGAAGAACAATGCACTCAATCGGGAAGACAACAAACTACTGAGATGATTACCGCAAAAGAACAGCAGTTTCAAACAGAAAAACAAAAATAAACAGATGCACATAAAGTATTAAAAATACACGGGAATAATATAATAAGTACAAGAAAATTGTCAATAATATCAACAAGTGTAACACACTGCTAACACAACTGACTGGACCAAATATGCAAACACGTATTCTTAAAGAGAAAAAAACTAAGGAAAACATGTACTAAAAAAGATCTAGTAATGACAATGGCAGCGGCACCAAAATAGGAGGAAGAAAATACTTTCCCTTAGGAAACGCACTTGAGTACTAGACCAGCAAAACTGTCCAAACTTACATAGAAACCATGAATATATATATATATATATATATATATATATATATAATCAGGATCAGGGGACACACATGTCGACACACTTTCCAGGGCCCACTCCATAACTTTTTTCAACGATCCGATCCGTCTTATCTTTTCGGTCTTACCTCAAAGATCATGTCTACCAAAATCCGAAACCATATGACCGTTGGATTAAATGGTAGTCATTTTAGTGTTTCTTTGCTAAACCGTATTTGTTCATTTTTTTCACTACAAATGAATGTCTTAATGGTTTTGGATTTGTCCAATTTTTTACAAGGGTGATCTATGAATGATGATTTAAAAAATAGACAATTCGAATCACTGAAAAAAGTGTCCCCCAATCCTGACCCTATATGTATAAATATATTTTGGGTAAAGAGAAAACATGAATATATTAGACACTAAAAATCTTGATATAAAAAGTCTATATCCCTGTATACAACAATTCAATCTTACAACCCACCACAAACAGAACTCCTGCGCTATGAAATATAGTTATTATCTGCTTTGCATGCTTGCGATCAAACAATCCAGTTTACAAGAAACCATTCTTTGCTCATGATTGCAACAGATACCTAAATATTATAATTCCATTAATTATATTAGTCCAATGGAAAAGCTCCAAAGTCAATTTCATGGTGCCAAAGCTACATATCTCTTCCTAAACTTTGCTGACACCAACACACAGAGAAGCCCAAAAAATGAGCCTCTCTCCAGCTCTTCAGCCCTCACATCCTCAAATATCTGTATATTCTATGAAAACAATCCTAGTAATAGACACCACTGAAAAACATCTTCCCCACCAAAATCGCCACAATATCTATATGAATAAAGAAAAATATCTAGACATACATGAACACTCTCGAGCCAACTACAATATTGAAAACGTTGCCGATGAAACCAGAACCACGATCAACAAACAAATCACTGAATACAAATATGCCTGCAGGAAGCCTATCCAACCAGAAATGTCACACCATAAAAAGTTCTGCAATTCTACTTCCTAGGGAAGCTGTGATAAAACCTAAGGATTTAATTACACAAAAATACCACCACATCAGTTACACCATATGAAAAGAAAAGAAAGCAAGCAAATAGATTTTCCAACCAACAGAATTTTCAAAATGCATGTTTCTCTAGAAAAACACATTCATTCAAAAGCACAAGTCACTAACACCAGTGGCGGAGCTAGACAACGTTGGTAGCAGGGGCCATATAAGGGGCATCAAAAATACTATCTAGACAAGAGAAAATCATTATTCTCAAAACCATATCACACAAGTAAGACAATTCAAGGTTAAAATCATATACCTAATGAAATATATAAGACAAGAAAAATCAAAACTACGTGATTGAAGAATGTAACACAAAAAATTGATGTGGTTTTTTTCTGGATGAAATATATTGTAGTTGAAGTTTGCATGTTGATATCTTATGTCAGATAAGCATATTGATAACAAATTACACATTAACATGTGTATATATATTATTAAAAAAAATTATTTTCGGCAGAGGGGTGATAAAAACAAAGGTTATATTATAATACTATTTGGTGTTATTAAAAATAAAAAAAAAACCTATTTGGTGTAAAACATTTGGGAAGAGAACCTAGACAGTTATACCTTAATTTGGAGGGGCCACGTTGCAGGATTTAGTTGAAAGGCTTCATATAATTATACCTTCTATTGAAACATTTACAAAAATTGTAGGGGCCATGGCCAATGTTGGTCTCTTGCATGCTCCGCCACTCACTGACACAAACAAATAACTGAATGTGGATGCCTATAGAGCCAGGAACTACACTATAGTTCAATATCCAGAAGAATGATTCGCTAAATCTATCCCGTGAAGTAAGAGAAAACAAATACTAGCACATAAGTTTCACCATATGCAAAGAAAAGAAACAAACACATGAATTGACCGACTAATACTTCCAAAAGATGTGGTTTTCTCTAGGAGCACACTGATTCAAAGAAAAGTCATACGCAAACAAGTCACTGGACATAGAGCAAAACCTATCCAGTAAAAAATAGACACATCACATATTGTTCAATCGCCCTAGGAAATATGTGCTAAACATATGGCATTAATTAATATAAAACACATACTAGCACATAAAATTTAATCATATGCAAAGAAAAAAAACTAACCATAAGCCAGAGACAGAAAAATACCTATACGGGGATATAATTATCATTGTTGACTTCCAGACCCTCGCCCCGCTTGACTACCCATTTGCTGCTGTTGTTGTTGCTGCTGTAATTGAAGGAGGAGGTTAGCCGCAAATTGGAGCGTCGACTGATACCGATGATTTTTGTCTGCCTCACCATCTGGGGCGCTCTGACCAGCCCCAGCCCCAAGTGAAGGCTGAAGCTGCTGCATTTGATTTGGGTATTCTGGGTTCACCTTTTCAGCCGCTAATGGCAAAAAGGTCTGAGACTGCGAATTAGCACCGTAAGTCTGACCAGAAAAGGCCATAGAATTATTGTGTTGCTGAGAAACAGGTGGATTGTACAACACAGAAGTATCTGTTCCATGTGCTGAAAAGCTTTTCTGAGTACCAAGAGGAGCTTCAGCCAGATAGTGCTGGTTGAGATGAGAGGGTCCAATAGTTTGTCCGCCTTGAGAAGGGATTGTAAAGTTATTCAAAGGCCTAGATGAATTTGCAGACTGTGAGGGCTGACTGGTAGAAGAGTCTGGGATTTGGTTGATACCAGGGGCTAGTGGGGCAGAGTGGTTGGATGAGTTTGGAACAGATGGATAAGGTTGGTACTGTGAATGATTCTGTTCATGTGGATTAAACTGATTACCTAATTGTTGTAATGCATGACCGGTATGATCAGAAATTTGTTGATCTTGTTTCCATCCAGGAGAAGATACTTCACTAGGTGCAAAAGCAGGAAATGAATGCCTAGCTGCTGAGGATACTGGTACCCTAGCACCTTCTGGACCAGACGGCTGTGCATTTCCAGGCAGTAAAGTCGCCAGAGTGGCAATAAGTTCAGGAGTTAAAGCAACTCCAGCTTGTGATACTGCAGTACTATTACTAGAAGCATAGTCTTGCGGTTGCACTCTAGAGGACTCGCCAGTTGGTGGAAACAGTGGTTTTGCAGAAAGCTTTGAGTCCTCATACAAAACCCTGTTATAATCCATAGGCAAAATATGATCCTCCTTCGGTGGGATTACACTATACTCAACTTGTGAAGAAGGAATCTGCTGTCTATCTATAAACTGTGAAGGTGGCATGGGCTGCATCTGTTCGTGCATAGAAGCAGTACTAGGAACTGGTGGAAACTTGAGAACCACACCATACAGACGTTCAGGGCCTGCAACTTTTAAAACATTCTTCAAGAAATCTGAAGGAGGCACCAAAAATAAGGTCATCCCATCATCAAACTTTGCAACACCAGCACGGTTTTTTGCACCTAGATAACGTAGGAATTCAGTGTAGGAAGCAAAATCATCTTCACTATCTGGCAAGAAGAAAACGATATCAAATCCAATGGCCTCAGCATAGTGTTTTGTGAGCATATCCAGTCCAGTTCTAGCCGAACAATTAACAACTTCAGGACTGCAAAACAGAAAACAATTAAATTAAATACAAACAAGAGAATTCTCTCTACACGCACCAAAAACAACCCATGCTGATATAATAAGATAAGAGGGGCAACTAAGTTTATTTTTGAAGATTATCCAGAAAAAGAACGAAAGAATCATAATAAATATTTTTTGAAGTCCAAAATCATTGAGTCTGTAAACAATTTGAAAATAAAGAGAGATATTAGCAAATCTGAACGCATTTTAGTGCTTTTAGTAATCATATTAAGGATTTAACAACGTTATTAACCAAGTTGTTTGGTTCCAATCAAAAAACAAAACAAAAAACGTTGTTTGGTTTATACATTATCTACCTGCACACTGAAATACATATGGAACGCATGATTACGAGTTAACTCAAATATCATTTCTATAGGGTGAAGGATAGGGTAAGAAGTATTAGTTTGAAACTGTAAACTTGCAAAACCATAAAGAAGAAAAGTTTAAAGCATTGGGATAGATAGCTCCGGAAGGCAAGATCATAATAAATAAATAAATAAATAATAATGTCAATGTTTCACATTAATAATAAGATGACTGTTGTATTTTCTATGCTAATAGTCTTATTAAGTTCAAAAGGGAAGGGCTTCAGGGGCTTCTGGAATAAAGTAGACAAACTGCTAATAGTAATGGCTTCATCTATCCATACTTAAAATACATTGAATAAATAAAAAAAGGGTGTCATAGAACATGCATTAGAAAGAAAAAAAGCCAAGACACTAAAAAATATTTTACTAAGTGTGAAGTAAGTCGTCTGATCAAGTTCACCTAGACCCTCTTTCAAGACACACCATTTGGCACATCAGTTGAAACAATAATTTAGTTTCCAAAATACTGAGAATGTAAAACTGGATGAATAGGAAACGGTTGCCAATATAATCATGAGAAAGCTGATATTGCATGGATAAATATGAACATTCGTGAAATACTATGGTTTCATAGTCTTGGTAACTTGATGATATACTTTTATCCAAATACCATAGCGCAGTGGAATCCATGTACATGTTCTAAGTAGAATAAAGAAATTATGCCATACGAGTCCCCAAAGAAAATGATAAAAAACAGAAGATGAAAGGAAAATTGTACTCACAGCTCATTTCGTATTCCTTTTCCTATAGGGACACAGCGAGCATGGCAAACAGGTGTTCCACCCTTGGCAATAGTTCCACGCCATATAAAATCATTTTCAGGAGGCCCTCCAACTGAGACCCTTACACCAGCTGGACTAAGGCGATTCTTCCCTTGGACATTCATAGATGGTCTGGAAGCACCTCCATCAATTACCGGACCAAGTCCGTAAGACGAGTCGAACCCTAATCCATGGTCATCAACGTTTCTAAACTGATATGGAGGGTCGTCCATGGACAAAGGACTATCTATTCTTGATCGTTTAGCATCCTTTTGAAATTGGTTAGCATCTAACACATCCCATGCACTAGATGCAGGTCTCGTGGGTGGCCTACTACCAGGCGCAGGAGAAGACACGGCCCCAGGTGTGGGAGGAGACAGCTGCCTCCAGTTGGGACCCATCAGGTTCTTGGAATTTCCTTCTTGATAATTATGAAGCGATGCCAAATCATTAAGTTCTGGACCTGAAAGCAGAGGGTCAAACCTACCTTGAGGACCTAAAGGCCTCATTGGAGCATTTGGTCCAAGAATGCCATTTTGTGGTAGTGCTCCAGGATAATTATTAGACATCATTGGACGGTTATGACCAAACATGTCCATCGGTAAAGACTGAAAAGGATGTTCATTGAATAACATATCTGATCTAGGTCCTTGGCCTCCAGGATAAGGGCCAGGGTATTCTTTCCCAGGTGCCAGCCCACTGCTTGAGAACATAATTGTAATCCGAGGATCATTGAAAAGCCTGCCTTGCAAGCCCTCCTTGGCCCGCCGAGCTTCATCCACACTCCTGAATTCGACAAAGGAGTAGTGTCTTGAAGGAAAACTTTTAATTCTCTCAATCTCACCAAACAAAATCATGGCATTGTGGAGCATTTGTTCATCAATCTGCACAGAAGGAGGATAGCCCACCCACAGAACATTACTGGGTTGACTGTCACCTTTTCGTCCCCCGGAAGAATGAGAATACTGCAACATGACACAAAAGTTAAGAGAAAATAATCACAACAGAGAAGTTTACTCCCATTTGGAATTCACACACGGATTTCCATTTTCTATCTAGCCCACAAAAAGCATAAATCAGACCCTAGGGACAAAAGGTAAGTCTACAACTCTGAGTTATTTATTGGAGGTAAGATGCACCTTGTGTGACATAACCAGCTGACAAATAGTTCTTATGAAGCAACAAATATACACACAATCAACATTGTAAGAATTTACCATTTGTAGTTGAAACACTATATGCAACTTATTCCTCACCTGTTGTCTTTTATGAGAATCAGCAGGCCCCATGTTTCTGGCCAGAAACTGTCCATCTCTGTAGTCAGGCTGTTCCTGTTCAAAAGACCAAAGGAAACCAGAAACTCTTTACATATGAAAATATAACGAAACTTAACTATTGTTCATTTTCACTAAGTGTTTTAATAAGTAACTGAAACCGGACATTTTACAGTGAACATGCAAATGCATTAATCAAAAAATACTGATCAATAAATGATTGTTAATAGATGCTTCTCCTGATTGTTTGATTCAAATTCTTGTTGATAATATGACTGGAGTTTCCATGCCTAGGTCAATTGTTTCTTAGTTATTCTTTATTTTTTATTTTTTTCCATTTAAACAAAAAAAATGATTATAAGTTTATGAAATTTAAGTAATTATGGCGAATTCCTTCTATCCATTTAATAAGTGTAATATATATTTGGCATTGTTACTCAGGTGGGAGTGTCATGTCCTTAAGACACCCACATAGAACTAGAAAGAATCCTTCAAAATAAAGTGTCAACACCAGACAACACTGAATTTGCCACGCAGAGCGCCTATAACTGCTCTCTAATTAATTTTCACTTGCAAAATTTCTGCTAACCTACAAAGTCCTGGAACCGCAATAATATACCCATGGAAATACCATTGAAGTTATGAACAATGAACTTACCCTTCTCGAGTATTGTGATCGAAGATAATCAACGCGTATCTGGTCACCACCTAATCTCTTCCCGTTCATGTTTCTCATTGCTTGGGAAGCATCCTCCAATTTAAAATATTCAACGAATGCAGTATTGCGGTCTCTAAGGAACTTGAAGTCCTCCATTTTTCCAAACTTACAAAACTCTTCTTCTAATTCTTCCTTTGAGACAGATGGGCTAATTCCACCTACCCATAGATTCTTGCAAGGTTTTGCCTGTAAATACAAGTACATAAGAACCACAAACTTCAGGTTCCCAAGAATGTAAAAGGTGCACAAATTTATTTCAAGCAAGGATAAACAAATAAAGTGTGAAACAAAGTGATCTCAGGATTAAAAACACTTTGTACGACAGTTGCTAAGCAGAGGAAGAACTAAAGTGTGACCAAGACTAAAGCGCAATACAAGTACATAGGAGAGATATCTACATCTGTTTCACAATGTTGCTATCCCTACGATTGTTTAAATTTCTCTTTGTCAATTTTGTTATGGGACTACCATTTTGTTGCAAGACAAAAAACTTGAGAGAGATGCACAGTGCTTCATCTGATCCAACTAATACAAATTATACAATCATTTTGTAACTTTCTTTCCACAACACTTGTTCTCACAAGACTTTGTTCTCCTATTAACTCGTTTATTAAAACACGTATACGCTCAACTGATAAAAATCAATGGATTGTAAATGTACGATATATGGGTGGTAAAAGAAGACAGTGAAGCTTAGTTCCTAGTAAATTGCCATCAAACTAGAATTGTTAGATCCGGTCTGCTCCATCCTCAAAGGTTGATTGAGATTTTTGTGTACACAAACACCTAACACTTTGGTGTTAACTTGAAACAGAAACACACCTTTGTGCGCTTACTGGCATTGGTAAACGTTTGAGTTGTTTGTCGAGGTAATAAGTTTTGGGTACAGTCAATGAGGGTAAAATAAGATTTCAAATCATTACATAGGAATCATAACTGATCTTCCGCAGGCTGTAGTGTTTGTTTCACAGTTTGATTCATAGGAGACGGTGTTTGTTTCGCAGTTTAGGAGCTTGGCAATGGTTATAGAATCCTTTCAGTTGTGTTTGCACCTCAAACATTGAAACTAAAGCACAACTAAGATTGGTGTGGGTGCACATATATTAATTTTGGTGCTCAAGTTGAAATTGAAACAAGCCTATTTTGGTACTAAAAATTAATATGAAACTGAAACACAACTTTTGCACTCAATGACGCTGGTTCATAATGTTGTATTGCGCTTTAGGTTGAAATGAATCACCTATCTGGACAAGGGGATTTCAATTAATCACCTATCATGTTTCTGGAGTCGTATTTGATCATTCGCAGAGACCAACAAACGCTCAGGTTGTGCATTGTTTCGCGGTTTTGGAGCTTGGACATGTTTATGGGATTCCTTTCAATGGTTTTTGAACCTCAAAATCTTCATAACTGATCCTTTGAGATTGGTGTGTGCACAAATATTGAGTTTGGTGCTTCAGTATTGGTTAAAACCCCCCTTACACTAACTAACATCGATTCAAAATTTTGAGTTGAGCATCTGTATAAATGTTTTGTACGTCTGATATGCAGGTCACAATAATATTTGAAATCACTCCTACCCGTGGGGGAAAAAAGAAGAAGAATATTTAAAGTAAAAAAGCGAAGCTACTACTAAGTTCTTAGGCAGAGACCTAACCGCAGATGTAAAATCTGATTCGCAGTTTTGAGGCTTAAATTGGTTATGTAACCAATTGGTCACACTAACACATATCTTGGTAATTGTTAAACTTTTACACCGAATCAGATTCCAGGAAATAAAGGGAAAAATCTTAGCAATGGATGTATGATTAATTAAAAATATCCTTCTTATCCTCAAAATCATCCACGCTGGAATGGAAATTATCGATGCTAAGCACTCTAGAATGGGATGCCTAAGAACATACAGTGTTGCAAAACAAGGGCAACTTAAATCATAACTGTGAATATATTCTGAGAAATTAAGGAAGCTGAACATCATCAGCATCCATATGCTTCTCAGTTTCCCCATTAAAGATTATGTTTTTTCATGCCTTAAATGTTATTGTTTAAGCCCAATTCAACAATTTGAGGCTTTTAGATTCGTTAGCGAAACTTTCCCAATTCCGAAGAGAGGGGCAATGAAAAACGCGCAAATTTCCTAGGCTACTAATCAAATAAGCGCATCACTCATACTCTTCATCTTTAAAATCGGGAGAATAGATGATGATGATGATGATAAGCACAATTTGATTGAAATCGAATAAACACGAATTTCTTGTTCGAAAATCAAAGCAATCAATAAAAATCATACAAAAACAACCAAATAAACCTAACGAAGCACAAAGATCAATACGAACCGGTCGGGCAAACTCAATCTTAACAGGGTTTCCGCGCAGAAGGGCACCTTGCAATGCCTCCTTGGCCGCCGCAGCGTCCTCCACGCGCTTGAAGAACACGAAGGCGTAGCTCCGTGACGAGTAGGAGGTGACGCTATCCAAAGCACCGAATTGGGCGAACAGGTCCATGAGATCGGCGTCGGTGACGTCGCTCGCCAAATTTCCAACCCAGAGATTGTTCGACGGCGTCTCGGAATCGTCTGTGCCTTGCTTGTTAGGTTTGGCCGCAGGCGCCATTGCGATTGAATTGAATTGGGGCTGAATTGAAACCCTAGCAGTGTACAGACTGAAGATCGGGCGAAACTAACTGAATTTCTGGATACGTTTAGGGTTAGGGTTTGGGAGATTTGAAAGTGAAGAAGCCATATATACTTCTTTTGAAATTAGGGATCGAATAATTAGAAAGGAGAGACGTCAGGCATGCCGGGAAAGCCAGTTATATACACAAGACAAGGTCACCCGTTATACAATATGAAATGACAAATATACCCCTAAGCTTTTGTGATGGACCGTCCGATTTCCAGCAAAAAGCTTTGAAACCCGCGGCTTTCTTGCTACGGGTGCATGATATCTGGTGCACCCAACAGATCCTTTCCGGATCTTTTTGAAGAGGATACTATGAATTCGTAAATTGTATTTTATCATATATTATACGATCAATTTTTGTCAATTACTGTTTGTATTTAATTTTAAATAATTTTTTACCGTACAATATACGATAAATAGATACGATTTACAAATTTCTAGAACCGTATTACATAAAATAAGTCCAACTTAGCAGCCTTCTTTCCTTTTCACACGGGTGGGCTCCGTGAACAAGAATCTTCTTTCAAGATTTTCATTTAGCCAACCAGATACGGGTATTTGCGACAAGTGGATCATATTGAGCCCTTTGGCATTCCATTGGAGATAGCACAGATTCGTTCTGGATATGATTTTAATAGTATTTGTTTGGAAATACTTATAAAATGGTTCGAAAAGCACTTTAAAAAGCAAAATCACTTGTGATTATATTTAGCAACAAAACGTACAAACCTTTTTTTGGTTACACGCCTAGAGGCATTTTGATTTTCAATGAACTTTTATAAAGCGTTTACGATTGGAAATGATTCTTAAAAAGTTAGTCGTCTTTTTATTATGGATGGCTGATTTACTTAGGCCAAAATCTTCATTCTAAAATTTCACCATGAATATCGTCGCCGCCACTACCACCTTACCATAGCCATCGCTACCACTCCCACCACCATCACTCCAAGCCCACAACCACCACCAGCATTACCTTTACTAACACCACCCTTACCATGGACAATTACTACCACAGTAACGTCACTGCCGCCAAACCCGCTGCCACCACCCATCATCGTTGCGACCACCTCACTGCCATCACCGTCCACCAACACCTCTATTATCACCACATTTACATGGCCATCATTATCACCCCCACGCTGCCGCCATGAACTTCAGTTCCATCATCACCACCACCATCGTCGTTGCCACCACCTCACTGCTACCACCACATTGCCACCACATCACCTACACAATCACCACTCACTGTAACCGCCACTAACACCACTACCGCCACCACAACCTTGCTATGGGACCACCTGCACCCCCACCACTACGACCACCACCTCAACCTAAGTGAATTAATGTCTGTTGATTTAAAAATTCTCACTTACGTCGAACCTCAAATTTATTTCCCTAATCCAAATGCAGCGATGAAGATTTACTTGAGGGGCCTCAAGTACTAATCTATGTTACCAATCTTTCCCACTCAAAGCAAAGCTTGATTCCTTCACCCAAAATGAAAGAAAAGGAGAAAAACAAAGCTTGATTCGAACCACCTCACCGGATTTGTAACAACAAAAACATCAAACTCACAACACAGACATGCCAAAAAGGCATCGATTTCTACAGCCTAACCTTTTTGCTCTCTTTTGTTGGGTTTGCCCCAAAATCTATATGTTCACACAAATCTAACCTAGTTAGCAGGCCATTGGATTGGATTTATACAGTTAGAAAAACTTCAGCGAAAAGGCTATCGAGGTCACAGTGGCAGCTATTTCTGATGCTTTACTGTTGCGGCTCCTTTATCGTGATGCAAGATTCCACGTTTTTGAAGATATTGTTGCACAGAAGCGGGTACATTTGTTTTCAATGACCCAGAAACTGATATGAACCTGTTGAACAGTAGCTTTGCCAATCCTTCTATTTCCGATTCATATTGCTCACAAACGAAAAATAGCGTGAAAGCCAACACCAGAGCTGCAAAATATTTCCAACAAGATCAATACAAAGTTTAAACAAATAAGCGATTAATTGACTCCGGCATGGTGAAACTGACATTCTCTTACCTACACCTAACGACACAGTCGAGGCATGAGATAAAATCAACTTGAGGAAAATGAGGGAAGCTGCAAACTGTAGAGATGGCCACAAGAGAATAATTGCTGTCAATGAAAACTCACCCATTCATATAAAAGTTGCATTTCGAAATACTAGAATTTGTGTATCAGAAAGAGATATTTGTAAATAGAACAATTGAGGTTTAAACGGTTATTTTAGAAAAGAAAGAGAAGATGCTGAAGTTCATACTCTGCACGGATCAAATTGACGCAAACATTTCCAACAAGTATAATAAGCAGGGGGCACAATAGTATTGGTAAGTAGCGTTCAAATACCGCCAGTCAATTCCAATGTAAATCATTCAAATAGTCATATTAATTCTTGAGAATCTGGCCAAGATGAATAAATGAATTTAGGTCCAAATTTTCCTAACACTGCTCAAATTTTGACAGCTAAAACTGGCAATACCTATGCTCATGAAAAGGTTTCACGGGTAAAAGTTACATAAAATGTGAAATTGGACATTTTCCAGGAGTCATGCACTTCAATTAAGGGAATAAATTATTAGTGCATACCTTGAAGAAAATATCCCACCCATCTCCCTGGGCCAGTAGTCTCAAATAGCAAACCCCTCTGTTCCACAGATATGCTATCGTTGCAATCTTCTCTTTCACTACCATTTCAGGGATCTCAAAACAAGATAAAGATAGTGTCTTAAAGGTAAAACCCAACCTGTTCGAAAGACATTATGGTCAGTATATGTAAATTAACTAAAGCACAAAAGAATTCTTCCAGCACTTACGAGTTTAATCAAGCAAAAGCTTTGTAAACACAAATACTTACATCTTGGGTGGTAGAATCCCGTATCCATAGAGGCCAAATGAAACGAACAGCAGAAGCTTGGACATAGACGAGGCAAAAGTTCTTCCGGAAAGGAAAAACCAATAGTACAACATACTCAAAGCAAGGAAATATGTAAAAGACTTCTTCTCATCACGCCATAGCAGAATGTCTGCAACTGCAGTGACAGTTCAATGTTATTCCACAATCCAAATAAAAAAATAAAAAGCTTTCATGAAAGTTCTAGTAAGCATATTTTTCATTTATTAAAGCAAGAAACTTTCAATGAAAAGAAAAAGTACAAAAACAGAGGACAAAGTATCGTCTGGCCTGTGTGAATGCATATGAAAGACGATCACGTTTAATCTGAAGATGTTTTCTGAAATGCAAATCCTGTCTAAGTTGGTGTGTTCCATTTATTTTAAACGCTGTTCATCAGTTGAAGTAGAGCTGTGGACCAAATTGCGTATTACCATGGGACCATGCAAGAACAAATTAACATATGTAGCACTTGAACCCCAAAATCAGGCACAAAGTTCTGATTCAATCCCAGCCCTACCCAGTTATAAATTTTGTTACTAGGAGTCAAACGCACTCGGATAAAATCTGGGACATCTGATTTGCAGGTTTGAGGATAAGTGAAAGCAAAACTTCATCCTAGATAAACGAAAAAGAAGCTCAGAGAAAAAACAATATAATTAAAAAAGAAAAAACGACTTCAGGCTTACAACGTGTAAGTGATATCAAAATAAAGCAGAAAATAAAATGGTACTACGGAAAACAACCTTCTCCACTGCCTAGCAGCTTCTCCACTTTTGATTCCTCATTAAAGTTTCTGAAAGTTGGGATGGGTGAGTTTCTGGCTATATTAGAGAATGACTCAACGGTTAATTTGACACCTTCCTGTACACAGACAAAGAAGAATGTTAAACCTGGAATTGTTATGCTCTATAGTAAGCCATAGGAGAATATGACAATAGACACCACTTTATATGCAACAAAAACTGTGGGAAATTATTTTCCAAAACGAAAGGATCAGGGAGTAGTCTTCATTAGTTTTCTGCTGTGTGCTATGTACTACAGCAATCAAATACTGCTCAGGATTCAGCATATAAGATGTGGCGCGGCAATGAACAAGTCAGGGCCTAACTAGCCAGACAGTTTGTATAGGTCAAAAGCTTCAATTGGATATCTATAGAAGGATGTAAAACCGCCAAGGATATTCCAATGCTGCAACTTTGCAAAATATATTTGAACATGGAGAAAAACACATCACAATATTCTCTTTTATAGGGCAAGGCAAGGGTAAATTTGCAAATAAATGAATGAAAAACTTACTTCCAGTGAGACAACTGGTGAATACCCAATCTGGTTTTGAGCCGCAGTGCAGTTGAACGTTCTACTACGTGAAGCTAATTGAATGTAATGCGCTGACATAGAATCGTTGTATTTTATCCTTCCATACTTTTCGGCTATCCGTTTGATGAACAAAAGAATATACCAAGCCATCTTAGCAGGAACTTTCAGTAATGGCCTGCAATGAGAAAAAATGGTAAAAAATGACTTCTGAGGCATAACATGAAAAGATTCCAAAGAAACCTCAACAGATTCTAAAGAAACATAAAAATAATAAAAACCCAGAGTTGTTTTTAATACTTTGGACTACAAAGTACGTGAGTAAAAGCACGTAAAAGATGCCAATACAGAAGATCACATATCAGAATAAAAAAAAGGTGAAGATAAAATGAAAAATATACTGGTCAATTTAGGGTTTGAAAATAAGCTTATTTTTCAAGGGTGAGGGTGATGATATACATACACCCCTTTCTACCTTCCATTACACCTCTTAAATTTCAGCCATTAGATCGAATGAATTGAAGAAGATTAAAGGACAGAAATTAACAGGAGGTGTGTGGGAGGTAAAAAGAGGTGCATGGATAGCATCAACCTTCTTCAATATTTTCATTTATATAAATGTTCCATATGATAAGTAAGATGAAGCGTTTACTGAAATTTCCGAAATGGGTGTGCCCATGTACACAGATGATATAAAGCATTTTCTTCTTTTATACCTCAAATCAAGCACAATAATGCATGATAAATAAAAATTACACTACACAATTAAATGAATTAATTAACAAATCAGCAATTACCATATCTGTGAAAGATAGGGTGGTTAAAATTCATTTTTCCTTCAATAGCAATAATGTGGAAAACAATTGATTTTCTTAACTCTACTAAGAAATTACACTCTTTTCTCTCCCACTCCCAAGGTGGGGCCACACTTCTCTGTTCCTACAGCCTATTGCCGAAATTTAGCAACAAATACACATACAAAATTGGCCATGATGACAACTTAGTATGACTTGAACCATGGATAAATTTCTGTAAAGGTGGTAATCTTTGCATATCTTATACATAAGAATGTCAGGGAAGCAGCAAATATACTGATACCGGAGTCAAAGTTCAAACTATAATACAAGTATACCCATGTACCAAACACGACAGGATCAAAAGCCTTTGTGCCTTTTCACTGATCTTGTAAGATATGCAATTTGCTCATTTATAGTAAGTTCAGTTTATCTCTTGGATTCCTAGAATAAAACCTAACATTTTCTAATTTCCCTATTGGAGTGATTCCAATAAACCTTTGGGGCAATGCTAAAGGCCAGAGTGAGTATGGATCTTTCATCTATTTCTTTCTCTTACTATTGTCCTATATTAATAATGCATGCAAATATATGTATCTATCCGCTGCTTATGCAACAACATAACAAACAAAGAATGTGTGCTTTACCTTTGACATCCCAGGCATTCCAAGATTAGTAATACAAATACCCAAAAATTTGCAGGCTCGAGATTTGTGATGAAAAAGGCCTACACATTGATCACAAGTACCTTCTTAACCATGGACCTAGAAGAAACAGAAAAATAAAGTGCTGTGCACTAAAGAGACTTAAAATTGTAAGTACCTTTCCAGCAGCAGAGACCATCCGAAATTCTAAAGCTTCTTCTGCACAGATATGAGCATGAGTAACATTCTCAACGTATGTGAAATCTGACATGTTTTCACCACTCCCTATAATAAACTGAAATGAGAATCTCTGTTACTTCAAAAAATACTGAAAATAATTTGTGTATGAAGAATTATAAGATATTAAACCACATAATGACCAAGATACCAGAGATAGGGCAAGGGAGGAGATATCATAATTGGTGGTATGCAAACATCAATTATGTGTGATTATTAAATAAGGCTCCAAATTAACAAAGTGTATGTGAAACAGTACATAGGATGAAATGAACGGATAGTTAAAAAAACCTTTCCCCAGCCAGATTTTGCCAAATTCACTAAAAATGGCACAAGATGTGTGTCTCCAGGTCCAAATACATTGCTAGGACGAAGCACACACGTTAAAAGACCATCAATGTCATTAGAAAGCAGGATAAGTGATTCTGCTTGAGCCTTGAGGTCACTCAATATATCATCAAACTGTATCAAGCATAATAAAACTAAGTTAGAAAGAAATGTTAGCAGATCGAAAAGTAGGCAGTGCTCCACTATAAACACGAAGAAAGTCCCTCGCCAGTGACATACTTTCCAAGGGTATGCCAAAGATTCGTCTCCATTTAATATATCTTTTGATCCATCAAAAACTACATCAGCAGAACTATTGTATATTAACCGCCTAACTTTGCACTCTCGACAAGCACTGATGACATTTTTTGCACCTGCACAAGAATTTAAGTTGACAGTAACCATCTCTTCCTCCAAAATATACATTGCAAAAAATCTGATTGTTTCTTCATTAATAGAGATTTACCTTGAACAACAATCATATAGCACTGGTAGAAATCATGTGTGGGTAAATCATCTCCATCCAAATAGAACACTACAGACGAACCTTCAATGGCTGCAAGAGATGAGGTCATAATATGGCAATTAATTTCTGAACTCAGAGCTTTGATATAATAGGAAAATACCACAAATGCCTGAAATGGCAACCAGGAAGCAGTGCAACAGATATCTAAGGAGAATCATTAAGCTAAGACAGATGTTATAAACTAAACCTGCTCTTATTAATTTACCCTAATTTCACAGATTGGAGCAACAAAACATAAAATGTAAAACACTTTTAATCTCTAGCAACCAAACACTACCTGAGTAACATTGGAGTCGAAATCAAATCATAAGTTTTTGATCAATAAGACATTCATATTTAAGTTTAGCCCTCTTCCTCCATTCCTTCAGTCTGGTTTCCGAATCCTCTAGAGTTTTTTTTTTTAAATTTTTACGATGATTTCAAGAATTTTGCACCAGCAGATACTTATAATCATGGATAAATACTAATATTTTCCACCTCTGATCAACTTTTCAAGTATTAATTTTGCAAATTCTCTGCAATCCTTTAAACGAATTACTGAAAACGAAGTAATGAACCAAAACCTAGCATTTCATGCTTAGAACCACTCCACTCAATCAACAAAATGCATCACTTCAGTCGTAAGCCAGCCTACCATTTGATTTCATCATTATTTTCTCTCTCGCATTCTCATACAACAACCAAGCAAGAACACACAAAACGGAAAATAAACGAATAAAACAAATTTCAAAAAAAATATATATAGTTTTATTTTACCAGTGATGATTTGAGACGTGTCGCGGACATCGACGCCGTGTAAGGAAGCGCGGCCGGAGGAGAGAGCTTGCGAGAGTAGGGAGTCGCGCTCGGAGGGATCGAGCTGGAGGGACGGAGTCGAATCGGCAACGCGAACGATCCACTTTCCGATATTCAAGAGCCGGAGGACGAGCGATCGCCCGAGGAATCCTCGGCCGCCTAAGACGACGCAGGTTCTGGGCTTTGGATTGAGCTCCGCCAGCCGATCGTCCATCGCCATTTTCTCCGATAGAGGGCGAGGGGGTGGTGTGTTTGGCGCGTAAATTAGTGTGCTTATGCGAGAAAATAGTCAGTGGTGGGTGAGTCACTGGTCAGAGAGAGAGTGAGAGAGAGGGGAGAGAGAGTTTTTTGCTCCTTACGCTTTTGAGGTGGAGTGGGGACCCAAATAGTGCGGCTTAGTGCTTTCGGTTGTACTGAAACTCGATTGCGATTTTCGACCAAAAAAAGATTCGAGTGCGATAGACAGTCACGGTGGTTGGCCGGCTCGTTTTTTAATTAGTATTTTGTTGAGGTCTTTTTTTTTAAATTAAGTTACTTAACCATTGTTTAATGGGTTCGATTTTTATACTCCGTATCGTTAAATGATATGATTATTAATATCGTTAGATCGAAATTAGACCGTCAACTATCAATATCATTTATAGATACGGAGCATGGAAGGAAAATCCTAATTTCACAAAGATACTTGAAATTATTTTGGTTCTTTTTCTGATGAGTAATGAAATTATTATAATTCTTTTTTTCTATCTGTTCATGCGAGCGTCAACTATAAAAAATATGTAACATATAAAATTTGGCATCAAATATCTGAAAAATCAGTAATCATATAAATTGTGGAAGTTAGTTGAACACATACATCATTCTTCTTTTCTTTTTTTTTCTTGATTTATGATTTTTCTTATTTCAGATAAGTAAATATTTTAGTTAGAAAACTTTTCAGATTTGATTTGTAGGAATGCTAAGACAAGTGGTTCGGGAGAGGCTCCACTACAATAGCTTGCTACTGGGATCTTCGTGTTTCGCCCAAGTCTTGCACAACTGCTCTGACTAGCGCACCCCAACTAAAAAAAATGCTAGGACAAGTGGGCAACACTTGTTGTAGTGAGTTTGGATGTTCATGTGAATGCAAAACTTAATTGGCTAGTCGTGCCGTGCCTACATACTTGTCGTGAAAACAACCACATATGGTGGTAGTTCATGTTAATAGGTCGTTTTTGTGTTGTGCTATTTTTTATGTTAAAAACTAGTCGATCAAAATAGCATCTCCAGCGAGCTTGCAATTGCCTTTTATGTTACAAAGTTCGAACACACTTACAAATTAAACATTTAAATTAAACAAAAATCTATAGTAATAAGGACATGTGGGGACAAGACGAAAAAAAAGCCATTAAAAAAAATATATTTATGAATAGTAGTCGTCCTTGCCCTTCCTCATTTCAAACGAGTGGATTTGCACAAAAACAATTACTGTTTAAAGTGAATAGTCATTGCTCTTACTCTTCCATTGCCATTGCTGATGAAGATGCTCTAAAGCTCATCCATTTTCATTTGATTTCATAAAGTTCTCTAAACCTTAAACCCTTTTGATTCTCTTTTACTCTTTTTTTGATTTGTAACTCTTTGATTATTACAGGATCCATTTAATTTTGGATAAGAATTTCCTTTTCAAGTCAATACTACTTTTTCGTATTGTTTTTTAGTGGAGGCAGATTGTCTGCCCTCCTGTTTGGGTGCTCTTCCTATCCTCTTCTATTTGTACGGTTAAGCCACATCAACATTTTATATTCATATTGTTTTTTATCTTATTATCTCTATAAAAAAAATCAATATAAAATGTTGACGTGGCTTAACCGTGACCACACAAAATAAGAGGGGATGGGAAAGACATCCAAACAGGAGGGCAGACAATCTGCCTCATTTTTCTGTACCTTGAATGGTAAATCTAACAAATTTAAGTTGTTGAGATGAATTTCAAATGACCTTACAAATTATAGGACTATCAACTAGGTATTGATTATCCGGCAAGATCAGTATATATCACTTTTATTATAACATGTCACAAGTTGTTGTGCGTTGACACTAATACAGATACACGAGCTCAACAGAAATTGAGATCGCCGAATGCGATCAAATAAGAACTGAATTTTCAGTCTTCACTTTCTCTCTCCCACTTCCTACTTTTCCCTTTTTTATTTTAATTTCCATTCAATTAAAACTCCATTTTAATTCGAATTTTTTTAATTGTCATGTATTTAAACACACACATAGTGTGAGACTTTTATCCAATATATATGAGTTAAGATCCGGTGACACATTTTGACATACGTTTTGTGACTTCCATTTCATAACTTAAAAAAAAAATCCGAACCGTCTTATATTTTAATTCATCATTTATAAATTATCTTTGTAAAAAATTAGACAAATCTCAAACCATTAAAACATTAATTTGTACTATAAAAAATTAAAAAGAAAGGGAAATACAGTTATACCAAGGAAACAGTAAATTTAATGGACGGTTATATGAATTTGAAATTGATTGATCTTTGGTAGAGATGATTTTTGAGAAAAAACATACATTTTGATAGACAAATTGTTGAAATACATTACAAAATGAGCTCCACAAAAACGTGCAATAAAGTGTGTCAAAAAAGTGTCTTTGGAATTCGAGTCCTAACATATATACATGGGTGATGCTATAAGAGATCAAAATTTTAAATCATATTTTATATATCACGTAATGCGACGATTGATGGTCAAAGTCCTTTAAATCATTAAAAAATGAGCTTAACCATCAACCCCACATGGTTTACAAAAGATGATACAAAAACTTGGTCTCCCAAGCATTTTCCTAATTATATATATATATATATATATATATATATATATATTTGGTGAGATGTAGTGGGAAGGGAGGTTTGGTTTTGGTGAACCAATTCCCCCGACTGCACATCCCATGCAGTTTCCAAAAGGACCGAGAACTCTTGATGTATGGACAAATGCACATATCGTAGCTGTACTTAATTTCACAAAATGCTTGGGTTATGTCAATCTTAATATACAAACAAAACTTGTTCCCAAAAAAACAATACTGACAAGCATCAAAACGCATCCTTTGCTTGGCGTATGACACCCAAGGCTTCCGCATCATTCGCCGTGTCTGGAATATTCAACGACTGTCGAATCTCTCGACTTGATGTGCGAAGAAAAGGATTGCATTCCTTTTCCAGTTTTAATCTGGTTGGAACCTGTTATGTACACCACAAAAGAGTTTGAGGTCACTTGGACAGTAATTTAATGAAAATTGCCAGTGAACGTAGGATAAACAAAGAAAATTTTCATGCTCGCCACGAATTCTAGACATATTTACTGCATGTGGTGCAATAGCCTTAGACGATGAACTGAATGGCATGCACATGCTCGCTGCCTGATTAGGAACTGACATGCGTACAGGTGAGTTACATTGTTGTTTTATTCCTGAATAGCTAAGGCTTTTCTAACCCGATTCAAAGTCACAATTCACAAATTTCTCTCAAAAGACTACTAGTTCAAAGAAAAGAAGCCTTTAAGTTTCAGGCCTTAAGCAACCGGTAACCAAAAAAAGGGAAAAAGGAAGTCCTTGAGTTTACCGTAGGCATGCCCTTGTTGCGAAGATGGGTGACATTAGCTGCATAAGACTGAAGTGCCTCATTCTCAGGTTCTATGGACAAGGCGAACTTTGAGTTACTCTGTCAACAAAGGTTCTCTTCCTGTCAGGGCGTGGCTTTAAAAAATTCTGTAGGCCACAAAAAGAAACTGAAAGGATAGTATGACTAACCAAGGTATATTCATGACCACAGTATACATCTGTGTCGTCTGGCAAAGACGTGATCTTTGTAAGGGAAGAATGCATCTGTCACAAAGAAAAATCAACTGTTTGAGTACTGTAACCACGGAACAAGGACATAAAAAAATGCATGCCAAACTCACCTGCTCAGGTGTTCCTTCAAACAACTTTCCACATGATAAGCTGAAGAGAGTATCGCCTGTAAAAATTGCCCCTGATCGAGGAAAGTAGAAGCTAATGTGACCTGCTTCCAATGAAGAACGCAAGAAAATATTAGAAATAAATAAAAAAGGGAGGGTGGATCATCTGTAATGTAATGACATTTGGAACTACACCTAAGAAGCTACTTTGAAATGGATGGACTACAATTTTTGGTCACAAATTTTACTTAGATACTAAAGGTTGAAATAGGCCTAGAAAGGGGCCAGTGGGGGTACTAACCACGATCCTAGACTCTAGATTTGAGATTATGCTTAGAAATTATTTTACAACTATTAGCATGAAACTTTAATATAAAGCGCCAACAGGATGCTGCTCATATACGGAAGAAACATACAAATCTTAAGTGTAACTGTAATGAAACAATAAAATCTAAAGCAAAAAAAGCATATTTCATGGTATGCGGTCATTGTGCTTGAGGAAGATAAACTGGCAGGTAAACTGCATTACAAATGAAAGAAACTTGACAATTTCTTTGAGGAAGAATATCATAAAGTAGGAAGGGTGTAACATGCACTTAACCGAAGAGTCAGTCGTTCAGAGAATTAATTAAACACCAAAAATAATCAGAAAATTAATTAAACACAAAATAACATATCAAGAAACTAAATTATTCAGCGATGAGTGTCCAAATACAGCACATATAGTCATACTCGAGTAGAATTTTTGGATGAAAAAGGGATGTTGATTAGGAAAGCTCAAGTGATTTTTTGAATGTAAGTAATGAATTATGACCTCTAGTATGACCAGGAGTCTCCATAACCTGCACCTCGTGCCCTGCAAACATCCACTTGTCTCCATCATTCAATGCAATATCAATGCCAGGAATTCTATCCCTGTCTATTCCTGAACCAATCACCTACAAGCAACAATGGGATGAATAAACATGCAGAAAAGAAAAAATTCCGAGCCTAAACCACTTTGTTGAAGAAAAAACTATTCCATAAAGCTAAATGCAACAATCAAACATAAATAAAAAACAAAACGGCAGTTCTAAATTGTTGCCGGACCAAAAGATCAAGTTAATGTTACCATACCTTTGCACCGTACCTTGCCTTTAACTCGGCATTACCACCAGTGTGATCATGATGATGGTGTGTGTTCAGTATGTATGTCAGATTTCTGTTTTTCCGACTCAAAGCATCTATAACAGGTACAGCTTCAGAAGGATCAACAACACCAACTGTTCCAGTATCCTCATCATGTAAAAGATAAGCATAGTTATCTCTAAGACATGGCACCTGAGAATTACAAGATGTGCAACTTTAACAACAAATGTATTGATAATGTTTTTCAAATCACTCTATATTGCTTAATGATCCTTAAAATGTTCAGGTGATTAAGGAAAACATTATCAACACACACACACACCAATCCATTACAAGTCCCAACATCAAATATCAGGTTACATCAAAATTAAAAAAACAAGTTTTTAGAATATCTGCGGACAAACCATAATTTCCATTTTCCAAAGCCACCACTATTTCTGCTATCTTTGTAACATTTGCAGATGTTCCCATAGGTATTATATTTTCACCAAAACTTCCATAATAAACCACCAATATTTCGATCAGTTATCGGAGATGTATCCTTAAAACTGGTTGTCGCCCCAGAAATACAGATATGAAGATATGAATGTAGGGAATCCCCGAGTCATAGACAGTTTAAATGCAAAAGAATAGAGAGATCTACCCACCAATTCAATATGTAACGAGGGGGGCATATTAACAACACTGCAAAATTTAGCGACTTTAAGCGATCGACTAGCTCCCCCACGCAGAGTTTTTAACGGTGTCGACAATAGGTGCATGAATCCATACAGAAGGCCCTTTCCAAGGCAAAGCTGTCTCATGCCCGGCCATATGCAGAACCCACTCCTCCCCTAACATACAAAAGAAGGGTTTTCAAGTTCAAATAAAAAGAAATATTACATGCACAGATACAGCAACAACAAGCCACTTCCTGTCCTTCTCACAAGAACAACAAAAGCAATTCTCAAGCTTTGCATCCCATATATATATATCGATCGAACCGAAATCTCAAAAGAAATGGAAAAACAGCAAAACCCATTTGCCTAGATGAAGCATAAATTGTAAAAAGGTACCAAATTTGGCATTCACATCAGCCAAAGTCCTTAAGTTTCTCATCCTTACTCTAAAACCAAACATTCATATCAGTTTACTAAAAGCGGCAGCCTCTAACCCTTAAAACCCAATTTACAAATAACCACAAATAAATTTAGCAAAAAAGCACCAAACCAAAACGCATTTGCCTATAAATTTGCAACAATCGCAACCTATGCAATTAAATTGCATAAATACAGAGATACACAAGAAAACATGAGTATAACTATCGAAAATTTGGACAAGAAGGAGCGGAATTTAGCAGAGAAATGAGAAATCGAATCAGAAAATTTGGGAAAGGGAAGTGAAAGTAGTAAAAAGCAGAGAGAGAGAGAGAGAGAGAGAGAGAGGGACGAACCCTAGTGCAAGGGAGGGAGGCCATGGCGCAAGAGGCCTTGGATACCATCTGCATCTCTCTCAAACTCAATCTCCCTTACTCTTCTTGTTCAGGAGAGAGAGGGGAGGAGAGAGAAATGTGTAATTGCCTTGGGGTGTGGGTGTGGGTGTGGGTTGGCACTTGGTAGTTGAGCACTCAATTGTCAATTCTCTCTCTTATTTTTTTCTTTTTCAGTTATTTTTGCTGTAAATTAGTTTTTATTTTTTTATTTTGTTGAAATTGAAGGTAGGCTTTGGTTTCTTTTGCCATCGTTCATCCCCACCACTCCCACCAAAGGCAACCACCCATTTTTCAAAAAAAAAAAAAAAAAAAAAAAAAAACCTCTGCCCATGGGGCTAATTTAGTGTTGTGCTTTGTAAAATAAATTATTTTACTGTATTAAGAGAATAAGCAGTTGTAAAATAAAATCGAGCTTATTTGGAAGTGTTTTTAAAATAAATGAAAGTCTTTTTAGGAAAAATATTTTTAGATTTCAAAGCACTTGAACTACTTCCTACAAGAAGCACCGGTTATATGTTTTTTGTAAGAAACAATTGAAGTGTTTTTCGGGATTTATTTGTAAGTATTGGTTTCAAAATATTTTCACCAAAAATACTTTTAGCTATTTTAAAAATACTTCTAAACAAGCATGAAGTAAAGTATTTGTAAATTATAGCTGTAAAAGTACTTTAAATATAAAAAGAAAAGTTCTAATATTTGGTAAATTTTCATGTAGACATTTATGATTGTGTAAAATAATAAAAATAAACATAAAAGTTTTGGCTTTTCTTCATCTTACCTTTCTTTACCATCTTTCTTTTTCTTTCTGTCAGAAAAGTTCTTGACGTTTCTTCCTTTTTTGTCATTTTCTTCCTTTTTCTTTTTGTCATAAAGTTTCTGAGTTTATGGGCCCATTTTTGTTCCTTCCAATTTGGGCTTATTGGAGTTGGCCTGGCCCAATAAATTACTTCCTTCCAGAAGCATCCAAATGTGGGTTATGTTAGTGGAACTTTACCCAAAATAGTTGACAGCAACTGCAAGTCGAACTTCGGCCGGCAATGGTTTCCAGCAGAAAAATGAGAGAGCCAAAGATGAAGCTTCTTCTTCGAGCTCTGCAGCTTCTGCTTCCACTTCTAATCCTCCACTTCCGTTCCGCCACATCTGAAATCTTCTTCGAAGAGCGATTCGAAGGTAAGATCTTTTTCTTAGAATCCAAACAGGATCCAAGTCTTTCAAGTTTGATTGCTTAGATTAGTAGCCAAAGCAGTGATCTGGAGAGCTTCTAGTTGTCTTCTGAAATGCTTGAGTTGTTGCACCTTGTTTGGCATATGAGAAAATGGAAGGAGATTAAAGATCATAAATTATATGTTTATTGGGCTTATTAAGAAACTGTCAATTTTGTGTACCTCAATCAGTTAAGTATGGTAAAACACACCTGAAAGATGCTCTATTTTTCGGGTTATTATTTCTTGCTTTTTTTGTTTTGGCTCTGAATTGCTTCAGCGGTTTTTTTTTTCTATCTGCTTTTGGATTTGATGAAATGTTTCCGTTAACCGGAAAAACAAAATCAGTGGAGTATGAGATATTGTGTCTGTATGAGTGTTATTGGAAAACTATTTGATTAGTTGAGCACTAGGGTTTATCATTTGTTTAGATTTTTAAACTTTCTGATGTATTGTAATCGTTGTTGCGGAAAAAAGATGGGTGGAAAAGCCGCTGGGTCTTATCAGACTGGAAAAGGGCAGAAGGAAAAGCAGGAACGTTCAAGTACACTGCAGGGAAATGGCCTGGGGATCCTGATGATAAAGGTATCCCTGCAACCTTTTAGCTTATTAGCTCTGTTTCAGAATACATTTCATTGATTTTCCGTTGAGCTGGAATTGATGAAGTGCAAGGTTGCTTGATTGATCATCTGTTGCAAATTTGATATGATGCTTTAAAATTTTCGGTTATTAGTTCTAAAGAAAATCTGAACTGGTACTATAATTGGCACCCTATAATTTATGGGTGGTGCTATCCACACACACCAAGTTAATTTTTGCGACTCTGTCCTTTGATCCTGTTCAATTCATTCGATTTGACGGCGGAAATTGAGATAGGTGTGTGGAAGGTAAAAGGGTGTGTGTGGATAGGACAACCCTAATTTATTAATATGACAGTTATAGTAGTTTATGGAGAATGTGAGTCATAAATGATCTCAGTACTCAATTGTTAATTCCTGTGTTTTATTTAGTTTGATGTTAGGTGCATTTCTTATACATGAGAACAGTTGTCCCAACTGGGAGCTGACAGCTCCTAGTGTGACTGTCTGCTTCTTTGAAGCTCACGGATATACATAAGGATAAAGTTTGAGTAGGCCCTCAGATTAGTCTGTATTCAAAATTTGTTGTCATAACTTATAATCTATTCATACCATTTGCCCCATACTATTGTAGAAGAAATACATGAGCAAGGGAATAAGGACCTCTTAGAAAGAAGAGTCAGATGTAGTCATATTAAGACGAGAAAAGAGGTGATGTAGGTGACAAGAAAGAAATGATGAATTGTAATGTGTTTGATTATATTTCCTTAGGTTTTTTCAGGGTGATCTTGTCATAACTATAGAACCATCATATATGTAAATCTACTCGTATCATGTTTTCTGGTGGACAGCTCTGCAAGCTCTAACTAAAATTGGACGATCCTAGAATGGGTATGCTGAAGGTGAATAGACAAACCGGTTTGTGTTGAAAAAGAATAAATTTGTGATTATGAATGATGAAAAACCTAACATGAAAGAGGTAATCGTTATTGCCATATGGTTTGTAGGAATCGGTGAAAACACCTTGCTTTCATAATCAAATTGTTGGTTTTCAATTTTCCATTAGAAGCTACATTGGAGTCTCAATTAATTCATCCATTATGTATTTTTGAAATTTGTGCAGGCATTCAAACATATAATGATGCCAAGCATTTTGCCATATCTGCTAAAGTACCTGAGTTCAGCAACAAAAATAGAACTCTAGTTGTCCAGTATTCGATTAAATTTGAGCAAGACATAGAATGTGGTGGTGGTTACATCAAGCTTCTCTCTAGCTATGTCAATCAGAAGAAGTTTGGTGGTGATACCCCGTACAGGTGTGTGAATAATTTACCTTGCGTAAATCAACATTAGCTCATGCTTTGTGATATTGAAGTCTCCAAAACTTGCTTATAGTGGTACCTAAGAGTGTTTAGTCTAATGGTCAGGCCCTTGGTTTGCTACCAAGAGGTCTGGGGTTCGACACCTCTCAAGGTACCCACCTAGCAATTGCTGGAGTTTCTAGCTCCCTAAATGTTGTGGGGTCAGGCAGGGGGCCTAGTGATTAGTCGGGTCAAAGATCCGGAGACACTAGTTTCAAAAAAAAACTTGCTTATAGTGGTCAAGCCTCTATTTACAAAGATAATTGTAGAAGTTTTTTTCTATGTGATTGTTGTATTTGACATATTCTTATAAAATACTTTTCCAATCATTTACTCATTGATGTTTGGGTGGTAATAATAAAATCATTTTGTATGTATGACTATTTTTGCTACTTTTAAATCCCTGTTTTTTTTATGCAATCGTTGAATTATTAAGATAAAGCATGTCACTTTTATGGCTGGTTGACATGGTTACTTATATGTTCTTTTAGTTGTTGCCATTGAGTATAGATTCCAAACACATCAGAACACATGTTCCTCTGCAGAAATGCACTCAAAGCACATGTCACACAGGTGTACCTTGGTTTAGTTAAGTGTGCTTAAGGGTTTAAGCATACTGGTGTTTGGAAGGCTTTCTTGTCCTTATCGTAAATGAGCCAACTCATGTTGGACTTAGACTTGTATATTTCTGTATGCTCTAATCAATTATGCACAAAGAGAGAGAAGTATCCTCCTTGGTTGCATTAAACATTAGGGAGGACTGATTCTTCTTTATATTTCTTAGGAAGTGACTAATTAGACTGCAAGTCAAAATCCTCCCAATAATGGGATTTGTACGCAAGGGGTATAAGTGATTTTTTATTTGTTTTTTGTGTGTGATATACTGCAAGAAACGATCCATAACCATACCCATTTGACCAATGGGGATGCTTATGACAAGCTTATCAACAATACAGTGCAGTCCATATTATCGGAAATAACAAGATGCACTTGGGGATTGACTTGGTTAGGAAGGACCTAAAAACTAATCATCAAAGCATATACATGCACGTGTATACTCTGTTATTTGGTAGTTTTGAGTTCATCTTGGAATCTTGTTGTCTTTCTCTATATCAAGCTCACATGCTTCATACTATTTGTTTAAACAACATTCTGTTTAATTTGGTTAATTGCTATTAATACTTAACAGAATACATCAAGACCATGGTTCTGACTTCACGTTATTTTTTCTGCAGTTTCATGTTTGGACCAGATTTATGTGGCACACAGACAAAAAAACTCCATGTTATACTTTCCTACCAGGGGCAGAATTATCCCCTAAAAAAGGATCTCCAATGTGAAACAGACAAGTTAACTCATTTCTATACATTTATTCTTAGGCCTGATGCAACTTACAGCATCCTTGTTGATAATCGAGAGAGAGATTCTGGAAGCATGTATACAGATTGGGATATCCTTCCTCCAAAAAAAATAAAGGATGTGAATGCAAAAAAGGTACGATGTTGTAAAGTTATGGACACTGGACACTAGTTGATGTTATGCACAACCAATCAATTTAGTGTTTTTAAGTTTGAGAAGTTGCTTTCATCGAAAGCTATATTTCTAGATCTGTAGACAAGTACTATGTTATCTTGTGGGTCTCTCATATATGTCATTATTTCTTTGCGCACCAATCTCCATATCATACTTCAACCAAAAAAGGTTCCCTGCCTTACCACAAATTATCTACTGACTCGTATTGTCCTCACAGCCAGCTGACTGGGATGACAAAGAGTATATTAATGACCCTAATGAAGTCAAACCGGAGGTATCCTATCCTGAGACTCTCTAGTCATGATTGAATAGGTTACAATCCATTTACGTGATTTTTACTGAAATAGTCTGTTTCAATGTTGTAGGGCTATGATTCAATTCCATCTGAAATTCCTGATCCAAAAGCCAAAGAGGTTTGTATATGTCATGTGTTATAAATGTTTATAGAGACTATGTGCTGTTTAGTTAGTGGTGTTTAACATATAAATGATGTTCTGGAAAGAAGTCTTCTTTCTGTTATATGTATTATGTGGAACTATTTAATTTTCTTGATTGATAGGATTTGAGAAGGAAATCTACCTGAATGCGGTATTGACAACTAACCAACACCTATTAATTTGTTTGCTTCTATCTTCATTGAATAAATTTGTTTGTTCATCAAGAATTACTAAATATGTAATAAGTCTTCTGGAAAACACTGATGGTTTCTCAGCCCGAAGACTGGGATGAGGAAGAGAATGGAATTTGGAGGCGACCAAGGATCCCAAATCCAGCATACAAAGGACCATGGAAGCGCAAGGTGCTTTTGAGCTAGATGTAGATAGCAAAAGATTGAATAACTCATTTGTTGATTTAAGTTTCTAATTTGTTATCCTGCAGAAAATCAAGAACCCCAACTATAAGGGAAAGTGGAAGACTCCATGGATTGATAACCCGGGTATGTTAATGTGTTTTAGAATATTTAGTGGCAGAGATGGTTTATAGTTTATTATAATCGAGACTAAAATACGCAAGGAATTTGAATTATCTGGTTAGAATCTTAGAAAGAAGTGAGAATGGCAGAAAAAACATATTCTTTGGAGATTTTTTGTTGAATACGTTCATACCAGGACTTGATTCATGTGATGAGAATGATCCACCCATTTTATTATTCAACTTATGGTGGACCGTGATTTACAATGTCTGGCTCAGCCTACAACAGAATGTATAGGCCTATAAGGCTATAACATATATTAGATGCAATCCTCATTTAGTCTTTATCTGTTTATAAATTCATACAAATGATTATGAAAGCCGTTTCACATAGTTTGCATTTTCTTTACACTGGTAAGGTTTGTCCATATGTTGGTCTGCGATGTTACATATTTGTTTAGGAGTTATTGATAAGTATATAAATGGTTCGATGTGTCTAGACAGGTTATCCATTTTTAACTTTTGAGTTTGGGTTTAAAGAGTACTTCCTGTTTCCTGTGTTTCTGCAGAGTTTGAGGACGATCCTGACCTTTATGTGCTGAAGCCAATTAAATATGTGGGTATTGAAGTTTGGCAGGTATGTGTAAACTGTGTTATGAACTTATGAGTTATGAGTCATGACTTATTCTACCTGGAGTTGACAAATTAGTTTGCGGTTACTTGTGAATCATTTACAGTCTTAAAGGCAAAGAAACTGACTGTTGCTTATTTTAAGTGGACAATATTAGAATAACTGCTAATAGAAAAATAAACTGCAACATTTCTCGAGCAGTTAACTTTTAGTTGTGATGGATTCGTTTACACTTTCCTTCATGTGATGGTTTTCTCTTCCCCATCCAAAAATGAACTGCCTTTTCTGAACTTCTTAGCTTTGGAATACTTGGCTTGTCTGGAATGTGGACCCTTATAACAATCATTGCAGGTGAAGGCAGGTTCAGTTTTCGACAACATTTTAATTTGTGATGATCCACAGTATGCAAAAGAAGTTGTAGAAGAGGTTTTTTCCAATAGAGACGTGAGTTATTGCTCTTAAATATCTATGTTTGTCATTTATCTCAGTTAAAGTCTTTGAGTTGCATAACAATGACCACAATTTTAGGCTGAGAAAGAAGCTTTTGAGGAAGCAGAGAAGCAGAGGAAAGCTCGAGAAGAAGAGGTGATTTACAAGAGGCCATGTTGCTTTTTTAGTTTTTCTGAGGTCGTACTGTAGTGATCAAACAATAACCCTATCAATGACATCTATCTACTATGTTTGTTCATGTAGGAGGCTAAAAGAGCGAGAGAGGAAGGTGAAAAAAGGAAGAGGGAGAGGGATCGTGAGTATGGCAGGGATAGGAGGCGCCGTAGAAGGGTATTGTATTTCCTTATTTTGTCTCATCAATAACATTATTAAATCTATGTTGTCTCAATATCACCATATTTCTGATATTGAGAAAATCATTTAAATTGTGAATCCCCAAGGCAATCAATTCTTTAAGGGTAGAGAAAAAGAATGTAGTACAACATATTTGAAAAGGAAGTATATGGCTTAAATGCCGGGGTAGAGAAAAGCGGTCTGGGGGAAGCTTTAAGAAGAATCCCCAGACTAAGGTCGCATGGATTAGTTAGTGTAAACAATCATAAAACAGATAAAACTATTTTAGTTAGATTTTTGTTTTGATTTATTAACTATGGGGAGGAAAGGAAGACGATTTAAAGGTAATAATTGTATTCAAGTTCGGCTAAGTAATTGATGACATCATTTATGACATCAGATATCCCTAAGATATTAGACACCTCCGAGGTCCGAGGACAATATTACCTCAGGCTATAATCTATCCCTAGTGTGTAACAGTGCATGATTTTCCCCACTTCCCATATCATAAATGATTTTCCACTGAAAGTCTAATTTGGGAACCTTTTTTTGTTTTGCAGCATGATCCCCATGATTATCTGGATGATTACCATGTAAGAACTAACTTTTTCTCTTTTGTTCCTCCCTTCGTTTGCCACATCCTCGTATCTCCTTCGACTTATTGCTTTCGTATTATTTCCCTTTCCATATAAGTGCTTACCAGTTTGGCTATATTATTTACCAAAATTGTCTGTAAAATAGAAACATCTCAGCATGAGAACCTTGCTCGTTTTTTGTTTACATGAGTTGGAGTAGGAACTATACCGGTGCACCTTGGTCGCATTTAAACAGTATAGGTCCTACTCCAACTCGTAGACAATGGGTGTTTAGGCACCTCACCACCGATTCAATTGAACAAATCGAAGATTCCGGTCTTGATATCCTAAAAATGTAGACCTGTGACCCAAATTTTAGTATTACATAAAGTTTCGAAAGTTTTGCTCTTATTTTTTCGCCCCCAATATCTGTTTTGGTTGACCTTGCAGGATGAACTGTGAGGAGGCAGGCACCACCAACAGATGTTCGCGATGTGTATTTCGGCTGTGGGAAACATTTCCAATTGTTAGAGAAGCATGTTTTATCTCGTCCGTTGGACATGCCTTGTGTGTTGTACAATTGTTTAAACATCAAAATTAAACCCTTATTAACTGCCAATTTTGGGTTCAAAAGAACCATTAGCAGTATTTAGTGGTGGATTGAAAACTATTGTATCCGCTGTGTTCTGCATGCTTATGGCTCAAATATAGACTTGTTGACTTAAAGCTTGTGCCTTTTTAGAGCATGTTTACTTACTTAGAATCAATGTGAGAGAGAAAGAGAATTGCTCCGACACGATTACTCACGCAAGAAATAAGAAAAATGTGAGGCAACCTTTGAAATATGGGAATGGGATCAAATAAGTGTTCTAAAAAAAGGTCTAGGTGGTGCTTAGGCATTGGGTGGTGGTGATTCGAGGCGTTTTCTTGCAAATCGGTTGGGTCCTAGAAGGGCAGGCGGTTTTTTTTTTTTTTTTTTTATATGAAATTAACAAAAAAAAAAAAAATTCATATCCAAGTCCCAGAGGGATATGGTGAAGAAGAGTTTGATGCATTGCTTTGTAACTTTGTGAATATCTTACATTACTATATTTCTTTATTTTCCTCATATTTTGCATTTTATGTGGTTTTAAATTGTGAACTTGTTGTATATGTCTCATCCTACAATATTCCTCACTATGGTTATATTGCATATATGCTTAATGTGTTTCCAAATTTTGGACTTGTTGGATACTCTTTTTGCATTTTTTTCATTCTTTTGTTATCTTATTCATGGATTTCATACAAGTATACTTTTTTGTTAGTGTCAATATGCACCTATTTATAAGATAAACAAGAAATTTACCAAAATCTGCCTACGCGCTAGGCGCCAACCCGCATCCTGTCTATCGCCTAGCGTTTTTTAGAACTTCGGATCAAATACTAGCATAACCTTACCCTCAAAAATGAATCACGTGCCAGTAATTGACGGCAAAGTGGAATAAATTTCTTTGAATCTAACAATAAAGGATTAATTGGCTAATTTCAAAAGGAGAGGATTAATCGGCTAATTTCAAATAGTTCAGATGATTAATTTACTTAAAAAATATTTCAGAGCTCAATTTTAACTGTAGTAATACTAGTTCACAAGGTCAAACAGCAGTCTACTCTAAAAGGAAAGGCTACAAGTATCCAGCACTTCCCCCTCAAAAAGAAGTGAAAAAATTAGAAACGCCAATCGATTGGTTTTGGGAGTCCAAACAGAATCCCTAGTGTGTAGAAACAATTTCAATCCTCATGAAATCTGGAAACATGCATTGTTGCTGTAAGAAACAAAAAATTTCCCCCCTCCTAATCTTTTTCAATCTCGTATAATTTAAGGTAACAACTGCATCAAACAACGGAAGAAAAAAAATGACGTCGCACTTCGAATCAAATTCCCTCCTGTAAGTAACAACCCTTCCATCTATACCTCAAACCCATGTGAATTTATGTACACAGATTCACACACACACAGCTCCTAGGACCACTTGGTGGTTAAAGGGCACGGCTCCCAGGGGCCTCCGGCGCTGCATTTATGCAACGAGACACCAAATCCCGCACGGCCACACTAAACTTTAAATGACTCACCTTCTAACTTTTGTATCTGGTGTTCGGATTCGAGGTGATGATTGTGATCCCCCGCCAAGCGCAGCAGCAGCAGATTCAACATGTGTGAGAAGATACTCATAGATCTTCTTCCTCAGCCTGTCAATGGTCTCTGCTGAAACATCGGTTGTTTCAACCCCTTCTTGACTAGAACCGATGTTATCCAACCAATCATTCACACTCTTGAGCTGAGTTAGCATTCCTGCTATTTGACCATTGTCTGAAAGAGCTGAAATGTCCACGTCAGCATCTAGGAACCTCTCCACAAATCCCAGAAACCAAGCTTGTGACTGCAGTCGCAACATTTCGGCCAAGTCAACAACCTCGTCAAGGCCATTTCCCTTATTCCATTCAGGCAGAGGTGGTGCTGGCGGCTTTTGATTGATGGCTGATCCATCCCCTAGTCGGCGAGGTGTCCCTGGTGTCCCAAGCTTGGAACCCACTGCCTGGCGAACTTTGCCTTGGGATTTTGTTGAAGCATTCTTCGTAGAATTTTCTAGAACTAGCACGGGTTGATTTGCAGAGATTATCTTTTGGTTTTGAGAGGAAGCTGAACCTTTAACAGAGGCTAAACTGGACTCTTTACTGAATACAGCGAAAGATGACAGATTGGTGGCTAATGCAGCTTGTACCCAAGATGCTGCCTGTTTCCGTCTGTCTGAAGCTACCTTCAGTGCCTCTTCTGATGGGGTTTCTTCACCATCTGGCATGAGTTTAGATAGAGAATCAGCAACTACACGAGCATTATTCAAGCTAGTATGGAGGGCTAGAAACTGCTCTACTGCAGGCTGAGGGTTGTCTTCCTTGGCAGAGGTAGTTAGCTCTGAATATATGCTGCAGGACCCGAAAAAAAAAGACAAAAAAATGTCAGAAAATGATGCACAGAACTTAGGCTAAAAGCCATGGAAAAAGTTGCATCGTATAAATTCTGGAAACATTGTGCCTCCACACAAAAATAAAAAAAAATAAAAAATAAAAAATAAAAAAACCCAAAAAGAAAAGATCACAGATAAGCAGATTAATGTTTGTTACAATTAGAAGTACAAATGAAAGAGGAGAAAGCATGGAAAAAGTCACATAATTGAGTACAAAAAGTCTAAAAAATAATGTAGGATTGCATTTCCCGTAGTTTGATGTTCCAAAATTCCCTGTTAAAAAGCTTTTGATTCCTAAGCATCCGTGCCATTCATTCCAAAGTACAAATCAAACAAGAACAGAAAATGCAGAAAATATAAGTGAGCAAGTGTCCCATACGAGTTAAAGAACTCCATGGATGGCCTCGAGCAAGCAAGCACCTCATGAGAGTATACTACGAAAGTAAACAGTATACCAACAAGATGTAGTTATAACTTATACCTCAAACATTGTAGTAAATTCTCTGCGGCAGAAGCCTCCTGCATCGCCTCTATTGCTGCTATTTGTGCAGCATCCCTGTGCCTCATAACTTCCTGTGATAACAGATTCAAAAGTATATAATAAGAAAAACGAAGTGCCGAGCTGTACAACAACAACAAAGTCTATCTTCAGATATAGATGTCACTAAAACTCATTCCTACGGTTAAGGTTGTATCCTTCTCAGAATTAAAAGGAATTCCCATTCACTAACTTGGCTCCTAAATTAAGAAAATCGGGTCAGAAAGACAAAGCGGACAAAGCAAAACCAAAAACTAAGAAATTAACGCAAAACCCATAACCCAATATGCATGAAAAATTTGGGACCTCAGATATCTGGGCACTTCATTCTTTTATAATATTCTCTCGTTCACTTCAGTAGTCTCTACATAATGAAATTTCAGAAGAAAAACACCATAGTACATTGAATAGGCAGGAAAATAAAGATTTACCCGGAGACAATTACCAAGCTCTAAGATGTTACAGAAGATATACCTTTCCAAGCTTTGCAACTGACGATGGGAGTGAAGCCCATGGAACTCCATCAGTCAATTTTCTGTTATTTAGGGAAACCTTGACCAAGTTTCCAGGAAAGCCATTATTAGCTACATCTGATGATTTCTTTCCAACAGATACTCGAAGTTTATTTGACCTGTCTTGATCACTCAAAGTTCCATTTGTAGTAACTTTCTTTGTAGACGTTTGAACCTTACTCTCTTCTTTCAATGACTTTGCAGATATCTGCATCTTATTGTCCTCTCTAGGTGGCAACCTCTCAGTTGAGATACTTTTTCTAGGAGCCTGGCAAAATGTTTACTCGAATATTAAATACAAGAGGACAAATAACACCCAACATTGAACTATTTTCCACATCCTTTGGAACTACTACAAGATCAAATCAAAACCAGTGAGAAAAAGAAAAAAAAAGAGATTTCAAATACAATTCATAATTGCTGGCACATTTAATTTTGAGGTGTTTATCTCCAGAATCAAAATTTGCTCTCAGAAGATCCACCCAATTGAGAAAAAGGGGCTTTTTTTTTTTTTTTTAACAATTTGAAAATGATTTAAAGCTTTGAAAATGATGAATGTAACTAAAGTACTTGGTATTCATTAGTTACAAAAACAAAGAATTGAATCCAAGGACACCAAACGTGGCCTCCAAAGAAATCAAAGAAAATCAACCAATAGTACACTTACACAAGTAAACATTCAGTAAAACCTAACTTGACATAAATTTCAAATTAAGATTCATGAATTATTGAACTTACAGACATCCGAACGTCTAGCTTGGCATCATGTGAAGTAGCTCTCACTTTTGAACTCTCTTTAGTGTTCACCTCCATATTTCCTTCCCAGCTCTTCCTCAGGGACTTGGCCCCCATCTCAAACCCCTGTACAAAATTCTTTATCGGGTTTCCCACAACTGATTTCTTCCCGGGACTCGCCCCACGAACAGAACTTGCCTTTTCCACCACTCCCACCATAGGTGTTCCCTTAACTTTTGCATGCTGCTTGACCCCATTTGCAAATTTCTCAAAAGAAGTCGGCAACGAATAACAACTTGAGGGAGATGACGGGATAGACCGTGAATTGAATGACTTCATTCTCGGCAAAGGTTCCCTCTTCATATCTATAGTTAATGCAGGTTTTGATGGCTGAGACTTTGATCGGCCAAAAGACCCTACTTTCTTTTCCAACTGATCCGGCTTAGCACTTCCATTCGGCCTCACTAGCCCATGTTTATCCCTTTCTCCGGCATGACTATTTCCTAATACCTTAGACTCAGACTTTACTTTCTCTACAGTTTTCGAACCAGAAGACGAATTATTGTTAAGAAAACCAAGAGAATGAGTGGCAACAATGTCTTCAGGGCTCCCCACACAAGGGTGTCTCCCTGGCACCGGCCTAACCCCGTGGAGAATGGGGACCGGGGTGGCGGCTTGAAGCCGATCCACATGAATAAATTGACCCAGTTGAATCTTATCACTAAGAATTAAATCATCATGTTCATCAGGGAGAGATACATAGGTGGCATGTGAGGAATCTGATACCTTAAGGTAGAAACCTTGGTTTGGGAAAAGCTCACCGCCTGCAAGCGCCGGAACAATGCTCACCACTTGCAACAGAGACGACCTGTGCTCGCCGGCGACTTTGACATCCGTGTTCATATGCTGTAGCAGCTTGAGGAGCACGCCAGGAACAAGATTTGCCATTCTTGACACCCCCAATTGGCATCAGAGGTAAAAATTACAGACCCAGATGAAAAAGCTTCAAGCTTTCACGCTTAAACACGCGAACCCTGCACAAGAAATGGTTTTTCCCCAAAACCTAGATGGAAAACTCAAAGATTTCCAAAACCCAGAAGACAATAACCAAAAGGGGACGAAAACAATGAGGGGTTTTCTCAATGCCCAGATGGAGAAAAAGGGTTTTTTCCAATTTTTTTGTAAATGCCAAGAATTTGATCTGTGGATTTTGATGGGTTACAGGGATAGGAAAACGTGAGGAAGCTTTACAAGGAAATGAAATTTGTTACCAAAGAAAGGGTTAATCACAGAAAACGCAATGCATTGCACAACACAAGATTATTGAGATAACGGTAGGTGAGAGCTTTTTGCAGTAATAATGGTGAACATCTTTTTCAGGAAAGGAGAAAACAAGAAAATTAGAGGCCACCCACAGATCAAGTTTTATATTCAAATTAGATAAAATCGTCAGCAAAAAGAATTTAATAAGGCGGTTTCAACAAATGGCGTCAATGCAGAGAACAAACCCAGAAGAGCAAACAAAATATTTGATTAAATTAAATAAATGAGTGCAATGTATCCCGAATAGTGACCTTTGCATATCAGTTTCTTGAAATTTCCATGAAACCCAAAAGGGGGAAAAGGTACAAGTTTTGGGGAGTTGCTTTTGGATTTTATTATTTTTGCTTTTTGGGGAAGGAAAAAACAAAAAAATATTGGGCTGAGTTCATGGAGAAAATTCCAGATCAGGGTACACAGATTTGGAAAGCAAGATTTTAAAACAAGACCAAGAAGGAATGATGAAAGTACAGGTGGGAATGGGAATGGGGAATGGAAAATTGGTAATGGGATGGTGTTGGAAATTTCTCTGCAGGAAACAGAAGAAAGAAAAGGGCATTGGGGAATAATTGATTGCCAGGCTTAACACTTGATTGAGTTGCAAGGAGCTGTCAGTGTCTGACACAACAACAACACATTTAAAACCTTGGAGAAATCCTAAAATGACCAACTTCCACTTGGAAAATTTTTATGTATGCTCGAGGCATATAGTAATACACTACGTGTTATAATACAAGCAAAGAAATATATTTGATATGTAACGTTCTATGAAACTGACACACTGACATGAGACACTCGTAAAGTTTTAACATTATATCGTATTATTAAATAAAAAATAAAAGCGTCGCAAGATAGTGAACTAGATTCATATAAGCTGCTTTCAACTTGAAAGGCTGCCTTAACCTTTGCCTTTTCTTTTTGTCTGAAGGCTGCCTTTGCTTTTCGATTGATTGAGTTTCCAAAACGAAGGATTCCAGGGACGGATGAAAGGGTGTTTGTTGCAGGAACTGGGTCAGTCTGGGTGGAGAATCTTGGCAGAAAACGATATTTATTTTTTTTCTTCTTACATAAATATTTTAAATGGTTTATATTTTATTTGGAATTTTATAATATAATTTGTGGACAATTTTGTACTGATAGTGCAAATGGGCGCATGTGGAAGGTAATGGAGTGCTGTAATCAAGGTAAGGGGTGTCGGTCGGCTACCTGAAAAAGTGACATCCCCCAACCCCAACTTAATTGCAGAGGCTGCAAGTGTTTTTTTTTTTTTTTTTTTTAAATACATCATAATTTTTACACTAGGAATAAAAAGAATAAGAAGTTGGCTAAACTATACAATAAGTAACATAATTTGATATTGAATTCATCATTCACGATATTCATACATAAAATCTTTTATTTTTAAGTGAAGAAAAATACCACAAAATCGTACTGAGTGGTTGCAAAGGCTGCAAGTTTGCAAACCTTTTTTTTGTTTTATTTTATTTCTTATTGTTGGTTGGCACGCTATCTCAAACTTTGACGCATAAACTCGAGCCCTACCTTATCCCACTAATTTTTTTTATTTAATACACTAAAATAAACCTACACTAAAAGCTAGTTAATTAGTTGGGCAGAAACAAAAGCAATGACAGCCTAAAGGTAAAATAATATTCACTCTAAATAGTACTTGTTTTTATATAATTTTATTCGACGAGTAAAGACAAAAACAATTACTGTTCAAAAATATTTTTTTGAAAGTAAAATTAAGTTAATTATAATTAACAGACGTGTTAAACTTTTGGTACGAGATGAAGACCGGTGGGTATCTATTTCCTAACGCTTCTTTTGTATTTTTATATATAATTTTCAACAATGGGCTGAGGTTGGCCCTGCTCCCTTCCGTCTGGGCTCCTACAAGCTTTGCGCTGAAGGCTGGCACTATTGCCTTCTTGCTTGGGCTGCTGCAGCGCAATGGGTTGCGTAGGATGGGTCTCCGTCTGATGGGCTGCAACTCAAGCTGTCTGGGCCAGGGCCTGCATGTTCTGGGCTGCTACAATGGCAGAGACGGTGGCTTGTGGTGATGGCCGTCGTGCCCGCTACGAGGTCCGTCGCGTGGGTCTTGCCCATGTCCAATTTTATTCGAACAAATATAGAACAAGAATGGATGGTTTTATGTCTATTACCAGTTCTTCCTCCCGAGTCAGACCGATCGGAACAATACTCTATCCCGTGGAATCCTAAATTTGATGCTAATAATATAATATTGTACTAATCCACATTTGTCTCTCTCCCATCAATCGAATTGGTAGGTACCAGTTGAAGAAAGGAAAATTCCCCCATTTGGTTGATGATAAATGTGAAACGAAAAAAGAAACAAAAGAAGAGGGATCGTTGTTGGGAATGAAATTATGTTATTTGGACCTCTCTTCACAAACAATAGAAAGATGAATTGATATAGTTTTTTATTGGATTTGGATTCGTCGGTACTACGGGGCTCGAACTCGCAGCTTCCACCTTGACAAGGCGGTGCTCTGACCAATTGAACTAAAATCCCAAGTAAACACCATAATAAAATAAAGTATACATATTTTTATGATTTCATTCTAACTCTTTCAATTTCAATTAGAATTGACATGATATAACAGAGCTGCTAGTGTGATATATCGATATTCATATGTATTGTACCTTAGTGAGAGCAGTCGAGATTCCTAGTAATCCTTTCGTTATTGCCAAATCAATTGGCTTCTATTTAGTATTGTCAATAGGTCTGAAAAAGTATCTGAAAATATCAAATTAGATATTTGTATCCTATCGAAGTAAAGAACCATGGCATATATGTTTGGAATATATTCCATTTTGAGAGAGTTTTAAGAGCACTATCTCGTTGAAAGGTCTATACATCTGCCCTTTCTCAAGGCATTTCTTTGGACAAAACCGCCTTTTTCGTCTTTTTAGATGATACATATTTCTCAAGACATGGAGTTGAATCAAACTTATGTTTGAATTGAAATTGAGATACTGATATACACCTAGTTTGACCCCCACCCCCTCCCCCCCCCCTCATTTTTTTCATCACATAGAAAGATCAGGATTAAGTATCACATACTATTTGCTATGGCTTCAGAATTTCCAGCCAAGCTTTCCTTTTTCCATGGACGAATCAAATAATTTAAAAATTCAGAGATTAAGAGCATTAGCGAAATTCAAGGAGGGAGAATTTTTGAAAAGGATTATGAGAGCTTCTTCGAGAATTAAATCAGCTTTCAATGAAAAACACCAATTTGTGGTAGCAAAAATCCGCCGTCTTCAATCAAGACGAATTTGTATTGCAAAACAATTAAACATCTTTGATCAATGACCAAAGCCATGCACCAATGAAGTTTATGATTTAATTGCTTAGCCAAAGCTTACCAAAATTTGGGGGAAAATGAGGTATTTATAGAGCTAGGACGGTCACATGTGTAGGGTTTGTCGTGCCATGTGTCAACATCTAGTTGGCCAAGGTGTTGCATCTGTTAGATAGAAAATTGAATTATTCCATATTATTGAATAAATAGTATCTCATAATTATCTCGCGGAATCCTTGATTGAGTTTGGTTGTGATTTTTTGCTTGATTGAGTGGACTTTCAATAAGGAAAGCATAAAGCTAAGAATTTATCTTTGACTTTTCTTGTTGTCATGGGTAAGAGAGCTTGGAGAAGTCATAATAAGTAGCTTAGGTCTTCTTGAGGGTTGAATTGCGCGTGAAACGAATGTGGGTATCGCCAATTTATTGAGTGCATTCTCATCTCTTACGCATAAACATCCACGTATCAACTCTAAATTTTTGTATTATTTTTTACTCCACATTTTCTTTATTTGGGTCAAGCATCTCCTATGGTTATGACTAAACCAAACCTGTCGCTAAATGGATTGGTTTGGTTCTCTTCCATTACCAAATGAAGGCCTAAAGTTGAGCAATTAAAACTACGATATTCCATCGTCTTAGTTAAAGGTGGCAAATCAACTCATTTGATTGTTAATGAGTACTTGTTAAGATCCGTTTAAATTGATATCATCATAATATAGAGGTGAGATTGGTAATGATGCTGATAGTGCAAGGTGAAATTAAACTAAATAAAAAAACTCCACCAAATTATATTAAGGAGTGAGGAAGTGAGTTAAGTCTCACAATGGGCTAGCAATAATATGGTTCAAATTCATCTTTGGCAAGAATCGAACCTAAGATTTTTTTACTTACAAGTGAAGAGAACCACTAGACATAGTATTAAGTGGCAACTATGAGTAACTCCACCATATATATTAAAGGGAAATTGTCAAAAATGACATATGTTCTTAATCTTTTGACTAAAATAGAACAAATCAGTCATGCACACCATGCACAAAAGCAAAATGACGAAAATACTCACATATAAATTGTAGAAACTCACAACTTATTGCATTATTCTGATTTCAAAGAGAGAGTTGTGAGCTCTAAGTTTTTAGGTTGAGCTCAGATCAGTGCAGTGGCGGATCCAGGTTTTTAAACTCGGAGGGTCCTATTAATAAAGGTCAAAAAAATTATAGACAAAAATAACATTGAAAATATGGTCCTTTTGTCTTGAGCTTGAACTACCTGAACAAATAAATGGTCCTATTGGTTGTGGCTTGAAATTTTTTTCCATATTTCTTATTTCTAAACTACATATTTAACAAAAAACACAAAACATATACCAATTAACCAATAAACAAAAATTCCATATTTCTTATTTCTAAACTACACATTTAACAAAAAATACAAAACATATACCAATTACCCAATAAACAAAAATTCCATCTAAATTCTAATGATCAAATGAGTATAAACATAAAACATATCAACAATCATATCAATAATAGACTAAAAATCTTCATCAATATCTAATATAATTTAATTGAGATTAGATTAGAATACCAAAAAACTTACTTGAATTGGAAACCAAATAGTGGTGACCTAGAGATTTGGGGAGGTATGATATTAGAGTAATAAAATTATAATACGGGATTGGGTGTGGGATTTAGAATTTTAGGGTTTTGAAATCTGAGGAGTTGGGGATCGGAAATTGGACGAACATGTTAAAGATGGGCATTGGGGGAAGCAGAAGAGCGGGAAACGAGGGAAGGGTGGGACAGTGGGGAATGATGTGGGTTGGGGGTGGGATTTAAAATAATGGACAAACACTTTGGGTGGGATTTAAAAAACAATTTAAAACAATTGGCCAAAACACTATCGTTTTGGACCAATTATTTTCTTTCTTCTCCGGTCATCTTCTCCGACAAGAAGATGTCGTACCTGCAACCTGCACTGCACGAGGCATCCCCGGAAATTTTCTAACAGCGATTTAGGGTCGCCGAAGGGTCCTGGGACCTCCCAAGTCCCTCTGTGGATCCGTCACTGGATCAGTGAGCATATCGTGTACATACAGTGAGCATATCCTGAAAATTCCTCAAACAAAAAATCAATTTCTGACTATTTCCCTGTATTAAATTCTCAAAAGTTAATTGCATCATAACCAGGCACGTAGGCAGTCATAGGACTGCCTTGGCTATCCATTTCTTAGGCCGAAAAATATTAAAAGTATAGGTCAAAAAGGCCCATCTAAAAAAAATAGAGTTAGAGATTCGGCGTAGTCGTCTTCCATGTTCCCCCATGCATGCCTCCCTCAGGCTTCAGCGGCTCAATTCACTGACCATAACATCAAAGTTCGAATATTCTTTCGCAAAAAAAAAACTAATAAAAAGAACTTGAAAATTTTAAGGTTTAATGATAAGGACAAAATAAAAGGTAAAGTGAATAGTATCAGGATTGATATTTTAGTGTAAAAATGTGATTTTTCGTTAAAGTAAATAATATCATGGACTTTTCGTTACTTCTTCTTCTAGTCCTCTTTCTTTTATTTATTTTTTATTTTTTATTTTTATTTTTATTTTATTTTAGTACATCGATATTTTTACACTAAAAGAAGGGAGAGTTCGGCTAAGTCACACAATGAATAGCCTAATTTAGTATTGAATTCGCCATCCACGAGATTCGAACCCCCCCCCCCCCCCCCCCCCAAAAAAAGCGGGGAAGAAGAAGGAGAAGGAGAAGGAGAAGGAGGAGGAAGAAGAAGAAGAGGAAGAAAAGGAGAAGAAGGAAGAAAAAGAAGAGGAAGAAAAGGAGAAGGAGGAAGAAGAAGAAGAAGAAGAGGAAGAAGAAAAAAAAAAAAAAACCAACCCAACCCAGTTCTCCTTTCCCCACTACCTCCCCCCACCCCCTCCCCCCAAAAACCCCCTGCAACCCAGAAAGAAGAAGAAGGAGGAAGAAGAATAAGAAGAAAAAAAAAAAATTTCAAAGTGAACCCATTTCGTCCCCCACTAACCCAACCCCCTACCAACCCTAAATCCACCACTCTCATCCATTCTCCACATCCTCTTCCGCACCCATCATTCACCTTCTTTGCACACCCATTTTCCCGCCGACGGGATCTGGGTTATTTTTATTTTATTTTTTTTTCTGGGTTGCAGGAGGGAGAAGAGGGGGTGGGGAGAAGAAGATGAAGATGGGGAGAAGAGATAGGAGTGGGGGAGGGGGAGGGACGAACTGAGGTTTTTTTTATTTATTTACTTTTTATTATTATTTTAATATTTAAAAATTATTAATATTTTTTTAATAATATTTTAATGTTTTTTAATAGAAAGTGGGCCCCGAATCAAGCCACATCAGCATTTAACTGAAAAGTAAACGGCCAAGTAATGGAAGGTATAACATTAGACCAAATTCTAAATATGAGGTATGATATTGTCAATTTTAAAAGATGAGGTATGAAAGTGAAGTGACACTAATAGTTGAGGTAAGTTTTTTGTATTTTACCCTATAAATTAATGTTAAGATGAAAATAAATACCCACGGTATCTTTCTTTCATCAACTAGCAGCCTGTAGGCCAGCTAACCTTTCCTGCCCTACGACCCCATTCTCCTGCTATCTCTATATGAAACCAACAATTATTGGTAGAACCACCTACAGACTTGACCGAATCGCATTTGATTCATGATATTTGAATCTCCAAGCTATACTCTACAAATCTAGATCCAATGACAAAGAAAGTGTGAAGGGGGGAGAGGGATGTGGTTGAGTTGGTAGGCCCATGAGCTACTACCATAATTAGGGTTCTTATTTGTTCTTAAAATTAGGAAAACTAGCCTGTCACGCATACGGCTTCCTACGCTCAACTAATACATTTTAAATGTATTTATATGCGTAAATTGACAAAGTAAATGAATAATCTTAGATCATGCTAGAAGAAACCCTTTATAAACCAATTAAAGTAACTGAACCCACATAATAAAATCGGTCTTTATAAAATTTACATTAAGAATAGAGAAAATAATATTTAATAAACAGCTGATTGAATCACATTATTGGTAGCCCATTGTGAGGCTAAACCCACCCCTTTCCCATTAGCGTAAATAATATCGTTTTTTTTAAAAAAAAAAATCATTTGACAACTAATTTAATCACATTATTATCCGCGTGCTAAAGACATTTTTTATAAACGGCATTACATGCCTCTTAAGATGTTTTTAATGTGTATAAAAATAGAGATATTGAATTACATTATTACTAGTTTATTGTGAGACACTAATTAAGGAAAAAAAACTGTATCAAAAAATTAATTATTAAAAAAACACTGTTAAAATGACAAAAATGCCCCTACCTTATTTCATGCGTTACTTTGGGATGCCTTTGAAGTTTTTTTTGTGTTGGGGGCATTTTTGTCCAAAAGCATTTTTGTTGAAGCTTGGTGAAACCAAAAGCTCCATTCACACGTAGGGTCCATATCAACCAAGATGTAGGGTCCATGTTATCTACATCATTAGTTAATAGAAATTTTAAAAACATATAGTACATTGCAACATAATGTAAAGTCTAGGTGGTAAATAAAAAAATTTAAAAGTTCAGGTGGTAAATACACACTTGCAAAAAATGTGACATCCCACATCGCCCAGGGGAGTGATCCTTAAATGTATATTCTCATCTCTACCTAGCACGAGGCCTTTTGGGAGCTCACTGGCTTCGGGTTCCGTAGGAACTCCGAAGTTAAGCGAGAAGGGGGTTAGAGCAATCCCATGATGGGTGACCCATCGGAAAGTTGCTCGTGAGTTCCCAAAAACAAAACCGTGAGGGAATGGTAAGCCCAAAGCGGACAATATCGTGCTACGGTGGTGGAGCGGGCCCGAGAAGTGATTCGCCCCGGGCCGGGATGTGACAAATTGGTATCATAGCCTAACCCTGGCCGCGTGTGTGCCGACGAGGACGTCGGGGCCCTAAGGGGGGTGGATTGTGACATCCCACATCGCCCAGGGGAGTGATCCTTAAATGTATATTCCCATCCCTACCTAGCACGAGGCATTTTGGGAGCTCACTGGCTTCGGGTTCCGTAGGAACTCCGAAGTTAAGCGAGAAAGGGGCTAGAGCAATCCCATGATGGGTGACCCATCGGGAAGTTGCTCGTGAGTTCCCAAAAACAAAACCGTGAGGGAATGGTAAGCCCAAAGCGGACAATATCGTGCTACGGTGGTGGAGCGGGCTCGGGAAGTGATTCGCCCCGGGCCGGGATGTGACAAAAAAACCCAGCGGTAATTGTGCAAATTCCTCTTATTTTTAATATAATAATACTTTTTAACATAATTTATACCTTTTAAAAATAATACAAATTTATTACCTTGTAAAAATAATTTAAAGAAACAACAACCAAATTTTTCAAAAGAGGCAACAAAAAAAGATCGGTAGCTGTTAAGGATAAGACGACCAAAAAACCATATTGGTTGCGTTAAATTATCCGCGACGAAGATAAGGCAACAAAACTAGTGATGACTTTTTGTTGCTGAAATGCTTGATAGCAGACTTTATCAGACACTGATGATCTGTATCCATTGATTCAAACAACCTAAGCATAATTAAGGCGACTAACTAGGGCAATTCACCACTTTTATCATTTTATTTTGTGATTAAAAGCGTAACTACAAGGGTAGACGCATGTGTGTGTGTATATATATATATATATATATATAGATCAAAATAGTGTAATTACTTCTTTTTGCTTACAGTAACAAGTAACACTTGACATTGTAAAGACCAAAATATTTGGGCTGAATGTGCTTTTATAACACTTTTTTGTAATGGAATTTTTTTTAAATGTGACCGTCGGCAAATAGAACCACTCCACCCCGAGCCACGGCGAGGGAGGAAAGCAAGAGGAATGAGAAGCTGTCCTAGTTATCTGTGGCATGAATTTTAATTATCTAAGACTAAGCTATAAGTTCCAATACAAGTCACAATAATTAGTGATTAATTTCAACTTACATGTGCTTAATTACGTTTGGATTTTTTTTATTAATGCTCCACGTATTGTTGAATACGCTCTACAAAAATTTTGTTTATTAAATAACTTACATACCTTTTTATAAAATAACTATTTAGACTTAATAAGATTTTAAAAGAGAAAATCTGCAATCATTAAGAAAAAAAGGAAAACTAGCGACAAGTCTAAAAAAAAACTTTAGTTTTAATAAAAAAAGACAAATAAATATGTAGTGAATAGTATCAGGAAAATGTAAAAATATGGTTTTTTGTTAGAAGTGAATAGTACCAGGAGTGTTTCGTCTCTCTAAGAAAAATGATATTATCACAAGGCAATTGAACAACATCAATCTTAGATAGTAATAATTATTGAATTGTTTTACGTATCTTGTAGATGAAACTAAAGGAAACCAATATGGTTGATGAGAAACCTAGGGTGCGTTTACTAATCCGTATTCAAATTGAAAAGAATTGAATTGAGCATGAATTGAAATGAAGTGAAATCAGAATCAGATTTCTGTTGAAGTTGTTTACTAAAACTGTCTAGAATCGGAGCAGGAATGATGTTGAGTCCATATAAGTTGTTTACTAACTCACTTCAATCGGAATGAAAACTAAGTTGATTACTATATTGCCCTTACATAAATAAATTATTTTCATACTAATTAATTACATTAAATTCTTAATTAAATTTATATAATAGGATAAATAACAAAAACATAAAAAATAAATAGGAGAGGAAATAAAATCATTAAACCCATCATCATCTTCCCCACATCTTCATGCCTGAATTTTCTCTTTCTTCTTTCTCCTCCTCTTCCTCCATTTTCTATCTTTAATTACAGAACCCTCAGTCCACCGTATTCAGAACCCCCACCCCACAGTTGGGGTATTTATCTAGAACCCCCATCCAATCTCAAGAGGACACCACAACCCATCACATCAACAAAAAAAAAAAAAAAAAAAAAACCAAAAAACTAGTTTTCACAGAGTGAGTGATAAGGAGATTGTTCCTTCCATTCGGTTTCAATAGATATGAGAAGTTTTGGCCCGCTGCAAATCACAATTTTCCTCTCAATTGAATTTGTGAAATGACGATTTAGGCATTCGTTATTCCAAATCACGGTCATCATTGAGGCATCGTTCAAAATCGCGACGGTGGGGTGTATTTGCTATGAGAGAAACACACACAGAGGGGAGGGAGTGCAAATGGGTATTTTGGGTGGACCCCTATAGAGGTATTCCAATTCCGAGATATTAAGGAATTGAACTCTCGATATTGGGTGGGCCCTACATAATTTATGATTCCCTACTTGCTGGTAAACGCCAGAATACTTTGCGTGGAGTGCAATTCCGTTTCTCCACATTCCAACCCCGATTGGTAAACACGCCCCTAATGTTCTGCACCAAGCGACACTTCTGCAATCATCCCAGTAGACTCTCAAACCAGGATCAAAAGACAAATGAACTCATCTAAAATCTATAGAAAACGAAACCCTCAATCCATAATTGATAGAGAGTATGGGATGTGAATGTAGTATTGGAAAGTAAGTGGGGTGTGTTAATATAAATTTTAATTTAAAAAATGGATGTGAGATTTATTAAGCACGTGAAGTGTGGTCAACAAAATATAAAGTGTGTATAAAACAACCCATTACGTATTAGCACGTTTAAGTACACATAAATATTCCGAAACACTAAAGACATACATATGAGGACAAGTATGAAATCAGGCGACAAAAACACGATTCCTTTTATCAAACAATAAACACATAATTAACTTGGTTCAGGAATATTATCCAGCACATGGGAATAATATATATCAACACAATTAGTTCAATTAAAATAACACATTTAAACATTCTATTAGACTAAAATATTTCTGAACCAAGTTTTTGGAGTAAAAAAAACAAAAATATACATTCTATCAGAGTAAAATAACACAAGTTGGCGATTATGAAACACATTATGTACAGGCGACAAAAAAAAAATATAAAGTTCTGAAATACAAATATTAGAATTTAACACAAAAAATAATACAAATTGGGGAATAATATTATTATCCAGGACATACATGCATGTGAACAATCTCTGACCATTATTTGCCACTTGATCGTTTGACAAGATGAACCCTAGTTTTTGTTCGATATGATGTCCATTTTTTACCATTCATTACATGTTGATTAGTATTAATAATATGCATGCATTATTTTATTTAATTTAGCCAAATTCACTCAAGCAATGTGCTCCATTCTCTGCATTTAAGTTTGAATTCTGTTTTCCATAGTTTAAATCAATTTACTGTGCATTATCTTAGTATTTGTAAAATATACGTACATAATCGGATTAGGGCAACTGCAAGATTAATCTTGCTACAATATTCTACCCTACGATAACTAGTTTATAACTTTATAGGCTCCTCTATAAATAGCCCTCCAAATATGTGGCGTTTGCAACATTCAAAAAAATAGTGAAAATGGCCTCAAAAGCCCTCTCTCTCATCCTTTTCTCTCTTCTCTCTTCTGCAACTTCATCAACATCTCCGTTTGAGTTCTTAGAGCATCTGAAGGGGGGTCACAAGGGTGACCACATTGAAGGCATTCATGACCTCAAGCTATACCTCGAAAAATTCGGCTACTTAAGCTATGCCCATGCCAAGAACAACCCTCATGCCAATGACGATGATTTTGACAACCTACTCGAGTTAGCCGTCAAGACATACCAGCTCAATTACCACCTCAACACCACCGGAACATTGGATGGCGAAACGGTGTCAAAGATGATGATGCCTCGTTGTGGTGTGGCGGATATCATCAATGGCACCAGCTCAATGCGATCAGGGAAGAAAAAGCACCATCAACATGACCCCGACCATGACCACCACAACCACGGTTCCAGTGTGCATGTAGTCTCTCACTATTCTTTCTTCAAGGGAAGGCTAAGATGGCCAACTTCTAAGCATCATCTCACATATGGATTTCTTCCAAGCACCCCGACGGAAGCCATGGGACCGGTTTCACATGCGTTTCGAACATGGGCGTCAAACACGCACTTCAGATTTAGTCGTTCCAGAAACTACAAAAGGGCGGACATCAAGATTAGTTTCGAATACAGCGATCATGGAGATGGGAGCCCATTTGATGGGGAAGGTGGGGTTTTGGCCCATGCTTATGCTCCAACAAATGGAAGATTCCACTACGACGCCGACGAGCCATGGTCTGTGGGTGCTTTGGAAGGTTATTACGACTTGGAGACGGTGGCTTTGCATGAGATCGGACACCTTCTTGGACTAGGGCATAGCTCAGTTGAGGGAGCCATCATGTACCCTTACATATCTTCTGGAGCCACCAAGCTGACTTTGCATGACGACGACATTCAAGGGATTAAAGTTCTATACAAGTCTTGATAATGTCTTAAGTAATATGAAATCAATAAAAAAACTTTCCATCTTTTGAGTTTTTCATTTCCTTTATTTTTGTGTACCAACAAATGAAATCCATAGCCCATTTTGTTTTGGTGATCAAGTTTTGTTTTGTTTTTTTTGTTTTTCCTAATATTCTCATATGCATTTCTTAATTAAAACGGTTTTGCGAAACGTTGACGAACAGACGCTTATAAATATTCAAATAAAATGTCTCAAATAATAAGGCTTAATTGTTTAGATTGGATCTATGAGGGATGTTGTGAAAAAATAGTTTATGAGACCTTAATCGGTAAGATTCTCTCCTTCTTTCTTGGCAAATATGCGAACTGTTGACAAAAACTTCTTCCAACACAATTTCACCGCTATCCGAAGAGAATAGAGTTATATTATTTAGGTGCGGACCCATTTAAGGTTAAAAATAATTTCTTAAGTACAACTCTTATATTAAATTACAAGAAAAAAAAAAAAAAAAACCCTTTGGTTAAAATTATGAAGAAACGTTTATTTAGGGGAATGGTGGTTTGTTTGTTTCATAGCTGCACAAGTACTTGGAACAAATCTCAAGTAGCCTACGTATTCCTTTTGAGGGGAATCATGCCAACCCGTAATGGGATCTGGGTGGCATTTTGGATGGTCATTTGGATATGGTTTTTGTAGTGTTTGGTGGCGAATCTGGTCACGGTGAGCTAGGAATTCTGTTTAGGTTGAATTTTGTGAATATGGATTTATTTATTTATTGGATGGATTTGCATCTAATTTTGGGAGAGATCAAATAGTCGGAAATGTGCCTTAAAGGTCAATTATGAGATGATACTTTACAGACGTTTCACATATATATTAAACTAATTCAGTTTAATCTAATGGCAGAGATATTGTTGAAAGTCGTCTCATCAAATGTTATACACTCAAAGAATTATTCCAAAGAATATGTAATAAAGCCTTTCTTTCTCACACATATCATAAACATTCATGCTCATAGGATTGTCAATTGGTCATGACAATTCAATAAGATTAGTACATACTATGACATTATCTTCATAGGAATGACTAGTCTCGAGTCATTGGTGTGATAGACACAAAGACAAGTATGTAGCTGCTCAAATAGAGAGTAAGTTCACTGAACACTATCAAATAAGAGTTGTGTACTCATATCATATATGAGAACTCACTAGTTGGGATAATGCACAGTAAACATTTGACCTGAGACACCACAATTGTCTTGTGGTTATGTCTTTGACCATTTGAGGATGCGTCATAACCTCATGGTTTACTTTGAGCATTATTGGGATCACTGATTTATTCTAACCTTCAAATTGCTAAAGGAGAATACCCTATGATATTATTTAAGAGTCTTTGTCTAGAGCACCTGAATGTGATTTAGGAAGAGTAGATTCCAAATCACATTCACAGTAATCATATAGACAAGAGAATGACATTATATAGTAGACATGAATAAACTATCAACAAACATTGATATAGATAAGGATTGTATTGCATTGCATTTCCAACTAAATAGGTTCTCCACATTTTCTGCTTAGCTTTGGTAGCCATGACATACTGCTAAGTGTCACTCATGGCTTGTGGAAACCTTGAAGATTAGCAATCATTAATCTTCATTAAAGGAGAATTGAAAAGTAAGTTTTAATTCATAATCGATTAGTAAGAGTCACTCATGTCTTTTTCGCCACATCGGGACTATGAGAGTCAAACCAAATTCTTCCAAATTAGAACCTAATAGATCATACACCGTGTAAGATAGAGATTGAAGAATACAACATAGTTGAGTAAGTACAATTAAATGGTTTAATTTTTTATGGCTAGGACTAATTAATTAAACGAATAAGTATGTATAAGATCTTGTGTTAGTTTTGGGATTCAAGACCCAATGATTTTGAACCGTCAAGCCCATTAAGTTGTATGAAAACTTAAAGGGCCCAAAGGCCCAATAACTCTAATATGGCTGTCCATATAGAGAGAGAGCTTAGGGTTTTTCCTTTTTGTTGAATGCAAGGGACTATAAAAGGGGAGTTATAGCTTTAAGATCATTTAGGGTTTTGTGAGGGAAATGGGAGAAAACACAACTATCTCTTTTCTCTCTTGGAGGCCAGTGCTTAGGGAGAATTTTACTAGCATCAAATCCTCGCCAAGTCACTCATCTCCTCTTCACACCTCACCTTAGAGGTTCCCTCTATTAGGAACTTTGGAGACACTATTCCTTACCCAAATCCTAAGAGCCTAGAGGCTAATAAGTAAGGAATGAAGGTCATCTCATGGGTGAGTAGCCTTTGCTTATGCAAAGAGGAATCTACAAAGCTATAATGAGAGCTCTTCCCTTTCCTCTTCAATTTGGATTGAGTCTTGATTCACCACACTACTAGGCTATGGATTTCATGATTAAGATTTGTTTTTGAGTGTATATGTACTAGCTTCCGTTCTTTAATTGTTAAATGCTCAATGTAAGTTGCTCAAATAATCTTAGTTTAGCCAAATTTTTCCTTCACAAACCACATGTAGTTCCAATTTGATTTTGGGCCGGCTTTGTGCCACTTGACTTTTGGAGTAGCTTTGTGCCATTTTGTCATTTTGAGAACGATCGGGAATTTAGCTCATTAATTGAAAGTGATTCGCATCTACTAATTTGATATTTGTACTGGCGCAAGTCCTCTAATTTGAGATGGTATGAATTCACCGTAATTTGATGCCGTCGAAGTTGTGGACACTTTTATTTTAGACTACTTCAACCCGGTGTGCATCTTTCTAATCAAATAATTTATAGCCTGCCGATTTTGCAGATTTTGTGATGATTTAGTCCGTATTAGGACTTTCTTCGACTTGAACGCAAGGGAAAAAATCTCCAAATTATTGTCAACATGTTTTATTCCATCCTTTTTGTGTGTGTGTGAAATGTTTATCGACAACGTGGATGAATCATGTAAGGTGGGAAGCGGGGGGACATTGCAAGTTGATAGGAGTTAAAAGGTACGATGAGATTTTGAGTAGCGGAATTACTTTAGGGTTTTGCACTAAAGTAGAACGCTTGTTGTGAGAGCATGGAAAATACTATATATAGTGATTAGGGTTCTTCTAAAACTGTTTATTATAGTTAATAGAGAGATATACCAAATCGCTATTAAATCAAATTGTTGTTTTACTGAATAGCAATTATGTAATTGGTTAATCAGAGTCAATGCTCTATTATCCTAACCATATTAGGCTGAGATCACACGAATATCAAGTCACTTAAATAATAAGTTACTCGAGAATCAAACGATTAATTGATAAGTCATTGATACAATGATTCTTAGACATTGTACCTTTACTTTGTCTTTATTTTGGAATACATGTGTATTTTGAGAGCCTACAAGCATTGTACCTTTAGCTTAGGTTTATGTGTATTTTGCTGAACTATGGGAGAGATCCCACCGCATGTTATGTTATTCAGTTGAAGTATTAATTATAAAGAAAATTAATGAAAAAATGTTTGAAAACTTTAAGTTTTAATCAAAATGATAAAAAAATGTTGTAAGCGAATGGTATCAGGAGTGACTTTTTAGAGTAAAAATACTATTTTCGTTAAAAATGAACAGTACCAGAAGTGTTTCGTTAAAACTACCTTAATTATTGTGTTTTATTTGATTCCCCCCAAATTAATTGTAGTGTTTTATTGTTCATATTATTGCATGTTGTTCAATGGTATTGATGTTACAAAGCCAGTATGTCCGCTTTCATATATATCTCGAGACCAGAACGTGACATTTCGCCCTTTCATAGTTTCTGACTTCACAACAGCTGATGGGATCCCTTGCTTCTTAATTGCACATAGCAAACTCAAAACACCACGCCCACAAAGTGTACGATAAAATGATCCAGCGAAGTCCAATTTGCATGATTTTTAATTCCTTCAATTCTATGTTGTCATTAGAATTTGGAAGTGTTGTTATAGAAGACTCCTCTTCCGTAGTTGGCTATGCGTGTAGCTTCAAAGACCTTTGAACTTTTATCTGCATACTTTTTCATTTTTCCCTATACAAACTTTTTAGTCCAAATTTCTGGTACGTTTTCCTGGAAATTGATATCATATAAGATATAAACAGAGAGATCAATCACTCTCATTTCACTACATACTTTAGCTAAATTTTTCTCTCTTTCGCAAATATTTAGGGTTAACAAAACAGACGTACTTCATATGCAAAAATATCATTATATCACCTATACGTAGACCTGACATGTTAGATTAACTCGTTAACCTGACTCAACCCACTTGGTTAAAATTAGCATTTTAGTAAATGCTTAATGAGTCAGGTCGTTAACAGATGAACCTGTCCTGTTAAATAGCGGGTCATTTTGAGTCTACTTGAAACCTGTTAACACCTGTTAATTGAGGGTGTACATGTAATTTACTACAGAAGAAACAAGTTGTTGAGTCGGTCATTTCTTCAGACATGTGATAGGGGTGTAATGAAAGGAGAAATTGGTATCTTTGACGGACCGATGCACGTGGGTGATCAGGCTTCAAAACGACGACGTGGAGATGGAAATCCAGCCTTATTTGTAGGGACGACAGTGTATAATCGCAATCCGGGAATAAGGTTGAAGTGTTTTCTATACTACTAAATTCATACTTCCAAATTTTTAGTGAAATATTTAAAATAAAGCAAAAAAATTGTTAACGGGTTTTAACAGGTGATCCATTAGTTTAACGGGTTTGATTTGGTTGATGTATTAGCTTAATAGATTGGGTTTGAGTGAAATATTAAAAAAAAAAAACAAAAAAAAAATTGTTAATAGATGTTACCGGGGTGACCCATTAACTTAACAAATTAAATTTAAAGAATCTGTTAACTTAACAGGTTAAATTACAGTACCTCGTTAACTTCATGGGTCAGATTAAAACCGACCCAAACTCAATAAAATTAGCCCGTTTACAGGTCTGGGTGGTGAGGTGGGGTGGGCGGGGTGGAGCTTGGTGCGCAATTGCACATCGAAGAGGAGGGAATGATTGCAGAAAGTATGGTCATTAAATACGTGGCACTACCCTAGACTTTAGATGATTTTAAACGGTTCAGATTAAATGTTCTGTATCTTCGGGTACCGAAAAGTCCCGGTGGAGCCGTACCTCTACTTCTCCAAAGAGACAAGGTAGTCGTAGTCGTCCCTCCCGTCTCCCTTACCCTGTGTGCTGTGCTTTTTCCATGTCAGAAATCTCCCGGGACGCCACACACCGTCGATTCTCCGATTCCCCAAGTCCTTACCTCAAGGTATTCGCTTCTCTTCACCCCCTTATGCTTTGATTCTTATATACATACTTTATTCTGTTTTTGGTTACTGAGAAAGTATGGGAAAAAATAAAAGAAAATTATGCAGGTGATTTTTTTTTTTTTAGGGTTTATGTTTTGGCATCTTGATGTTTAGAATTTCGATTTGATTAGTATAATTTTCTGTTATCTTACTAGAAATCTAGCATTTCCAATTTGTGGGATTGAGGATTTTGATGCTGACCCTTGTTTTTTTTTTCTTCTAGGGTTTATAATTTGCTTCCAATTTTCAGCACTCAGCTTCATGTGTACGTAAACCCCATTTCTACATTGTTCTAGGTTGTACCAATCCGATATCGAGCGTTAAGTGCTACTTGTAGCTACTGCTGGAGTGTGTGTTTTCTAGGTTATATATCAAAATATGATAGGGAATTCGTTGGTCCAAGTCTCCACATGCCCCACGGTGTTGTCTTTGTCACGCAGTTCTTCAAATAGTTTGCCTTATCTTCCTTCCAGATCACCAACAAAAGCAACGTGGATAAGAGCTGCATCGGCAGAGACAGGACATAGCCAACAACCCTCCTCTTCTTCTGAGAAAAAGAATCCACTTGCAGTTGTTTTGGATGTCCCTCGGACTATTTGGAGGCAAACATTACGACCGTTGAGTGACTTTGGGTTTGGTCGTAAAAGTATATGGGAAGGTGGGGTAGGATTGTTTCTAGTTTCAGGTGCAGTTCTCGTTGCACTCAGTTTGGCTTGGTTACGGGGGTATCAATTAAGGTCTAAATTCAGGAAGTACTTTGCTGTGTTTGAGTTCACTGAAGCTTGCGGAATATCCACTGGAACGCCAGTGAGGATTAGAGGGGTCACTGTAGGCAATGTTATCCGTGTTAACTCTTCCTTGGAAAGTGTTGAAGCTGTTGTTGAGGTATGCTTCAGTGTCATAATAATCCATTTTCAATGCTGAATGAAAATACAGTATTAGTTTTTTGACCTTAATGAGATTACTCTTTTTTGTAGGTTGAAGATGATAAAACTGTCATACCTCGAAATGCACTGATTGAGGTAAACCAGTCGGGTCTTCTCATGGAAACTAGAATTGACATTACACCTAGAGACCCACTTCCAAATATTTCAGTTGGGCCTCTTCATCCTGAATGTGGCAAAGAAGGTCTGATTGTATGTGATAGGCAAAAGATGAGAGGACATCAAGGTGTGAGTTTAGATGCATTGGTAGGTATATTTACTCGTCTTGGACGTGAAGTGGAGGAGATTGGTATAGCTAACACTTATTCGCTCGCTGAACGAGTTGCTTCCATGATAGAAGAGGCAAAGCCACTGCTTATAAAGGTGTGATGTGCCCCTTTATGTTTTCTTCTTTAGTTGAGAATTATCTATGTTGATTAGGATAATTAGGGCCATTCGTTTACATATTTTTATCAATCTTGGACGAGGACCTATTTGTTCCAGAATCTTTTTGCTTCAAAATTTGAAAGGCAAAAAGTGTAGGGACTTCCATCAGCCATTTGGCACGAGACAAAGATTAGGTTTTCCTCTGGCACAACTGTGCATTTGTGGAAGGTCCTGGAAGACATCATTTACATATAACAATGGCAACTACAATAGGGGTTTACATATCTTCCAGTTTTCTGAGGCTGCATATCTATTAAATAAAGTTTCTTTTTTATCTTTTGGTCTGATCTGTTGAATAAAAGTTGAAGTTACCCGTAAAATTACTGCACAGATACCAAAGTTTGTTTGCAATGGGTGGTTCGCAGATAGGACGATACATGCAAATATATATATTTGAATTGTTTACCTTCGTGGCGTGTATTCATGCTGTTTGTGCCTTTAAGATTAAAAATTCGAATTTTCTGTAATTTGTTATCTCATTTCATTTATCTAACACTTTATACTAATTTTCAAAAGATTTCCAATTAGGATTCTGAGTCATTTGTGAAAGTATGAGGCTTTTTGGAAGAATTGTTTGGAGTTATAGATTCTCATTGATTTATTGAATTTAAGTTTTCAAGGCATGAATTTGTTTTTACACAGGTAGACTTCTGTTGGCATTAAAAGTAAGGTTTCTAGAATATCTCTTCTCATAAGAAACATAATTTGATTTAAAAAAAAAAAAAAACAATACAGATACAGGGGACAATATGAAAACCATCTATTGGCATACAACGATCCTTTATTTGTGTTATGTAGAAAAGTATTCGTACATAGCTTGAAATTTTAGATTGCAGGACACTTTAACTTGTTTTGTGTTCCAGTTCGAGCCAATTTGGAACTCCTATATGGATCTTCTTATATATTCTCTTGTTGCTGGTGCCGATTTGTCTAGACACGATTGGTTACATCATGGCAGTATTTTCTGATTTTATGCGCTGGAATTGGTGTCAATTTGGTAAACACAACAATGGTCAGAACAGCCATTCTGCAGAAGCTATGAATCACCTATGTTGCATTTGTATATCAATCAGTATGCATGCCTGTCTGTCCACCCATATGCATTGGTGTACACTGGATGTGCACTTGCTTCTTACAATTTCAAGTTAATTCATATTTTTACTATACATTCAATATGTTCTCATGCACAAGTATTTGGCTTTGATGTAGTGATCTCTCAGATCCAAGCCATGGCTGAAGATGTTCAACCTTTGCTGGCTGAGTTTCGTGATAGTGGGTTGCTGAAGGAAGTTGATAGTTTGACCAGAAGCGTTACACAAGCCTCGGAGGATTTGAGGTGAATTTTAATCTGTATTGATAAGAAACTCATTAATCTTCATCATATATCTTTTAGTCTCCTACATGTTAGAATGTGAGATCCAACCCAAAACCTATTGGAACTTGGTGGAGAGGTTCAATATGGTTTAAACTATTAGGGAATAGTTCCCCGATTTGTGGGATTCACAATCTCAACAATATGGACAACCTCTGTTTGAGGGCTTTTCATGTAGATAGTTTAGAACATTCTTTGGTGTCTGTTGCGGGAGTTGAAATACAAGCCATTAATTCTGACGTGACTGGGTTCTTATTTTTCATATTTATTTCCATGGTAGTTAGCTCACTATATATATTTAGTAATTATGTGTGTTCATCTTTGTGGTGATGCTTGTTTGGGTGTTCTAGGTAATTGGTTCTGGACAACGCCGGGTAATTCTCTAATTTCATACTGTCTCATCATGTTTACGGATACCAGAATATGAACAGTATATTATCAGTGTCATAGTACACAGTAAGAAGTTAAAGAGGCTGCCCTGACAGTTTTTCTAATAGTGTTCTGCTGCATTGTGATTTCTCTGTACCCAATAGACATGCATTCTTTTAAAGGAAAACTAATGAAAAGGGCTTGAAAACTTTGAGTTTTATCGATAAGGACAAAATAAAGGGTAAAATGAATAGTATCATGATTGACTTTTTAGTGTAAAAATGTGGTTTTTCGTTAAAATGAACAGGATCGGGAGCTTTTCGTTAAAATTCCCTTCTTTTAATTAATACCACTATGTTGTAGAGTCTTCATTCACTTTCCATCTTGTCCACCATCACCACATGCCTACTTGCCTGCCACAGCTGATTTCCTTATCCCTTCACACACTGCATTATTCCGTCTTTGTTACCATCATTGAGCAATGACATCTACTCATAATATTCACAGTGCTTCCCTACAAGTTCATTATCATCAACACTCCCTGTAATCTGGAGTTTGGAATCCAAGATGAAAGTGGATTATCGAGCTGTTAGTAGAAATAGTTAAAATTGTTTTTGGGAAGTACAAGTGCATTTCTAGGAAGCTATTATACATTTGTAATAATAATTTAATTGTTTCGGTAAAAAGCACTTCTTGTAAAAGCTCCTCTGCTAGAAATTAGAATCATTCCCAGCAGCCTCAGATGCTGACTCTGGTTATTTGGGCTGTTCTTTGAAAATTTTAGATTTTAGTGTTCAGACTGCAGAGATTCTGGTCATAATATGGTTTATTGAGTTTGTTTTATGATGACCTTTTAAAATATCCCAAATCGTTTGATTTTCCAATGTCATTTTCTGCAGAAGGGTGCATTCAGCTGTTATGACTCCTGAGAATACAGAACTGATTCAGAAATCCGTATACAGTTTGATTTTCACCTTGAAGAATATTGAGGTGATCCTAGTTGCCAAGCACCTACATATTTTTCTTTCTTTTTTCTCCATATTCTGTGGCTTGTTTTTCTTCTTATCTTTAGAGTTAAATCTATTTATCATACGTATCTGTTTTCTTGTTTAATTTTTCTACAACTCATCCACCTTTGCAGAATATAAGCTCTGATATTCTGGGATTCACGGGTGACGAGGCTACAAGAAAAAATTTGAAGTTACTGATCAAGTCCCTCAGCAGGCTACTGTGATGAGTGATGGCTGAAGTGGACTTAGGATTGTCGCGTATCGTGGTTGAGCAGATGCCCACGCTTGGTTTTTAGCATTCGTTATAGTTTGGACAGGAGCAAACTGCGTGTGCCTCCTCGTGACCGTTTCTTTTCTTTGTTTCATTTTTTGAATGCGCATAAAGGTTTCAACTCCAGAGCTACATTTGCGTTCTCCAATCGGTCAGTTCAGGTGTGTTTATTGTTTTCTCATAACGTAGTTAAATATAAAGTCGCGTATGCGTTTGTGCAGACGACCTGGTGATATCAGAAACCTTCTGTTCCAAGTTGAGAACGTTCGTTCCAACCTTCTGTTCTAAGTTGAGAACGTTTGTTCCAAGTATTTATTTTGGAGGCTCATTGTTTTGATTTGATAATGATGCGTTTTACAGCTAATTGTGCTTAATTAAGTCGTGCATTTTGCAAAGGATATTTAGTGGTAATATATTTGTGTGGGCTTACCCCAAACCAAAGGGTAATGGGAACCATCTCCGCTATGTTTTTGGTGATCTGTCGATATTACTCTTTTCTTTGAACTTTGTCGATTTGACGATTAATGCTAGGGTGAGCGCGTGTCCGGATTATTGAAGAAAAATTGCTGTTTGTGTTTCCGATTCACTTCTTTTCCTTTCAAAACTGTAAAGCTTAACCCCGAAACGCAAACAGTAACACGAACCAGATGGAATCGATCCATAAGCATAAATCCAAACAAGTAAATTCAAGACAAATACTTGGCTAATCGCATTACGGTTTATTAGTATTCTTTTTCACTAGTAAGCAAAAAGTCCTTAAGTTCAATTCTCGTCAAAGACGGATGTAAACCATATTATTGTAATCTCATTGTGAGGCTTATATCACTCCTTTACTCCTTTAATGTAGTTAATATCATTTGTTAAAAGAAAAAGAAAAACTAACGAAAAGTTAAAAAAAACTCTAGTTTTAATAAAAAAATGACAAATAAAGATGTAAATAGTTTTAGAGAAAGGTAAAACCATCTCCACCATGTTTTTTGGAGATCTGTCGATCTTACCCTCTTCTTTGAACTTTGTCAATTTAACAATTAATGCTAGAGTGAGCGCATGTCCAGATTATTGAAGAAAAATTGCTGTTTTTGTTTCCGATTTCACTTCATTTCCTTTCAAAACTGTAAAGCTCAAACCCGAAATGCAAACAGTAACACAAATCAGATGGAATCGATCCATAAGCATAATATCCAAACAAATAAATTCAAGAAAAATATTGGGGCGGCCGCATTTCGGTCTATTGATATTCTTTTTCACTAGTAAGTGAAAAATCTTAAGTTCATACAAGACCAATATCCGGACATTTTAACAGCTATCACCAGCAACGACAATAACATCTTTCACTAGTATTGGGCTCAAATGTTGTCCAGATTACAAACACTTTTCGGGCCGTTTTAATTATTTATTTTCGGAACAATATAACATTAAAAAAATTCTCATATTAAGAAAAGAAATAAAAAGTCGATTTAATTAAAAAAAAGGAAATATAAAAAAAAAAGTCTTGAAACCGATGCCTGCATTCCTACAAAGAAACAGGTCTAAATCGACATAATTTTAGAATTTAAACATTATCACCATACTAGTGCAGAATGGAAGCAAAAATTCCACGCAATGTACTTCGATTACGATAAAAAAAACAACAAAAGATAAGTTTCCAACTCTCAAGTCCTGGTAACCATCTCACAGCCTCAGCTGATTCCAATTCAAGGGTCTTGCACATTCAAACCTGCACGTAAAAAAATAAAACATCATTGAATCTGCAAGAAAATAAACTTCATAGCTTCAGGAAGTGCATCCTAGAGATAATATAGTAAGAAGATGCAATTACGAGACAGAGGTTCAGGGCAAAAAGGGCAAAACAAGACCTTAGAAACTTGGAATGAGTCTTTAAGAAAAGACATGGAGTACTTAGAGCCAACAGAAGACTTCGCGTACAAGTGAGCGCAGTGCGTACAACTTATTTATCTATTGTCTATGACTAATATGAGAGAGCATTCTATGATTCATACACCCAACCCTACTTAGTGGGATAAGGCATTGTTGATGTTGTTGTAAGAGCCAGGGGAACATAACTGGCATCCGCTAAAATGTAGCCTCTTCATGCTTATCTGATACAAGTGTTACTCTAGCTTCATAGTATGTTGTTAAATAACAGTTTTTTGTTTTGTACGCGTTCCAGAAACAGATGATAGTGTTTTGACAACATATTACCTGGAGGGAGAGACTGCTTAAGCTTGTCAGCCTTCTCTGTGTCAAAAACACAAAGTGTGTAAAGGTACTTGGAGCATCGAACCTTGAACTTCACCGCATCTTTGGTCTTCTTGATTTTCACAGAGCGTGCGTCTTTCCTTCTTGCAGTGAGAAGGAAATCCTTAATTTCATGGATTTGCTTAGGCTGTCAAAGAAACAGCAAACAAAAACTCTAAGCACCAACTTCAACTTCAACTTCAACATATATAAGTGATAGAAAACACTAACTCTAAACACTAGACCCAGACCAGAATACGAATAAACTAAAACAGATGTATTATCGTCGATACAGTTTCTTCGAGATGTGATCGAAAACAAAACAAAAACTTTATATTAAATTGTTTTGGGGCTTCAAAACATTCTTGACACAGGCGAACATCGGCAGTTGTTTATTAAAAGACTGTTGTAACTAGTTATATACAATGCAAAGAATTATGTCAAAAAGTAAGACGCAGTTGCATTGACACCGCAATAACAGCACCGGAATCTAAGACCAGAAAACCAAACAACTCCGAAACGCTATGCAACATTATTTCAAACCAGTTCAGCTACCTAAATATAAATACAACATTATTTCGAGGAAATTCCTCCCTCTTAACCTCTTCCACCATTTTCTGTATAATTTCTACATTTTCTCTACATAATCCCTGAATTTTTCACTACATGCCAATTAACTCATACCTAAAACGCACCTCATCAGCCTTCCAAAAATCCATGTATCTATATTCTCAAACCTCAACTATGCACTCACTTAAATGTATCAATAGTTCAAAACCAGAATTTTCAAATAACCCACAATATTTTCAGAACCTGAACAAAATACAACTCAAAAGTTCAAAAACACCCAAAAGAGAAAAATTGAAGAGAACCCATTTGACTACATGATCCGTTCATATATAAATTTACATGTATTTAATATATATATATATATATAATATGTATACGCGTTGATACGCCTATATACACATAAACATGTCAAACAGAAGCGAAAGAGGGAGAAGGAGAAATTGAAGATACCATTTTGATGGCGGAGAGCACGCCTTTGCTTCCTTTCCTTCCTGGTAAAGTAGATGGACAAGATCCCGGTCCCGGCCACGAGCTAGGTGTTTTGAGCTTCTTTATATATATCTGACGGCGTAAGACGCTGCTTAAACCCTACAAAAAGAGAGTACGAGACAATTTACCCGTTATAGCCCTGAATAACAGGTGTTATTACGATAAAGTTTTGTAATATTATAATGGGCTTTTAATGGGCATCTAGGCCCAACTTAAACTATTGATCACTGGGCTGGAGTTATTTTGGGCCGCCGAAACACTTTTTATTTGGATACCCAATAATCTATGAATTACACCCTTTAAAAATTGAAGAAAAACGTACATTACAACGCGGCCATTACCCTTCCCCGATTCCTCTTCCAGTTCCAGTGACATTTCCGGCGGCCTCTTTGCCGAATAGCCTATTGCGCAATTCTCATCCCTTGTCTACCCGCATGATAATTGTTTGTCTCCATCTCTCTTCTCTATCTAATCTTCATTTGCCAAATTCTTCTAGAGGTCAATCCTTGCGTTTGAAAATTAAAAAAAGGACCTAAACACCTAGGCGTTATGTCCTGCCCGTCGCCCGACTAACGCGTAACGTCTTTTGGAACCTTGAGTTACAAGTACAACAACCATTTAATCTTTCATATTTTTTTTTCTTGGGTTTTCTGTTTTTTAATATAAAAAAATCAGCAGGTTTTAATTTTTTTAACGTTAATTGTTGTTTTTTTTCTATTGGGTTCTAATGTCATTCTCAATGAAATTGGTTTTAGTAGCCCATTTACAAAACCACCGAAATAAAATATCGATGATACCAAATTACAATTTGTACGAGTCCTCTTTGATAAAAGTACCCTAAAGTTAAAAGCCTCTTACTAAAGCATATGGAGGAGATCCATATCATAATTTCATATGTGTCGACCATTTCTCTCTCACCCTCTTTGTTGACTGTTTTTATTCCAAATTACGTCTTTGTTGACTGTTCTAGCTAAAATCACAAATCAAAATAGAGAAAATCAAGGTCGGACCTATCGATGGGTCGTGATGGTCTCGGGACTATCCGAAAGTCTGGAAAAGTACATTGGAGGACCTCTAAGCAAAGCTGTCTTTGACATTTTGGGAGCTATGTGCGAACTTAATAAAGAGGCCCTCCTCATTTGAAAAAAAATATATATTTTTTTTGGACAATATATTCATGCAGAATTCAATAATAAATATTCACTTAATTGAAATCGACATCTCATTCTTACTAATTAAATGATTTCCAATTGCCATGAAATTATGATTTATAGTTCATTTATGAAAAAATGGAGCAAGACTGAAACACAAATATAGAAATACGCTTATATTTGTGGAACAAAGTAATACACAAGTTTGTTTTTTATTGCTAAAGAAACTGAAAGAAAGTAATACACAAGTTTTTTTTATTGCTAGAGAAATATTTAAGAAGAAGTTCCACTTAATCAATTGTAATATAAATATTGATGACGATGGTTTTGCTTTTTAATCAAATTTTTTTATTATAAAATTTATACATATGTGACATATAGGAGGATCAAAATTTTGGGGCCTCTTAGAAATTCGGGGCCCTGTGCCACTGCACCTTTTGCACACCCCAACGTTCCCTCTGCCTCTAAGGACCAACCGACGGTTTGAGTAGGTGGTGGAGGAGAGGAAACCTCCATGGCTATTCAGTGGATCAAAGGTTTTAGCGAAGAAGAAATGTTTTAATTTTTTTTCTAGATGTGGCCAAAACAACATGGCTTTGAAATTTTTTTTTACGAAGTTTTAAGAAAAAAGTTGAATGGAGATTCAGTGTGGAATGAGAGAGATACTTTATTATTATATTGGATTTTGTATTATTACAATTACTTTTTACGGACTAGGATTCTTTCTCATTCGCTTTCCATCCCCTTTTCTCACATTCTCTATTTTGTCTTTCTCCTTTTATAAAAAATTAATATAAGATGTTGATGTGGCTTAACTGTGAGTCTGTGACCGTTCAAATAGGAGGGGAATGAATGGAAGGGGAAAAAAGAGAGGAGAGAATCATACTCCACCTTTTACGAGCTTAGAGCTTTCATATTAGTAGTTTGCTAATTGTTTGTTTCCTGATGAGGTTCTTTTGGTTGGGTTTGTTTCAAAGTAAAGAGTATTTTAATGTTTGATTTATTAAGATATGATCGATATGAGTGATGAGAACCTTCGTTCAAAAGTTAAATATAACGGGATTTTGTAAGGATGTGAAATTTAAAGAATCTCATATCGATGTGAGGAGAAATCTCGCAAAAGTTTATAACTTAGGTTCTTTTTTATATTGCCAATTAATTTTATGAAGGAATCTCAACTTTTTTTTTATGGTATTAAAGTAGGTTGGCTGCATGTGAAGCACAATGGTCTTTCGAGCTCTACGTCCATGTGTTTGACTTGAAAATTTGTCACACCTAAGGAATGTGTGAGGATGTGAAGTTTAAAGAGCCCCATATCGGTGAAATGAGAAACATTGCAAGGATTTATACGTAAGTTGGACTATTTCTAGGGTCGTCTCTGAGATTTCGGAGGCCCTGTACGAAATTTCTAAAAAAGCCCCTCCTTAAGATAGTTTTAAAAAAAGTAGAACAATGTATTGATGTTTGAAAACAATCACTTAAATCAAAACAAATTTTAGCACTCACTAATTGCAAGTTTACAAATGTCATTAATCATAAATAAAAAAGTTGCAAACATAACCTTCGCTAAATAATCAAAATCAGTTCAATCTTAAACAACCAAACATGGATAAAAACTTCAAAACTCTACCTTTATAATTTCACTTGAATATATGACGTTATTCCATAATAAAATTGAAAAACCATCGTTTTTTGGGGTGTTATTATTGACAATTAGAATATCTCATTGTACTCCAAATTTTTATATTGAGTAATGCTAGAGAGACTAAATTTTGTAAATTAGACATATAAATTGATGATTGGATTATTATTTAAGCGTTGATATACGTGCTCATTTTCTATTGATGAAACATCATTTAGTTTAGTCTTCCTAGCATTACCCTTTTATATTTAAAAAATAAAAATAAAAATTTCTCTTATAAGGAATGCAATGAGATTTTAAAATGCTAACAAGATCCATTTTCTAAATATAGAACATTATTACATAATATTAGATGGCAAAATTTTGGGGGCCTCTTCAAATTTGGGGCCCTATGCGACTGCTCATTTCGCTTCCCCCCCTCCCAATGCCCTCTCTGACTATTTTCCATATTACCAATTAACTTTATGATAAAATCTCAAGTTTCTTCAAAATTATCCTAACCCCAACGCACCAACCATTTTGATCAAAAATAAAAAAACGCACGCGCCACCACTTTGTCCACCTTTCCCCACAACCACCTGATCCCAATTTCCAGTAATCCTAGTTCCAAATTACCAATTGATATTATATGATGTTAGATAAATAGATTGATGTGTATTAGATGAAAATTTTGAAACGTTTTTAGAGTATGTAACTTCGTTGTGGAGAAATTTAGTCTTTGTAGCTTGTAATGTTGTTCAAACTATAATTATGAAAAAACATATTTATCGTTTTAATTTTCAATTTATTTTTGTCAAAAAAAAGATTTTGAAGTTTATATTGAAGCCACTGAGGACCAGTTTGGTATTACTGTGCTTTTAAAAAAATTGCTTCTGATATGATTTAGGAATAATCAACTTTAAAATGAAGCAATTGATTGTTTGATAATGTGACATCCTACATTGTCCAGGGGAGTGATCCTTATATGTATATTCTCATCCCTACCTTGCACGAGGCCTTTTGGGAGCTCACTGGCTTCGGGTTCCGTAGGAACTCCGAAGTTAAGCGAGAAAGGGGCTAGAGCAATCCCATGATGGGTGACCCACTGGGAAGTTGCTCGTGAGTTCCCAAAAACAAAACCGTGAGGGAATGGTAAGCCCAAAGCGGACAATATCGTGCTACAGTGGTGGAGCGGGCCTGGGAAGTGATCCGCCCCGAGCCGGGATGTGGTAATTTGTAGTAGAGCCTAACCATGGTCGTGGTGTGCCGACGAGGACGTCGGGCCCCTAAGGGGGTGGATTGTGACATCCCACATTGCCCAGGGGAGTGATCCTTATATGTATATTCTCATCCCTACCTAGCATGAGGCCTTTTGGGAGCTCACTGGCTTGAGGTTCCGTAGGAACTCCGAAGTTAAGCGAGAAAGGGGCTAGAGCAATCTCATGATGGGTGACCAACTGGGAAGTTGCTCGTGAGTTCCCAAAAACAAAACCGTGAGGGAATGGTAAGCCCAAAGTGGACAATATCGTGCTACGGTGGTGGAGCGGGCTCGGGAAGTGATCCGCCCGGGGCCAGGATATGACAGATAAACTTAGTTTTAAAAGTGATGTGAGTGTAAAAAAAATATAAAAACGCTCGGTAAATTTTAATGTAAAAGTGATATTACTTTTGCGTAATGACAAAAATGGACATGACAATGAGGTGGTGGCGATAACAGCAGTAGCAAGGTCATCAGTGGCGATGGTGGTGTTGGTGATGGTCGTAGCAGTAGCGATGGTAGTGACAAATGTGGGCGTGGGGTGTGGTGGTTGGTGTACAAATAACAATTTTTGTAAGAGAGGTGGTAGTGGCGGTTGTGGAGGTAGTGGTGGCGACTGGTTATGGTGGTGATGGCGGCGGTGGCGGCAACGATGGTGGCAGTGGTGGTTGTGATGGTGGTGGTGGCGGTTATTGTGGTGGTGATGGTAGCAATAATGGTGGTGATAATAGCAGTGGTGGTGTAAGGTCAGTCTTCATAATAGTAAGTAGTGGCATTCACTTTGTTCTCCAAAGGATAAAGTTGAGTGTAAAAGATTAAACAATGTCAGTCTTTAAAAACTAATGAGAGTATTACAAGAATTGAAAATATTCGTTAAAGACTAAACTCCGCTTTTTATTAAAGCAAATTTTAAATGCAACCTACATATAGCTTTTAAAAGCTGCTGTTGATAGGCTATTACTTTTAAAATAAGCAAGATATTTTATTTCTATCACACATTTTTTTATTGCTTAATTTTTAAAATAAAGAATTTTTTTTACCAAAAATACGATACCAAATAAGACCTTAATGTTAAAACTCTGAATCCACCGCTGGACAAAATAAAAGTAGCGACACGGTCACCAGAAAAAGTTACACATTTCATCAAAAGATATCCCACTAACTAGAAAAAAGTTGCACATTTTGACGCATTTGGAAATAGTACTGTTTTAACCCTTCATAAACACTCCTTCATTTAGACACTCTTTTCCCTGGTTTCCGGTTGGTCGATCGATATCTATTCAGCAAAAGCATGCACGCACATGCATGCTGTGAGTTTGTGTGTGTGAGAGAGAGAGAGAGAGAGAGAGAGAATTAAAGCTCCATTTACAACCAAGAGGATATGATAAACAAGTAAGATACAAAGCAAAGTGATCAGCTAGGGTACACCGTCTTATCTCAGACTAGAAAAGTAGCATTCCACTATAAAATGTTGGCTGAAAGCCTGTACAGGAGAAACTATATAGTAATTAAAAGTCAGGCAATAATATGCTCTTCAAATCACTGGAACCAAAAGGCAAAACATGGGATTGAGTTGGTACATTTTTGCTTGCCACAAAGCTCTCTTTGGGGACCCTTTTTTCTTTGTCAATTTGTATAATTCTACTTGACATTTAGTTCTTTATTCTGGCAACTTAATATTATAATTTAAAAATGTTTCGCTTTATTAGTAAATAAAAAAAATTTAAATTTAAATTTCGTAGATAACGATTTTAAATATATATATATGTATATATATATATATATATAAATTGACCTTCCATCATATAATTACTATTATAATGTATCTTAAGCTTTCAACCCTGAAGTAAATTTATAAGATATGTCAAATCGGTCGGCAGATACCTAATTTTAATATAAACAAAGGAAGATCAATCATAAACCAATATAATTTTGGTCAACATCTGCTACCGCATCACATAGATTAAAACTTTGTTTCAATGTTTAATTGTATACACTGAAAACTCTATAGTTCTTCGAGAATTTTTATACAGTCCAGGATAGTTAATCATTAGATCTTGATCATTATATATATGTAACAAGAAATCAAACGGTTAAAAATCTCAAAGTATATACCTTTAGTATAAGAACCAAAAACAGTGGAATGAGAACTAATAATGTTGTTCAATATCTAGTGAAATTACAGATTACAGAATACCACTCAGGGATGGACGCAAGATTGTAAGCAAGCAATCTAAACGAAAATTAACACTACTATCTATTTGGGGAAACTTAAAAATGAGGACAAGAACAATAAAATAAAACCAAAAACCATACACAAACTCCCAAGCACTAAGCAAAAGGAAAAAAGTAGGACATAAGTAGGAAAAAAAGAAAGATTTTGAAGAAAGGGAGGAGGATCTCCATATATGAAGTGATCTTCAATTCCCTTGAATCTTTCTGAACGTAGTAGGCTTGCAATAATTTTGGTAATTGGGCAGCCACACATTAACCAGCAGAGGGTTTCCATATGGAAGCCCATACTACAGGTTCCTCTTTCCATGTTAAGTATATTCCTGTTTGATCAATATGATCCCCTCCTCCTTCTCCTCCTCCTTGTGGTGGTGGTAGTACTAGTGCCCAGCCGGCTCGATACCTCTTCAGTAACGCCTTGACATCATCCACAACATCGTCGCTGAATCCAACCGGCGAAAATGCCACCTTGAGCCTGTCAGACCATTGGCTTCCTCTCTCCCTTCTCTCACACTCCCCACCATTTTTGTCATCATCGTGATCGTGATGATCACAACCCAAAACCCTAACTATGCTTCTCGAGCACTCCCTCTCTAGCATCAGTCTTTCATTGCTAGTTGGGACAAAGCTTTCCTCTAGCATGTCAAAGTACAAAGTGTAAAACCTAAGGCACTCTTCAAAGCACTTGACAAAGTCATGATTTACTGATGAGCTGAAAAGATCAGCTTCTTCCTCAACAACAGTCACAACGCGAGGCCGAAGCGATTGAAACATCCGAATAACCGCCCCTCTCTCTTCCACTTCCACTCTTCTCAAGGCCCCAATGCAATTCACAGCAACAGCCTCATCCTCCTGAACACCTAGATCCTCTTTTGTGAGCTCTCCCAAATTGTTTAACCCGCTGATCACATTAATCTCAAAGGGAACACCCATTAACCTAGCAAATTTCTCCATTCTTTGGCCAATTTCCTTCATCACTGACTTGACTATGCTGGCTGTTACCACGACGGTGAGCTTCAAATGCGGCGTCTCATCGTTTCTTGTGGCCAAAGCTTCTAACAAAGTAGGCCACTGGGTGCAAATGGTATTGCTTATATCAATTATGTGAAGTTTGGTTTCTCCCTCCAAGGCTTCCAATATAGCACCGTTTGAAGCCACATGACCAAAAGTTGTCCAAGGGCTTACCTCTTGGAACTTTAGTATTAACTTCCTGGCTGAATCAAAGGAGTGACTCTTTTCAGCTACTGAGGTTAGGGTTTTGTAGCACCGGACACCTGATTCCGTAGCCTTGCAAAAGAGAGCCTGCAAAAAATAAAAAGCCAATTTCTGCTCACAGTCCCCATAAGGAGAAGCCAACTCGTTCAACATCCAGAGAAGGTGATTAATTTTACTGGAGTCTTTTTCTGAGACTGCCCTTGCACACTCCATGAGAAGCCTTGAAGCCCATTTAGCACCCTCCGGACAAGGCTCGCTGGACCCCCATGAACGGCTTGTTGATGTGTGACTATTCTGGGGCTGCTGATTGGTGCTTTGCATGTCTATAGCTGCTGCTAGACCATTGATCTTGATCTGGTTGGAGTACTGCTGCAGAAAATTTGCTTCCTTATTAGGAGAGAAAAGAGATATGTCCATATCGACCACTTTAATTAATTATGGAGCGCACAGCTACCTGCTAATTAAGCTCCTTTGGCTCTTTAAGAGAGTATGAACCACCTAATTATTTGCAGAGCTCCCTCGCTATCTCATTTGAGCTCGGAAATTGCCAGGATATGGAAAGCAAATACTATTATATTTGAAGTCCTTTTCATGCCAATTAGTTTGTTTAATTATTATTGTGGCTTCTATTACAAAAAAGAGAGTCTCTTTCTTGCTAGTATTTTCCTATAATTTATGTTGGGCCGTATTTGTGGAAGCCGTAGTAATAATGGCAACTACATGGTTAGTTTAGTTTCCTATTTTGACAAACTATATAGGAAGTCTTTAAGGGATTCTCATTTTTTCAAAAAAAAAAAAAAAGGAACATTCTCTCAACCGTTAGATTTGACTTTAATGAAATTATGTGGTTGAAATTCTGTGGCCCGTGATTTAATCTCAACCACAAAATTTTATTAAAACCAAATCTAACGGTAAAAAAAGTGTCCATATTTTTTTTGAAAAATGAGGATCCCTTCACTTAAAAGGCCTGAACTATATATATATATATATATATATGCGCATCGGATGAAGAACAGACAAGTAAATAGAGAACAATAGAAAGAAAAAGAAATTAATCATAAATAATGTTTGGTACAAAAGATTTTAAATACAATGATATATTCATACTAAGGTGCAGAGAATTTGGGCTATAAAATATAAACCAACTATAATAATTTAGTACTGAACTCGTCATCTATAAAATTCGAACTTAAGATCTGTCAGGCTGCCACTTACAAGCAGAGAAGATTATCATTAGATCGTAGTGCTTAGTGACATGATTAAAAAAAATCGAAATTAAATGCTAATCATCCTATACAAGTCCTTCTGTCCTTGTTAGCTTTCATGATAAGGCTAGAAAATCATTGTGCTGTTGGGATTATCATTTATAAATTAAGCCAGGTTAGACATATACTTCTCTATCAATACCCATCTTTTTGTAGAAATTAAAACTAAAATATTCATTAGGTTGATGTCATCATAAATATACAACAACAATCAATGGCGCCTAAGTTTTGGTAAGGAATAAAACATTTATTCCCACAATTAAATATGTTTAGGATCCTTACTCAAAAGAAACTGGATCAAGCTAAAGGAAAGACAACAAACATCACATTTTCTCCTACTAAAACAAACAAAGAGATGATGATAAATGCTATGGTACATGATGAAATCGACAATATTACTAATTAATGCGGCCGAGTTTCACCATATTTCACCCTAACTTTTTGTCATAACAATCCCAATGGAGCAGCTCATAGATTGACCAAGTTGGCTTTGTATAATATGATCATGAGTCTTTTTGATCCGAAGAGGCTCAGGATTTAATTCAAGGTAATCCTCCTTAAAAGTTGTAATTCTTCTTAAGTTTTCAACAAAAACCACTATCATTTCTCCATAAAAATTTCCCAATATGTAAACATCACTTTTTATGTGAAGTGGTTTTTGGTAGTTTCTATGACGATTAAAATATATGAACAATACTTGGCTACTCAAAGGATGAGTAGGAACTCCTACTCAAAATCGTTCGTTACCAATTTATAGAACTTCGTGTTTATAATCAGAATCGTTCATAATATAAATCACCCTATAAAGATCCGCTATGCAAAAAATCAATTAAAACTAATGTTGTTTAGTAACTGTATAAAAACAAATGAACGGAATTGGTAAAAGCATTACAAACCGTCTATATATTTACTAGAATAGATTGATTAAACGACCTTAGTTTTAATTCATCGTTTGCAGAGATGATCTTTACAGTGTGATTGATAATATGAACGGTTTTGATTAAATGCACAAAGTTTTGGTTTCTACTCGTCTTTGAGTAGCCAAGTAATGTTCAAAATATATTAGAGTTTCAATTTAACGTCCATGGTATATGCATGTGTGGATGTGATGCGAGATTTATACGCACACAAATTAAACCATCTTTTTGACAATTGTAGTATAAGTACAAGTAGGGATCGTTCTGGACCGGGGATTAGGAGGGAATGCAAATCTCTTGGAAACTGACTCAAAAACGTAAAATAAAGTTTAAAACACTAAACTAGACTCAAAGAATGCAAAATTAAAGTTTAAAACACTAAGACAAACCAAAAACTCAAAATGCTTTAAAAAAAACACAAACTAAAATGATTTCTAACTAAATTGACATTAAAGTAAAGGGGGATTTAAGTTTATACGAAATTAAATTAAATGAACAAATTAAAACAGAATGTAAATATGGAATTGATGAAATGGAATGAATGGATGATAGAATAGCTAAGGGGTTTTAGTTCCTCATAACTTTGAAATTAAAGAAACACCTAAACATTCCAACAACTCAAACTTGAATTGTATGAACGTTTAGGCACTCTTCTCTTCCATTCCTCATACGTACAAAACAAAGAGAATTGAATTTAAACTTTGAAATCAAAGAAACACCTAAACATTCCAACAACTCAAACTTGAATTGTATGAACGTTTAGGCCCTCTTATCTTCCTCGTTGTTGTAGCACAAGGTCTAAGGTGAGGTTTGGGGGATTATGGAAATGGTAGAGGAGTGGTTTGGAGGGTTGGGAAGTGGTGGAAATGGAAAGATGGTTTTGGATTCTAAGGGGACTCACGGCAAAGAGAAGGAATGGAAGTGTTTGTGGTGTGTTGTGTTGTGAATGAGATGTTTTGAATGATGGGAATGCAAGGGTATTTATAGGAGGAGTGGAGATGTATATGGCTATTTGTTTAAGGTGTTTGTGTGGAGGAATGATGGAGAATTGCATGTGGAATGGCTGCAATGATGAAGAATGAAAGCTGGAAAATAAAAGGGAAAGCTGGAAATCTGAAAATGCAAATGGGAATCCTGAAATGCAAAGGTGGCCACGGTTTTGAGTGTGTTTTGTGTTGGAAATGCATGTGAATGCATGTGAATGTTGTTTGTGTGAAGTGTGTGTGGGTTAAAGAGTGAATGGTGGTGTAATGATGAAGTGTGATGGCTGAAAATGTCAAGGGAAATGCATGTGATTGCATGGCAAAGAATTTCAGGATGCATGTGTGTGTTGAATGGTTTCTTGGTGAGGGATGTGGAGTGGTTGAATGTGGTGCAATGATAATGTTTTGTGGCTGAATTGGTGGTGGAATTATGATGGGAGTGCATATGATTAAAGAGTGGGAGTGCATGTGGGTGAATGTGAAGGGAATGCATGTGTTGATGACTAGGTTAGTGGGTGGAAATCTGAAAATGGCATAAGGGAATGGGAGCTCACGGTTTTGAGTTGTTTGTTTGTGTGAAGTGTGTGTGAATGCATGTGAAGATGCTAATAAATAATGCATGTAGGGTTAGGAAATAAAATCATAACTTAAAGGGAGATGATTAAAGGGTGTTGAAAGGTTTGAAATGCATGTGTTGAATTGGTGGTTGAATGATGAAAGAATAAGTGAATGATTATGATAAGTGTATAAGTGAATGATTATGATAAGTGTATGATATGTTAAGTGATAAATGAATGATATGTGGTGAGTGATAAGTGAATGGAAGTGATAAGTGATAAGTGAATGGAAGTGATAAGTGAATGGTTTGATAAGTGAATGATATGATAAGTGAATGCTTATAATAAGTGAATGATATGATAAATGAATGCTTTAAGTGTTTAAAATAGGGAACAAAGCCCTTCCTTGCATGGCAAGGAAGGGAGACACAAGGAAACACACGACAATGTCCTAAGGTTGCAAGGAATGTTGTTTTTGTGTTCTAAAATGCGTAGGAGTCTTCAATGATGCTTAAACATGAGGTCTTTTAGGATTTAACTTTCCTACTTCAAGTCTTTAATTTCGTCCATCCTCTTGGCTCCAAGCATATGATATCCATTCCAATCTCTAATTTGCTCCAAAAGGCTCCAAAAGGCATCCTTTTGCATACCTTGCCCTTAGAACCTGAAAACACACAAAAGAAGCATAAAGGACTAAAATAACTAGAGAAACATAACGTAAATGCACGAGAACAAGCCATTTAAGTCGCATGAATATGCTCCTATCAAATACCCCCACACTTATCTTTTGCTAGTCCTCGAGCAAAACAGAAAGAAAAACAAAACAAAACCAAACGAAACAAAACAAGTAAAACACAACCTAAACCTTCCAACAACCGTCTTAGGGATTTCCAATGCACATGACACGTTAAAAATCATCATTCCCACAGATTTTAGTCATCTTCACACTTAAGTACATTCTTAATCATAGTCACCATATACTAGTTCACAATTAAGCATTTAAAACCATGTTTTGAATGTAGTAACATGCCTTAGAGAAATTGCTCAAATCCTTACAAGATATGCACTCGTTTTTCACACAGATTTTCTGACTACACACCCTACACTAGTTATATGTGAGAAGATTGATGTAAACATGTAGACGAACACTCACATATGTTATAACAAGGAAAGCATTTTCTGGATTTACGATAATGACATGAATATGATCTCATGAATGGAATGCTACTACTTAGAATGAGAACCAGTGATTCCATAAGCTCATATCAATTTCAAACTCCACATTATTGAACACATAACGATCAAGATAGAAGTCAAAGGGGTGTAACGGGGCTAAAGGTGTTTGGCTAACAAAGAAGGTATATGGAAAACAAAGGTTCTTAAAGAAATAGCGAGCAAAGCATTTGAATTAACGTAGAATTCACTTTTGAATGAAAACTCAACTTTTGAACAACAAGGGGGAACAAGCTCTTTTTTTTTTTTTTTTTTTTTTTTTTTTTCTTTCTTTCTTTTCTCTTTTTTCTTTTTCATATGTTTTTCACAAATTTTTTTTTTCTTCTTTTCTTTTGACTCTCAAAACATACAAACTTAAGAACAAACTTTTACTCCCCCACACTCATTTTCTTGCAAAATGTACTCAAAAGGAATTCATTTAAGTCATGCTCACTATCTTTTAAGAACAAGGGTACGGATGGTCCTAATCTAGGCTAGGTAAGGGGTGATATGGTTAGCAAAGAAAATAGGTTAAACGAGGCTCAACGGTGTTAAGACTTACAATATATACGAAATATGGGAAGTAAGGCTATTTGGCTATGGTGGCAACTACACAACTTCATCTTGATATATGTTATGCAACTCAATATCATGCTTTGAATGAAACGGATATAAGTTCTAGCATTTAGTTCTATCATGATACAATTGCATTCTAAGTAGCAACCAAGCAAGGAATAATGAGATCATTCAACAACTTTAGAAAACAAAGAATCACAGAAAATAACTCTCCAAAGAAGGTAATGGCTCGAGTCTCATAGGGTTGTAGCGTTTGTTTGAGTTCCTTCCTTCAAAAAAACGAATTTTTCTTTTATGATTGCATGTGAAGTCATACATTATAACCATAACTAAGCATAAACCAAGAGTAAATCAAACTTTTCTCTATGTTTATAACTCTTTTTAACAGTCATGCAATTACAAACCAAATCCTTATCATTGTGTTGGAAGGTACCCTAAGACACAAACTCACAAAAACGACTCAAAACACTCTTTTTAGGCTTTTCAAAACAATTTTTCAAATTTTTATGTGCTTTTCGGAGTTATAAAAACAAAACATACTAAAACACTCTAAAACAACTTAAAAACACCTTAAAACAGCAAGGAACAACATTTGAAGTTATGGGTGATAAAATCCCACGAATTTGCATTAACAACATTAGTTACCCCCCCACATTTAAATCAAACATTGTCCTCAATGTTTTAAGCATAGATTCACACAAAACATAAGTAATCACACAAACAACAACTAAACATACTAAACATGGCAGAATGTAATTAACAAAGAGAAGAGTTTAGGGACGCAAATCTGGTTATGGAGTGTAAATTCCCTCTTCTCTTTGTTGATTGCATTGAGGCTTGATCTTGATGATTCCACAGGCTTACTCTTGAACTGGTTTCTGCCCATTGTTGATTTTCCTTTGTGCTACTTCTTGAACTGGGCAGCAGGATGGTTCTTTTGGTCTCCCCCGAAGGTCTGAGCTTACCCTTTTGGTCTGTTTCTTTGTTCAATCTTTCCAATTCGTATTGAAAAGGGTTGGAGGATAACTCAGCCTATGTTTGTCTCCACATGCTTCAATGTATCATTTTCACTTGCCTTACTCGATCCCCTTTGCAGAAGTGGTCCCTTCTCCGGAAGTGTATCAACCGTTGAAGATGACTACTCGAGAGCAACGCTAGGTAAGCAATCAGGAATAGATTCCAGGCAGTTGGCTCCAGATCGGAAGATTGACTCCAAGTGCCGGCTGATTGCTTCTTTTACTTTGCCATGCGAGTAAGAACAAGGACAAAGAAAAAGACAGGGAAAGAGCATGATATGAGATACTTTTGCTTTTGACCTTGATGATATGAGATACCTTTGCTTTGAAGAAGCGGTGGATGAATCAGCACATGCTTCAAACCGCCGTTTCCTCCTGGGTCATATGTACTCCAGGCATCTGGTATCATCTTTGGGGAAGAAGAAAGAATTGAGTATTTTGAAAGGCCTTGCTGGGAGTGCGCCCTCAGAGGTGAGGGAGAGTTGGGCATTTTCTTCAGGTTTGCCCTGCCATAAAAGACGAAGGTCGACATATATAGAGATAATATCAAGTGGTGGTACTTTTTACCCTTGTCGACAAACGTTTTGATCCCGCAATTCCGGCTTTTTGAAATAGTGGCGCCTCTTCGATCTTTGAATTCGCCTCTTCGATTTCTGAGCAGGCGCCCCTTCGATTTCTGAACGACGCCCCTTCGCTTTCTGAACGACACGTGGTAGTGCAGATGCGGCTCCTTTTTACAAAGCTGCACGCGTTTTCTGAAAAGCAGAGAAAGCGTCGCCGAACTTTGCGCTTGTCGGCTAAAGATGTGTAGTTGCGATGATGGCCTCCACGTGTTTTCAGCTTTGTCAGAAATCTTTTGACAAAGTTGAACGCGTCTTCTGAAAAGCCGAGAACGCGTCGCCTAAATTACGCCGGAAATTCCGGCTTTTTGAATTGGTGGACGCGTCGCCTTGGCTTCTTATAGAGCTATCGATCACCACAACAAACACACTCTGAAGAACTCCCATTCTTGAAAATCGACTCCGACCCTTTGAAAATTTACTCCATCAACCCCTATCTTTGAACACCTTTGAAAAAATGGCAAACTCATCGAACCTTAGCTTGGAATTGAGCCTTAACAGTGATACGGGCGCGCCGCGTCAAGGTAACGTATGGCGCCCTTCTTTTTTATCTTCTAACGGTCCTCTTTCAGGTGAAGACTCTGTGATGCAGGACGCCACAACAGCTACAATAGTAGCTAAAAACCTCCTCACTCCAAAAGATAGTAGGCTGCTGTCAGGACGGTCCGATGAGTTGGCCGTTCAAGAGTCCCTCGCACTTAGTGTTCAGTGTGCGAGCTCTGTGTCCAACATGGGCCTACGCCTGCTTGCTCGGTCCCGCCAAGTGGAATCGTTGATGGCAGAGGTGGAAAGTCTTAAGCAGGAAATCAAACAGCTTAAGTACGAGAATAGAAGTTTGCATGTGCTTGCAAATAACTATTCGGCGGGCATGAAGAGGAAGCTTGATGAGCTGCAAGAATCTGAGGGTCGAATTCACAATGACCGTCAAAGGCTTGCGTCTTATCTCCAGAGGCACCTTTTTCCTGGGTCATCCAGCGCTTGGCCAAGTATTGAGGCCTGGAATGCTCTAGCTCCGATGCCTCCCGCTCCGATGGCTTCTGCTCCGATGCCTCCCGCTTCTATGCCTCCCGCTTCTGCGCCTCCCGCTTATGCGCCTTCCGCTTCTGCGCCTCGTAGTGGGACTTCACGCAAACAACCTTTGTGAAGCTCCACCTTTCTCCATGTTTAGTATCTTTTTTTTTTATTTTTTTTTTATTTTTTATTAACATAAATAAAATCAAACGGCATGGAATTGGTCCTTGAATGGAAGGTGATACTTGAAGTGAACCGGCATTGGTTTGAATTCTAGTGTAGGTGCCTGATTCAAAAAAAATAGCGAGTTAGTATAAAATCTAATGGAATTTGGAAAAAAATACTTACTTGTTTTGTCTGACAAGAACTCAATGACAAATACCACTCCTTTGAAAGTTTCAGGGATATTGGACTTGGCCAGATTGCAAGTGATGGTTATTACTTGTCCAATGTCATCAAATTTAACTTCTTTGGATTTTGTGGTTTCAAGAACGCCCTCTTTGATGGATTCATGACATTCCCTACTTGTCACCTTTGGAAGGGCTTCCAAGATGTCTTTTTCACCTTCTTCTTCCTTGGAAGTCATGAATCTGCAAGGAATAGGGTTAAAAATAATGAAATTTGGAACAACCATACCTGTATTAGATGGCATAGGAGCAATAGGAGCCTCCGGTAAAGGTGTTTCCACCCTTTCCGTGGGTTGGGTGTATTCCTCTTCCTTGTGATTTGATTTTGATGGTTGAGGGTCCGTTCCAACCTCTTTGTCACTTCTCAACATGATTTCCTTGGCAGTTTCAAATTCTCCCTTCTGATTTGCAATGGTTGAACTAGGGAGTTCGCCTTGGTCGCAAAATTGTCCTTCGAACTCCGCTATCTGCCCAATTTGCTTTTCCAGAGTAGTAAGTAATTGAAAAATCGTATCATTATCATTTGAATTACCTACATTACTTTGGGCAGGTTGTGGTGGCTGCATAGGCGTTGAATAGAACTCCTCATACGGCTGCCAATATCCTTCTTGTTGAGCCTCATCGTCTTGATTTTGTAAGCCCTGCACCAAACAAATTAATTCATCAAGCTTTTGGTTATAATTTATTGACGAACTTAAATTTGGTTGGGCATATTGAATATGAGGTTGTGGTGGCTGCCAATATCCTCCTTGTTGAGCATTTTGAGGTTCCCACCACATAGAGTTTGAATGATCACTCCAATCCGAATTGTAAGTATTGGAAAACACGTTATTCCTTGATTGAAGATTCAATATATCAACTCTTTGCATTTGAGACCTTTCCATGAGTTGTGACAAAAGAGAAGCATTATCAAGTGCCATCTTGTTCTTAACAAACAAAACACAAATAAAAAAAAAAAACTAAATCTAAAAGACAATACAGAAACAAACAATCCAAGGGATTAGCAAATTTTCTAATCCCCGGCAACGGCGCCAAAATTTGATGCGAGATTTATACGCACACAAATTAAACCCTCTTTTTGACAATTGTAGTATAAGTACAAGTAGGGATCGTTCTGGACCGGGGATTAGGAGGGAATGCAAATCTCTTGGAAACTGACTCAAAAACGTAAAATAAAGTTTAAAACACTAAACTAGACTCAAAGAATGCAAAATTAAAGTTTAAAACACTAAGACAAACCAAAAACTCAAAATGCTTTAAAAAAAACACAAACTAAAATGATTTCTAACTAAATTGACATTAAAGTAAAGGGGGATTTAAGTTTATACGAAATTAAATTAAATGAACAAATTAAAACAGAATGTAAATATGGAATTGATGAAATGGAATGAATGGATGATAGAATAGCTAAGGGGTTTTAGTTCCTCATAACTTTGAAATTAAAGAAACACCTAAACATTCCAACAACTCAAACTTGAATTGTATGAACGTTTAGGCACTCTTCTCTTCCATTCCTCATACGTACAAAACAAAGAGAATTGAATTTAAACTTTGAAATCAAAGAAACACCTAAACATTCCAACAACTCAAACTTGAATTGTATGAACGTTTAGGCCCTCTTATCTTCCTCGTTGTTGTAGCACAAGGTCTAAGGTGAGGTTTGGGGGATTATGGAAATGGTAGAGGAGTGGTTTGGAGGGTTGGGAAGTGGTGGAAATGGAAAGATGGTTTTGGATTCTAAGGGGACTCACGGCAAAGAGAAGGAATGGAAGTGTTTGTGGTGTGTTGTGTTGTGAATGAGATGTTTTGAATGATGGGAATGCAAGGGTATTTATAGGAGGAGTGGAGATGTATATGGCTATTTGTTTAAGGTGTTTGTGTGGAGGAATGATGGAGAATTGCATGTGGAATGGCTGCAATGATGAAGAATGAAAGCTGGAAAATAAAAGGGAAAGCTGGAAATCTGAAAATGCAAATGGGAATCCTGAAATGCAAAGGTGGCCACGGTTTTGAGTGTGTTTTGTGTTGGAAATGCATGTGAATGCATGTGAATGTTGTTTGTGTGAAGTGTGTGTGGGTTAAAGAGTGAATGGTGGTGTAATGATGAAGTGTGATGGCTGAAAATGTCAAGGGAAATGCATGTGATTGCATGGCAAAGAATTTCAGGATGCATGTGTGTGTTGAATGGTTTCTTGGTGAGGGATGTGGAGTGGTTGAATGTGGTGCAATGATAATGTTTTGTGGCTGAATTGGTGGTGGAATTATGATGGGAGTGCATATGATTAAAGAGTGGGAGTGCATGTGGGTGAATGTGAAGGGAATGCATGTGTTGATGACTAGGTTAGTGGGTGGAAATCTGAAAATGGCATAAGGGAATGGGAGCTCACGGTTTTGAGTTGTTTGTTTGTGTGAAGTGTGTGTGAATGCATGTGAAGATGCTAATAAATAATGCATGTAGGGTTAGGAAATAAAATCATAACTTAAAGGGAGATGATTAAAGGGTGTTGAAAGGTTTGAAATGCATGTGTTGAATTGGTGGTTGAATGATGAAAGAATAAGTGAATGATTATGATAAGTGTATAAGTGAATGATTATGATAAGTGTATGATATGTTAAGTGATAAATGAATGATATGTGGTGAGTGATAAGTGAATGGAAGTGATAAGTGATAAGTGAATGGAAGTGATAAGTGAATGGTTTGATAAGTGAATGATATGATAAGTGAATGCTTATAATAAGTGAATGATATGATAAATGAATGCTTTAAGTGTTTAAAATAGGGAACAAAGCCCTTCCTTGCATGGCAAGGAAGGGAGACACAAGGAAACACACGACAATGTCCTAAGGTTGCAAGGAATGTTGTTTTTGTGTTCTAAAATGCGTAGGAGTCTTCAATGATGCTTAAACATGAGGTCTTTTAGGATTTAACTTTCCTACTTCAAGTCTTTAATTTCGTCCATCCTCTTGGCTCCAAGCATATGATATCCATTCCAATCTCTAATTTGCTCCAAAAGGCTCCAAAAGGCATCCTTTTGCATACCTTGCCCTTAGAACCTGAAAACACACAAAAGAAGCATAAAGGACTAAAATAACTAGAGAAACATAACGTAAATGCACGAGAACAAGCCATTTAAGTCGCATGAATATGCTCCTATCAGGATGCAAATTTTTTGTAAGGATTAATTGATGATAAAACTTGCAAAACAAATAACAATGTTAGGCTAATTGTCAAACACTCGCGGAGGGGAGGGTGTTTGTCAAAAGGACTTTGATGCCTAGAAAGGGCTTGAGATAAAATGAATTCAGGGAATGGCCATTACCGATTTCTTTGGTTGACTTGGCTATTTATAGGAGGGATGTATTGAGCTAGTCTAACTAATAGAGCAAACCTCTAGTGGGAGGTTTGTCCTTTTGCAAGTGGCCTGTCCTAGGGAAAACACGCAAGAGGAATCTGGAGAGTCGTTCCCAATCTAAGTCTAATTGGTAGATGTAACACCCCGGCCCCGAAATATGTTTTATTTCGGAAAATAAGTATATTGGTGATAGGCCCGAACTAAACTCTTGTTTAGTTAACATACCATTAATCCCAATTAAACACTTTAATTTCATGAACCCTCACAATAAATTTATAACCAACATTTAATTATCAAAGCATAAGGATAAAACTCAAGTTATTAACGCAAACTCCCTTCTCTTATCACAATCATTCAACAAAAGATTTACCTCGATTAATTAGCTACCATTTAACGTGTTTCTTTATTTATAGGCCTTGTTTCCATCCATGGTCCACAATCACAATTTCTATATCAAATGCACTATTTCTTTTCACACTTTGTCACCATCTTCCTTTATAGATAAAATCTCATTCCAATTATTTATTCTCGAAGTATTTAATCTCACTTATTTTATGACTGTATTTAACGTCTCGTTAGACTGCCTACGTGCCCTAAATAGAGATCAAGCCATTCGTAGTTCACATTTTCAAAAATGCAAACTGAACCCGAATATATTCATTTAGTCCAACATATACCACAATTGTATTGATATTTAAACCACATCAGTTAGGTCTCAGAAGCATAATTATAATAACGAAATTCGCATCAAAACACAATGTCGGCTCCCTGGCCATGCGTCGCCTCACCCGCCGCCCCAGCTCTTCGGAAAACTCAACCATTTCTAAAAATTCTCAAAAATTATAGAAATGAAAATCTCAAGGAGTTGAGCAAACTTTATACCTGCGGCCAAGTCCAATTTGGCCCAGAAAGTCTCTAATTTACCTCGAACCCGTTGGAAACCCTATAAATAGGTGTCCTCAATTCGTCATCTCTGGTGTTCCGCTGCTTATAAAATTGTTTGGGCTTTGTTCCAGACCTCAAAGGTAGTCTCATGGTGGTGGTAATTGAAACAAATCATTTCAAATTTGGTGGCTTTCGAGCAAGGAGGGTCGCGGCACCCACGGGTGTGTTCTTCCCAAATGCAAGGCCAAATTTCATGATTTTTGGGGTGTAATAGGGAGAGGGAAGGTCGTGGAGGGGTTTCCAAGTGGTTGCTTGAAGCAATTCACCGGAAAAAGAGGTGAAAACCTGTCTGAAACATGCATGGGCGCCGACCGAGTCAGGTCACCAAGGCCCGGTCCCCATCCCCATGTCTCTTTTCTCTCCTTTCTCCTCCCTGTTCTATCTCCCCCTTTGGTCACCCTCCCTTCTATTCTTTTCTTTTAATCACAACCATTCATCATTTATTTTTCTCTTCAATCACAGCCACACAAGTGGCACAACTCATGGCTCCAGATTTCTAGAGCCTTCTAAAGGGAAATAAAATTACCAAAATAGCCATGATCTTAAACGTTAATAACTCTTTCATTATAACTCCGTTTCACCAACGGTTTGCGCTTACGCGTTCGTGAGATCGGGCTCTATTCAAAAATATAAATTGTGGATTTTAAATAGTTAATTTCCAAACTTTAAACCTCGTAAGCAGTTTAATTTAAAACTAAACTCAAACAAATTAATATAAATTCCTGAAAATTTATATAAACTCTCAATACCACGAATACGTATATTATAATAATTCCCGGAACAAAACTTTACGATTTTCCCAATTTTATCTTTGGGACCGTACATCGATTAAATTTCGATTTTCTTCACATATTCACAATTATGAATATAAATTCATATATTTAAAATTTCAGGGTATTACAGTAGAGAGGTGTGAAAGAGACTTCATGGGCCAGAAAAGCATCATGATATCTGCAGCAAGCCGAAAAAGCATGGTGGCGATGGGCAGTTGTGATGGACCTAAGATGATCTGCCTATGATGTCAAGGATAAAATCATCATCTTTTGCTAGTATTCATATCAAATGTCATTAATTTAGGGTTGTGTTATCCACACACCCCTTTTTACTTCTCACACACCCCTTGTTAATTTCTGTTATTTGATCTTCTTCAATTCATATGATCTAACAACCGAAAATTAGAAGGCTGTGTGAGAAGTACAAAAGGGTATGTGGATAGCACACCCCTGAATTTATATCTCCACGATATGTATACTCAATTATCACATTATTATATATTTACCATGATCAACATGTGATATTTGATAAGTAAATAGTAAAAAATTTAAATTATCATATGAACTTATGTACTGTTATCAATTCGTTATATGAACTAAAATTTGAAGCGATTTTTCATATAAACTTTCTGAAATCATGGGTTTGCCATATAAACATTTCAACTCTCCACTTCCCTTCTAAAATGTCTTCAACGAAACAAAATCTAGGTTTCTACAAACTGAAAATGATTATGCAATGGAATAATATTTTTTATTCTAAAACAAAAACAAAGATGAAGTAATAATGAGTTTTCAGTTTGTAGAAACCTAGATTTTTATTCCAGAATATGTGATATAAGTGATATAGGTGCTATTGTAATGAGTTTGAATTGCAGAATATGTGATACAGTAATGAATTTGTTTTTTTCTTTTATTTGAACAAAGATATAGTAATGAGTTTGAGTTCTAGTATACCACACATCATTACTCTAGAATATGTGATTTTTTTTTATTCCAGATTATGTGATATAGTTTTCAGAATAAAAAATGTATTATGTTTTTTATTACATCTCTAGAATAAAAACTATACTTCCAGAATATGTGATATGTGTTTTGAATTGCATTTTAGAGATGTAGGTGCTCAACAAAGCAAATGAAGCCATGAGTTTCACACAAACAAATTATTTGAATAAGCACAACACAAACAAATTATTCTTATTACTGTAACAACACCGGTAACATAATTTATAGAACCTCCTTAGACCTCTTTCCATGTTTTTACTTGCGTTTTTATGACATGTTGGTCCATTCACCATCAATTTATATTGCAATTTAAAATTTAAAATTTTTAAATGTTTTATCAATTTGTATTGGAAGAGAAATACTACTTGATTAAGTGCTTGTTGGTTATATGTCTTGTATTTTTAATGAAGAGATTTCTAAAATTTTAGCCTCTAGTGAGTATGGACAATGGTATAAGACAGAATTTGGGAGGGAGATAATATGCATTCTCATTGGAAAAATTGTGTAGTAGGACCCAAGGATTTTGGTGCTTGAGATACTTTTAAAGTGAGCCCTTCCATCCACATTCCAGCAAGAAAATTAAATAAATCTGACAAGTATCGAAAAATAAATACAAAGTTTGCTGGTGTACACAAAGTAGACAAAAGTTGCTGGAAAAGTTTCACTATCTATGACCTAGTAAAATAATAGTTATATATGGGGAAAGCTTCAAAAATAGTATTATCGAGGCTGCTATTCTGATAGAATCTTACACTTAACAATTATTACATTTAACAATTACGTTTATGCACTATGGTGCGAGTTCGATCCTAACGATCTCCTCTCTTAACAATAATATTTCACTCTCTAACTCTTTCTTCTAAAAATATTGAAAATACTATCGAGATATGGATGATGGACCATGTTGAGCCTGTAAGCAAAAAACACATTAGTACACACTCATTGCAAAGTGAATAAAAACAGAGAGATCAATGTCGATAGATTTTTCCTTTATTTTATAATAATTGCTAATTATTATTGTTTTAATAGTTTTCTTTCTTTTGGAAAAAGGCTACTAAGAGAACAATTAAAAGTTTTCAAAAAGTGGTTCACAATTTTAAATGTAAAAATATAAATGAAAGATGGTGAGAAAGGGAGTTCTCTTAATACATTGACTGTTTTCTTAGTATAGATAATAGTATGATATTATAATTTTTTTACAAGAATATGATAGTTTGAATTTCATTGATCAGCGAACATAAATATAAAAATGTCAATTGGTTACAATAATGCTCCAGTGACCAAGAAATAATTTGAAGTGAACTTACTCAAACAAACAACTACATTAACCTCTTAAACGACTACCTCATGTACGAAGACTAGAAACGGCACCAATACTAATTTGCCATAAAATGATAGACGCACCAAATATATATCAGCAAATACAACATGTCATTGCCGAATAGAGAGGGCACATAAAATCATTGTAGAAGATCAAGACCATATAAAATCATCGTTGGTATATGATACGACGTAACTCATTGCACAGGCGAAGAACACATCTAGCCATCGTTGTAGCATGGCCACAAAACAACAAAACAGCCCTATGCTGAGAAAGGACCCACCAGTTAGTTTATCAAGCCACAACTACCTGCAACCTCATCGCTCAACCAAATTTGAAGTTTGACGCGACAGAGCCACCATATCTACCACACCTAAAGTGGCGAAACCCAACACAGCTGGTTGTTAAAGGCGGTGTAAGCACCAGATCCCAATGCATAGAGCAGTGCAGCCTTCAAATTCGATCACTAAGGCGGTCAGCCGACATATCAATGCACACAAGTGGTGAGTGGTTTAGCCATATGATTTGAGGGCATCAAGTGGCACAACCACAAAACAAGTAGGTGAGGTTAATGCCACTGCAGATGGAGGTAGATCAGACCCACCAACAACAAAAAACCACCCAAAATCCTAAATCAAGCTCCAAATCAAAGAACATGGCCTTGAACGAAGGAAGATCTTGGCTTTAGGGCGAAGGAGGTGCTGGGTAGCACCTTGGAAGAGAGAGTAAAGGGAATTGCCGGAAAGGGGTTGTGGAAGGGCTAAAAGGATGGGGAAAAAGTTAGGAGGAAGAGAAGAGGTTGTTGCCAGCCCAAGCCAGAGCAAAGTCTGATGACGACTGAGGTTGCAGCTAGGGTTTGACTTTTGGAGGAAAGTATGATATTATAAATTTTAAAATTGACTATCACTAGCTATTGATTTATTAATATTTTGCTTTAAATGTAAAAAGAGGTTGTTAGGGCACAAAAATTTCACTACAAGCACAACAATATCTTGTAGCCTGACTATCATGAAAGTGTCACAAGCCAAGCTTATGTTCATGCAAAAGTATAAAATCGAGGGGTTTGTGAGTTTACGATCATGTCATGCCAATAAAATAATAATTTATAAAATGAATGTTTGTATAACCACCTCAAGCCTACACAGTTCATGCATATATTTACCATGTCAAGTCATGCTACAACATTAATGTTGTAAATAAATCACGCGAACCACGTTGCATGCTAAAGTGGGCACAAGCCACTTATTAGGGCTTGCCAAGTATTCATGGTTTGGATGGTTATGGAAGTTTATTAGGACTAAGTGAAGCTAAGGTTGTGGAAGACACTGAGCTATTTGGGAGCACTAAAAGTATGTAAGCATACTTTGATAAACCACATAAACTTAAAAAAATAAAAAAGACAATTAATAAACCACATAAACTTAAAAAATAAAAAAAAACAATTAATAAACTACATAAACTTAATACAATCGAAAACTCATAGACTACATAAACTTAATAATGATATTCACCATCTTGACTTGGTGATGGACTTGGGTGATAGTCTTGAGATGAATCATCATCTTGAAATATACTCCTTGTGGCATTCCTTCGTAAAATTTCCTTTTGCTTACCACGTAAGTATCTCTTCCTCTTAGGAGTGTATTTGTCGAGGTCCTCCATTATCAAATTAGTTTCGTACATTTCTTGCTCCCTATCCCCTTCTTCCTTCATGGCCAAAAGCATTTGGGCCGATTCTTCTTGCCGACGACACTGGATTTCGTTCATTATTGCCATTTCGCTAGCAAATTGTGCACGTGTCGGATCTTGAGACTTCCCTTTTCTCTTTGCTTCCTTTTGCTTATCTCTACCCGGGGGCCTTGCAAAAGAAGAAGTTGGGGTCATTTGTTCGACACCTTCATTGTCGGCAAAATTCACACCTTCATTGACATAATTTGGGGGTGGGGCTTCATTATGAAATAATCTTCCACATTGTTGGTTTGCATCGGTTCCCCACCTCGGACAATCCTTGAGGATGTTCCAAGCATGATGCAACTTAAAAGCTTGATTTTTTGGTGTAGTTCTTGTCTTGTAAATAGCCATTGCTTTGTCACCCTATGCAACAAATACATAAAAACAATTAGTTGCAAAATACTATTATGTACATGACAACTAAAATATCAACAAATAAACTCACAATTTTTGAGGCGCCCCTTCCACTAGGCATGTCAACCATGGCTTTCTCCAAGCTTCCTTTCCACAAAGTGCACGTTTTGTTGATAATCTTCCACCGATCATAAACACCACCAACTTCCCTTCGACCGGCGTTGAAGTTTTCATGGAACTTATCAACGATTTTACCCCATAAAACCTTTCTATTTTGATTGGTGCTGACGGTACCATCTTCGCTAATCGAAATCCATGCCAAACATAAAGCAATAACTTCGTCAAAGGTCCAATTACGACCTCTAACATGCTCTTTTGCCATCTTGAAAATTCTGGAAATGAGAATAAATGGTATAAAGAAAAATTGGAAGAATTGTAGGAGAAAAGTGAGTTTTGTGTGGATGTTTGAACAAATACATAGGTATTTATAGAGTTTTGGGTTGAATTTTAAGTTAAATAATTTTTTAAAATTATTCTAGCCGTTGGATTTAAATTTGGACCGTTAGATCTTTTTTTTTTACCGTTATATTTAATTATGTTTGATCTAAGCCGTTGGATTCAATAAATACATAAATATAAAACTAAAAAAAAAAAAATTGAACCTGGACCGTTGGATTAACCAACGGCCCAGTTAAATGTCACCGTTGGATATAAAAAGTAGCCGTTGGGCTGCTTTTTGGAATGATTGCTGAGGGAACACCCCACGTGGGGCTGTCGGCTGGGCTGAAATGCCTGGCGCGTGGGTGAGTGGCGGAAAGGGAACTGGGCTTCACAGCCCATGTTTCACTCACAATAGGTAGGGCCCATAATGACTTTTGGCCTAAAAACGGGCCGGTATTTGGCCTTCTTTTAAGTTTTGGGTTTTAGGTTTTATTTAGCACATGGGTTGGAGTGGGTTTTGGGGGGGGGGGAAAAAGGGGAATTTTAGGTTGTAAACCATTGTTGGAGATGGTCTAAGTAAAATGTCATTGTGCAAAAGAAAACACGGTGAAAGTGGAGATCATGGAGTTCTTCAACCACTACTAAATACCAATCGGTTTTTAATAATTGTTTTAATTTTAATATGGTATCAGAACAAGGTATTCACGATAATTGATTTTGGCAACATATTTTAAAAATAAAATGACGCGGATATATAACTCAGATGCCCTTATTTTTGGGAACTTTAACGAAAAGCTCCTGGTAAATCACATTTTTACATTAAAAAATCAATCATGGTACTATTTATTTTACCCTTTATTTTGTCTTTTTTGTAAAAACTGAAAATTTTCAATTTTTTTCATTAGTTTTCCTCTTATTTTTTTTATACTATTTTTATTTTTCTTTGATATTTGGTCCATTATACTTCAAAATTTGCAGGCCAGAAGTATATCTATATTATTATTAAAAAAACCCTCATTGTCAACTTTTTTTCCTAATTTGCCCTCATTTTTGATACACTATTGACAAAATGAGGGCAAAATAGTAATTTTGTACCTTTTGACAAAATGACAATCATATCCATATTTTTCTTATTTTACCCTTTTTTTTTATACTTATTTAATAAAAGTAATAATTAATAATTAATAAAAGTTTAACACCAAAGATCGTGGGCCGTACATGACAACGACTCATGATTTCATCACCCAATTAAGATCTCTCTCTCTCTGTATACATGAAGTTGGGAGACACATGCAGACAAGGAAAGCTATGGAAAGCTGCAAAGGCATGGGACCCCTTTAACGGAATCTCCATTAAAATCAGAAGACCATGACTAGATGAACAACTATTTTAATTATTTTTAGTTTATTTAATACTTTTGATTATGCTACTCAGTACTACGATTTGATAGTATTTCTCTTTACTTGAAAGTGAGAGGTCTTAATTTCGAATCTTATAGATGACGAATTTGATACCACATTAAGTTGCATATTATGTGGCTTAGTTGAACTACCCTTCCTCTTAATGGAATTGAATAATTAGGGTTAGGGATATAGGAGATTGGGGGCTACATTTCTGTAAGCATTATATGTAGTTAAACAAAGCAAAAAGTTTAGGTTGGGGATAATATTGAACCACTTAGTACTACGGTTTAATGATATTTTTCTTACAAAATCACTTATAAGTAAAAAGTCGTAAATTCGAATTCTCGTTGAAAGTGTATTCGAATCAAATTATTATGATAAATCTATTGTAAGGCTTAATTCACTCTTTTTATTAGTGTAGATAGTATTGGATGTATTAAAAAAAAAATAGAGCTTCTCAGTCTTGTCTTCTAGTCTAATCATTGGAGAAGAATAAGCTGCATAAGATACCTCTTAAATCTTGGTTTGTTTGGTTTCTTTACAAATTGAAATGAAATAATGATTTTTGTGAAATTGAAAACTAGTTTGTTAACTACTTCTGTACTCTAGCTCGTAATTATTTTCAGTTTTTAGACCAAAAAGTGAAAGCTTCTTTGGTTTTAGTTTTCGATTTTTTTTTAACTTGAAAATTAAAAGTGATTACTAAACGAGTTTTCTATATTTTAACAAACATATACTAAAACTAAAATTTGAAAAAAAAAAAAAAAAAGAGTTATGAAATGGGGTGTTTCGGAGCCTTGTCAGGGCAACTCCACCATGGGGGAAAGTGCTTTAAGAAAAAGAAGAGAAAAGCAACCAAAAATAGAAAAGTTACTTGGTGAGTATGAGTTAAGAGACTAGTAATCGTTGATTTTTAGGTTAGTATCACAGAAGTTAGGAGTTTGAACTTTTTAAAGTGAAAATGATAATATAACTTTTTTAAGTGAAAATGATAATATATATTGATTGAAGAAAGGAACAAAACCTAGTGGGAGAAAGTTTGACTTGTGTCATAAAGGATTATGCGAGTTGGACTACAATGACCAAAGCAACATACCATTTCCCTGCTCAGGGAAATTGAAAGGAGTCAGACCCCTAACTAAATGCCCCTCTTTCTTATGTTCACAAGCTAATAAAACTCAAATAAAGAATCCAAAAGAAAATGTAGAAGATCCTCGAACCACAGTCTCCACGTTAAATGACATCCCAAACAACGGTTTGAACTTAAAACTTGTGCTGGGGACCTTTTGATCAAGTTGGGTTTGGGCCTAGGTGAAAACTCCTAGCTCCCCTTATTCGTTTCCATTGAAATAATTTGAAAGAATTAGCATGTCTTAGAAAGTATTCTAGTTGAATTAATGACTCTAATTAAAGCGTGGCATGGAAACTAAATGCTTATTAGTTTAGGGTGAGAGAAAACCTGTGCATGCTTACATACTTTTAAAATGTTTATGTGGTTTCAAAATTTATCGGAATTTAAATATTTTTAGGTTAAAATGTTCATAAAATTAATTTAGGATAGCCTACATAATTTTTTTTTTTTAAAAGTTAATTTTAAAAAAAATAGCCTTAATTCATTCTTTGATAATCTGGGGCTAAAATTTTGAGCCAGAAGGGTTGGAGTAGAAAAACTGTTTCTGGGCTAAAACCTAAATTTTCTGGGCTAAATATTTTTAAATTTTAGGTCACCATTGGAGATGGTCTTAAGTGAGGAGGATAACCTACTCTAAGGGAAGGTTAATTGAATCAAGTCAAACACTAACGTTCTAGCCATCCACATGAGTCAAACTTGAAATCACTCACTCACAAATAAAGAAAAATATCACTCATACCACGTTACTAGTTGGTTCCACTTTCCCTGTGTTAGTTAAGTCTTATCAACATCTGAAGGGATATCTCTATACCTATGGGATGGCTACACGGAAAACGATAACGATGAGAACTTGAAAAAGGAAGTTCACGAGAAGTAGTGAACAAAAGCTTGATGTCTCTCTTTATCCAACACCACCTCACAAGTCATAGGCACATTTTTTGTATGCGTCTCACTGTAAGTGTTGGAGGGATTTTGAACATGAATCTTAGTTAGGTACAAAATTATTGTATTAGCCAAAAGGATTCATTGATTGCTCAAAAAAAAAAAAAATAATAATATTACAAATATTCTTCACACGTAACATTCTTTTCGGCGTTGCATAGTATAGACGAATTAATAATTCTATGAAAATGTCGAAGCATGCTTAAGTAGAAAACTACAGAAACAAGTGAAGAGGGTAACTAGGCAAGTAATAAAAGTGGATTCACCAGAGAAAAATACATGGAAAATAAGAACTTGTTTGGATGTGTTTTTAAAATGACTGAAAGCGCTTTTAGAGAAAATGTTTTTTGGTTCCAAAAGCACTTAAAGTTCTTTCTGCAAGAAGCATCAGTTATGTGCTTCTTTTAGGAAACACTTTAAGTGATTTTCCTTACTAAGGATTGATTCCAAAAACATTTTCATCAAAAACGCTTTCAATCATTTTAAAAACACATCCAAACGAGCTGTAAGACGACAACAGCATCTGATAGTTGCAAGAAATCGGAAAAGGTGATGGTGATTCTGAGATATTATGTGGATGATTCCTATGGCTGGCGCAGTTACTGGAGAGATCTCGATAGCCTATCCATGTGAACAATTGCTAGAATGTACTTCCAAGTGCATTGCGAATTTAGTGTGGAAAAGAAAGAGGAACAAGTTTCAAACTTTCATCAAGACAGGGATTGGAGAATAGTACTTGAGAACGCGAAGCCTTGTCTGAATCAAGGATGCTAAAGGCAACATCTGAGGAACCTATTTAGTGCATCCATCTCTTTGAGTGCTCCATGTATGGCTCTAGAAATCCAATCAACTGAAATGCCACGAGGAACACAATCATTTTATTGCTTCTCAAAAATTCAAAACTAGAAGCTTAAGCTAATGTAACGCGTTTTAAGTAAACGATACAACTGTTGTTAAGCTCATAAAAAAAAAATCCAACTGTATTAATTAGACACAATCTAGGGCCATGGTGAAACCTTAGATTGAGAGTACAGATAAAAACAAAGTTAGAAATGGATGCAGATACCTTACTACCATCACTCGACCACCGTGCACCATATCCTTCAGCAACCCTGATTTCAAAGACGGCGCCATGTGGTTGAACAATATGCACATTTAACCAGCAACAATGTGTCATTAAACGACTGATCACATCCAATGCAAGCCTGTTTTTATTGGAATCTAAAAGGAGAAAAAAAGGTAACAAAGCCTGATCTTAATACAAAAAATACAATAGTTTACATGTATGAATAAAACTTGGTTTCAGACACAACGAAAACGAAAAAAAGACAAGTGGGGCACAAAGCTTGTCATATTCAACCGTGGAATTAACATTTGCAATTTATGACCACAACCCAAAAACATGACAAAATATTAGGAGCTTATCGGATCATTCAATGCTTTTAAAGAGGTCGACATCAGATCTGGTATGACAGATGATAGCGTTATTCAATATTGCCCTTATCCTCAGGCCTACAATTTTATGTAAATATCTAAGAAATATGAATGATTCTTCAGTACTAATCCACAAAGCCGTATCACTACTTACAACTTTTAAAGTGTTCGTAACAGATTTATTAGCCATTATATTTACAATTATCTATTACACAGATAATAACAGATGTGTTGATTACTATCTATCAAACACAATCTATGATAAACATAAACGAATGGAAATAATATACTTGTAAGGCTGACACAATATCAAAAAGAATCATATTGCATAAGAGCACTCTACCCGTGAAACAAATAACACTATCTTCATGTGAAAGAGTGACTTGTATTGCATTAGGATAATTTATCTGTCCCACGAGCAGGGACAGAGCTAGGATTTTTTTCTCGGGTGGGCTTTAACTCTAGGTTACATAACCTGTTAAAATCTTAATATAATGAGAATACTTCAAGGACTCAAACATACAACAAAAGCAAGAAACAAACATGCAATGCAAATATGTACAACATAAACTACTTATAAAATCAATACAATGAGAATACTTCGAAGAATCAAACAATCGCACAAAATAAGCTCAACAAACATAAACAACCGAGTACAATCCTCAATCACATAACCTAAATTAAGTGAAACGTATGAAGTATTAAAGCTTCTCAACACTTACTCAGGAAGGCTGAGTTTGACTAAATCATTACAACTACTACTAATTTTTTTCCCTTCTAATATTCTCACTTAGGCTGCCGCCCAAGGCCTGCCCTCAAAGGGATCCGTCCCTGCCCACAAATAAAATAGTTCAATTTTTTTCTCCATAATTTATATTCATTGTGGGTCTTGTTTGATAAATATTGATGAGGTTTACACGAGATACAAATTTAGAAAAAAAGGACATATGCAATAAAAGTTGGAGATTTGAATTTTGTAAAATGTAGTACTTATTATATTGCACCCTCTGGCTCTGACACTTAAAAGATGTATAAACAGTCAGACTCAGAAGTAAATATCATAATTATATGTGTAACTCAACCCATAAAAAATAAGATGGTAATGACATCTCCAGAGTCTAGATTTAAATCAAGGCACTAAAAGTTGCTCACCGTTTCCATCTATAGTACCCCAATATTTACTGCTACTCCGCTCTGCGTGTTTTGCCAGGGCCCTAGCTCCATGAGTCAATGTGCTATGTTCAACCTTTAGCCAGAAAGAACAAAGTTCATGAGGCATACAAAGATACATAAAATCAATCTCCAAAGCCTCAAGGAATAAAAGACATGCCGAAAAGAGAACCTCAAATTTTTAGTATATTTTATTCCTTTATCAATCTATAATCAGACTTTGTTATGACAACCTGATCGACGTTTAATTGACAGGGTCCAATGTCTGTTGAAAAATATGTAACAGAAAACACCAGAAGATTGATGCATATACATATGCCTATATGAAAATCAACAGTCACGCTTTCCTTTTTCTGATTTGATCATTTTAGATGTTAAAAAAGTTTACATAAGTGGTTCCGAAATGCCTACCATACAAAGTAAAAGGGAATGCACAACACATTTTTCCAAGAAAGGATTATCAGTGTCTTACATTCAATTTATATGGCAGCATAAACGATGACAGAAGAGTAGACCTTGGAGGGGGAAGAGCCTCTGGAATGGTCCCTGTGGTATGTGCCAGACCAAGAAGGCCTTGAAGACCTCCCTTATTCAATCCCTGAATGGAACAATATACCTATCAAAACTTTCATAAGACGTAGTGAACTTTTATCAACTCAAGGCAGCTTGATTACAAAATTCCTCAATATGATGGTATCGAGCACAAGTTTACAAGTGATCAGACTAAAATAATGTACCCTATCCACACGATGAGGTGAATGTCTAATAATGCAGAAAGAAATACACTTACAAAGAGCATGCCAGCTAATAAATTGCAAGGCTGGAGAGGCAATTTTGAAACACTAATCGCTAGGACACCATTTGACATTTCCTTCTCCTTGGTGTAAAACTTTCTGTAAACTTGCACACCTGTAAGTAGCATGCCCTTTAGTCTTGAACAATTGTAATCAAGGCCATAAATCACTTGTTGATGATAAAAAAATAAAAAAAAAATTATTAAGACATTTAGGGCCTATTTGTATTGAATGAGTTCTGGTAATGGATTTGGATTCGGAGGTCCATATCCAAAACCTGTTGCTTGGGGCTGGTTTTAGTAATTGAATTTGGATTTTTCCCAAAGGCTTCCAGAATTTGAACAGCTAAATCTAGGATTTCAAATTATTGCGAAATCCACACTAAGCCCTCCCTCCTTCCTTTGATCAGTGTCTCTATGATATTATGTATCAGTTAGCAAAATCCAGAAACAATAAACTTCTGACTCTTCTTCCAACACATGAATTAGTTTCGCAACTCATATTGTAAATGCAAGTGCAAGGGATATGCTAAACTTTGCACCAAACCAGTATCGCTGCCTTTTCTTCCCCATCTTCTGCTCAAAAAATTTGGTTCTTATGCAACATTAGAACACAGAACACACGAACTAGCTCCACTTTTAACATGGTCATTTGACAGTTAATAACTTACTAGTACATGATAAATCATTACAGCATGTGAGGCAGATTATTTAGACAGTTTTCTCATAATCAAGGATGGAAAATTTTTTTGCACAGAATCTCCCTTTTACATTCAAAAGATTATATTTTCATAGTATTTTATAAATAGCTTTCTGAATAAGTTCCAAGAATTGAGATACTCTCACAACAAGCGCTATCTTTTTTAGCTGTACATTGAACCTTTTTATCATGGTAGCATCTAAGATTCTAAGCTAATAAATAATAACTACAAACTGGCACAGTAGGAAATAAAATATAAGCAGCTACCTTGTTCAATGGTTTCAACTCCAGGAAGGACTTTAGATAGACCCTCAGCCTCCATCATATCAGAGAACAAAGAATAACTGTGAACATCCTGCAAATCCATTAACTCATAGCAGAGCCAATGTGAATATACAAAACGAGAAACTAATAACAAAAAGCACAGGCACCTGAACTTCAATTAGTAGACATTTATTGAAGAGAATCGAAGATCCTGAGACAATTCTGCATCCATAGAAAATAAAAATTAAAAACATGAAAGATAAATTCATTCAATATACAAAACCCTAGTGGATGAATAACAACTATACACATTGCAACATTGATGAGATGGAAGTAAAACCCAAAATGAAGAGAAATCTAGATAAATTCTTTTCACTTAATCACACGAAGCAACAAAAGCATGGTCCATAAAATACATAAGCTCGTGCAACGTCAAAGCCAGTTCACAAGTAGCTATGAAAGCACAATATGCTGCAAGAATGAGATATTTTCTACACCAAATTAATATAAAAAAAAATGCATATAGTGAATAGAAAAAACATAAAGCTTATAGTGGACAAGAAATTAAATAAAATATACAATCCCCAAAACAAAATCAGTCACCAACAATACACCCCCCATGAAACTTTTTCGTTCGGGAGGAAACATGATTATAGTATTAAGAATGTGAAGTACAATGCAGACGGAACAGCAGTGCGAGATCCACAACCCTCGTCATACAATAAACAAGAGAGCCAAAACAAAGAATATGATGCTACAGCATCCACCCATGCCTAAAATAGAAACAGAAGACATCCAAACAACAGCCAGGACAGCTAGAGAGAGAGTAGACAATCATAAAAGACAAAGAGGCCAAAGCCTACAGAGACCCAACTTTTCTCTCAAAAACTAACTTTTCCTTTCCTCCATCTTACCCAGAAAATAGCTAGCACATTATCCACATTCAAAAGCACAAAATTCTAGAAACAAGTATCTACATGAAAAGGCCGCACCCTACTCAACGGTTGAGTGTCACCTAGAAACCTGAAAACAATTATAACGCAATCAAAAGGTCACTGAACAATGAACAAAGAGAAGGTCAATGCTCTCAGCATCCCCATACAGTGAGATGTGGCCTCTTCAGTTGATGAACCTCACTAAGTATTCACCCTTCCACGAGTAACAATTGAAGCAAAAACTGAACCTTAGCCTTCCAAATCTACAAGGGATGGACTGAAAGCGGGAAATTGTAATCCTCAAATAAGGAGAGGCAAAAGTTAAAACCTAAGGCTTGAAGACTCAAGATGTTCCATAAATTCTAAAAGGTGAAAGCTCAAATATTCTCAACCAATGAGATCAAGAAGGAATACAGCAGTCTTGAGCTCACTCAAATTTCTGTAAATGTTCAAGGGCCAAATCCTTTGGCTTCCAAAACTAGATCTGAGAAAACCAGTCTACATAATGATATGCCTTCTAAAAGCCCTTTTCTCAGTGATATACTCTTCTGCCATCTCATATGCTACCACCACTCTGTGTATAATTTGGCTAGCTCTTACCAAAGGCACTTTGGGAAGGCAAGATTGAGTTGTCAAGAACCTCCCTAAATCTGAAAGGCAGTACTTCGGCTAGAACTTTTTATAAACTAGAAACAAGGCTAATAGGTCAGTAAGCATGAATCTTCAAGGAGTCCAATTTTTGGTTATTGAGTGCATGACTGTTGCATTTGCAATCCCAAAGATGAAACCACTATGACACCACCGTACCCACGTGAACCAAATCTCATGAAAATTCCCTGATTGCTAATCTTGAAACTGAGACAACTCTTGTATCCCAAGCTACTGTTGTCACTCCAGACCTACCTTAAGAGGGAAGGAACACCCAATCCTTGAAATCTTGAACCTTACACTCTACCAATTATTCTCCTGTCTATGTTTTCTTTTTTTCAGTTCCTGGAGCAAAACAGTGGCAAGAGCTGCTTTGAAACACATCACTGGGGTCTGATTTGAAACACATCCCTGTAAGAGATGGAGGACCCGAATTTATACCTATGTTTATCTTTTATATGCATTGTCTTTGTGGTGTTACATGGTTTTTACACAATTCAAAATCTTGTCTTAGGGCTTTCATCGAATAAGTTGATGGGTGTGAAAGTTCATTTTAGATTGAACCTCCAGTTTTAAAGACTCTTCATCACTTTTATTTACTGCAAACTACACACACCATTAACAAATGATGTGAAATGTGTGTACAAAATTCATGGAAAAAGAACATAGCAATACGTATAAGTAACTAATTAAATAAGACTCTTGGTTATCATATTAGGCACCAAAACCCATGCCAGTCAATTGAATTTAGAGAATGAACTTCAATTGGAAACAAGAAATTGTATGGTACTTTACACTGAAAATACAGATAAAAATATACCAATAAGCCTGCACAGAAACCAATATATGCATAAAACTTGAATGGTCGTACCTACAGTAGTCACCAATAGCACACCTTCCTTCAATTGTTTTGAGGCCATCTACAGGCAACGTCAATTAAGTTGATAGAATAAGCTTCAATTCATAGTTGTTTTATCATCCTATTTAAAATAAAAATTATAAATCTTGTCATGTGCCTACAAACAGTGAATTTTATAGAAATAATTACCTTTAAGCTGTGAAAAGAAAGGCTCCTGAACATGAAGCTCAAAGTCAACAGCCTTTAACATCTGGTGACAGGCAACAAGTTTTTCTTCACTAATTAATCAAGCCGCTCTTAAAACTGAAAACATCAAGAAAAACAAGCAAAACCGAAAAGGCCAATTGTACTCTACATTAAATAATTCAGATCCCTTCTCCGATATCAGCTTCTGCCATCCATTTTCTTCTTCTTTCAAGGAACTTTCCTGAACATCCGAGGCCACATTGTGACGTGTGCCAAGAAAGGTGCCAGAAATTATGGATTCGTGCAAAGCCAATGCCAGACGCTTGTATAAAGGATACGGTGGAATCCCTTGAAAACAATCTGCAAACAATTGCCATATTTGAACACCATACAATCAAATAGACCCATGAATATAATTCAGATCAAAAGTCAACCTAGACATCATGCATTGCAAATATACGTTTATTGTTCTACGCTTACATTTGCTAGTACCATGTTGCCAAATCATCATTATGACTAGTTACAACAGTTTTGATTAGTTTGGACATCTGTCAAGATTAGTTAGTTAAAACTTAAATATGATTAGTCATCCGTCAATGTATAAATAGCCGAAGTTTATCGTAGTTGTAATTTAGTTCAGATCAATTGAATGAAATCAGTTCTTCATTTCTTCTTTGTGTTATGCTTCCTTAAGAAACCCTAGAATTTTCTTCTCTTCGATTCTTGCTGTGAGTAAAGCTAATTTTAAGGATTATGACGGATTTCATGGCTTCGATATCAGCATACATGTGTGTGTGTATACATATATACACGCAGTTGTTAGTCATACACATACATATGCATGAATACACACACATTGGGCAAGTTCTCTGTTTGGTAGATAGGAAAAAAATTTGAAAATTCAAAACTTCGAGAAAATAAACACATAAAATTTTGGCTAGAAATTGTTGGAAAGCAACGGAAACAAAAATCAAATAGAAAATGATGAATTGATATACCTGTAGTATCGGAGAGGGAAGGGGGGAAGAGGTCGTCGTTTGGTTCGGGTTCGGGTTCGGGTTGGAGTAGTTGAGAGCAGAAGTCCTTGGGCAACCCTAGATCGAATTCTAGGGTTCCATTTACGAAAGATTGGAGAGTGAAGTTAAGGAGCTCTTCGAGAGTGTCTGCCAGGTTAACCCGTTCTGCCATTTTCTTGCTCAGCTTTCGGATTCTTCTCCCAGTTTTCTTCCTAGCGCCTTTTCTTCCCCCTTTTACCAGCCAAATAAATCAAAGACACGTGGTTGGCGCCAAACTACTATTTTGACTTTTTAACCTCTTGCACACTCTGATTATCGTTACGTGTTTTCGTTTGATTTATTATATTCAACGGTCAAAATAATAATAATAATAATGTGTGTGAGAAGTTAAAATAGGTGTAAAAATTATCTCCTTTTATTTATGAGTTCATTAGGAAAACTACCTCAGTTCTAAGAGTGATTTTAAATTGATCTGAACATGCATTTTAAAAATTTGACATTAATTAGGTCATCAACGTGAATGAATAAATAAACTAAACACTAACCAACAGAAGCAGTCGTTGTGACGGATGTATGACATTGAAATGAAAGAATAAGTAATATATAAGATTGAAATATTTTTAAAATATTGTATGAGGTTACAATTGAACACAAACCTAAAGGTGAAAATATATTTTACCCTTAAATATTTGAAATTCAAAATTATGTAAATGATGCATTAGTTATAAGACCAACTCCAACTCTTGGAGTAAGTCTCAAATTTTCCCTTATATTCCCCCATTTCATCCCAACGCTTGTGCTAGAATGGGGTTAAGTGTTGGAACTAAAACAAAACCAAATTCCGGCCAAGATTTAGGCCAAACTCAGAGATGGAGCCCACATATGAGAGTGAAAAATAACAATTGAAACACCCCCACCAGGCAAGGACACGCGCCTACGCCAAGCCCAGCAGATCTGCCGACATCACCCACGTGGGCTTGTCGCCCACTAGTCCTATGCAATAATGAGCCTAACAGCTCTATTTCTGATCGGGCGATCAATTTTAAATGGCCGTTGGTTAATCCAATGGTCCACGTTCAAACTTTTTTTTTTTTTTAGTTTTATATTTATATATGTATTGAATCTAACGACTAAGATCGAATATAATCAAATCTAATTGTAAAAAAAAAAAATAATAATAATAATCTAACTGCCCAAATTTAAATCCAACGGCTAAAATAATTAAAAAAATTATTTAACTCAAAATTCACCCAAAAATCTATACATCTCTATCCTGTGTTTCATATTCTTCCATAGTGTTTTATGAGTTTCATGTGTCAATTTAGTGATTTTTCAATATTTATCGGAATTTAAATATTTTTAGGTTAAAATGTTCATAAAATTAATTTAGGATAGTCTACATAATTTTTTTAAGTTAATTAAAAAATAGCTTAAATTCATTCTTTAATAATCTGGGGTTAAAATTTTAGGTCAAAAAGGTTGAAGCAAAAAAGTTGTTTTTGTATCAAAACCTAAATTTTCTGAGCTAAAAATTTTAGGTTTCAACCTAATGATTGGAGATGTTCCAAGAAATTCAAATATTTTCTATTTTTTACCACAAACATGATTGGACTCACTTCAAAAGTAGTCTATGATTTTGAACCTCGATCTAAAAATCCGATTTAGCTTTTAAGTGCACTCTCAAGTCTCAACTAGTATAACTTCAAGTCCCCACAAGCAATACTTTCACACACAAAGAAAATAATAACGTATAAAGTTGACTAGAATGAAGTAAATATCTCTTGCACTACAAGTTTCCATACTTTGGAGGCAAGTTAACAACTACACGCTAGTCCAGAGCCGTAGATTACAAGCTCAACTCCAAGTTTTGGGGTCCATCTGTGGTTTTATGCATATAGCTGTTGAACGTATGTGTGTTAGATGGTTAATGAATGAAATAATTGTGAACCACTGTTTTGTGTACCAAATTACATTCGAATAAATTTAAGGTTCCACTATAAAATCAATGACAACATAGAAAGTTACCCAATTTACTTATAAGCTCATGCAAGGTCCCTCCTTCCATCAATGCAGATTCATTTTCAACATGCCCCCTCACGTGTGACAATTTTCAGTCCTAACACATAGACAACACAAATGGGGTGACGTGAAGCATGTGGTCGTTAGACTTCACATGTGGGACAACCTGCTTTGATACCATGAAAAAAGTTGAGGTTCCACCATACGACCAATTGGCAATATGCAGAGTAATCCAGCTTACTTATAAGCCTATGCAAGTCTCTCCTCCCATCAATGTAAGATTTACTTTCAACAGTATTCCCTCATTCAAATATTCTCTCTTGTTTTTTTCCATTTATATCAGCGTATGTACATGTACAATTTTGTATCTCTATAGTCTATGTATAAGAACTCCGATGGAACTCGCTTGCGCTTATCATTCCATATATCTGAGAATTGGTTGCTATATTCTATGCTAAGCTAGGATTTGGGTTGTCCTTAACGGCAGTAGCTGCGCCCAACTCCATCACATTTTCTGTTGCAGACACAGAACCATCTGCAGAATGGTGGTTTCGTTCATGATTGGCTTGTATTATCCATAACAGAACCAACAACACCATTAGTGTTGCAAGAAAGGCCATTGCTGCCCAAACCATCTTAGCGTATCGCTTCAACGGTTTGCAGTGTTTGACAAGGATTTCAGAAAATGCATCCTTCACTGTCTGACATTCTACTAGGCTTTCCATTCCTGGGTATGAATTTAGTATACCTTGTATTGAACTTGTGTAGAGTTCCACCAGTTTGTAAGCGCTGTCCGATATAACTGTTCCATTCTCGCAGGTTCCACTGTTGGCGTCTGAACAAGTAGCTACTCTCAAGACCTTCGGAAATTAAATACAGATGATCGAGGGTTAGACAGTGATAAGTACCCAACATGTTAAAGCATAAGAGCCTTGGTCAAATTCATAAAACTTGTATTGAGCATACCTCTGGGATGTCTCCTATTGGAACGGAATTATTTGGACATTTTTGTGGTTGGTATTTGTATTCTGGTGGTTCTGAGAAGGGATTGCAGACATATTCTATATTCTGAGATGATGTTTCCTGTAGAGATGATATGTTTGCATTTACCTGGAGATTTACCAAAGGTATAAAATTTCAGATTTGCAAGCATTTTTATGTTGAATGCAGTCGACAAATTAATTTAGATTGCTAAACCAAAAGACATTAATCACTCTGCTAAACCGAAAAACATTAATCACTCTTACCTCATTAACAAGTCTATAGATCCCGGCACCAACATCATTTAGAAGCGATTTTGCTGAGACCAATTCATCGCAGGGGAGGATTGAGCTCAAGCTGTTGTTGTTCGGATTTTGTTGGAAACTTTCGAGAGCTGTGCATGTATCGTTTGAGAACCTGAAATCGAACAAACGGTTTTCAATTAACATTCCTAAACCTTTTGTTGTATATTGTTTCTTGTGTTTTCATTTACGGAGTCCTATCAAATGTTCTTTAAGAATATACATGTATAGAACACTTAAGGAAAGGAAAAGAGCTACACATACTCTGCCAAGAAGAAATACAGCCCAAAAAATACCCAGAAAAGAGTAGTTAACAACCAGCATAGTATAATGAGCCTGCAGTAGACAGAGAAAAAACAGTGTGTTAGGATTTATATCGTTCTAAATTGTTGCATAACTAATTTAGTACCTGTACAAATCAATTTAGTAAATTTTTTACACTTACAGTTGAACTAGCCGTCGTAACTTCAAAACTCCAGACACTGCAACAGGGAGAATTACAGCTTCAGCAATAATTACAGTTGAAATGATGTACAGGAATTCCGGCAGTTTTAATAGCGACTACTGGACATATCCGATTCTTAAAAGGCTTATATTGCTTATGTTGCCTTGATCAGACCTTCATGGAATCGACCTAATGTGTGGTCCTGATTCACAGTCTAACAACAAAAAATTTACGAAGAACTAGTAAAGCAGATGATAAAATGAATCTTGCAAACAACTCAAATACCCACCTGACAGAGCAATCACTGCAACCAGGCCCAAGGAAATAGGCACTGTTGTTACAATATACCTGCAGGCGCAAATATATCACATTATTATTAACATCCAATGAAGGGAGTCAATTGTTACTTGAGACTTGGGAGGGAACTGAAAGTAGAAAGACTTACACTATCTTGAGACCCTTGTCAATCAAACGCCGGTTCTTCCTAGCCTGCCTTTCTATATCTGCAGCTGCAGTATCAAGCTTTTGGGATGTGGAGGTGAGGAAGCTCGAAACCTCTGTGTTTCCAGTTGAATCAAAGTTGTTGCTCATTTCTTTCATGGCTCCTGTTGTGTTGTACACGGTACCTGATGCTTCATTTGCAGTAGTTATGATAATGTCCACCACTGATTTTGCTTGTGAATGAAATCTCACGTTGCCCCCTAAAACTAATCCGAATGCAACTCTGCACGCATGGATGATAAAGGAACTAGTATCATGAAATTATATATTTGGAAGTCATTGGAGAAACTTGTTTCCATTTAGAAAAATACAGAATTTGTGTGCAAAATTAGATTTACGTGTTTTAAATTCGGTGCTAGAGTTGGACTGACTACTTACATTGCAAAGACGGTGAAGAATATGGCGAGGAAAATGTGCCATTGCCAGAGGTAACACTGCTTATGACAAAGTAATCTTTTCTTTAGCTTTCCACTCTTCCTATTTTTACAACAAAGTTTGGTTGCTAATAGGAAGCATCCATATAAAATGCCACACAAAAGCCACAGCATCCCAAGTGCATATCCATGAATTCCAGTAAATATCGTTGACTGCATAAACACCATCAAAGTTAGTTACTTTTGGATCAAATTTGAATTCGAAGCAATGGATGTGTATGCGAGCGCAGGCGAAGAGAGTGAGAGAGAGGGAGGAAGAGGAAGGGCTTACACTCCAGTAGTGCTTGTTGGTAATGTTGTATCCTCCTCTATATTTTTTCAAATCATCTAAAGGATCCACCCTTACAGTATCATCTGACTGTGTCAAGGGCTCTGATACATTGTTTGCCTGAAGCAAATTGCTCCCTGGAAACGAGAATTTAGGTAGTTAGAATTGAATCCCATTCCACTCCCTCAGTAATCATGTTTGGGAATTAATGCACTACTTAAGCAATACTAATCTATCTATGCTTCTATCCATATTAAGAATATGTGATTTTCTCGACATTTTTCATCCTCAATATTGCAGTGGTAGAAAGTAATAATGCTTATACACTTTCGATCCACACCGGTCTTCCTCTCTCTTAATATTAATAATTTAACTAACTAACATAATTGTTTTAGGAAAATAAAAAGAACCTATGATTTTTTTTTTCATGACTTAAATTTTTTTACTGTGTTTGACTTGCTTTTTTCTTTATTTAAATTTTTTTGAAACTTTGAATTGGAGAGCATTTAGAAGTGTTTCCAAGATTGGAATCATAATAGGAATACCTTTTGGAATTTTTTTTTCGAACATAGAATTTCGGGTGTAATGACAAAAGCTCTTAATTAACCAGCTAAAAGATAAAAATAAATAAAAAAGACGTGTGTTTCCATGGCAGGCCGTGTTACCAGCAACAGTGTATACAAACATTTAAGTGCTTTTATCTTACGTGACAAATGGAGAAGAAATAATGACGCATAAATTGTACAGCACCAAGATGCAGGAAAGTTCACTACGGGTATATGCCATGCAACTCACCTGGTACTTGTGGTGGGGGTGCAAAGTTGGTCGACCCAGTAGACTGTCCTTGTATTTCTGTGATCATCCTCAAGGATAAAATCAGCATCATGGAAACAACTAACGATGTGCTATATGTGGAAGCCATCTGTAACCTTAACCTGCCCAAGTAAGTAATAGATCGATGCTCTGATTAGCAAGATGATCACAATTCTTTTGCAGAGAGAGGGAGAGGGAGAGAGAAAGGAATGACAATTTGAATGATTTTCATGCTTTAGTATTGGATTAGTTGTGGTTAATTTATATTAGGTGGTGTCATCCACATATCCGTTTTACCTTTCACCATCCTTGGTTAATTTTTGTTGATCTTATTTAATTCATTCGATCTAACGATTGGAAATTAAAAAAGATGTGTGAAAAAAAAAAAGAAAAAAAAAAGAAGAGAGTGCGTGGATAGCATCACACTTTATATTTGAGCAAAAGAGTTGCAAAAGGAAACTAAATTCTCAAAAGAAGCATGTATTTTGGGATTTGCATGAATTTAATACTAATTACATTTCCGTCTTCTACAAAATAGACTAATAATGTATCCATTCAAATTAGTTTTTATCAGATTTTTTATTAATTTTGTGTTGGATTTGTTTAGCCACTACAATATGCTGATGCATGTATATACACGTTTACGTACTTAGAATGTATATGCAATTTCTTCTTCACAAAATAAAGAACAATATTAATTAATGGAATTGTTATTGGTACTCCAAATTTCTCATTCTACACCCCAAATTTTCTATATTTAAAAAAAAAATACATTTGTAGAGAATGTAAAATAAGATTTTTAGAGTACCGATAACATTTCTCTTAATTAATTTAGGCAGCAAAATTTTGATCAAGAATGCCTCGTAGGGGCGCACGGCCCACTAGGAATGGGTAGCAAACAAAAAAATTTTTGATCAAGAATATAGGAAATAGGTAAAGTGCGTATTAGTTAACAAATTACTTTGTAACGAAGGAAAGAGATGGTGTTTTACCGCAGAAGTAGAAAACAATAATGTCTATATATATACTCTGGTGCTGGTTCAATTGCCACCAATATCTCTCCTTTAACAATTAACTATTTAACTCATTAATGCTATCGTTAGTAAGAAAACGAAAAAAAAAAAACGATGAAGTTCAATGAATTGTTTGTAAAAAAACGAAAGATATGTTGAAGTTCAATGAACGGCAGGAAATTTAGGGAAGAAAAAAAAGTTAACAATATTTCCCGGAAAAGAGGTCGGTGTGGATTAATTTACGAAAACAAAACCATTAACGTGCGGTAGAAATAAGGGAAAACTCGTTTTAATTTAATTCCACGAAGTTACCTGAAATTTAGAGATGAAAAATGGCAGGTTTCTCAACGTTGAATGAATACAGATCAGTTGCTTCCAATTCTTCTTCAATGGCTTCTTCTTTGCAAAGGCTTCGTCTTCGCAAATTGATCACTAATTGCCTTAAATAACTCAACCAAATGACTAAATAACTTCAAATCTCTCTCTCTCTCTCTCTTCGAAGTGATCGATCAGCCATCTGTCTCTTTCAAAAACATCAGATATTATTTGATGAATTTGTGAACGTGTAGTTATCTAGAAACTGAGACTCTTCAAATGCTTGCATGTCTTGGCGTCCTTCTCTCCGTCAGAGTGTTAAGGGACAAAACAAAGTCACGACCCTCAACTGAATAATCTTTTTCTTAATTTTCAAACTCGCAGAAGAAAAGGCTGCTGCTCCAGAGCCTCCTGATTAAATTGGTAATTAAATAAGAGAGAGATGGAGAATACATGAAGGCTAACGAAACCGTGTCAAACACTATATACTTGTTTCGTCTGCAGATGTCATCATATTGCTAGAGAGAGAGAGAGAGAGAGAGAGATTTGGTTTGGTTTTTCCAGCTTAACCCATTTCTGACGTTCAACTACTTCATAACTAGGTTCATACATAAAAGTGTATGTACATACATACATACATATATATATATATATATATATATATATATATACGTGTGATAGGTATCACTATCTCCCACATTTGATGGAGTTGGAAATTAAATACTTATGCTTCCCTACCAGAACCTCTTTCTCTCTCTCTCTCCTTGAGTCAAAAAACAACAAATATTAGTCTGGTCAAGTTAAACGACTTTCAGGTAATGGAGTCGATCCATCGAGGGCAAATACGTCAGCTAACTGTTCATCACATATGCTTTGATTCATTTTCCTTTATTTTTTCTAGTAAGGTGGGTGCGTAGAAAGGAAATCTAAATACGGTCAAATCTCTAGAACGCAACTTCACGTATTCAAAAACAAAACCCCTTAAGCAAAATAAAGGTGGCTTCAAGCCTAAAGTTACCAAAACCAGAGACCTCTCTCTCTCTCTCTCTCTTACTTTTTTTTTTAACGACATAAATAAATTACAACGAAGATGCTCGTCAAATTTTAAAATCATACATGTCAAAATTTAACCTATGAATAACTAAACTAGAAAAGTTATTAAACTGGATACAAAATTAAGAATAATTAGATTTTTTTTAAAGTCAAAATGGTATCAGAGATTGACATAACTCCTCACTTTGATCTCCAACATTTGAAATCAATAAAAGTAGTCATGAGTATGCCTACTATCAATCATTTTGCTCATTCCGTGAAAATTCTGTTAAACAACGATCAAAAGGACAAAAATGTCTTCAACTTAATAAACAATGAGCCAAAATAATTTGACAAAAATTTAGAGTATTTTTGTCATTTTATCTTTATTTAATGAAAATTTTTCATGGAATGATCAAAATGCTTGATGGTGGACAAATTCAAGGATCACTTCTATCGATTTTAAATCTCATGAAAAGTGAAGAATTATGCAAATCTTAAGAACCATTTTAACTAAAAAACCGAACAATAATGACCAAGAATAGCAAATCCGTCGGCTACTATATTTGCTTCCCTATATATATGTAATAGTGACATAAGAAATTTTCTCGTTCTCTTCCCTTTCGTCCATACTTTGTATATGGATCTTTTCTAAGTATTTATATCAAAAAAATGGAAAGTCAAAAACATACAAAATAAAAGAAGAAAGAAAAGCAGCCCAAAATTGTCAAGGTCCTTTGCGTCATAACATGTTGGAACAGAGAATCGTACCGATGGCTTCGCGGCAAGAAACTCATGCGCTGTTCTTCAAAAAAAAAAAAAAAAAAAAATATGAAGGAAGCCGCGCTACATATATCCAAGATGTGACTGGTATGCATTTGGAGGGTTAGGAACTTAGGAGTTAGGACTATATATAGTAGATAGATTAAATTCTTGCAACACTTATTTTTTAGGAAAATATTCTAAAATAGGATAATTTTTTAATCTTATGATAAAAAAAGGACAAACCGGTTATACACACCATGCACAAAATCAAAATTATTAAAATACCCACATATAATGAGTTATTCCTCTCATTTTTTATTTCTCTCTCTACTCTTTCTCCCTTTCTCAGATCTCCGAGCTTCGATTTTGAAGAGATGGAAGTTCAAAGAGAAGCGAGAAGAGTGAGCTGGGTTTTGGGTTCACCACATACCTTTGATTTTGAACAAGGGGATCCGAGATAGAGATGAGAAGAGTGAGCTAGGTTTCGCACCATATTTTCTATTTTGGTCAGAAAGTTCTATTTTTGTCCAGCGACTGAAGCTTTGGCAAGCATAGTAAGGTAGGGTGTTTAGTTTCAAGTTCCTTCATCAATGATTTATGGAATAAATGAGTTGTTTGTAAGATGAATTAATACTAAGAAGTTAAATTAGGGTTTGTGTTTCATGTTAGCAGTCTAGGTTGTGGAATAAATTTCAAGTTTTGACGTGTTACAAGACTGGGATGGAACAATTTTTGGTTCAAGTGTTCAATTGCATAAATTTGTGAAAATTTTTCCGTAATGTGCAAGTGGTGTGCATATGGTATGCATGGCTACATCTTAATATGAAAAGCTGGAATGTTCACTAGTTATGATGCACGTATGTTGTGCCCCAGAATTTGGCGAGTATGACCACAACCTAGTTGGCCTCAGCGAAAAACAAAAATTAAGAAAAAACTTAGAGGACGTTAAAAGTCATGCGTGTTCGTGAAATAACGACAACGAATATCATATTTTCCATATGCATAGTTAAGCGGTGGTTGATATACGTAACAAGACTTTTGAAACTATCATTGTAACCTTATATACATAACAATTATTTTTTAATTGTATCCACTATACCAATATGTTGCCGTTAAAGTTTCTCTCATTCTATGCATATCATATGCATGTGACTGTACATATTATATGCATGTGGTGTGCATATAGTGTATTATGTGTAGATAGTGCGTATTTACTCTTTGATATTCTTCGCATTAACGTAGTTTATTACTTTTTCCTTTGATTTAGAGGTAGACCCTACAAATACAAAAAAAGCGAACGAGTTCGTGAAACATTTCCTTTGATTTAGTTGGATTCATTTGTACCCATTCAAACTGCAATTTTATTTCAAATTCTTAAAATATTTGAACCCAATCAAATTTGATACCAAATTCAAATTAATGAATCTTGATTCTTCATATAAAGTTTAGGGTCATTTATCTAATTGCGTCATTTTTGCTGATTTTGAAGAGAGAACTGTGAGTTATGGATTTTTGGGTTGAACTCAGATTTGTGAGCATAACATGTGCATGTCGTGTACACACAGTGTATGATGAGCTTAATACGAAGAAAGTGAACGAGTACGCGAAACAATTTCGTCCATATCCTTCTCTCTTCCTTCTTTCCACTTTGATTTCTCTCCTTTCCCTCAAATTTATCTCTTTTCCAAAAGGCAACTGACCTTTAATATGTTTTTTCATTTAATTGCAGGAAAAGCAAAACCCTAATTTAGTGTTCGTAAATATAGATCGAGAGAGGGAGTAGAGGAAGGGAGAAGACATAAGAAATGAAACCCCACATATAAATCAGAGAAATGATAAAAAAATCAAAAATCAAAATTTAAGGATTTGGGTTCCTCCAAGAAACACCAAAACCAATCACTTCAATTCCAAAAATCCATCAATCAAAAAGCAAAATTAAGCAAATCCAGTTCACAAAACCTACTAATGAAAAGGTAAAAATCAAAGAAGATGAGTAGGATAGAGAGAGAGAGTTCTTGTGCATATTCGAAATGTAGAGAGAGAGGAGAGAGAGCTTGGATGAAGAATATGGGTGGGTTAGATGATAAGAGCATATTTATGCGACTTTATTATCTTATTTCTTTGCATCTACTTAGCTAATTTCAATTTATTTTGGTAATCTAAGTTATTTTTGTATTATTGTAGGTCCAGTTGGTAAAGATGACAATAAATAGTCAAATGGAGCAATTTGAAGCAATTTTGGACTTGGATTGGATAGCATGCGTGGATAGTATATGGGCTAAATGTTTTTGGTGTTTAAATGGTTAGACACGTGCTAAAATATGGAGAAATTAAAGTTGATGCTTGGAAGGCCAGGAATTACACAAGAAAGAGAAATCCTAGTTGGAGAGGAACATTATCTTATCCTATCTTATCTTATATTATCCTATCTTATCATACATTATCTTATTTTATCTCCAGCTGCAAGGAAGAATCCTAATCACATTCCAACACTCTCCACCTAATTTTTAGAGTTCTAAAACGTCAAAAACCTTTCATCCTTGGATTCAGCCATTCCCTCCCTATATATATGAAATTCCTGCATTGATTTAGGTGTGATGCGCCTACCATTCATCCATCGAAGTTGCTGAAATTTTCAAAGTTCTTTCTCTCTCTCTTTGTTTTAAGTTTCAATGTTTGATTTAGATTGCTTTTCAGTTACAATGAACATGAGTAGCTAAGTTTCTTTTTAGCTAGAGGTGAATTTGAAGCCATGATCATATGTTTTATATAAATTGATTACATTCAGTTATTGTTTCATAAAACATGAATGCGGTTTATTTATCAGCTTTATAAAGAACTTATTCTTGTATGTTTATTAAGGATGCATACTTAATTTGCATACAGGGATTTGATGCTAGAATACAAGAGAATTTCACCTAATCGTTATGAACTTATATTTGTAAGTAGTAAAAGTCACTAGTCATGATTGAGTTAAGTAAATTCTTGTCAACGCTTATGATTTTCACAGAACTTAATGATCCTTGAGATGTATCTCTATCATGCTTTTTATAGTTAGGGAACTTGAGAAGAATAATTTGGATGCGTCACTGAGTCAAATTCAATGAACTTAGGAGAATCTGATAGTTAATTAGTACTGTTCACAATTAATTTGGGGCATTATCATTCATGGTTTATATAAAGAATAATTGAAAATCGATTTGTATGCATATGTTTCATGTGTGGAGAAGAATCCTTTAGCTATCCTTTCATCCATATTTCATTCACAACTTAATTTATTCTTTGCCCTTTACTTTTGTTTTAATTAAATTCGTCCAAAATCCCCCCAGTCATTGTTTGATGTTAGTTTAACTTAGTTTTTAGTTTTATAAGTTTAATTTGAGTTGATTAGCATCCCTTCTAATCCCCGGAATAGAACTATCTCTACTTACCTGTACTACGATTGCATAATATATAAAGTTTAATTTGTGTGTTAGTTTCTACCACAACATTAGAAAGAGCTCTTGGATGAAGAAGATTGATGGGTTAAGGTTCTTCAAACTAGAATTGGGGGAGAGAGATTGTCTCTCTCCTCTATGTTTCTCTCTACAAAATGAGAAATGAGAGCTTGAATTTCTGGATAACTCATTTATATGGGAAGACAATTTGGTCATTTCATGGTGTAGGAAAAATCCTATTTCTGTCCGGTTGTTGTGCATGGCATGTGTATATTCGAAATGTCATATTTCTGTTGCAAGATTAAGAAACTGTCCTATTTCTGAATATTTCCCTAATTTTTAAGACAAAATCCCATCACCTTTTAAACCTCTAAATAAAACTCAAATTTCAGATTGCCAAGTACACAAATAAGTAACCGAATATTACCAAATATTTGTAAATATGCCATAACATCTTAATTATGATAACAATTTTAATTATCCACCATAATGATGGCAAATAAATGCCTCCTATTTAACATTTATGAAAGTGGGTTAAAAGTAACTTACCTTCATAAATATTAAATAGGAGGCCAAAATATTCTCTTACTCATTTCAAAATATTATCTTCACTTGTAAGTGAAAAGTTTTAAGTTCGATTCTCGTTAAAGGCGATTCTGAACCATATTATTGCTAGCCCATTATGAGGCTAAATCCATCTATTACCCGTAATAATATCGTTTGTTAAAAAAAAAATAAAAAATAAAAAACTACTCTAAAAATAAGGACAATACTTAGTGAGTACCCACCTATGCACGTAATTGAACATGAAAAAGACAAATGTCATTTAAAACTTTCTGAAAATTTGGCCAAACACCTATTACAAAATATTGTGTAAAAAATATGAGGTGACAGAGAGTCCATGAAGAGTTCCACTTTTGAGAATCTCTCAAAGTGAGATTCTCCGTGAATTTTCTATCACCTCACAGTTTAACGCAATTTCGTACCAATGTTATAAATTGTCGTGCCAAAAATATGAGATGACAGAAAAGTCACACTTTTGAGAGTTCTCTTAGCAATTCTCTTTATCTTGAGAACCAAACATTATCAATTTTCAACAAATCGTATAACCAAACAATAACTTTCTTCCCCACCAAAACCCACTACCAGACCGTCCAATCTCATGAAGAGTATCCAAAAGGAACCAACCTCACCCGTCAAAAACGAACCATTTCAATTTCCACGAAACTCAGTTTCATGCGTCCAAAAATATATGGGTTCCTTCCGATAAACCAAGTCTGACTCCAATCGCTGAAGAACAATCACACTCCAACATGGACACGCCTAATACTGAAAATTAATCCAAGCCTAAGGCCTGTTCTGATTGTATATTATGTTTTCTGTATTCCTCTTCCACACGGATTGCTTTTATGCTATTCCTATAAATATTAATGCTACGTGTGGAAGAGGAATACAGAAAACATAATATACAATCAGAATAGGCCTTAGGCTTGGATTAATTTTCGCGAGGCATTGAGCATTAATAGTTCACCCTATAGTATTCTCCCTGTGAAGACTATGAAGAACAAACATTCCACCCCATCCCATAACTTTATTCAATTATCTTTCACCTTCTTCACAGGGAGAATACAATGGTGTCTGAATGAAAATGCATGAACATTTCAAGTAATGGAGATCCTTTACGTGTTTCACCTTCGAAAATGGTAATAATTGCCCATATGTTTCGCTTATTCATTAAGTTTCACTGAAAGATACAACAAGTATCAACAACAAAGCCTTATCCCACTAAATTTCACCGAAAGATACAACCCAAAAAAAAAAAAAAAAACATGAATCAAGTACTTATTCTTACTTTTTTCATTCCCCCAACACATACGAAATACAGCAGAAAGAATTTTATTTCCTACTTTCTACACGAAAGCTAAGTCATGCCTAGCGATAGAAACACCATCATGAAATCAAATCTGAAATACTAAAACACAAAAGGGAAATAGGAAAAGATAAAAGAACTGACATCTCCATAAACAATTAGATCCCCTGCAGATTTTGAGATGGCAAAGGCGGGTCAACTCCGTTTTGTAGCCTGGAAGCCAGGATTTGATTTGAAGAAACTCCGGCCAAATTGGGCGTCTGGATGTGTTTTCGGTACTAATCAGAAGACCTTTTGGAAGCAAAGAACGCGGATGGAAGCTGAATAATGATCATGATTGCATCTGATGGGGTGGTATGCCCACATGGGTTGCTAGCTCTTCATTCATTTTCACCGGAAGTGGGGGCATCTGCTTCATTACGTCTGGCATGTCATTCAAGCTGTAGAGAGATTTGAAAAATAGGTTTATGAATATACATACACAAATGTAACAACTCAACACGTATCAATGTTCATCGTTTTAATAGAAAATTAGATCACTTGAGGCATTTTCTTCGCTATCGCAGCACATATAAAGTCAGCACTCGTGGCCGGTAATCAGACAGAACAATAATTTTTTAACAATAGAAGGCTGTGAAGGTAAAAGCAATGATGTCAGATTATGCACTACGGAACTCATGCATTTGAAGAACCCTACAATCAAGGTGAGTTTGGTGCATGCAGACTGCCAAGATAAATGAAGCTGTGTTCCTCACAGGACAATCTCCAAGTACTTCTTGTTCTCTATTGTTAATGAGCTGTCGTTTAAAACCAAAGGTCTACAGAGTAGAAGTTCCGAAAAGGTGGGTTTAATAGCTAGGAGAAGGGTTCAGAGTTGTAGGAAACATAAGTACGTCAATTTTTCAATATCTGTTCTCACAACATAAATATAAACAAACTATAAAATATGGCATTTAAGTGCAACTGTTAGCGTCTAACAAAAGAAAGAGAACACATGGGTATTGCAAAAATGAAGAAAATGCCTTAAATGATCCCGTTTCAGTTTATAATGAACAAAAGATAAAAAAAAAACAAAGGTAAAAATTACAGCATACTCATTCATGATCTTGAGGATGTTATCTCGAGTTTGGCAGAAGAGGTTGACGTTCTCCTGTATCTGAAAAAGGACAGGAAAAAAAAAAGCCCACTCCAGTTACCAAAGCGCCAACAACGTATCTATGAGGGACATTATCACCAAGATATTACATCATCTTTTTGGACAAGTCCTATCTTAAAAGTATGCATAAATTGTTTATATGCCAATAATAAAAAGAAAGGTCAAATGGTTTTTAAAGCGAGTAATGAACAGTGAGGTCAAACAAATTATGATTTTTAAAGACAAAAACATGAAATGATCCTCCGATTCATCAACCACATCACTGAGCCATCCATTAGAAACAATCGGAATACACAGATCAAAAAGTTGTAGGTTAAAGGACTCAAATATAACATTAAGGAGAAAACTGATGTAAATTTCTAGAGTTTTGGCATCTCTTTGGCCATTGGTATCATCAGAATTTAGGGAAAGCACAGTTCTGCTGTATCTTCAGATTGGAGTCCAGCAATTTCTTAATTTTCTGTTGATGTCAGGGATGTCTTGCCCGTTTTGGTTGACTAATGGTTTTGCTTTTATTTTTTTGCTTTACAGGACATCTTGACAATTGTCTTGTTTCCCTAAAAATAAATAAATAAATTTGAGGCCAAGGAAAAATAAATGCAATTAACACATACAATTACTCGGCGTTCTGTTGCTTATCCAGATAGTATCAAGAAAAAGATGTCAATTTTCATCACCATGCATAAACGGCACGTGCTTTAGAAACCCTTTGGCTTTGAGATTTCTGATACCATCAGGAGTTCGGATAAAATAACATGACAGGAAATAAATAATTCCATGACAGATCTATACCTGGAAAGCTGCAAGGTTTGCTGAGATTTGATTCAAGGCTTGGGCATTTTGCTCCAGAAGCTCTCCTGTAATACCACCAATAGCTGAAAACAAAACAGGCAGATATTAACAAGCCATTGCAACAATACATTTCAAAGAGGAAGCTCTAGAAATTAGAAACCAAAAACTTCTTAGTTGGAAAACGAACAACCAGCAGTCCATATCTGTAACATAAACACCACTCAACTGCCAATAAGCAGAATTAATGTACGTACGTATTTTAACTTGAACGAAAAATTTGACTTGACTATTATTATTTTTATTATTTTTAAAATTAGACAGAAGCGTTCAGGTTATACTTGCACATACCAAGGTCTATATCTTAAAAAGACACCCATTTCCTCCTCAAAGACATGAAAAGGGCATGTAGAATACATCCCAACTAGCTGTTTCACATATTGTGCTTTGCCTTCCCACAAATAAAAATGTAAGAACCATGGCTCCAATTTTATATTTAGTCTAAATGGCTATCAAAGTCCATAGGTGCAAACACCGCCCCTGCTCCGCCAAGCCCAAAGAAACTTAATTGACATATAGTGAGCAACTCAAACTAATAAGTAGAGGTTCATAAGGAAATCAGAGAAAGCACCATTTTTTAGGCATATATATTAGGGTTTGGTTGAATTCCTTTTTATTATAATCACAATACATTCAGCAATAATTCTTTCTCGTGTGGGATATGGATTTAGAAAACAACGCCAAAAGTATTTGAACCTCTGCAGAATAAATAGAGAGTTTATAACTCGACCTTTGTATGGGATACCATCATCGTTGTCCATAGTAATCATTGGGGGAGCATAGGGAGCAACATTAGGCCGGGCAGCAAAGTGAGATGGCTTTGCTGAAGTATCATTTACTCTCTCCTGAAAATCAAATGCAAAGATATTCAATGAGGACTTTGGCACAGAAAAAACAGGTATGCAAACTTTAATTACAGGGAAATGATGCAACATTATATATGCAATGTCATGTTTAACAAAGCACGAATTAGGGATAATCCACGACCAAAACAAGACGAAGAAGAAAGACTTCTCACAGCTCCTCACTTTTTCTTATGGAGTGAGAGCACAAAGAAATACAATACTTAGGCTGGAGAAAACACTACGTTCCTATTGTTAAGTTTACAGAGCACTGAGTAATTGTTTGAAATGAGTTATGAGACAATTAAAAATCTAAAAGCACAACTGCTGCAAAAAAGTTCCGAAATCCTGTTTATCAATTTTAGAATGAGATCCAAAAATGTTTTGAAATTCATTTTATCTGGCAGTGTAAGTTTGTAGTTTTTCAAGATATTGCTAGGACATTGCAAAATGTTTTGCATCTGCTTTCTTCCTCTATAGAAATATAGTAAATTATCTGTGTATCTGTACAATCTCAATTTTAACTTGATTTCATAATTAGATTGCTAATAAAAGAGTGTCATTTTATCAGTCTTCCATTTGCTTATATATGCAAGTAAAGAAAACAAAAAAATTTATCTCTTGATCTATAAGACTTGTGTATCAATTAGCAAAATTTGGGCTTTGTTAGCGTTGTTGCAATCTTGTTCTTTGGGCTTTGTTAGCGTTGTTACAATATTGTTCTTATATTTATGCAACATTAGGGATTATTGTAATAACTCATTTTATGGTATTTGATGTCTTTCCCCTTTTGTGCTGATTGCTGATTGAATATGAATGTTTGGAGATGTTTTTAGCAAACCAAAACAATATTATAGTGTTTGCTTGAAACAGGCAGAAACCATGACAAGAACTGAGTGCTCACAAACAATACCTAACGAACAGGTTCTATTTCATAAGGACTACCAGTTCTATGTATTATTAACAAAAGTGAGGTACTGAATAAAATGCTTCATGTAGAAGCACTACATATGATGTACAAATACAGTTCCAGAGCTAAGCTGCTGATTAACCCCAATCCTATTCTCTCCCCATCTCTTCTCCTTCTATTCACAGTTAACCCTATTCTTGCAATCCACAACTTAACATGGTATCACCAGAACCTGAGCTCAAAACTCTGCAACTACAATTTCCGCATTCATTTTAATTCACTATGCTAGGCTCTCTAGCGGCGGAAAGAGGAACAAATGAAGGCAGCGTTAGAATATAAAATAATTGTTAGCCAGCATACTTATAGTTTAATTTGAGGAACAGTAGCAAACCAACAAGATTTCTCAAACTTACACAGCAATTAATAACTTTTGTGCTCCTAAGAAGGGACAAAAAGCATAAAAGAAGCTTAGATTCAAAACTGTAATTGGGCAACATTTGATACTTTACTGGAGAAATAGATAAGGACTGGTACCACTATAAAACATAGGCGATAGACCAGTCCTCCACTACCAAGCTAAAATTGTTACAGACTTGAAATCAGATAAAAAAATTCCAAGATCACCATAACCTCAGAAGAGCTACTAAACATGGCTTTCTAGATGCAAGAATGATGTATATCACCACTTCAGCATACCATTAATGAAATATAGTAAATAGGATTGGATTCACCAGAGAGAGAGAGAGAGAGAGAGAGAGAGAGAGAGAGTTAGAGAGATTAAATCCAAAATGATTTAATCCTATGTTTGGATGAGGGATGAGAAACTTTAAAGTACGAACGAGCTTTAGACTCGATCGTTAAGAATGCACTATAAAAACACTACCAATGAACTACTCAAGCACTACAAAGCTGCTACTAAAACACTAAAATGCACTGCAATGACATTACACAAAGGAATTTCAAATGAGACCTTTCAAGGTGTTATGCCATTTGAGAGTTCTCCCAAATGTAGTGCATAGTCAGTTCAAGTCCGTCTATCTAATTTCTGTAGTTCCCCCCTACAAATTTAGCCTAAGTTCCATAGGACCTTGAAGTCCCTCATCCAAACGCACCACAAGGCTTATTAAGTGATTTGCAAAAATTTACAAGTAAAGAAACTAACTGATAGGGAATTAATGTGAATAAATGACAAACATTCTGTCACAGGGACATGACAAATTAGAATATTTCACACTACTTTACAGAAACAGATATGTATTATAGACAAACCAATAAGCAAAAAAAGAAGAGCATAATCAAACCCTTTTTCAATACGCATGAGCCTCAGGCCAAGTGTTATAGGATGCAAAGGGTGAGAGTACAGATCGTACCTTTTTATCCTTGCTTTTCCTTGTTAAGTTATGTTCTTCCTTCCTTCTCTTGCTGATTTCCTTTTTCTGGGAAGTAAGTGAACCATGAAAACAATCAAAATATAGTTTCAAAGTTCTACCCAAAAAAAAAAAAAGTACAGATTAAAGATAGTAAAGAATATTTCAAACAGATACTAGCTTCAGTAACATGATGTATTTGCATTATTTTACTAGTTTATACCAAAAAGCTACAGGTATCAATGCGTCTCACAAGTCACAGTAGATATAATAGGGATAGTACTTTCCGAAATGGTAAGAGGATAAGCTTCAACAACTAGCAGTCTACCATACAGCTTGAGAGCAGCCACTCCATGCACAAAGGCTCAAGAAAGGCCTTATGTCACAAAGATATTGACCAAGAGAGTAAGTATTGTATGTCTTATTTACGCAAATTTCAAATGTAATGTTAACAAGTAATTTCACTAGGCTATTCACATGTTTTCAAACTTCCAAACCAAATATGGTAGTTAATAGTTATACCAACATGAGTAAAACCTATAAGCCCAAACCCACACACATTTGAAGTCTTCAAGAGCAAAGGGCAGGAAATAAAGGTAATAAAGCTTACAGTCATCCATCTGCAACGTAAAGCCACATCTCGGACAGTCTTATTCTGCAGCTGCATGGCTATCTTTGCATACCGGCTTACGTTTGATTCTGTTGGATATCTGTGAGAGAAAATACAAAGGCCATATAACTAGATACCCTAATGAATGAACAGGAATAAGGAGGAAAAAAAAGTACACGAAAACTAAATTCCACAGCACAACACGAAGGTTTTGTAAAGTGTAAACAACCATCATCATATGGACAGCAAATTAGATGTTGTTTTTCGCTTTTCTCTCTTTGTCTGGAGAAACTGACATGACTTACATCAGTTTTCAGCATATATTTTACTCATTTTTCGTGCATATGGTGAGGTGCATCATATCTCTGATTTGGGTTTTTACTTTTTGTAAGAAACTTCCTTTGAAAGTATTGGGAGTACACAACCTTACAAAACAATGACAATAAAGGAGCAGTATGCACCAAAACAGGGAATCTACAAAATGTAATAAAAAGAGAAACAAGAATAGCAGCAAAGTTGTATGTATGGTGGTAAAACTTTGGCTTTGGTCTCCAGCAAGCTACATTTTTCGGACTCAAATCCCAATTCCTAACAAGCACACCATACCAATAACAAAATATCTTGCTTCAGTACTACCCTACTATATATCACAAACAAAAACTCCTTGATAACTGGAATTATTTCAACAACTGATCATTTAGGACATGAGACCCAAATAACGAGCAAATGAAAAATATTTCTCAAGCTACCAAACAAGCAATTGGTCAATTTCAAATTCATCATTCCAACACATCCAAAACCAATTTGAACGTATAAAACTCCAACAGAATAGTGCGCTCAAACTACATGATCATCAATAAATAAGGAAAGAGACCAAACGACCAACTATAGGTGTTAGACAGATGAACGTATGTATGTATCTGGCATGTGCATATGATATCCTAACTTCCACTCTGTCACTTAACTGAAATTTTCCAGCAAAGTTTCTTATTTGACATGTATGTCAGAATGGAAAAGTAAAAAGAAACCCTAGATAGCTAGACTCTGCATAAAAGCTTCGTTTTGATTTCTTTCAAGTACTCGAACTGAAGATTACCAAACAGCTTCGCAAGTACGCTGCCACACATCCTGGCATAAATTCACTTAGCATCGCACAATTATTGACCAGGTTAAATTCTTTATATGCTACTTAGAATCTGGTTATGGCACTCTACAGCATTCTTAAGTCATACATGCATTATATTTCATGAATCTTCCTCCAAACTATATATTGCAGGCTATCTGAAGGCTTCACCTTCCATAATTTTCATTAAATACCATAATACCTGTAATTCCTATAATCTAAATATCAAAGAATTGTAAATAAATAAAACTTTTTATAAACTCGTACAAGCAAACAGTCGCCCACAAAAAATGAAAAATATTATACTTTAAGACTGAAAATTTAATTTATAAGAACAGAAAAGCTCAAACTTCAGGCAATTTCCCAATTCAATCTAGCGCCCAAAAAATGACTACAATTCACCTAAAATTCAAAAGAAGCTTTAAAATCCAAGCTGAGTATACACACTACAAGAACCTCAAAGAGTCAAAAAAAACAAAAATCCCCAAATTCACAACTTACTTGGTGAGTCCATCTTCAAGAATTGCCTGCTCCTCTGCGCTCCAATCCATAGAAATACCCGGGTTATGTTTCATGGCCATGGCGGTGCCGGAACTCTCCGGAGCCGACACCGGCACGGAGTTTCCGTTACTCGGGTTGGTGCCGTTGAAGGACGACGAAGCGTGGCTAGGTTCTTGGTGGTTCCCAGATGGGTTCGCCATGAATAATTCTTGAACTTTTCCTCAAAATTCAAAGAAAAGCGAACAAACTTTCAATTTTTATGGCGAATCTGAGCAAAACCCAGTTCTCAGAATCACGTAATTCGGCCGTTGGTTCCCGCCAATTTCGTTGTCCCCCTCCACGAAATATCGAAAACCCAGATAGAATATATGCGTATATTGAAAACCAGAAAAACAGAGTACGGATAAATGAGAGAGAGAGAGAGAGAGAGAGAGAGAGAGAGAGAGAGAGAGAGAATTTACAAATTCAAATTATTTTACATGTGAATATACAAGAATTGAAGACTGAAGGGAGCTCTAGGCAAAGTGATGTACTGAAAAAATGGAGAGAGAGAGAGAGAGAGGGGGGGGGGGGGGAAGAGAGAGGTGTACGGAAAATCAAAGGGGGAGGGTTTTGAGTCACGTTTGAAGGTGTACTGTTTTACTAATGATTAAATATTCATTAAGCATCTAATAAAATGATTAGAAATTATTAAAGTGGATTTGTATTTTCCGTTGATATTTTGTTTGGACAAGTTTCTATTTCGTTGATCCTGCAACTTGTGCCGCCGCAGCCCACACCGAATAAGGAATATCTTTGCACAGACAGAAAGGAAAGAAAACGATTGACAAAAATCGTTCTTTTTCCCACTTTGGATTCTTTCTTTGAAGTTTTTATGAATTTACATTCCACATTCCACTTGATCGAAATTATCAATTTTCAACTACGTAATGTTTGTATAAGTTATTAAGGAATTTCAAAGTGAGACGATTGCAAGAAAGATTAACTTGTCTTGGTTAGTGTATGTAGTTTGCTCTTATGATCATGTATTACTCTCACTATTGTCATCTGAAAAGGAAATGATTACAAACACTTTTTATGTCCTACACCACCTTATTTAATTTTGTTCCTAGTCAATGTGCAATGATCAACTGGCACCGAGCTCTATTAAGGCTCGAGTCGTGGCAGACTTTATTGTGGAGTTCACCTCTTTCTGGAATAAATGACCAGCCAACTCTGGTTGGTCAACCTGCGACCAATGCACGCGCAACTCAAGGATCCCAAGTTGGCAATCTCAACCAAGCAGACCACTTGCATGACATGTGGCGCTTGCATGCATATGAATCTTTTAACCATAAAGGCACAAGTGAAGGACTTGTACTGATAACCCTTGATGGATCTATGCTTGAACAGTAACCCTCGCTTGGATTCAAGGCCTTAAAAAACGAGGCAAAATATAAAAGCACTACTTGCTGGCCCACAGCTAGCAAATGAATTATCAGCCAAAAAGCTATCCATCCATTCTGATTCTCTGCTAACCACCAATTAGGCATCCAGACAATACATGACAAAGCACTCAAGGGTGATCCAATACTTGAAAATAGTTCAAAGCTCTTCAAAGCCTTTCCAGTCTACATTATAACACAAGTTTCCTGAGCAGAAAAATCTCATGTTGATGCCCTTGCCAACCTCGGATAAACCATGAACCACCAATTCCGAAGCTCAATCCATGTCGAACACCTCGAACGACCTAGCATTGATGAGGTTCAACCCAAAGTAACGCAGATTGACACTTCGCGTAGCTGTTAAGACCTTATCATCGACTATCTCATGAACGAGACTTTTCCTTAAGAAAAGTTGGAAGCTCGCAAACTACAACACAAAGCAGCCTGCTTTTACATGAATGGCGATGCCCTACACCGTCAAGGATTCACTAGCCTTGACTTGAATTTCATCCCCTACCCTGAGATCCTAGCCATCACGAGTGTCATACACGAGGCCAACTATGGTAACCACACTAAGGGCATATATAAAAGCACTACTTGCTGGCCCACGGCTAGCAAATGAATTATCAGCCAAAAAGCTATCCATCCATTCTGATTCTCTGCTAACCACCAATTAGGCATCCAGACAAGACATGACAAAGCACTCAAGGGTGATCCAATACTTGAAAACAGTTCAAAGCTCTTCAAAGCCTTTCCAGTCTACACTATAACACAAGTTTCCTGAGCAGAAAAATCTCATGTTGATGCCCTTGCCAACCTTAGATATACCATGAACCACCAATTCTGAAGCTCAATCCATGTCGAACACCTCGAACGACCTAGCATTGACGAGGTTCAACCCAAAGTAACGCAGATTGACACTTCGCATAGCTGTTAAGACCTTATCATCGACTATCTCATGAACAAGACTCTTCCTTAAGAAAAGTTGGAAGCTCGCAAACTACAACACAAAACAGCCTGTTTTTACATGAATGGCGGTGCCCTACACCGTCAAGGATTCACTAGCCTTGACTTGAATTTCATCCCCTACCCTGAGATCCTGGCATCACGAGTGTCATACACGAGGCCAATTGTGGTAACCACACTAAGGGCATATCACTCACCTACAAGGCCCAACTCGCAGACTATTGCTAGCTTACCCCTTGCCAAGATGATGAAAATTTAGCCAAGCAATGTGACAAGTGCCAGCATTTCAAGCCCTTCAAAAACGCACCAGTTGACAAGCTCTATTTGCAGTTCAGCCTTTAGCCTTTATGCAATGGGCCATTGCTCTAGTTGGCCACTAAAGATAGGAATTAAGAAAACCACCATGCTTATTGTAACCACATACTACTTCACTAAATGGGTAAAGGCTAAGCCAATCGCCTCTACCACACAGGTGGCTATCAAGAAATTCTTATAGAAAAACATAATTTGTCATTTTGTAATCCAACATATTATCATTAGCAGTAATGGGCCCCATTTTGTCGATGCAAGATTTAATGAGTTATGCGAAAGATATGGCATACGAAAGCAAATGTCAACCCCTCAATATCCTTAAGGAAGTGAGCAAGTCAAAGCTTTCAACAAGACCATTCTAGATAACCTAAAGAATAGGCTACACCATGAGAAAGGAAAATGGGTCAAAGAACTTCCCTGAGTGTTACGGGCACAGCACACCAACAGAGGAAGACCACTTGGGTCATTGTTCTCCCTTGCTTATGAAATGGTGGCTATTATGCCTCCCCACATCCTAGTCTCTTTTCCGTCTACCAATATGTTAAACTTGGAGCAAAATGCATGAGAAATGGCAACCAACAATGATCCTTTAGAAGAAAACTGTGACAAGATTGTGTTACGAATCCTACTATCAGAAAAAGGTTTAGCCCATATATTTCTTAATTTGAGACATAGTTCTAAGGAAAGTTTACGAGACCGTAAGGGGAAAAGGATCCTGAAAGTTAAAGGCATCATAGAAGGATACTACATCATAGATTGAGTTGGTGAAAATGAGAATTACACCCTAACTACCATGAATGGCATCATCCCATGACTGTGGAACACCTCCAACTTGAGAAAGAAATATGCATAGGCAGTCCATAAAGCACACCTAAGACTAAGGCAAAATCTATCTTTATTTTGATATTATTATCTGCCAACACCTGTGTAAAGTCTGTTTCAAGCTATCGATAGCCACACAGTAACACTCGAGGTGGTAAGAAAACTCAGCAAGCCAGACTACACATATGACAACTTATTTTTACTATTGCTCAAAGACATTTGAGAACATGTCATTGGTGCCTGATACACTATAAGGATGCCTAACTGAGGTAAAAATCCACAAATCAATGGTCAATACTTCCAATGAAGTGCTCAAGAAGTGTAAGCTATTACCCTTATCCTCATGGTCTACCTTATGAGCATGAGTTAACGCCGATCGACCAACTTCATCTCAAGTCCGCATGGTTTGCCCTAGGATACAAGATCTAATCCCTCATTTTCAAATATTATCTCTAGAATCTCGAGGTATGATTTGGTTTTACATGATCTGCTTTAAGAGCCTAAATCGAAACTAGTATGCATTTCCAAATATTAGCTCTAGAAGTGCTAGACACTAGTCCGCCTAACAAGCAAGTTATAAGCTAAAACTTCATTTGCATGGTTTGTCGTAAGAGCACAAGTTAATGCTATTCTGCCCAACTAGAAACTCTCTTCCGTATGGTCCGGCCTAGGAGCATAAGTTAACAATCGGCCTCTCAAAACTCGTCTCTGCATGTTCTGCTCTAGGCATCTAATATAGAAACCCTTGCTTCCAATGATCCGCTCTAGAAACCCTATCTAAGATTTGGCCTCGCATGACTTAACTTAAGGGTCTAAGTTATAACTGGTTTTCACGTTCAATGACTCGTTCTAAAAGTGGTTTGCTAATTTTAACCTTTCTTCTAATGACCCGTTCTAGAAGCTCGAGATATGACTTATCTTGGCATGATCCACTTTAAAAGCTCAAGTCAAAATTAATCTGCACTTCCAATGACTAGCTCTAGAAGTGTTGGAACTAAACTTAACTTTGCATGACCCACTTTAAGAGTTCAAGTTGACATTGATCATAACTTCCCATAGCAATCTCAGGAAGTTCGAGGGCAAAAGGAAATCCATCTCGCATACTCAACAATCTTATTCGACAAAACTCAAGAGTTTACACCTTTAAAAGCTAATAAAAGGCGAAAACATGTGTAGACTGACTCTCGACAATAACCCACACAACATGCCACCATTGCCAGCGTATAGTAGGTTGAATGCCAATTAATGCGAAAAAGTGTGCCTTACCCTGCTCACTGCTACCAGATATCAACAAAATCCATTGGCATGACATGTTCATAACGAGTTGTGCCAAAAAATGTTGATCAATTATGCCAAGACAAGTGTCCCACAGATAGACACAGACATGGGCCATCGGCAGCATGAGTCTAAGACACGCCAAGATGAGTCAACGTTGTCACGCATAGCCTTCGCCTACAATATGCCCTCCCAACAGTTTTGAGCTCATTACAAGATGACAAGTCAATTAATGAGTCATACTAAGTGGAAGACAAACGACATAATAAAAGACAGTTCCCAAAATATTTGAGTAATCAAGTAATAGGAAGGAGACAAAATCTCTTTATTCAACAACAGAAAAGAAGTTCGACCAATGACCAATTAGGTGGAGGATACTCATCGCTCTTGCATAAAAATAGCCAAAAATATTCAAAAGACTTTATGAAGAAATAAAAAAAAAAAAAAAAACTAAAAGGGCATCGCACCAGGCATCAGCCCATCTAGATATGGCGATTATATTATGCGTTAGCATATTCGTGTCGTTTTCGTGACATATTCGTATCTTAACGGATCATGTTGTGTCAAATACATTAAAATGACGGGGTAATATGGCCCAACTCGAACTTGACCTATTAAAATTAACAAGTAATATGAACCGATTTGTCACTCGTTAAGAAGAAATATATTTTACTTCGATAAATAATTAAATAAAAAACATTATACTCAATTAGTATCAACTTACCACATTGTCACATAAATATTACTTCAAAACATAAAAACACAAAGTATTACATGCCCAAAAATAAGAGCCTAATAAAAAAATATTAATACATTAGTACATTACTACAAAATACTAAATGTACAAGGATATACAAATTGAAAAAAATGAACGGATTCTTAATGTATCAAAGCACATTAGATACGCTTGTGGTTGTGGTAGTGGCTTGGACGGAGACAGAGAGATGGTAAAGAGAGAATGACCATTGAGAGTTGAGACAGAGAGAATACAGACAAAGATGGTATTGGGTTACTCGCGGGTAGTAAAGTTTTTTTTAGTAGTTAAAAATTATCAGGCTAACTTTTTATTAATAGGTTGAAACAGGTTACTCGCGGTAGACCTGTATTAACGGGTTCTTAACAGATAGCCTGATAATGACTTGATTAGTTAACGTGTTGATTAAAAACCCATTGTTTTCATATTGTTTCATGTTTGATAAACAAGTCGTGCAAGAAATTGCCATGTTTAAGCCTAACGCGCCAGTGCACTTGGCAGAAGGCCCAACCGTGCTCTTTCTCTCCTTTTTTGTGAGCACACCAGGCCTAAAACCTCATAAGCCCCTTGCCCCATCTCCAAGCTCTACGACCCATTCTCTTCTCCCTTGCATAACCTAGCACCAAGTGCCAGCGGGCCGGCTTCCTCTATCCTCATCTAAGCAGATCGAGACCAGCGCCAGGCCTAGTCAAACTTTGTAGGGTAGGCCTAACGCTCGCCTCTCTTCTTGCGACTTGGCCCGCGCCAGTCCATTTGCATCGCGATTCCCAGCCGCTTGGCTACAACCGAGCTATTCCAATTTTGCACCGCGCCCCCTTTCGCACAATTCTTCTCCTCGACTCTATACCGAGCCGCACCAACCTAGCCCCATGGCATCCAAGCGCGTCGTGGCACACCAAAAAAATAAAAAAAATAAAAAACTTTTCATTTTCTTACCTTGGGTGCGGCGACAATGATGCAAAAGGTGATAGTCAACTCTTCAAAGGGCAAACAAAGAAGAAAACTGGAGGTGGGGAACAATTTCCTCTAGTTACCTCTCTTTTTTGTTTGAAAAAAAAAATTTGTTCTCTGGGTTTATTTAAGGGTAATACTAGGGAAACTAAATTTTTTAAACCCATTTTTGCAAACCAAATGATGTAATTGTAGATGGTTAGATTATTAATTATCAGTTAACGTGTTTGTTCTTATTGGTGACACATAATTTGGTCTTCCTAGCATTATCCTTTTTTTTCTTTTTTTTTTTTTGTTTGTCAAACAATAGATTTTGTTATATTAGATGTTAGATTAGCCACCGACTGAGTCCGAATCTACGTTATCATGCAAGGGCTCAACACCTTTCGTTAAATAAATTCAAGAATAAGTTGGATTCCTTTTCCCATAAGACCTTCATTTCAAATCTAAGCTCAAAATCTAATGCAAATTAAGAAACTACTTTGGGCTAGCCTACTCAACTTGGGATTTCTACACCTCATGCACATTTCTATGCACAACACAACATGTGTTGAGGCATTTGTGGAGTAAAAAATAATCTCAAAAATCTTGTAGCTGAGATGTGGACTTTTATATGCAACTGACAAGAATGCCATTATTAAATTGGTGAGGCCCACGTTTATTTCACGCTGAAGACCTGAGCTAATGACTACAATCTCTCCAAGCTTTAATGCCCATGGCAAGGAAATAAGACAAGGGAAATGAAGATAGGACTAATAACTAATCCTTATCTTTAAGCTTTTCTTATTAAAGATCAATTAAATCAAACAAATAATCACAACTAAGGATAGATAATCTCAAGATATTATTTAATTAATAATATATTTGAAACAATTCTTTTCTCCATCGTACGGATATCGCACCTTGGTCAATTAATGAAGACACATGACGTGGAAAATCATTAGTCAAACTCCTATAAATACCCCATTCTACACTAATTTTAATAAGATTGTGTTACGCAGTTAAGCCTTAAATTCTATCTTTTTAGAGAAACTGACTAGATTTTTGCTACCATTGAAGGGACTATCATGTCAGGGAAAATATTGAATCATAAGGGAAGATGTAACTAGTCCCACCCAAATAAATAAGAAGCATAAGGGTTTTGGCTTTTGGTTAAATAAATGAGCATGCGAGATCCCAGAACTGAGTTGGAGTGAAAGGGCAGGTCGAGAAATTTTTAGGAGTGCTGGGTACATCAAGTATCATGGTGTATCCTCACTCATTAGAATTTGATATCTTAGCTATTTTTCAATTTTATTTTTCAATAAATAAATAAAACTAAATCCTAATGAGTGAGGGTACACCAATGACACTTGGTACCCGGCACTCCGAAAAATTTCTCCTGCAGGTCGGCCAGTAGCCGAACGTGTTGCTTCAGTAAGTAATGTCTTGTTGAATGCTTTATGCTTTACCCGTCAAGTAATCAATCAGAGACCAGCAAATGGATGAGCCACCTGATTAGACTGCATTAATTAACAACTTAACTTAATAGATATTGCTTTGACCAGAAAAGACATGCATGTTGCTTCTATTTTCCATACAGAAATCTAATTAGGAACTGGCGCCCTTCCAGTTCTTATACACTCATATTCCTTTCTATTTGTACCGTCATAGTTAAGTTACGTTAACATTTTATATCAATATTATTTTTTATCTTATTATCTCTATAAAAAATTAGTATAAAATGTTAACTTAACTTAATCGTGATCGCATAAAATAAAAGAGAATAAAAATGTATAAGGACTGTAAGGGTAGAGAAGCCGGATCCATCTAATTAAGCCAATAGAGTTTGAACTTTGAAGCATGCATGGCAACTTGCATGAATATTAATAATTGAGCTGGCTGGGGTAATGGAATCCAGCATTCGCCGCCATATTATTATCACAGTTCATAAATTGGTCTGGCTCTTTAAATATTTTAATACTGAAACTAGTATAACAGGTTCATCAATTTCCATTTTAGTGTAGCTTGGAATTGAAAATTTTATATTTCAGATGCATAAATGTAACGTATAGATTCTAACATATGAGTTTTTTATGCCCGTGCAGAGGTGTCAAATCCCACGTGGACGTTGGTTGTGTTTGAACGAACCCACTTAATAAAAAATTAAGCCTAACTTATTTTTACGCCTAATCACTTTTTACGAATCGTGTCATGCTTTGCCTTATTTAAATATGTCAGTGCCCATACCATGCTCGTGGTCCCCGACTTGTTTAACACCTCTGTGCTCGTGTGAAATGCATCCCATATCCATTGTAGTTAACAAGTGTAAAGAAAAATGATTTTTTAGCTAAAATGATTTATGAAATTGTCATAACTCTTCGTATTGATATTTGAAATTTAAAATTAATAAAAGTGATCTTTAAGATTATCCACCGTCAATCACTTTGATCATTATGTGTGAAGAGCCTATGTTTCTAATCTCCAAGTTTACCATGAATGTGGTATTTTTTTTTGGGCAAAAAGGAATGGAATTGTGTTCTTTGTCGACAAAAAATGCAGTAACAAAATTGTGAAGTTTACAACAATCAACGCAATTAGTCGTTGAACAAAAAATATGTAAATATTAATTCCTAAAACTTGTCACAATGCAAAGCACTGATCCTTTTTGGTAACACTGTCAGGCCTTTCCTCTAGCATATAGGGTTTTAGGATGCAAATAAGGGAGGTATCGGTCTCTCTCCGGATGAGGAAGTTGGCGACCTTGCAGGCCTCTAGATCTGAGTCATCCTACCGACCTCAGTCTTTTCTTCTGGAATAGGATCGTCTCCTGAGCAAATGCTCAGGATCCTTATGACTAACCAACACGGGCCGTTGGATTTTGATCCAACGGTTACAAACAGTGAATCCTTTTAAAAGTTATAATAATTGTAGTTGTTGGATCAAAATCCAACAGCTCGTGTTGGTTGGTCATGAAGATCCCGAGCATTTGATCAGGAGAGGATCCTATTCCTTTTCTTCTCGTATAGAATTAGGCATATATAGCTAGGGCTCCTTCTTGTTGTCGGCGTCGCTTCCGACCCCAAATATCTCAAGACCGACCCCAGAATTAGCAATAAAATTAGAAGGTTTCTATGGGGCTTAGCTCATGTTAAATGGACGGTCAAAAGTGTTGATATGCTGTTGATGCCGATAAATTAGCTTCAAGTCTCAGAGTTTAATAACACGAGAACACAAACTGTGGTCTACTTTTAGCACGCGATTGCCAAGAACGATAAAAAGATATGTCGTCGGATACATATGCACACCAGACTTCACTTTTTGCCAGTCAACAATTGCATAGGTAAGTTATATCATTGGCCTTTGGCAGATATGCATGCATATTATATATGATATATTATATATAGAATAATGTTAGAGCAGTATATGTTTATATATTAGTCTCATTCTATTGGAGCATCTTTAAGTAACTTTAGTTGAGAGACACCTTGTGATCTCATTCTTTAACTTTTTTTAATAAGATTTTTTAGCCAAAATGGTCATTGAGATTTGCATAACTCATCACTTTGATCCCTGAGATTTGAAATCAACAAAAGTGGTCATTGAGTTTGTTCATCATTAATCATTTTGATCATTCCTTGAAAAATAAAGGACCAAATGACAAAAATACCCTCAATTTAATAAACAATTGGCCAAAATAATTTGACAAAATTTGAGGGTATTTTTGTCATTATATCTTTATTTAATAAAGATTTTTCAAGAAAATACCAAAATGATTGATGGTGGACAAACTCAGGGACCACTTCTATTAATTTCAAATTTTAGGGACTAAAGTGAGGAGTTATGCAAATCTCAGGAACCATTTTGGTTAAAAAAACCTTTTAATAATTATAATCGTTTATATTTTAGGGTGTCAGTCAAAGATCATCCTTACAAAAAATTGCCCGCAATCCAAAATCACTAAGACCTATCATTGTAGTGAAGAAAATGGACCAATAGGATCTTTTAGATAAACACTAATATAACTACCATTTAATTCAACGTTCAAATGATATCGGATTTGGGTGATTTTTTATAGAAGTAATTTTTGAATAAAGATCTAAAAGATAGACGCTTAGGTCATTGAAATACGATGTAGATTGAGGGATCGCTTATTGAAAGGAGAGTGTTATATATCATGATGATTGAATATATAGTCTTAGCAAAGCTTGTTCATGCCTTAGGAAAATGTCTTCAAAAACCTTCAATATTCTTCAAATAAGCATGATTTAAAAATAAATAAATATTAAAAAAATAATGGTTATGAACTAATGAGTCGCCATACCTTCAGCCATATCCAGCATGTCGAATAACTAAAGCCTATATAGCACTTATGAACTTTTTTTTCTTTACATAAATCATAAACCTCCTTAACTACCTATAATTCTCGTAAGTGTTTCTGTTAAGCGTGCTTTTATTGTAAGTGTACACGTAAGATTTTAATGAGAATTCAAATGGTTAATGAAAATTCACTTTTAAAACACTTTTATGGGCCATTATAAGACCTTTTAAATATTTTCTGCTAAATACAGTCAAAAGTGCATTCGTTGAACAGAAAGGGCTAAAAGCACTTTTCAATAATCAAATTCATTTTTTTTTTAAGTTATAACGAAAAGTCTGCGGTACTGTTTACTTTAACGAAAAATCATATTTTTACACTAAAAAATCAACCATGGTACTATTCACTTTATCATTTATTTTACCTTTATCGTTAAAACTCAAAGTTTTCAAGCACTTTTCATTAGTTTTCCTTTTTTTTTTTTTTACAATGCTTGGCAAAAGTAGCTCGAAACATTTTTCTGTTTACAAAGTTCTTAACCTAATCTGAAGGTAATAAACTAATCTATCACAAGCTAGTGATCGACTCAAAATTCAATCAGTCAATTACTACTAACTTGGTAACTTCATCAACCAATACTTGCACATATCAAATGTTAACAGCTGGTATATGCATCGAGTACCAGGGACATCGATCTAATCGTATAATTTATGAACCTGGGATTCTAAAAATTTATGGGATCACAGAATTTGTCTTGGTAATAAGATTAGATTTCAAACCCTAAAACCTAGGCTGAGCTCGCATGCATCGTTAAATTGGAGGAATTTTTCAATGTGCTGGAAACGACTTAGTACACCAAATGTTATAATACAAATTGTTGGATACTTAAAAATAAATAAATAAATAAAATAAAATAAAAAAACCTACAACAACTTGTATTATAACATTTGTTGTATACGTCCGTTTTTTCAATACACTGAAAAATTTCTCTCTAAATTGGTCCATGTTCCTTTGTAACTACGATATTATTTAGCTCGGTTATCACGTACAAGATAGCGTGTAAGAAGGTTATTGAAGCCAGCCCTTGCCCTTGGTGCATGTGAACAGCCTATTTTCCCCCGCACTTCCGTCACACGGTGCCGTAAGACTGGGATCTAAGTCACCAACATCTTATAGCTATACCACCCCCAAGGCCTTTAAATAATAAATAATTAGAATAATGTACACAAAATTACATATCCAACTTGGCATTGTCGGTCACTCCATGTGTACGAACCACAGAACCCTGAAAAGTTCATGTATATAAACCCCCTTAGGGTTTCTGAAACAGTACAAGTCTCAGTGCATGCAGAAGAGCTAGTACTCGATCGGAACTATTTTCTGAAACGAGAGTTTTTGGTGGGAGAGAAACAGCAGATTAAAGACGATGAGAAGCCAGATGAGATTTGTGCTTCTCGTGCTCCCATTTTTTGGTTTAGTTGCAGTGAGCTTCTGTCTAGGGTTTGTAAGTGCAGATGGTTCGACAGTGCCGAGGCCGAAGTTGACTTGGCATTACTACAAAACTCACAATACTTGTGATGATGCAGAGGTTTATATCCGGCACCAAGTGGAGTTGTTTTGGAAAAAGGATAAAAGCATCACTCCCAAGCTCCTCCGGTTGGTCTACTCAGATTGCTTTGTAACGGTACGTATTTCGTTTCTACTGTCTACCACCTCCTATTCGTTCTATCACAGATTGGATCAATTTAGTTTGACGTAATGCTAGAGATACCATTTACAAAATATGATTTAAGTAGATCATCTCCCTAGCATTTTCATTGAAGTAGCGCAAAGAAAACAATACAATATTAATATATCATTCCCTAGTCAACAATCACTCAACTTCCCCGCGAACTACTTGTATAAAATATTCTAGGCCCTCCTGACTCGAAGGCAAGGTAATTACTAAAAAATAACACGATAAATTTCTAACATTGTTTAACTCCCTTAGTAAATTGTGATTTAAGTGTGTGTTGGCTTTTTTATTATGTTTTTTTTCTAGTAAATATCTTACTTTTATTTTTATTATGTAAGTTAATGAAGAGAAATAAAGAGAGGAAATAAAGAGAGTTTAAACTTGAAATGTAGTAAGAGAGAATTTGTTAGTGAGTATCTGATTGACTACTTTTTTTTTGGTTAGAATATCCACCTCATTGTGGTAGCGAATAAAACATAGGGTAATGCTATCAAAATCAAAATTTTAAATCATATTTTGTAAATTTAATGATGTGGATGTTTAAGTGTTGATTAACGTGCTTATTTTCTACTGGTTACATACCATTTAGTTTGTTAGTTTAAAAATTTGGTCTCTCTAGCATTATCCTAAATTATATAACACGCCGAAGGATAAATTCTCCATTTCCTTTTTTTTATTTTTTTATTTAACAATAAATTTACCCTCCTTTTTTTTTCTTTTTTGTTTTTTTTGTGTGTGAATATAACCATGAATATTTCTTTCGAAAATTTCAATTGAGGTAAAAAACATATATTTTGGACATTAAATTAAGCGAACCTACATTTTATGACTCAAAAGAGAGCTCAGTAAAAAGAAATTTTAGCACGTAGTGTACAACTTTTTTTTTCAGTAAAAAGTATTTCTATTTAAGCTATATGATGAAATAACAAATCATTTAAATTTCTCTGGTTTTTTTTTTATTTTTTATTTTTTTTTGTTTTGTTTTGTTTTGTTTTGTTTATATTTTTATACATATGGAAATGCAGGGTTGTGATGCATCAATCCTCCTTGATGGTGAAGACTCAGAAAAAACTGCACCACAAAATTACGGGCTTGGAGCTTTTGTTGTCATTGACAAGATCAAAACCGTCCTCGAGCAGCGGTGCCCCGGTGTCGTCTCTTGCGCCGACATTCTCAACCTCGCCACTAGGGATGCCGTTCATTTGGTACCATATTCTCAAACTATAAATGAATTGAGATCCTCTTAGAATATCGAGGAAACATATTCTAAAATTCGAATAACTTATTTTAATCTTATGGTTCCAATTAATTAGCTCACATCACACAAATTAAGGGTTCATATCTCTCTCTCCCTCTCATGAATAATCCCGATTTCTCTATATCTCGGCTCTAGACTTCTAGATTCGCAGAGGATCTGAATTCTACTATATACAATCTTTTGGTCCGGCTTGAATATATGTAGTACTCAGCGTTACTAGTATTTTAATCGTTAGATTTGATTTCTAATTGTTAATCGTTTTTCGTAACCCTCAATGCTACGTACCATTAAAGAAAAATTGATGATTCTCATGAAAAACTACTATTTGCACCCAAAATTTATATTGTTATTATTTAAAAATAGTAATAATTATCCATGTATTTATTTATATATCAACAGGATGGCGCACCATCTTATCCTGTTCTGACAGGAAGAAGAGACGGTCTGACATCAACCAGGTCATCAGTGGATCTTCCCTCACCCTCCATCACATGGGAGGATGCCCTAAAATACTTCAATTCTAGAGGCTTGAACGTACTGGATATGGCAACCCTCCTAGGTAACACCACCATCCAAAATCGAAACTAAATCCCCGTTTCATTAACAACCATTTCGTTTTCAGTTTTCAATTTCACTAATAACCAAAAACGAACGGCCCCTAAAACGGAAAATTAGATTATCGCAAGTGTAACTTAGATGTGGGATCATTGGTTTCTCAAACTAAAATGCATTTCAATTGGTTTCAGGTGCACATTCAATGGGGAGAACACATTGTCGCTACATTCTTGATCGGCTGTACAATTTCAATGGCACCAAAAAGCCAGACCCAAGCATGGACCCTTCACTCTTAAACGATCTGAGAAAGAGCTGCCCGCCGAGAACGAAAAAGGGACAGACCGACCCTCTGGTGTACCTAAACCCGCAATTCGGTGCCAACTACAGTTTCACACAAACCTACTACTCCAGAGTTCTGTCGCACAAAGCCGTACTTGGAATCGATCAACAGTTACTGTATAGCAATGACACTAAGGAGATCACTCAAGAGTTTGCTGCCGGTTTTGAAGACTTTCGAAAGGCATTCGCTATGTCTATGTACCGGATGGGAGAGTACCAGGTTTTGACAGGAAACCAGGGCGAGATACGCAAAAATTGCCGAGTTCCAAACAAGAAGTAGATGGCGAGTAGCAGTGTGAACCGTCGAGAGATTCGGGAAGGGAAATGCGGTCATCTCGGTGGTGGTGTTTTGTGTTGGTTAAGGAGGAATAATTTGGGTAATGACCTAAAGAAAAGTACATTTCCAATTCATAAATAAAATTATCTAACAAAGTTTCTTAGATTGTGACTCAAGTAACTCTCAGCATACGATATTTTGTATAACCGTCAAACAAAACTCTCCTTCCAAGTTTTCACATCCTCAACTCCACAACATATAACGAAAACTAAACAGACTCTTGGAAGTGTAAGCGTCATTAAGTAACGAAGATTACAAGATTAATAAAAAAAAAAAATCATGTTTTCCAAACCTGTAACAGGTATCCATCAAAGCTTAAGCAATCAGAACTCCAAGCACGAAAACAGAGAAACCTCTTCCAACTTTGCAATGTCGCTGCTGGCTTCAAGATAAGGAAGAGAACAATATAAGCTCTGGCAAATACTAACTGGAAGCATAGAGCTCCTGAAAATCATTTCAGGAGTAACACCGTAAATTTGTTAATATCGACCCGCTCGAAAGTTAAAAAAGAAAAATATAGACAATTAAGGAGAAAGGGAAACAGTTATGGAGTCCAGAGCCGACAGATTTTAGGAACAAGTTTGTAACTAGAAATCTAGCAAATATTTTGAATAGAATATCTGCTGGGGAACCAAATATCTCCCTTTGCTCATTGCCTTTCCATAGAGATATCAAAATTTATGGTCAGGCACGAAACTGGTGTAATTAAGGGTGACAATTCGTGTTAACAGATTGTTTTCGTGGCGTGCAATTTACAGTTCAATTCGAAAAATGGTCAACCTTAACCAGACCCATATGATCAACCCATTTATAATAGCACGGTATCATGTTCAGGTTCTCCACCGTATGTTGTGAAACTAAAAGCTTCAAACTAAGTTTCCTTTATTTCTAAACTAAACCTGTCCTTTATTGCTAAACCAAACGTGTCCTATATTTCTAAACTAAAACTTCAACCCATTTATAAAAATTCACGACCGGTATGATTGTGCCGCTCACTGTCCCTTATGTTTTATCCTCATTATATCTTCACCTAATTAAATTTTTTCCTCATGTGGCCAGAAAAATGACCACAATGCAAAAGCAAAGCATCAAACGTACAAGAAGATCCCATTTGATCGGAAAGAAAGATCAAAAGATAAGATACTTATATCTGCATGTGACCAACCAGTTCAAGAATAAGAAGAGTGGTAGAATTGGCAGGAGAGAAGGGATGTAGACCAAACTACGTAAGCTCAAACAAAATGCCCAACAAAAATCCAATTACAACAGGTCCTTTTAATAGGCAGTCCAATATTACCTTCCTATAGTATATAAGCAAATAATTACTATTAAATTGAAAGGTCCTAAAAATAAATCTAGATTCCACTCTGCTAAAACATAAATACGGATTCACTTTGTCATTAACCCCATCGACAAATAATATAAAATAACACATCATGATTTTCAGACAAAAAATAATTATCATTTGATTGAATGTTATGCAATGTACCAAAACTAGGAACAGGAAAAGAGAAAGCACTCATCTGGGAACATTTCCAAATCAGATCAAACTGAAACGATTGCGGGGTTTCCATACAAATGAAAGCAAAGAGAAGTACATGATAATTACCTTGCAAAAAAATGTGAAGGAGACAACGTAAGGGCAAATAACTGGACCAATCTGCAAACCTCAATGGCACATCAGCTTGAACTTATGACTATAATTAGATCAGAGTGTGCTTCAAGCATGATACTATCTGGGAATGAAGAAAGCCTAGTCACCATTCCGAGCTGCAGGGCTGTTTCTCCTGATAAGCTGGTTCAAACAGAAGTTTCAGGAAAAGCATCCACAAAGCAATATCCACAGTTTCAGGCAACAAAATGGTAGTTCCATACGCAGAAATGGAAAGTCTCTGTACATTTCTATTATTGGCCACCTGTGTTTTTGTCTCATTCTTTGTTTATTACTTATTTTCTTTACTTTTTCGTCCACAATCACTCTAGTGCATTAAAAATGGTGCCTTCCATTGTATTATATTAATTTTCTAACTTTTCCAAATTATACGAGCAGACTTGCAGTGCATCATAATTATGCACATATAATCATGTGTAGACCTAATCACAACACCTTGTTGGATGCTTGAAAGTTGCACCTGTGGACATTATCTAAAGTGGACGTCCACAAAAGAGACTACCTCTATATGCACGTATGTAATATGTATATGTATGGTCCCCTCCTTGAAAAAGTCCCTTTTTCCTAAAAAGCAAAAGGGATCCGATTGTTGGGGTCACCCCACAATGTTGTCCAAGGATCCTAACCGCCTATGTTTTATGTCCACAATTTAAGAAAACTCTTTGCAAAAATTTAGGTAAACCGAAAATCGCTTAACAATTTAAATAACTAAATGGTTTTCCATTTGGATATTATTCCATGATGATTTGTGAATAGGGAAATAGCACAATGAGGGTTGGCCCCCTCATGCAAGCCCTTTTGCTTCTAATCGAAAGAGATCCCTGTTTATGAGTTCCCCCCATATATAGACACGCACATTGGATTTTAGATTGCAAATAGAGAAACTTCACGAATAACAGAAAGGGGACACGCTAGCAATGTGTAGTGCTATCCCATGATTTATTTCTTAATTTAGAGAATGGTGAGAAAATTCCCTTCAAAATTTACAGAGAACTACCAGTAGTCTAACTCACTCACTAATTGTTAGAGGGAAATAGTAAATCAAAAGATCTAACCTTGTAGAAATATTTCTTCCGAAGCTTGACCGCTGAGCGGATGCATCTTTTCACATTGATTTTCAGCAACTTATCATTGAAAGTCTGCGGAGCAATGAATAGTGTCAAATAATGATTGTAATACTATTAGCTGTGTCCAACACCCCCCCCCCCCCCCCCCCCCCAACCCCACAACCCCCCCAAACAAAAAAACAGTAATTGTCCCTTGATATTACACACACACATAATTAATAGCAACACTTGCGCAGCTTTGACTTTAGGATACCCCATATCATTACAGGCCTCTATGAAAACACACATACTCCCAAAAAATTAATACATATACTCCCCGGGTGCTAATCCAACATTTTCAATCAATATCATTTGACGCTTATACAACTTTGACTTTTTAAATCTGTATCATTCTGCACTTGTGTTCACAATGCAAACTTGGTCGCGGCTATTGGATGTGTTTGGAGTGGTGAGGGGTGTCCTTTACATTTCTATTTCCTGTTGGTGGAAAGGTATTCCTTTTGGGAATGACAACAAGGCAGTCACTTTCTTTTCGTTTTCTTTTTTGAGAAGAACGATAACACTCTATTAAAAAATAACATGAATTACAAAATATTGGATAAGAAATCCACCATCTAGCAAAACTAGCTAAGACCTCTCAAGTAGATCTATTTACAAGTAACATAACCTCAACCAAAATCATTTAACGGCTGCTAACAAGGCAGTCACTTTTGTGCAATATTAGCTCTTATGTGGATAGCTCAGTTGAAATGAGCAATTGGTTTCAGTGATGACAAGTGGGAATGAATTTTCTTTAGACATTCATTCCAAGGAAGTAAAAAGATATGCCTTTAATATTATTTATCTTGAATTAGGGTAATTTAAACTTAAATTTGATTTGAGCCCTTAGTTTGAAGGTGCATCTTAGATTTTACGAGCTTCTCATCCATTCTACTTAATACTTTTTTCCAGTCTTAAACAAAGGTTGTGTTGCCACTAGCACTTTGGTATAGTGGTATTCCTCTAAGTGGGAGGTCTATGGTTCAACTCCCATGAAAGGCGACTTCCATACCAAATTATGGCAGCCCATTGTGTGGCTTAGGCCAATTCCCCACCGCCCAATATTGTTGTATAAAAAATATTAAAATATAAAAACTGTTGTGTTTTATCCGAAAAACAAAAGTGCAGAAAATCTGACCCAAAATGTTATATCCCAGGTCACCAGAAAAGTAACCATTGACAGGCTGAAAACAAACAGAGAAATTGAATAATTAAGGGATAGCAGCACCTACCTTTATCATATCATCAATTGAACGCGTCTCGCGAATAATTTTCTGACGGTTCATGATGAGGATTGCTGCAACACAGAAGACCGGTAATTCATCATCTCCATTCCTTGTTGATGAGACCACAGAGCAGATGTGCATCCGGTCATTCCTTGACCAAAAATTCCTTGTCAACCCGCAAAAATTATAGGCTGATCCAGACTTCATTCCAGTGTCAGACACGGAGCATTCTAGATTGCCACTATTTGAATGTGATCCGCTCTTTGTATGACCACCACTCTCAGCAGTTTCAACCCTCAATTCTGCTTCAGAATCACTCGGAAGTTGTACTACCAAGGCTTCCAGACAGTTGTCATCTAAATTGTAAGCCAAGGATTCTTGAAAATCAGCGGCCCACATCATCTGCATTTAACATACTGACAAGTTAAAACTATACAAATACACGCTGCAGTTTATGAAGTAAATATGTAGTAGAAAATATCTCATTCTAACTTATCATATACATTCCGGCCAAAAGAAACAAAGGATAATAAAAAATAAAAACAACATTATAGACATGCTTAGAGCTTACTCTCCAAACTCCTAACTCCATAGGCTAAGTTTCTTTCCCATTTGTAATTTTTATAACACCAAGCTCATCATACGTACTACAATACAAGGAAATGCGCTTATAACCCTAAAACCAATATTATGAAATATGCCCCTTTGACGTCAAATAATTCAGGAAAAGTCACACAGCAAAAGAAGCAGCAAGCCATCATTTACTGTATGAAGTATGGCAAGGTCACACAAATTAATATTTGCATCTAACCAATACCATAGCTCATCCATTTTGTAACTGTCAATGCAGGCTATGTGGCCCAAATTTTCATCAATTCTTTGGGTAGTCAACCATATCAAGCATGAGAGAGCAACTGAAGAGCACAAACCTCCCACATACAAAGAGCATCATTAAAAGACAACTCCCGACGAAAGAGAACAAGCAGCATCCGGAATGCAAAATGCAGGCTTTCAGCACCTATGTGTGACAGGTGTGAAAACATTTCCCTGTCTGTGAGTTCCAAGATATTCCACAATCCTTGCAACTGCTTCATTACCCCAGTCGGTCCTTCCATTTGGAAATTTTCACGCTGAAAGAAGGTTTTGAAAAGAAAATGTAAGTGATGGAGTATAGAACTATCAAGCTCAATTTATATGTAAAGTTTAGAATACCATTCTTCTTAGAAGCATCTCAAAGCACCAAAATGCATCAGCATCATCCTCAAAGAGAACCACAAATGGAGACAGCAAGTCACTCATACCTAAAATAACAAATTTCCTTTCAAGTCAAACTTACGTCTGCAGCTTTTGAGATAAGTTGGTAGCTTAAGATTTTACTGTTAGAGAGAAATTATGTGGTGACAGAAAAGAGCCTTAAGAAAACAAACTAATAACAAAAACAACCTTGACAATATCCCGTAGCTGGATCCACCCATGCATAAACAGCAAGAATATCTGACATCCTAGCTAAATTTTTAGCATCCTCGTAGAATTCAAGATGACTATCTGTTCTTACCACATCAACAACTGAAAAAGGTAGATTTAGTCAACTTAAAACAATTCTTTAAAAATATCCATGGATGAGAACGAGTAAATTTCCCGCCTCCATATAGAAGTACGTAAATACAAGTAAGAATAAGTAAGAAAGGAAAACTTACCTATTCGGTGGAGAGTCCAAAGCCATTCAGATACCCTGTCTTCATTCACAGCCCCTCCTTGAGACATGATTGTATTTCTAAATTCTGTTTCTGGTACATCCGATATTTTCAACCCGTTTACCATTTCTGTCTTGTTACCCATATTATTCAGCTGCGTCACCGATTGATGGGCATCAGTAGAAACCAATTCAATTTCAGAGTTAATGACACATGAAACTTTCTTGGATGGTGAGCAGTTTGATTCAATAACTAAGTCTACATTGTTATTGACTTGAAAACTGTGCATGCTGTCCTTTTTCGACCTGGACTTATGTTGCAGAGAAACTTTATCATCGTGCACTCCACCTTCTTTTTTATCTTCTTCACACTTTCCAAACAAATCAGCAACAGGTAAAGGAGGAAAGTCAAAATAACTTTGTGGTACATGTTTTGTTTCATCTGCTTCGCTCCCTAGCTTTGGGGAGCTGCAGTCATGTGGCCCTGAAGTACGTATGAAAGAAGAAGAATCATATGCTACACTATCTGTGCTCTCCCTCAGACTGACAAGGTCAACCGAATCGCTAGAACTCTCTTGTTGGCATGCATATGATGTATCTGTACAATTATTATTCCTATCACAATAATTCTCTACTTTGTTAGTATTATCAAAAGAAGTTTGTCTATGTTCAACTTTAGCTTCCCTCCCATCCTCCTCTTTAGACGGTGCCCTCACATCCATAACCTTGGACCCAACAACATAAGCAAGTGAACCAGTTCCAATGCTTGAATGGATCATTTGGCACTGCTTAATCAGGTCACTGTAACGTTCCCTGCATGCATAATGAAGATGATGAGTACAAACAAATCCAACAGATTGTACTTCAATTGCACTTACTAATTCAAAAAATAAATAAATAAAATAAAATTCTTTACTGAAAAGAAAAGTTCATGGTGCATTTTAATGTGTAAAAGGGGAATAAAAGCTGAATTACGGCTTCTGATTTATTTTCATTCTTAATCCCTGTCTACACTAAGGATAAATCTACTCCAGAATTTATTTTACAGACTAACTTACACCATGGCTAGATGAGATGAGACCTGGTTTGCCATCTAGTTTAATAGCACAAGCAACATATCAAAGGTCGAGCTTGGGTGATATGCATGACAAGCCATATAACCAGTCACGTTATGGAGCAAAATGAGTCTAGAAAGGTTGGGGCATTTCCCTTCAGACCAAAGAAAAACCGACTTTGCATTGTCCTTATCTTTTGACTAAAGTGAATGGAAAGGTACTACATGCCCTGCATACATGACGTCAAATTGACCCATCATTGACCACATGAAGGCCAGTGAATGAAGATGAGGACTGGAATAAGTGATCACTTTCCCAGTGGTACAAGAGATTTAAAAAAGTATAAAATTAAACAAAACAAGAACACTAAGAACTAAGAAGAAAGAACTAGACCTCCGGGCTGTCCGCAACTGCCGCCGAGACTCTTCAGTGCTACCCAGAGCATAACAACCAAGTAAAAATTCCCAGACTTCTGGTCTTATAGATGGATCGACACCCTATAATGCAGCACAAAATTCATTGTAATCATAAGTTAAAATGTTACATTAGCCATCTTTAACACAGGAATCTCAATACTTTAAAATCACAAAATGACTCAACATTCTTGAAACAAACACGTATAAAACAAAGTTAGCTTTCACAAACAAATCAACACAGTAAACCAGACAATGATTACTGAAAATGCCAACAGAATACCACCTGAATAGTTAACGTTTATGCCATAGTGAAATGAGAGTTTTTTTTTTTTTCGGTTTTAAATGAGAGAATGTACACCAGAAATTCCATGCCTATTCACAGTTGATAGTACAAGTTGTACCAAATAAACAAATACGTGCAACTTCTCTTCAAACACGTTTACCACATTTCTAAAGGCGATGAAATCAAGTGAAAGGATTAGGGATGTTGCAAATAGAGGTCATCTGCAACCCTAATAATGATGTATTTATAACCCCAATCATGATCCTACTATTTGTAAAACAAATTAGTCATAAAATATAACATAAACAGACCTTTAATTTATAGAAAATTCAATTGAAATGTTAGAAGAAACTCGCTACCTATTAGACACATATTATATTCCATGGTAAAACAACATACCCCCAATGCTATTAATTTGAGTGCCTTCTGAAAACCAAAATTCTTCCCATCGCTATCAAATGTTGCCTGCCACTTCTCCGGCTTAAGCATTTTGTTCACCTGAATCATTGGGACATAAAACATCAATGCTCCATAACAATACAACAATGAACAAAAGAAAACTCATTATGGTAATTTCATTACATGGAGGTCGATTAGTGGTCCACTCTTCACAAATTGTTCCACCCTACGTTATGGTGGTCAACTAATGGTCAGTCACAAAATGTTCCAGCCTAGCCATGACTCTACTATATCATACGTAACTCCCTCACCCTTGTTCCAAAGGCCCAAACTAATAGAAAGATCTGAAGTAGTTTATTTGTGACTCTAATATCACTTCCAATGCCCTCGTCCTTGTCCAACAAAACCCAAACTACCAGAAGATTAAGACGTAGTCTGTGACTACTGGACTGGAGGATTAACCTACCAACAAGGTACAAGTAGAGTTCCCTTGATTTAATAATGACATTGGTGCATGCAGCGTTGGAAATTTCTTCGATATGGTTGATACTTTTGTGGAAATATCGAAAAATCAGGGAAAGATATGGAAACTGGGGGTGAAAACTTCACCCCATATCTTTCGGGAAATCAATAAATTTCTTTGAAATTGTTTATATCAGTGCAGAAATTTTGGCAGAGAATATGCAGATTGGTGGTTGATTCATTTTCTTCTTTGTTTCTTTTTCACGTTTTCTTTTGGTATCATTTGCTTACTTGAAGATTGAGTTTTCAATCTGTTCCGTGAATTCAACTTGCTGATTTCTAGTGTAGCAGAGGTTTGGAAAAGTTTGGCAGATCAACTATTTTGATGGGTTTCAGGCTTTCAGCAAGGTTATGGTTTCAGTCCTTCTCGGTGATATATTTCGAGATTCGTTTGAAGTTGTAGGCACGATGCCATTCACTAGGCGCACGTAATCTGTGATTATAGAGTTGAATTATTTTTGGGTTTTCATCTATACCATATGGGGTTTCAAGATCAAGCGCCGAATTGGACACAGTTGTCTAGTGCACTCTTGCACGTAATCTGTTCGACAAAATGTCTTAGTGAATTGAGGTTCTGCCTTCTTCAATTTTACATTCAGTATTATTTCAAGATTCTATCTTTGTGACTCTAGTATGTTGCAACTGGTAATTTTGATATCAAGGCACGAAGCCAATTGTTAAAACTTAAAACTTGAGGTTTTGGGTACAAAGCATGTTATTGAATGTTCTCAAATGTTGAGCTTTTAAACATGATGCTTGCTCTCTTGTTTTGGGTTTGTTCATGTCTCGATTCATTGTTTGGTTTGCTGAGAGCCTGGTTGGAGGAGAACGATATGTTAAGGCTTAAAGCTGTTAAGGATTTAGAATTAGGTGTCGAGAAGTTTGTGTCGGCATTGGTGCAATGGGAAAGTACTACGTTGGAAGGCCTAGTCAAAATGAAAGATTAAGATATCAGTTTTAACTACATGAGCCTATGCATTCTTTATGGATTAGTTTTTTTCTTTATGGTATTAGTTTAATTTAATAAGACTTGTGTTGCTTTCACGATGAAAGTTTCAATTACGTTATGTATAATTTTATCCATTATATCCTTTACTTTATTCTTGTCATTAGAAGGAAGTTGTCATTCTCACACATCACATACTTATTTTTTTACATAGTATTGAATCATTAATTCTTGATTCATACATATTGTGGTTTCACATGACATTCTCTCGAGTTTGATTTTAAATTTTGGCATTTTTGAGCAAATTTCTATCATTTCGGTCAAAGGCAACCGATATCGATATTTGCACAAATTTGCATATCGATATTTCCACTGATGCCGATATTTTAGACATTGGGTGCATGTTATGCTCCAAAAAAAATGTGGTGGAATGCACAATCTCACATCAGTCATAAACCAAATCCTAATATGTTATATGAGCTTGATTCACCAGAAAAAGGCATGGCATTATACGGTTGTATTTGACAACTTTTTTGGAAACTCCTTGACTCCTTACCTAATTAAATAATACCCCACCTGCGCTCACTCGCGCGCGCACACACACACACATACAATGTATATACATATATCTAAAAATGTTCTCTAACGAGAATCTAAACTATAACAGATATGCTGGATAAAAAATCCACCTGATCAAGTTCAGACAGGTTGTCTAACAATATAACACGTCAAACTATCTGACAACGGAACATGTTAACATATATATGTGTGCAAAATTCAATATTCTCAAACTTAATCAAGCATTAAAACGAACCCAAATACGCACATGAAAGGTAGTTGGATTGACAATTCACAGGCCATAGACGGAGCTAAGTAAAATGCACAAAGACAAATATTGGTAACGTGAGAATCTTACAGTTATAACCACCTTTATAGGTGACTGAGAGAGGCATGGGTCGCTAATCTCTCGCACAATTGAACCAACTCTTTGCAAATTAATGGCGGCACCTGATTTCCCACAACCACATTGCTTGTCCTCTTCACCTCCACAAGACATGCCAATACCAAAGTTAACCGAAACCCGCCAATACAACCACTACCTATCCTCTTCTTCTCCTTCTCCTTCCCTCTTCTCCTCAACCTCCACAACTACCATTACACAGCGGGGAAAATAAATAGGAAAAACCTCAAATACCCAATCCAGAAATCCAATCAACTGCCAAAGGACAATCCACAACCAAAAAGATTAAGAATTTACGGTGAAAAATGCAGCAATGAATGGAAATGAAAATTGAAATTTGGAACTGGATCCAGGAACTGATTGGTGATCAGACGGCGATCGGATCATTGATACAAAATGTTTGTGTGTGAGTTTGTGTCTGTAAATATCCACAGAGAGAGAGAGAGAGAGAAGAGCTTACCTAAGGAAGAGAGGCTACGGAATAGCATGAGATCTTTGGAGGGGAGAGAGAGAGAGCGCGTTGAGGAGGAGCTCCTCCATCACCATTTAACTCACAAACCGTTTTTGTTGGATTCCCCCTGTTTTTTTTTTTTTTTTTTTTTTTTTTTTTCTCTAGACTCTCTCAAACTCTGGGCTAAATGCCAAATTTCCCCTCTATTCCCTCCCCCCCCCCAAACTCAACCCAACCCAAGCCAAATCTTTTGGCTAAAAGATAAATCTCAAATGAGGGCCAAATTCCTCTCAAGAAATAGCCCAAAAATGCATGGACTCTCCCTTTCCTAGCCCACTCTCAGCCCGGTCACTCGCGCCACTCGCCCCACACGGGCATTAGCCTTCAGCACCCGATAGGGTGGGACCCACTATCAGGGCAGCTATTAGAAGCAATTATGAGCCCAATGGCTCTTTTGTTCATCGGATGGTTGACATTATTGGACCGTTGGTTGATCCAACGGTCCAGATTCAAATTTAATTTTTTTTAAATGTTATTTTAAAATACATTGAATCCAACCGTTGAGATCGAATATAATCAAATATAACGGTAAAAAAAATTCTAATGGTCCAAATTTAAATCCAACGGCTAAAATAATTAAAAAAAATTGAAGGCTTGCTTTGGGGAAAGATTAGTGATTTTTTAATATTTATCGGAATTTAAATATTTTTAGATTAAAATGTTCATAAAATTAATTTACGATAATCTACAAAAAAAAAATTAAAGTTAATTTAAAAAAAAAGATTAGCCTAAGTTCATTATTCAATAATCCCGGCTAAAATTTTAGGTCATAAGGGTTGAAGCAGAAAATCTATTTCTGGGCTAAAAACTAAATTTTTCAGGTTAAAAAATTTGATTTTTAACCCAACCATTGGAGTTGGTCTAACAATTTTTTTTTTTTAATTAAATTTGAACCGATCAATCTATAAGCCGTGAAACAAATATTACATCTAGATAAATGGATAGTTATTCAGATAATAAATGTTTGTAGATTTAAACTTAATCAAATTGGAATTCTATTATTTATAAAAATAAAAGAATAAAATAATAATGGTTCACAACAATAATTAAATCGCTAAAACAATTTTCAACTTGAACGAATGACTCAGGATTGTAGTACTAAAAGGCAAGTGGGCTTCAACAAGAAAATAAAGTCGCACCAACTTATTAGATGGTCAGCAATAGAGCACTCTGATATGACATATGTCTACAATATTTCAATAGTATTAACTGATCATTTGGAGGGTTGTCATTAGAATATCAATATTTTTTACATTAAAAAGAAGTTGGTAGGTATTTCTTTGAAACCGTAAGCTTTTTTAGTTAGTTAATTTCCTACGTTGTATTCAATACGTGTATGTAATCATTCGTCTTAAATTTCTTTTAGTCTTTATAGGTATATAATTAGTCTCTGATTACTTGGTCGACACGGCAACTTGATGAGAATATCTTGTGGACTTCATATGGTAATATTCATATGCATTCACTTAGAAAATGATTGTTGAATGATTGAGTTATTTTAGGATTGTGAGATCAAATCATTTAGTCAATATATCAATTTACGACTTTGTTAATTTAAGTTAATTATAGAGGGAAATCAGTTTTGATATTTGTTAACGTATGGTTCTTTAAAACCCTAAAATAATATATAGTTGTAAGTTAGACCCAGAAGTTTTATAAATGTAGCATTGCGTGTGGGCAATAGGCAAAAATGTGATAAATGTGTCGATACATTAACCAAAAGCCATCAAGTATCTAAATGTAGCATTGCATGTGGGCAATAGGCAAAAATGTGATATTTTGATTTTCTTTACATTGCGTAATTTAATTAACACATAGTATTTCAGTTATTTTTTTCTACTACAATTTATTCACGCACTCAAATTTCGATTTTTTTTTAAACGATAACATTTGAGTTAAATTGTTAATTGTTAGGGAGAAGGGAGATTGGAATGATTCAAATCCGTTCTAAGATGCACCTTAATTCCTGCCATCCTTTTAATTTCACTTACAATGAAGCACCTTTTCAATTCCTTTCACTTTCTAACATGACCTTCACCTTCGCCTTCAACTTCATTCAAAGCCTTGCCTTTTGTAGAAAGAACTTAGGGCGAGAAAAGGTTCCTTACTCTGTCGTTCAATCATTTTATTAGAAGTCAAATTCAAAGTGTAAACACAATCACTTAATCAAACGATCGAAAAGGCTAAGCAATGAACCCTTATTGGGCCCAGATTATTTATTTCCCTATTATAAGCCCAAACTATTTAGGCCGGTTTGATTGATTAGCCCAAACGGGTTGAACCGTCTGCTTCCCACTCCTATAGCAATTAGCAGCACTACACTGTTGCAAAGCAAAGGCGCCAACGAACAGAAGAAAAACGCTCTCGCCCCTCTCTCTGCGTTCTTCAATTCCCGTCGCGAACTCGTTCTTCTAACTCTCTCTGAGCCTCAGCCGTTCCTTCTTAAAAAGGTAAACAGCTCAATTTTCTCACTGTATGTTTGGTTGCATGTAACGATCCCTATATCCCCAATTTAGGGTTTAGGGTTTAAGATTTAGGGTTACATATTGAAATTGGGTGCGTTAGCAGCTACTTATTAACTTAGAAATTGGGAGGAAGCACGAGCTGTAATATAAACATAGAAGAAAGCATGAAGGATGGTGTCTGTGAACTGCGGCACCGAGCCTTTTTTATTTTCCTTTCATTTCCCCTTTTAAAGTTCATAGAAATTAGAAATTATAAAAAAGAATGAAAAACGAATTATGGTTTTGAAGAAATGAATTACAAATCTATAATTTTTTTAAAAATTACTCTTCTGCTGTGCTCGTTGGGTTAGTGACTTAGTGTTAAGGGTTTTAATTGTGGTAGTGAGGTCATTTTCCGACGCAGCCATTGTATGAACAGAATGATGTTGGATTACTGAAATTTTGGTGTTGTGATTGATGATTTAGCTATTGAAATGATTGACAGCGTGGATGGCCTTTAATAACGGAGTACTAGCTTTTATCTCACCAGAAAATTATTTAGCTTTGTTTGCGCATAACCGAGTATTCAGAACTCGTGGACCGTCTTTCATGCTAGGTAGTAACCCATTGACTCAGGTCCAATCCCCTTTCTGCATATACAGTTGAGGGTTGTTATAAATGTAATGCTTATTCCATTGTGGCACTCGCTCATTTGTTCCAAATGTGGTTTCATTTTATTTGTTTATTGACCATACCCTTTTCATCGGCATTTCATTGTATTAAATTTATAGCGTGAACATGCTTCAGTTCCTTTGGAATTTTGATCATGAGCTGCACTTTTATAATGTGCATGAGCACTTGATTTTGATTTAAATTTCTGAGAATAACAAGAGTTTTATGAAGCTGACCCTGCATGGGAATGATGTTTCAGTTAAATTGAGCTCTCATTCCTTCTTCTCACTCTCTTGTTCTATAGGTCTGTAAACTCTGCAGCTTTTACAATATGCAGCTGACCCTTGAATTCGGGTAATAAATTTATTTTCCCTGTGTACTATTTTTCAAATTTTATTAATGGTTTATTGTTCTTGAGCTGTTGATTGGTCTTGGTTCTTGCTTCAAAGATTGTTTTACCTAATATGAGCATTATCCTAATTAGCTTTGAAAAATTTATTAAAATTTGATTTTTATTGTACATTGTTATATATATGTTGTCTTCTTCAGATTTTCAGCAGTGGTTCCTGTACTGTTTTCGTGTAGAATACTAGAATGTGCAGGCGGTTATGATGTCAATGATTTTGAATTCATAGCTAGGTTGGCTACTTTGATATTGTAAAACTGAAGGTGCTTTTGCATTTACAGTTGAATGGGGAAAATAAAAAACCTAGCTCCACCATTTTTCTTTTTCTGTTCTATAGAACAATGGTGAAAAGAATTTTTTTGGTATTCCATTGAATTGTATCTTTTCTGGCGATGGATTTATCTCATGATGAATATTGTACTTTTTTGGACTCTTAACACTTTCTTTTTAACAATATCTTTGCATGTCACTTTGGTGGTCAATCTTCTATGAAAATTATTTCGTATGTTTCCTTTTTAGGGTTAGGTATTGTCCACTTTTGATGCTTTGGACATATAGTAAACATGACTATGATGAAATTCAAAACTTCCATTAATAAAACATGACATCCAGAGCAAGATTCACGATACCATTTTGGGTCTCTTTGCACTATGTTGTAGAAGTTTGCAACTCTTTTGTGTTCCAAGAGATTTGAATTTTTTTTTCCGGTTTTCTCAGATCTTAATTGTAGTGGGAATTGGCATATGTCATTACATAAATGAAATACTCTAATACCATGACACATCATAAAAATAAAAAGAGGACAGCATGACAGTATAGCACCATTAGCTTTATGGCTATCTACGAGCCATTCTTAAAGTTGACCGGACTTGTTTCTGTATTGCACTTGGTAGTCTCCCTTTTCTATCGTGGGCAAACTCTTATCATGGGAGAACTTTTACATCAATTTTTTTTATTAACTTTTATGCCTTATATAAGGTATTCAGAGTTTGAGTTTGACTTTTTGACAATATCTTTTGCGTTTTTATGGCAATCCATTTCAACTGTATGTGTGTGCGCACTCTTATCCTTTTTCTACCTTGTGCCTTTTGAACCTGAGTGAAACTATGTTTGTTTCCTTATGTGGCGTGGAATCATGTTTTCTTTCTGCAGTGGAGGATTAGAGCTTCTATGCAACTCTGTAAAGATTCATAATGTCAACGTTGAATTGCAAAACGGAGCAGAAAAGGTAAACTTCAGCTTCTGTTAAGGCTAAGAAGAATAAGTAAAAATCTGAAGCGGATTTGGTCGCTTTTATTTATTTCTATTAGTCAACACTGTTTTCGTTTTCTTCTTCTCAGCTAACCATGAAAGATTTGCTCTCTTGGATCCGTACCAATTTGATCAAGGAGAGGCCTGAAATGTTTATGAAAGGGGATACTGTGTAAGCTAAAATCTGTTTCAGACTTGAATTTAAAGTGAACATGTTCCTCGGTCGCTTTGATAATTTTGTAATAAATATGCGGTTAGTGGTTTTGATAGGTAAAACAAATAACTTGACACAGGGCTATAATACTCTTGTGATAACATGAAGCTTCGGTTGTCTTGCAGGAGACCCGGTGTTCTAGCCCTTGTGAACGATTGCGACTGGGAGCTGAGTGGGCAACTTGATACGACGCTAGAGGAGAAGGATGTCGTTGTCTTCATTTCAACCTTGCACGGTGGATAGTATGTGGATCGTTGTATTGACTTTAGATTCTCACTAAAGCCTATATATGGCATGTGATTGTTATTTCGATATAGGATAATGACAAATGGTTTCGGATTCTCACCAAAACATCATACTGTGTGAGCTATTCTGTTGACGTCTCGACATAAAAGCTGTGATGCCGGTTGTGATGGGGCTTGTTGGATTACTATTTCGTTTAGTTTTTGTGCTGTTTTGTGAAAGGGATACAGTGAAAGTACATGGGAGAATTGGAGAATGGAGGAAGAATGAAGTGGGGTGGTAGGAGAAAACAAAAACTTGAAAGTGAGGTAACTTCAAATTGTTATTGATCGTTGGTCTTTTAGTTGGGAGATTTCAACACGCTTTTTTGCTGGTACACGGGAGTGGGGGAGTATGCTAAATCTCATAATGGACAAATTATTATAATGTGATTCAAATTCGTATTTGGCAAGAATCAAGCTTAAGACATTTCACTTACAAGTGAGGATGAAAAATACTAAATTACAGTACTAAGTGAAATGCCCTTTAGTCTTTTAGTTTTTTTGTTTTACAAGAATTAGGTTTAATTCCCTTCTTAAAAAACCCTATTCCCTGCTTTATTACTTTTAAGTCTTTATATATTACTATTTAAAATAATCAAATTTGTGGTTTGTCTTCTTTCGTCAACTCATAAATTCAACAAGACTCAAATTCGACAGAGATCTTTTCTTAATTGAGGTTCTCTGCATCAATTTGACATTAGAACAAGATTCGAGTCATGACAACACATTCAAGTAAAAACTTCAAAGAAAAACATATAAAAAATATTCAAATTCATATGTAAGACAGAAATATAAGTAGGACGTAATCTTAATCAACTAACTTAATTCACTTTACTTTAGAATAATTTATCTCTATTAATTAATAAAATCTTATTTGTCAATCAAAAGAGGGTGAAAAGACAAATTAGTTTTCAATCACACAAAAAAATGATGGGCAATAATATAATTTTATATGCAATGTTAAAATACCTTCAATATTAAAAAAAAAAATATCGAAATCAAAAACCTCGCACTTCCCTCACCTACTCTCTCTCTCTCTCTCTCCCTCTCTCCTCATTTTCTAAAAAAAATATATTCATACACCTAAAATGCCTAGGCAAATATTAGTATTTATAATGTAAACTAAGAAATTTCCTCGTAAAAATGAGAGAAAGTCCACCAAACAATTACAATGACCGATTCAAGGCCGCCATAGGCGTAGGGCCCAACAGCATTGACGGTCCACACTGCAATATGATCGTTCTTCACATTACCCAACAGAATTCAGAAGCCGACAAATCGCGCTGGCCAAAATAAATAAATAAATAAAAAGATAAATACAAAATAAAAGAAAATAACAATAAAATCATGAGAGAAGGATAGGGTGTCTTGAAAAGTGGAACGACCTCCTCTGTCGGTTGACGTGTTTCTGCATTCCGGATGGACTCGAATTCCCAGCCCTCAGGTTCCAATCCCTAATTTTTCATGAATTTTGCAGCTAATCGGTTTAATTTCTTGTTATTCTTATTGAATTTCACGGTTTAATTTCTGGGTTCAGCAAAAATTGAATTTTTCTTATGCCTTTTTGTATGATTGTTAGTTTGGTATGGAGGGTTTTGGGAATTTTGATTGGTTGTTCGGGATATTGGAGTTTTGGGGTTTTTGATTGTTGATTAGGGATTGTAATTTCTGGGTTTGGGAATTGTTTTTGAGGTTAGGGTATGTTTGTTTCCCGAGAAAAATTGTGAGGAAAATGGAACGGGTTCTAGTTTGGGATGATCTGTTGTTCGTATTTTATCGCTCTGTGTAATTGACTGAAAATTACTCCCCTGCTTTGCTCGTTGGGTTAGTGTTAAGGGTTTTAATTGTGGTAGTGAATTAATTTTCCGACGTAGCGATTGTATTAACACAGTGATGATTGATTACTGGAATTTTGGTGTTATCAATGATGATTTAGCTATTGAAATGATTGATATCGTGGTTGATTTGTTAAACAGAGTACTAGATTGTATCCAAGCATAAAATTATGTAGCTTTGCTTGTGCATAACTATCTTTCTCGCTAAAGCTATCGTTAAAAGTTGTGTTCACCAATTATCCAGAACTCGTGGACTGTGTTTCATGTTAGGTGGTAACCCCTTGACTCATTGTCCCCTTGCTGCATATAACCACACAGTTAAATGTAACGCTTATTCCGTTGTGGCGCTCACTTCTTTGTACCAAGTTTGTTCTAAAATTTCAATATATTCGTTCATGGCACATACCCTACTCATCGGCAATGAGTTGTGATTTAAATTTATGGGATAGCAAGATTCTGATGAAAACTAGGATGATTTCTTTTATTTCTGCTATGAATTTTTTTGGCTTTTATAAGACATTTGTTTGTGTAACTTCAACTTTTACTAACTTGGCAGATTGTGGTTAAGTTCATGTGGTGGTCATGGTATTGTTTTTGCTTTGGAAATTGAGTTACATTGTGTTCATTTTTGCAGCTAATGGTCCTCCCCCAAAACCATGGGAGAGAGCAGGTTCCTCATCTGGTCCTGCACCTTTTAAACCCCCATCAGCTGGAAGCACGAGTGATGTAGTTGAGGCGTCGGGAACTGCTAAACCTGGAGAAATTGTTCCAAGTTCTGATAGAAATACCACTGCTAATAGAAATGCTCTGGCTAGGCCGGTTCCCTCAAGGCCTTGGGAGCAGAACTATGGAAGCAGCACCAACTATGGAGGTTAGTGAAACATGATCTTCTCCGTCCCCTTATTTTGGCTTTCCAAATTACTTTGTTGGCTTTCTAACATTAGTTTTTGTTTTACCCATTCCAGGATATGGTTCTACTATGAACTATAACTCGGGTTACGGTTCTGGAATATCTGGAACGTCTGGAATGTATGGTTCATATGGTGGAAGTGGAGGATTATACGGTGGGGGGATGTATGGCAACAACAGCATGTATAGGGGAGGGTATGGTGGTGGTGGTGGGCTTTATGGTTCTTCTGGAATGTATGGAGGTGGGATGTACAATAGTAGTTTAGGAGCCCCAATGGGTGGTTATGGAATGGGCATGGGTGGTCCTTATGGAGGTCAAGATCCAAATGATCCATATGGTCCTCCTCCATCTCATCCAGGGTTTTGGATTTCAGTACTTCGGGTGGTAAGCATTTGCTGTTTTTACTTGTTTATAGTTTCCTATTGGTCGGATGAAAAATGCATAAACATGAGTGCATTTATAAATTAGGTAGGCTTAATTAACTATGAAGCTTTCTAATTGGCTAAGATGCAGCAAAATGAGAAGTCTATGTATTTCTCATTTATCTTGTTTTGTGGAGCCAGCTCACATGTCATCTACAATTCTCTTTTGGGATGGGAATTGATAGAACAAGAAGAGGATGTAGTTATTTCAGGATTCTGATGACTTCCGCGTGATTACTTATTCAAAATTTTATTATTCTTGCAGACGCAAGGTGTGGTTAACTTTTTTGGTCGAATTGCAATTCTCATAGACCAGAACACCCAGGCATTCCATTTGTTCATGTCTGCACTTCTACAGGTTTTTCATCTGTCATTACATCTCTTTATCCGCCCTCAGTGTGGAATCAACTGTTGTACACATATGTTTTAGAGAATTGCATCTTGTTCAATTGCACACGGCACATCCTTATATTGTATGACCTGAACTCTATTGTGTTGTTTACAATACCTTGCCATTTTCCTTTAGTACATGATATTAAAAGTCAACGGTAGGATTTCTGGTTTATAAGTTGCCATATTCCTCATATCGTTTGGGTTGAATGGAAGACTAATGACAGATTTGAGACCATTTTAAGACTTAGAGCTTGTTTGTGCATTATGTAACTGTTTGACTTTACTTTGATGCAGCTTTTTGATCGTTCTGGATTATTGTACGGAGAGCTAGCTAGATTTGTATTCAGGATGCTGGGAGTTAAAACAAAATCCAAGGTTCATCCTCCAGGTCCGAACGGGTTTAACGGACCGCATGGACCCAACGGACCCCATGGACCCTACGGAGGAAACCAGAACTTCATTGAGGGTCCGAGACCTGCTCCTAGTGGTGGTTGGGACAATGTTTGGGAAAATGATGCCGGTAAATGAAGAGACAAGTGATATTTTGCCCGCCCGGCGAATCGTGCTTGCAACCAGGAAAACAGGGAGGAAGAAAGGAATATCTTCAACCCCCACTTTAGTGAACAAGAGTGCCAATAGAAGCGAATGTAGATGTGGAGTCCTGTATCTTTGGTACTGGTACCAAATTGTTTGTGGGTCGTTAGATGAGCCAGTGAAAAAAAAAAAAAAAAAAAAGTGTGACAAAATAAGATATAAGCATTGTGGACGTCTTGAATCTGAAATGTTTATGTTTAATTATAAGTTGTGATTACATTCTTAACATTAGTTTCATCTGGAAATTTATTATTCAACTAAGGGCGTGTTTACTTGTGAGGAATAGAAATTAGAATCATTTGATTCTCGAGTATCCGTCGTTTACTAGAACAGGGGCTGAATGAGAATCATTTCACTGTTTAACTTTCTCGTGTTCTTACTCATACATATGGAATCGAAAAAAGTACCAAGTTTTCCTTGAAATCCGTAATCAAATAACTAGGAATTGGAAATTAAATCAACTAGTAGGGGGCTAGTTGATCCGATTTTCTTTCCTTCCCGCATTTCTAAGCTCTCCAATTTCTTAATTTCCCGTTTACGTTAAGTAAACATGCCCAAAACTAAAGATGAAAACTTGATTTCCTAGACGGCTTTTACGTTTGTGAATCTTTGCATAAACAAATAACTACAGCACGGTAAACTGTTTACAGTACTAAAACTGGTACTTCATATTATTTGCAGGGGAAAACATGAACCGTTGTATAAACAAATACAGAGCACATAGTCGCACTTGCAAGGTCCAACAAAAAAACTTCCTAGTATGAGTTCCGAGGTACAAGGCTTAAACTCGACGAGTAAGATTCCTCGATCGGCTGGAACCAGAAATTAAAATTGTCTCCAACTAACATGGTTTCTTGTTCTCAGGTACCAATAGTTCTTGTGTAATTTCTATACATACAGCTATACATTTCGATGGTTTCCTCATGCAGCTAACAGAACTTATGATATTGTGGGCAGGGGTCACGGGACAAACCGTTTCATAAATAATTGCAGATCTCTGCCATGCAAGCACCTATGTAGCTCCAGTCATTTAGTTAAGGCTCAAATTTCCAAGATTTGATTGCTGGCTGGTCTTCTTCAATGAGTAACAAGCGGCAATGACGAATAAGTATGTGTTAAGTCCATATTAAGTTCTTGACCTCATTGTATAACTAAGCTCCTTCAACTCGCGGCGAGAAGAAAAACAAAGCCGCAGTACAAGCTTGAGGATGAGTGTGAAAGAATTCAGCATATTCTTCTGGAATCTTCTGAAAATGGACAACCAAAACCTCACAAGATGCTATAGTAGGCCCATCAACTTCTTTAATGCTTCTATTCCACTGCATATACAGAAGTTGTGCAATATCAATACAGACATCAAGTGTTTTAAACAAGTTTTTGTTTAAGGCACTACACATCGTCTTCTGTCTGACAGAGTCAGGATCTCTTTAAGAAAATAATTTCAAATGCTACACGGATCTAAGCAGAAATCTCAATGTAAAGCAAAGTTACAATCATCCAGAAAAGCGAAGCACTGATACCTTTTTGGAAAAGAGGGTATTAAATCCTCAATTACTTGAACAATTATTGTACCATCATCATTTTCCTGAGCAAATGTCTGTTTTTCTTCTACCTCTGTCATGAGCACAAAAATGAAGTCTTTATGTTTTCACTTTCTACCACAAAGTGGGGGAATAAGGGTAACAAAAACGTAAATCATGTACCATTTTATTAGGAATCTTTTTTATTGTGGATACAATCAAGTCTTAAGTAGTTATGAAAAAAAATTAAATCCTAATGATGGGTTTCATTTTTCTCATTAGGATTTAATTTTCTTTAGTTCACTCTCCATATGACATGAGAGAAGGAAAAAAGAATAATAATAGTTGGATACCTTGATAATCTTCTTGAGCTGCACAATTACCTCTGAGATATAAACAATCATCCCAGTCTAAACCCAATCCTTCTCTCTGTGCAAAATCATCCAACATATGACCAATGAGATTATACGCAATCATGCTTGTCTCATCACATACCTCTTGGACGGCAAGGTATTCATTCTTACAAGTAGTTTGCTTATTAAGCGCCTCTTCTGGGTTGAGATGCAGCGAGTTTTCTGTATCCATTCCAGTATTACACTCAGGTTCATGTCTCTCATTGAAATTTCCATCAAACCCTGTTCTGATACCACTGCAGTCTACAGAATCAGCTTGAGTGGAGAGCATATGTTCAAGTCGCTCACTGTTGTGAGATGTAAGGAGGGGATAACTGCAATTAGGGGTAGTATTAGCAGTAGGTGGCTTGCAAAAAGATGGCATTGACTCCCCAGTACTTTCAACTTCACCATACGAATCATTAGAATGAGATCTCTCACTTCCAGATATTCTATCTTCCTCGAACCAACCCTTGTTGTCAATATTATCGTCGCCATCGTCGTCATCATCATTATCATCACTTTCTTCCATTTCTTCCATATATGCATCAGAGAAATCTACATCCAAGTCATGATCAGGAAACGTATCCCAAATAACCTGCTTTATCTGAGCACTCACATTCAATATGCATTCTACCTCTTCTTCAATTTCATCCTTTAGGATGCGTCTATCCGATTTACTTTGGGAATTCCTATTGATAAAAACAAGTGCTTCTAATAAAGACTTGGGAATGGTATCCATATCACCACACTCGAAAAGAAATTCAGTTAGCATTTTCCTAATTGCTCTCCGCAAACTCCTGTTGGATACTTTAGCATTCGGGTCTAGCAGAATCTTCAAGTTTTTCAGCTCTGGTATTGTAATCTTTGTCTTAACTAACCAAATAGCTCTAGCTATCTCATCCTGCAATATCTTTATTTCTGGTGAGAATTGGTGAAACTCTGTTGCAGTGGAATTATGAAAACCTGGTATTAACTTCATTGATAAGCCTACTACTGCCAAGGCTTTGGCTAATGGCTGCTGCAGTTCATCACCTATGCCAAGTTCTGTGAGCATCTCCTCACTTGTTTCCCTCACTTGATTAATTAGTCTATCTCGATTCCATCCACTTTTTTTAGACTGTAGTTGAGGCAGACTTTGTCGCCCTCTAAGCTTTTTGTTCATTGCAATTAGAGTCTCAAGAGGCATGTCCGGGAGTCTATCCAACAGCTTTCTAGCGGCAGCACGATTAGATTGTGATCTGGAGGATAGAACTGTGATAAAATTATCTCGGAAATATTGCGGGTCATTGAGAAGTTGAGAAAGATATTGAGAAATTTCCACTTTATCATCATCTTTATCTTGGCTTCCGAAAACTTTTGGCAAAGATTCTCTGATAACCTTTTTCATCTTCCAACGAGTTTTCTCAAACTTGGCTGAGCCTCCTGTTAGTTTCAAAGCAAAAAGGTAAAGCCCCTTGTTAGTCAAGTCATCAAGGCACGATGACAAGACTCTGTATATATTTGGTGTGTCAAACAGTTGTATATCATCTTGAAATACTCGATTCCCCCCAACTTCACATCCTAAGGCTGCATCGACACAAGACTTTGCAACTTCATAGAACATCTGACAGACAGATTGAGTAGATCGTAAGCATAATTGAAAAAAGGTAACCAAACAACTTTGGAATAATGCTAGAGGAACACAAGCCAGGTAGAAGAAACACAGAAGAAAACTAAGGTTCTGCCTGGTAGTGCTTCTTTATGAAGCACTTCCAACCAGCAGATCTTCTGTTGGAATCACAATTTAGAATACACACACACATTTGTTTATATATTGATAGATAGACCGAGACAGAGATGAAGCTTCGATGAGGGATTCCTCAAATATTTTATTTGAAGGATATCTTTTAGGGGCCCCTATGTATTGTAGATTAATGATGTGACCATCAATTTTTTAAGTCTTCCCTCAAAGACCAAACTCTGCAAAAAATTTACCCAAATCAGAAGACAAATAACCATTTGATCACAACTAGATGTCTTAATGGTTTACAATTTGTCTTAACTTTTTTCCAAGGAAGATCTATGATTGAAGACTCCAAAACAGGTTATTGGATTATTCAAATACGCTGGGGATTGTGCCCCACAAGGGGTCGCTCAAATAAGCTTATTTGAGGGATCCCTAAATGGAAAGGGACTCATGCAGAAGTGCTTGAACTGAATCCCACTAGCACCTTAATACAATCAGCTGACTATGTAGAACCGATACCGGTACAAGAACAATGACGATCATATTAAGCATGCATTTTGGAAGACTAAAAGGTTAATATTGATGCATACTAAATTCTGTATAACAGCAATAAGCACTTTTATTATGCTGATGGTGCATGTTTACAGCAGGAGGATCTAAATGTCACTGTCAATCTTTTTGCTTCTGATTAAGAAGCTCCAGCTTTAATAAGAGCAGTTCAAAATAAAGAAGATAAGGCATAAAACCTCTGTATGCATAGTTCCAAAAACAATGCATTGGTATCCAGTGTTTGTCTACTTAACACGCACTCCCACACGGCAATCCGATTATCTATGTTGTAATCTACATTACATAAGAAGAACCAATAAGAATGGCACCGCCACTTAATCTTAAAATGTCGCGACGAGGCCACACCTCTAGATTCCCGAATTGGTGAAAACACAAATTATTCATATTCCGGGGTTATCATATGCTACTGGACACTACATCTATGCCTATGAATGCACACATTATATGCACTCTTCTTTCAAACGCAGTAAAAGCACGTATCTATCGACAAGAGAAATAAACTCACATCGTCTTCCCTAAGAAACGATTCGGGCAATGCCTTGTTTTCTAAAAACTCAGGATTCTCAAACTTCTTTTGCTCAGCATTGGAAGCAGGAAGCCCCAACAACCACCTGCACAGAAAATTCAAAAATTCAAAAAATTAATCAATCAATAAGCATAACTATTGGTCAATTAAAAAACTTTTAAGAAAAACAAAATTTTTGGGCACAGAAGAAAGAGCTTAAATTTATCAATTCGCACACAACCAGGAACTGAATCGAAAGAAAGGAAATTGGTAAATCGGAAAAGCAAAAAGAAAAGAAAATTTGAATGACCTCCTTTTGAGTTGAATCTGCTTCTCTTGGTGTTTAATTTGGGACCAAATAGAATCGTTATCTGTGTTGTAAATCTCAAAGTCTTCCTCCATCAGCGGCGATTTCGATTTGATATTTGTTTGAGAGACGGAGAAAATGTATCTGTCTGCACTCTCTGTAGGGTTTTAGAAGCCGAGGGGTTCTGAGGGGGGAAGGGTGCGGGAGGACAAAGTCTTGAGTCCCGCATCGCACGTATCTGTACGGGCCTTAAGACAAAATCCCGAAGCCCACCACAACCGGGGTGGGGTCATGAGTGACGTGTGAGATCGTGTTCTTTGTACATTAAAAAATATTTTGTGTGGAAGAAGTGTGGGATACAAATGAAGTCAGATGAACATGAAAAATCAGGAAAGGTGGGGTAGGGAAATTATTTTGTGTGTGGGGCCAACAAGCTAGCTAGTCTGGGTCTTGTATTTTAGAATTTCTTTACCGCTACCTATGTAATGACTTCACCCTCTTCTCACATCACCCTTTGGCCCACCACCTTCGAATTCCTCACACAAGAATTTCCCATGCGAGAGAATCTTGACTCCAAAACAACCTTAGCACCTTTTACTAAGTTATTCCGCAAGTCAGTGCGTCGTCTGAAAAATTATATCCTTAAGATTTCTTAGTCTAGTTGCCCCCTTCGGACTCACTTAAGCACGACATCGCTGCAAGACGTACTGATTTGGTACGCTAGTCCGGAATAGAAGTAAACGTACTCTGGCCCTCGGCGGCAAAATTCATAAGTATTACCCGCATGATTTTCGAAACTCCCTTTGCATTATTCTCTCAAATGGTTAAAGCCCGGTTTGAATCGTATAACCCATAACCCTTGAGTTGCATAAACTTTCCAAAAGCCAGATGGTTGGTTGGATCATCGAATAGCAGGTTTAGGTCCCAAAATTCGAAGTATGCCTAATGTAACCGCTCTTAATACATTTACTAAAACTATTATAAAATATGATAACATACTATTATGTCAATTTTTGTATCATAATCTACTTTTTGCTGTTATTAGGCATACTTATAAAATGAGATAAAAAGAAATTCATTAAGAACGCCCAATAACTTACATGAGACAAGCGTGTGAATGTGGTTAAAGCAAACAACGAGGCCACACATGCTAAAAGAAATAACACAACTCCATAACTACAAGCTCATTTGAAGTACAATACAATTCCTCAACCACAAAAGATCCAAATCCCATCAACACAAAAGATAACACTCACGATAACTAAAATGTGCTAGTTGCATAACTATCGAAATCATCACAAGGTAAAGACCGCAACATCATATGCTGATCTTGTAATTGTCGACAAAAAGCATCTGTACTATGAGTCAACTTGAAGTTATTCTTGATAGTCATTTACCATGCTTATAAACCACTAAACCACAATTCAAGATTTAAACAATAATCGTTGCTCTAAGATCCAAGGTTGAATGGTAAGCCACAACTGTTAACAAAAGTTCTTCTTAATAGAGTGAGAGAGTAACCACAATCTCAAAGACTACTACGAAAACGAAGAGTGATCACCACTAAAAACATGAACAAAAGGTTCTCGCCAACCCAAAAGCTAAAAGGCATGAGTTGGAAGTGGCATAGCTTTCTTTGTTTCTTTTTACTGCTTGCAATTTTTTTTTAAATTATACTTTTTATTTAGGACACACTTACAAGATTTTAAGACCTAACTTAATGTAAGAGTTTTCGAATCTTCCCCCTCTAATAATTTATTTAAAAAAATAATAATTTAAGGTCATTTGATAACCATTTCGTTTTTTTTTTTCCTTTTATTTTTTTAAAACAGAAATCTTGTTTGGCAACTACATGCAGTTTAAAAAAGTGAAAAGTGAAAACTATTTTCTCTAGTTTTCAAAATTTGCTCTTGAGTTTCAACCTTTGGTATACTAAACAAAATTTTAGCTTTCAAAAAAGTGAAAACTTAACTAAAAACGAGATGATTATCGAACAGTCCTTAGACCATCTCCAACTCTTGGGTTAAAACTTAAAATTTTTAGCTAGAAAATTTAGTTTTAACCCAGAAACAACTTTTCTGCTCCAACCCTTCTGATCTAAAATTTTAGCCCCAGATTATTAAAGAATAAATTTAGGCTATTTTTTTTAAATTAACTTTTTTTTAAAACAAAATTATGTAGACTATCCTAAATTAATTTTATGAACATTTTAACCTTAAAATATTTAAATTTCAGTAAATATTGAAAAATCACTAAATAGACACATGAAACTCAAGAAACACAATGAAAGAATATGAAACACAAGATAGAGATGTATAAACACAAAACACACAAAGCACATATGAAGCATATACAAAACATATGATAGAGATGTATAACACATTAAACACATGAAACACACAAAACAAACGAAACACACACCAAATACATACAAAACACATGAAACACAAACCTACACACCTGAAACGCAAACCTTCAATCATCCTCTATATAAGCATATGTTGAATATCTAACCATCACACAACATATTCACCAATCATCCAACTTTCATAGTGTTTTTGTTTTCTCAAAATTATCAATATCTCATTAATGAGTGATAGAATAATGCGTAGATTGGCAATGTAAAGGGCACAATACCAAGCAAGCCTTGCAACTAGGGATGCATAAATGAACAACGAAGAAGCTGAATTTGCAAACTCGCTTATGCAATGTGAGCACCATGTCGGATCTAGCTATTGTGGTTCTGTCACGGGGCGTTCATTTGTGCAGCGTGATAAAGAAGAATGTCATAACCGGATGATGAAAGACTATTTCATCGAACGTCCAAGATATCTTCATCGTGATTTTCAGAGGCGGTATCGAATGAGGAGAGAGTTTTTTTGAAAGCATCTTAAATGCATTTGTCCATCATGACCACTACCTTGCAAGGAAGATAGATGTCGTAGGCCGATAAAGTCTATCACCTCATCAAAAGCTCACATTTGCATTCAGATGCTAGCTAATGGGTACTCTGCAGACTTAACTGACAAATATTGTCGACTTGCGGAAAGTACTGCTATTGAGAACCTTAAGCGCTTCTGTAAGACAATTAAAGCCATATATGGAGCCACATACCTCCGAAAGCCAAATCTTGAAGACTTGAAGATGCGTCTACGCAAAGTAGACAAAAGAGGCTTCCCTAGCATGATAGGAAGTCTCAATTGCATGCATTGGGAGTGGAAAAATTGTCCTACTGCTTGGGCTAGCCAATTCAAGGGAGTGCAACCATATGTACAATAATTATTGAAGGCCCCTTGAATTATTGAAGGCATCTATTATACATAAAGTGTGCAACAATATATACAATAATTATTTAAGGCCTTTTGAATTATTGAAGGCATCTATTGTACATCAAAGTGTGCAAAAATATGTATAATAATTATTCAAGGCATCTTGAATAGAAACAATAATTAATAAGCTATAAATTTAATACAAACGATAATTAATAAGTCATAAACTTAATACAAATGATAATTAATAAACTACACAAACTTAATACAAACGACAATTAATAAACTACATATACTTAATACAAACGGCAATTAGTAAACTACATAAACTTAATACAAACGATAATTAGTAAACTACATAAACTTAATAATGATATCCATCACCTTGACTTGGTGGTGGGCTTGGGATATAGCCTTGAGATGAATCATCATCTTGAAAGATACTCTTTGTGGCATGCTTTCGTAAAATTTCCTTTTACTTATCACGTAAGACTTTCTTCCTATATGGAGTGTATTTGTTGAGGCCTTCCCTTATCAAATCACATTCGAACCTTTCTTGCTCCCTTTCCCCTTCCTTCATAAAAGCCAAGCGCAATCGGGCCGCTTTTTCCTCCCGAGAGCTATAGCCTTTAGCCAATTTTGCAAATTTGGTAGAAATCGTTGCACTAACCGGATCTTGGAACTTCCCTTTTCTCTTTGCTTCCTTTTGCTTATCTCTTCCCAGGGGCCTTGCAAAAGAAGAAATTAGGGTCAACAAATCGACACATCATTGACATCATTTGTCTTTGTGGCTTCACTACCAAATAATTTTCCCCATTGTTGGTCCACATCGGTTCCCCACCTTTGACAATCCTTGAGGACGTCCCAAGCATGATGCAACTTAAAAGCTTGGTTTTTTGGTGTAGTTCTTGTCTTGTAAATTGTCATTACTTTGTCACCCTATGCAAGAAATACACAAATACAATTAGTTACAAAATAAGATTATGTACATGACAAATAACATATCAACAAAGAAACTCACCACTTATACGGCGCTCCTTTCACTAGCCATGTCAATCATGACTTTCTCCAAGCTTCATTTCCATAAAGTGCATACTTTGTTGATAACCTTCCACTGATCGTAAATACCACCAAATTCCCTTCGGCCGGAGTTAGAATTTTCATTGAACTTATCAACGATTTTAGCCCACAAAACCTTTTTATTTTGATTCGTGCCAATGGCATAATAGCAACTCATGCCACGCAAAAAGCAACATCTTCCTCAAATGACCAATTACGACCTCTAATATGATCTTTTGCCATCTTGAAAATTTTGGAACTTGGAAGAAATGGTTTTGGAAGATGGTAGAAAGAAAAATTGAAAGAATTGTTGGAGAAAAGTGACTTTTGTGTGGATATTTGAACATGTATTTATAGAGTTTTTGGGTGAATTTTGAGTTAAATATATATTTTTTTGTTTTAGCCGTTGGATTTAAAGTTGGACCGTTATATCTTTTTGTTTTTTACCATTGGATTTGATTATATTCGATCTCAACCATTGGATTCAATAAATATATAAATATAAAACTATAAATTGAATAAATTAAAGTGGACCGTTCGATATCCAAGGTCCATTTGATTTATGGCCATTGGATTATAAAAAAGAGTCATTGGGCTCGTGTCACGGGGCGACAGCCCCACATGGGTGGGCTAGGGAAGCTAAGGTGGGCAAACATGTGCGGGCTGTGCGCGCGTTTAGACTGGGCGAGTCATGTTCACTTTCTTTGTTCCACTCTCAAATATGGGCTTCACCACTAATTTTGGGCTAATTTTGGGCTAAATTTTGGCCGGAATTTGGGTTTTTTTTATTTATGAGTTCTAACACTTAAACTCCATTTTAGCACAAGGGTTGGAATGAAAGGGGGGCATAGAAGGGGAATTTTAAGACTTACTCCAAGGGTTGGAGTTGGTCTTAAGAACTAACCTGGGAGGAAAAAAATGTGGAAGACTAAAGTAGAAAAACTCTAAAATTTAGGGGCAAATATGAAATAAAGCCGAACAAATTAATGTTGTAACTGGTAATGAGGTCCAGAGCATAGGATCAGTGAGCGCAGAAGATCTAGTCAACCATGAAGAACAACAGCAACCAAAACAACAGCAGAGAAGAAGAAAATCACTCCAAAGATGAAGGTTCTATCTCATCCCTCGATTCAACATTCAACCAAACGCTCCGAAATGTTCAAGGGTACCTCTCCCTCTTCCCAACAATAGCTCTTTCTTTTTTCGTTTTAAATTTACAGTTTGTTTTCTCATTATTTGTGAATTTTGGTAAAGATTTTCCTCAGATTTGAAAACCCATTTGGAAAAAGCTTGTTCTTTTACTACAATTAACTATTGGGAATTCTTAATTCGACTGTCCATTTCACACCCACAAATGATTTCGATTCGTTGCATTTGGGAAAACCCATGATGGACTTGGTCCAGTACGTAAATTATAGATTTTTTTTCTCCCAATTTCTACAATTTGGCCGAGGAACGAATGTGGGTTTTGGTGGTTCCTTTTGTTATGTAAATCAGTGGAAAGAGTTCAGTGATTTGTGAGATCTATGTGCTTAGATTGAAGAATCCATTAATGGTCATTTCTGTTTGGTTGGTGAGTAAATGGGGACAACAGATGCAATCAGACTATTCGAATTTAGAGTTAACGGGCGATTCACAGTTTTAATCCCGCTTATTGTGCTTTGTTTTCCGTCCGCCTATTGTATAGATGAAACCGTAAATTGATGTCATATTGCTGAAAATTGGTTGTAGGAGATTCAGTTTTTTGCTGGATTTGTTTCAATGACTAAGAAGCATGTGTGTCTCAGATTTACTGATTTATGGTAGAATGGTCATGTGTAGGATAATTTGGTTTGTTATATTGAAGTTCGGAAGAACGATTCAGTTCTGCACTAGTACTGACTTTTACATTGTCTTACTCCTGCACTTTCCATCAGCATCGTAGTTAGATATTAGTTACATTTGGTATAAGTCCGATTGTGTTTTGTCTTAAAGTTAGCTACATATCTTATTTTATTTATGTTCTGATTCTATTTTCTGATATCTAGGTTGCTCAAAGGGCGTAGCATTCCTGGTAAAGTGTTACTGAGTCGGAGATCAGACCCGCTAGATCAGTCAAACATCCAAGACCCCTCTCCAAATTATGAAAGGAGCTTCTCATACAACGAATCTGAAACAAGCGATCGTATGGCCAATGAACTGGAGGTATATTTTGATATATCTTTTGTGTAATAAATTTCTATATCATAGTATTTGCACTAAATGATTAACTCAGAATGTAAAAGCTAGGATTTTACTTCTAAAATAGGAAGAAGTGCAGAGCTCAATCAAGCCAAGCAATAATGAAAATTCAAATAGCCTAAATTCATCCACTTCCGATACTGAGAATACTTCCAAAGAAGCTCAGAAATCCACCACGGGTGCTAGATGTACCGATTCTGCTAGAGTTGCAAAGTTCACAAAGGTTCTCTCAGGGACAACAGTCATACTAGGTATAATGACTTTCTCATCACTCTTTCCCCTGTTATTTTCACCTGCATATATGGTGATAATATTAATATTATAGCAGCAGGGTGGCCCTTGGACCTGTTAGAATATGCTCTCGATTATGTTTCTTTACGTTTTTGTATACACGTATCATCATGATTAAAGGACAACCTTATCACTTGAAATCTGAATTTTCCATTATTTTCTCTATGATATATCTATCACTCCACAAATTTTGGTTCGTGCTGAGCTGACTGAGCTCTGTATTATTTTAATTCCTCTTTCCCTTTTCTTTTAAAAATTAGTTTTTAATTGTTTGTGTAGAGAAGTTGCGTGAGTTGTCTTGGAGTGGCATACCACCATATATGCGACCAGACGTATGGAGGCTTCTTTTGGTAAGCTTGAGGTTTGGATCCTTTTAAGAATTTGAAATTTTTTGGATGCTAATAATTGGTTGATTGGGCTTTAGCTTGTACGGATGCTGAAAATATTGAAATATTGCCCATAGAGCATTATGCATGAAAAGTATTCAGTGTAAATGTCACGACTGGATACTTTGTGTGGCTTGCATATAGTATACTCTGTGCTAACATTGTGATAGGAAGCATTATGGACATTAAGGATGCAAGGTTCTCCTTAAGGTCCATTGTATTGGCTTTTGTAATTCTACAGTTTTGTTCATTACAACCATATCTGCAGCTGGGTCATGTTTGTCAAGTGCAACCTGCGGGTGGCCATTGTTCTGCCCATGCTTTGAAATTGATGTTTCATGCATTTTTTATCCTTTTGTGGTTATTTTTCACTTCATATCATCGACTTTTTCTTGTTTATGAATTTTTTGTTGCTTTGTTTTTTATAATTGGAATGGAAGTTTTAAAGAATTTGTTTAGATAACATTATGTCTTAGAAAGGGAGTTCATTTTTTATAACCCCTTGTAATAACCTGGGATACCTTTATCTGGTAAGTTGTTACTTGTATGAAATTAAACATGAACTGACAACAGGGATATGCACCACCTAATTCAGATAGAAGGGGGGGAGTTCTGAAAAGGAAGCGCCTCGAGTATCTTGATTGTGTTTCCCAATACTATGACATTCCGGATTCTGAGCGCTCAGATGATGAGATAAACATGCTTCGTCAGGTGCCTTGATATATACCAAAATGCCCATCTGCTTAGTTCTAAATTTCTAATACGTTTTTTGGTGAATTTAACAATAACTTATTGTTATCTTAGATTGCTGTTGATTGCCCAAGAACAGTGCCAGATGTATCCTTTTTTCAGCAAGAACAAGTCCAGAAATCCTTGGAGCGGATCCTTTACACATGGTTAAATACTATTCCTGGTCCCCCTTGGGTTTTATTAACATCTTATGTGTTAATGTGAGAAAAGGAGACATGATGGCTTATGGAATATCTTCTTCAACCTATGTTCAGTAGCTCATGAACCCAAATATGTTTGACCTTTCTGTTTTATATTTTTATCTTCAACCTTTGCAATAGCCTGTATCTATTGGACTGCTTATGCCTAACAACAAGCATAAAATACTGATCCCAGATATATGGTTTATCTAGAAAGTTCAGACCAATTTTCTTAGTTTAGGGTTCATGCAAAGGACTTTGGTTCATTAAACATGCGGATAATTACGCTGCAGTTACAGTATGGAACATATATCATTTTGGCTCTGCATTGTTGTCTTCCATCTTGAGTAGGGTTTAAAAACCAGCCCATGTCCATGTCTATACTTTTAGAGGTTTCTTATTAATAAAGAGACGTAGTTGGATTTTTCTAACTTGCCTTAAAGGATTTCCTATAGTATTAGTTTCAAATTGTGTGGTTCGCGGATGGTGCTTTCAAGTTTGATAGCTACTTGTTTAAGTTCTTATGTTCTTGTTCAACTGCGCTATATTTTTGGGTAGGATTGACTGTCTATTTAGAGGGATGGGAATACAGGGCCTGATTCTCATACCCCAACTGTCACTCAACTATTAGTGAGTATTATAATCAGGATGTTTTAAGTTCTAGGTCTATTCCATTGGCTTTCCATGGAGCATCTTTTTGTAAATGTGGAGTGTGCACAGATAGTATGTGATACAACGTTTACTTATCAAAGTGAAAAAGATTATACGTTTACTTATTCTGCTAGCATTACGAATTGGGTGAGCAGTTTTTGGGTTTCTGTAATTTAGATTTTAAAAATTGAGTCAGACATGGAGCATGGTTATTATAATCATTTTGAGTTATTTGTTTCTTGAATTTTTTTGTTTTTATGATCACTAGTGACATGTTTTCAACTTACTTTTCCTAATTTCTTTCAGGGCCATTAGACATCCTGCAAGTGGATATGTTCAGGGAATAAATGATCTGGCTACTCCCTTTCTAGTAGTTTTCTTGTCAGAATACTTAGAAGGGAGTGTGGATAATTGGTCAATCTCTGATCTGTCTCCCGATAAAATATCTTATGTTGAGGCTGATTGCTATTGGTGCCTATCAAAGTTACTCGATGGTATGCAAGATCATTACACATTTGCTCAGCCGGGAATCCAGAGGCTAGTGTTTAAGCTAAAGGAATTGGTCAGGCGGATTGATGGTAACTCCCATCTTTCAGTATCTAGTTTCTCCTTCTTGCACCTCTTTTCCTGCATGACCCAGTACTTTTTTATAATGAATTTACAAGCTACATTTGGTTAGTTTTATTATTTCTGTCAATTTTTTGAAGAGTTGAAACATTTCCTCTGTCATGGTTTTCAAAATGGAATTTTCTTCTCTTTGTTATGCATATTAGGACTTATGGGTAACTACAAGCGGTGAATGAGAGAGCCAAAGCAACATGCTCCATTTCCTGTAGGGTACTTTATAATAATTTTTTGGGTGTTTCTGGGGTGTATGTTCGTATGTTGTCAAAGAGAATAAATAGGATGTGTGGAAGGCAGAATGATCTGAGATTAGTATGGCAGGCGTTGCTTCACATATGGATGCTTTGGCTGCCTAAAGATGGGGCGTTCTAATCATGCAGGAATTAATGAAGGGACATATAGAATTTGTTTTAAACTTATCCAAATTATACTAAAATATAAGCTTATATTTTATTGCCCATTAAACAATAGAGGACAGGAACCAACAAAAAGAAATAGAACAATTTATTTCTAAAATAGACCCTACCAAAACACAGACATATTATACACACTGCTGTTTGCCAACATGAGCAATTATCTTGAAGATAATCCCTTAATTTAACAGAAACAGTTGCCCAAAGAAAGGACTTAAACTGAATTGGCTCCATAACATCTCAGAGCCCAAATGCGATCATATGCTTCAAACTCTTTCTGTTCCTCTCCTACCAAACAACCCAAAACACAGTCAAGAGCATGGAATCCCATATAACTCTGGCTTCTTTCCCCTACCTGGTACTTATCCTTCTCAAAAAGAAGGGAAAATAGTCCCTTGGAATAACCCAGCTTACTTTTATTTCTCTAGACAGTTTTAACCAAAGATTTGAAGTCACAGGGCACACTTTCGAATCCTTCTTACACATTATGCACCATTGAGAGTTTAGGCAAACATTAGGCTAAAGTTGGGCTGTGTTAATAACTTAATATATGCTATACAGCCATGGAGGTGATTTTCTTTGCTCTTTCTGTTTGTCCAATTTTTCATGTGATGCAATAAAATGATGGTGCACGTTTTGTATTGTACCAAGGAAAATTCTTTTATTGGTGAATGTGAATTCTTGATAGTGTATTTCTAGGGTTTGTTTTCTTGAAGGCAAGAACAACTTTTGCTTGTATGACGGGCTTTAATATAATGCATTTTTCATGTGTATACTACTATACTCAGTATTAATTCTATTGTGCTAGAACCGGTATCTACACACGTGGAGGAGCAAGGGCTAGAATTTCTTCAATTTGCTTTCCGCTGGTTCAACTGTCTTTTAATACGGGAGGTATGATTCTAAAGATCTCTTCTCCATGCCTTTCTGTAGTTTTCCCTATTTGAAAGAGATTCACATATGATGGGCAAAGTCACTCTAACTAATCTTGAGGTTACTAGAGTAGTCACTAACTAATCTTGAGATTACTAGAGTAACAGAAATTTGGTGCTTTTATCATTTATTGCAAAGCTAATGGAGATGTTTTCTTTTTTTTTTCCTGTTTAGATTCCTTTTGATCTCGTCACCCGCCTGTGGGATACCTATCTTGCTGAAGGAGATTCATTGCCAGATTTTCTTGTGTATATATTTGCTAGTTTTCTTTTAACGGTAAGACTTCTTGCCTTTGCAAGGATAGTTTCCTTGGTTACTTGTACGGATGTATTCACTGTGAAAAGGAAATGCATCTATCGATTTATTGTCAATTGGCAGTGTGTTTTCTTTGCATTAGGTTAATAGTGGAGAGGTGTAAGGCTAGCATTTTGATTCTCGGCCTTTTGGCTAAGTGCTAGTGTGGTAAGGGAGGCTAGTATGTTACCAGCTTTGGTTATGGAAGAAATCTTGTTGCTTATGATACTTTTTATTCCTTTCATGAGGTTTTAAAGAAAATTCTGATCTGATTAGCATTTAAGAGATATACAATGTGTTCAAAACTGAAAAATTATACCGTCTACTGCTTCCCATTGACAGAAGTAATGGTTTCATTCTTTCTATTCATTTAAAGTGCCATTTTGTGCTTTTTTCTTCTTTTCCTTTTGAGTTTCTGTCGTAGTTTAGAATTTGGGAATGGTTGCATATGGAGCAAAAGCGTAAGGCCATGCATGATCTTTTTGGTCATGACTGGAAGGCGGAGGCCAAGGTAGTATTGGCTTTTCTGCTAAATTTTTCCTTGTCCATATTTTCCATTTCTCGAGGGTGTTTCTGCACACACCTTGTGGTCGAGTCAATATGACTGCAGAGAATCCAAAGGGCCATATCTGTATTCTTTGGCCAATTAGATTCCATATGAAAACTTAATGCCTTTCGTTTATTGCATGTCAACCGAAATTGCTTTTCAGTTTTTATTATGATTATTATAAATGAAGTAGAGGTCAATGAGTTACAGACCACTGTTGTTTGATATGCAGTGGTCAGATAAGCTTGTGAAGCTGGAATTCCAAGAGTTGGTTATGTTTCTTCAACACCTTCCGACAGATAACTGGACTCACCAAGACCTAGAGATCGTGCTTTCAAGAGCGTTCGTGTGGCATAGTATGTTCAACAGCTCTCCTAGCCATTTAGCCAGCTAAAACCAATTTGTAATATTCACTTTGTATCGGCAGCTTTCCAGTTGTCTCCCTTTTTTCCTGTCTAATTTCCTTTTCGTTGTGCTTTAATTCGTTTTATACAAGTGTTCTCTTATGGTGGAGGACCATGCTCGTATATGCATCCGGTGTCTGTAATATTTGCATTTTCAAGCATTTCTTTGTCGATACGCCTTTTGATCAATTGAGGAAAAAGAAAATTGATGTATTTCTGTTTACTTTTGATTTATTTCTTAAAGGAAGGTGAGGAAATTTGTGGCCTAATATCAACTGTAATTGTTAAAAACTCGGGCTTCAAAGAGTTTGGGTAGAATTAACCGAATCCAGGCTTCAAAACTCGAGGTTATGAACTGGAATCCGACTACCTTGTATCCGAAAACCGACCAGTTCTCAACCCACCAGCGTAAATGGCTTCAAAGTTTTGGTGTAATATTTCTTCTCGATACAAAGGAGACCGAACAGAGGGGGAGAAGGGAAGGGTCGGAAATCTGACATTGCTGATATACGGTGAACAAGATATGTAAACACAAACTTTACTACTAGGATATGTGCCACAAGCCGAACTAGTTCCACTTTTCTTTAAACAAGGTCCCTAATACGAAGTACGAACAGTGCCCCAAAGCCAGAAAAGGATTACTGAACACCCGCATGTAGAACAGAGACAGAAACAGCGATGTTGAGCCATTTGCTTTTGTTCCTCAGATGTATCCGGCAGCTTTCGGTAACTGGTTATACCGCTGTTAACCAACCCTACATTTGCAGTCCCCTGAGTGAAAAATGTTAAACAAGATTGAGTGATCTCCTCCCCTGCCATGACAAAAGGAGCAGTCAGATTCTTAATAGGTTAAAACTAAAAATACCTTCCCGATAAAATTATGATCCAAATTGATGTGATTTTGTCATTTGATGTGAGTGGTGAGAATTTTAAGGAGAATGAGTTGCCCGAAGATTTTGCTTGTGAGTTGCCGACCAAGTACATGGCCATTCCAGCTGCTGGAAAGTCTATTGCCGTGAAACGCTATGATCAAAACAGACATAGTATTTGGATTATGAGAGAGTATGGGGTGGTGGATCATGGACAAAGAAATTCTCCATTGATACAAATGTCATCCCGAATTTCCGAGTTGTACAGGTTATTGGGTGCAGGGCTGTATGACCATGGAGGGAAGACAGGAGAGGTAGTCTCTCATGATCCTAAGAACACTACAGAAATGAATTTCTAGGAATTCATACAGATCCAAGGTATGCATGCATTGAATATTACACGGAGAGCCTATGTTTACTCGATAGAGAGGGTTGATGAGCATTCCATGAAAGAGGAAGAAAACAAAGATATCATCGCATATATAATACTGTATAAATCCTTCTTTGCCATTTTGTGTTCAATAAGGCATGTAGACCTTAGGTGATATCCTAAGAGATTACTCAATAAGGTGCTGATGAAATGATAGTGAAGGTGAGAACCCAAAGTTTGAACACTTACATGTTTCCGTTCAACTTCTTCAAAAAATTTCTCAGGAGAATCTACATATTCAGCACAATCTTGCCTGACAGAAGCCGCCCAATCTTCCTCTCCAGCCTTCTCAAGGTTTCTAATCAATATTGTAAACGTTAATTTATCTGGGGCACAGCCTGATGCCTTCATCAATTCATAGGTCTTCATTGCCTTTTCCGTCATGCCCACTTGTATATAAGCTCCAATCATCTCAGTGAATGCCCTTGTGTCAGGTTCTAAGCCTTCTTCCTTCAATCCAGAAAAAAGCTCTTCCGCCATTTCAATCAGTTTGTTCTTCCCCAGCAGTAGGATCATGCTACAGTACAAGGAGAGATCTGGCTTATACCATACTTCCTCCCGCACAAATTTGAAGACCTAAAACCTGAATCCAGTTGAGATAACATAGATAATTGAAAAATACAAAATGCTCAAATATTATCAACTTAGTTAAACATTATGAACAAGAACATTATGAACAAACTAGGTCACAACTTAGTTAAACAGCATCCAAATTGGAGTCCGACGTTCAGAAACTGACAAACTAGCCATTACCGAAAGAACAAGGAACCACCACAAGTTCAGATGGTTAACTGCAAAGGTACAAACTATGAACTGATAACAACATGCCTTTTCAAAATAAATAAAGTTCCCTACTTGGTTGAATGAGAAGGCAGAGTTGACAGCCAAGGACTTGTTTCTATTTCATACTTGAAAACGACTACTTGGCTGCTATTTCTAAGAAAATCGGAAACTCTCTCGGAAACACTTGAGGTCTACCAATTTTCTCCTATATTTCACCCCAAATAAAGTTGTCGAATAAGGACTTGCAAAGTATTTCTCAATTGAGAAGCCCTCTTACATTTAGAATATCGTAGACATAATTCCTTGCAAAGATGCATCCTTAGATAACAAAACTATACATAATTCATATCCTTATAATTAGACTTGTATTAACAAAATATACTCACAAAAATAAGTGTTCCATTACTTACTATCTGATTAGAAGAACAAAGTTCATTGAAATCATAGACTGAAAATACACTTATAAGTGTGAACAAATCCATTTGTGGTCCTAATTTCCTCAAATTTCATTTCATTTCTGTGGAGAGAACTCTATTACTTAGTTCCCAGATCCAAATGCAGAAGGAATATCGAACCTACTCTCACGCATCATGCTATTATATACAGGGTCTGTTTGGAATTGCTTCTGGAAGTGTTCCAACAACCAAAAAGAGCTTATGGAAGAAAAAGCTGAAAATGCTACTGGATCATAAACGCAGCTTCAGAAGAAACACCTGCCAGATGCTTTAGATGCTTCTTCAAAAAACACTTTGGATTCTTAATAAAATGATCAAGGTGTTTCAAATTGTATAACTTCCAGAGTAAGTGCTTATAAGCATAAGTGCTTTCTAAATAAACAGTCCCAAAAGAGTCTAAATTTGTTCACGTCCACCACTATTACGAACCCCATATTGAAGAAAAATTAGGCCTACCATTTTCATCTCGAAATTTTGTAAATGTAATGCAAGAGAAGAAAAGAAAAGAAGAGAGAGAGAGAGAGAGATGAGAAACCTTGAGTGCTAATTGGACTTCATTTTGTCTGTGCAACTCAGCCAAAGCGTCCAGCAAGTCAGCTTTCAAGAGCCTGGAGAGTCTTGCATCAAAAACCTCCTCGAGTTTCGATGGGGTTGATTTGGCAAGCTTCAGAGACTGAACTGCCTGAATGGCTTCTGTGGAGAGCACCCTTGACTTCCATAGAGGCTTTCTCGGTCCCCCTCTCAGGCCGCCACAGACGGTGGTGAATTTTCGGGAAGAAGAAGAAGGTGTTGCGGATAAATAGCGCAGGTGGTTGAGTTCTGGGTGATCTTGTTTCAAACCCTGTTGAGGAAGGTGGAATTTCATACAACCCAACAAACCCATCACAGCAGATTTCATGAATGCTGTTGGATGTGGATTGTGAAGTGAGGCTTTGGAAGATTAAAAAGAGAGAAAATGGTAGAAATGGTTTATCAATTTTAAGCTAATTATAACAATGGTGTTTTAACTAAGAATTCATAATTAATGGTCTTTAACGTATCAAAACATATGACTACGGTTATTTTTTGTCAATTTCATCAAAATTCCGTAAAAAAAAGTCATGTTTATAGAATTATTGCTACAATGAAGTTAAGTTGGGGACCATTGCTCTAATTAGATTAAATTTGAGGAACTATTGCTCTAATTAGGTTAAAATTGAGGGATCATTTCTTTAATTAGTTTAAAGTTTAGGATCATTGCTATAATTTTTTTCATTTGGCTTTCCATATTTTTCATACGTGATTCATTTTGACAGAAGTTTTAACAAAGTTGACAATAAGGACACGTTTTAATGAGTCAAGGAATCAATGATTACGAATTTTTAGTTGATAAATCATTACTTCAATTAGGCGCCTAATGTTGAAAGATATTATTCTAAATTGAATTAAAGTTAAAGGATAATTTTTGCAATTTCCTTTAAAAAAAAAAAACTCTTTCTTTTCGAAAAATTCGATCCAAAGTTTTGTTGGATCAAGCGTGTGAAACTCAAGGCACAGGCAGTCGCACAGAACACAATAGAGTGAAAGAGGATGGGAATCTCGGCCTCAAAGCGAGTCAAATCCTCGCTATCCAACTCGCCCGCCTTCGACTCGGCCTGCGACTCGGCCTTCACTCACTGCCTCTCCCTAACCGAACACGCTTTCGACGGCGTCTTCCCCTACCAGCTCCCCACAGCCTCCGACCACCTCCACAAATCCCTCCACACCCTCCACCCGCACCCTCTCATCCTCAACTGGGTCCCATCTCCCCCGACCCGCTCCCTTGTCGACTCCGCCCTCAAGGCCGTCACTCGTCCCGCCCACGCCCAAACTCTTGGGCCGGCCCAGTTCAAGCAGTGGGCAGTGGAGCTCTTCGCCGGCGCTGTCGTCGAGAATGCAGGGAAGGCCGTGATGTTTCGAGTTCCGATCGGCATCGCCGGGATTGCTGGGATTGGGGCTGCGACTCGGTCCGGTAAAGACTTGGTTGGGGCCGTGATTGGCGTCTACTCACTCGGGGTTGCGGCTTCGATCTTCCTGAGTTTGTCTGGATAGGATACTTCTGTGGATGAAATTGTAATACTGAAATAATGGAATGCAATGGAATTGTCGATGCTAAATATTTTTCTTTCTAAATTCTCGTTCCTTAAGCAATTATTGGCATGATTTGTGTATAATCCGAGCAGCTTCATCAACCATCAATACTTCGGGCGGTTTCATTCCTTCTGTGTAGCTCGAAAATGCACATGTACCGTTATTCTAACCGATGTTTCCACCTGCACAAAGCGCCGTGATTATCAATCGCTCATCGTTCCCAAATAGAATTTTATCTCCAATCCCGTGCTTGCCATAATCTCAGCACGCGTGCTGTTACTTCTAACCCGGTTGGAGCGCGTGTTAATGTTCTGCGCTTGAATTTAACTGGGTCAAAGAGTGACATACCGATCACTGTCTTCGTTTTACCAGTCCCATATTTGTTTTATGGTGGAGATTGCATTTACTTAAACTGATACAGTTTGAAACTGCAGCTTCTTGGGAATCATTTAGATCGGAGCACATTGCCGGAACTGTACCAGACAGGTAGCATTTTTCGTTGTCAAAGTAAATTGAACAAGAATTCCTACCCTGTAAGAAACAAAGACAAACTGGATTAGTAAGTTAAAGCATGAAGACGGCTTCCACGCGCGAACAGTTGTTGTCATGTTCACAAGATAGAACGCACAGAGCGTATCTCTCTTGCTCGTAATTTGCACGTATCCAACTCTATCGATAAGCTTTGACGAGAGTATTGAGAGATTATTGCCTCTACTCCGATGAACATACGCAACAAGATACGAATTTCTGGGCCTGTTGAAACGATCAACGCATTTTGGTTTAGTATCAGTCAAGGCAATGAGATCTCCGACCTGTGGCACATATGTTCCTACCATAGTTGCCGGATACGGTGAAAGTGCTTCCGAGTTCCTCAACAGGTGGAGGAATGAAAGATTTGTAACTCGTCACAGTTCACAGAGCATCCGAGTTCCTCAACAGGTGGACACACAGTACAAATTAACCTGATTTTGGTGAAGATGTGGATTGAGAACATCCTCAAGTGACCAAGAGAAGACGACATTGATTAAGCCTCGACCTGCTGTAACTTCATAATTGTTCAACTTGCTAGTCTCCTCCTGACGATCCATTACGTTACCTATAGACTGACCGATCCATTACGTACAAATATTATCTCAATTCTAACCAATGTTTCACTTAAAGAATAAAAAAAAACATTTAGACCATTTCTCGATTTATTTCTGTTGGCCAATTGCGTTTTCTTAGGAAATAAGAATATAAAGTTATAAGATGATTTTATAGAAATGTCTTATTTTCAGTGTATTGAGATCTATAAAATTATATTCAAAACAAAAAGTCTAACAGAAAAGAATATACTGAAGGAATATGCTGAAAGAATATGCTGGACAACTAAAGAACAAAGTGGGTCAGTTTAAAGAGAAACAAATAACAAAGAAAACGAAAAATCAGCCAAAAAAATACTCCAAACAAGGCTGTCTTCTTCATCATCTTCAAAGTGCACCGGCTCTACAATTTAAAAACTTTCAGATTTCAAATGAAAAAATTTCACATTTCGGCAACTTTTAAACAGTAAGGATGCTTAGTTGAACGCCTCAAGCAAATCTAAGTTTAACCTTATCCCGTTGGGTAGAGGCGTTTTCATGATGCCCCGCCTCCAAAGCCGCTTACGCTCATCTTAAGGTGCGTTTTTTAAAACACTGATTCTAACCAATGTTTCCATCCACTCAAAGGGGAAAAACACTTGGTCAGAATACTAATACGGCTATACTGTAAATCTTCATTCGCTCACCTTTCCCAAATAGATTATGTATCCCAAGCCCATACTTGATTGTCATACTAAAGAGACTGATTAACCAATCTCACGAGTTGCGCTGTTTAGCTTCTAACACAGCCATACTGCTTGGGGCACATGTTAGCGATCTGCACTGCAACTTATAGAGGGCAAAGAGTGAGATGTCGACTGTCTTCGTTTTCCCAAAACACATTGGGTTGAGCAGATTGACCCAAAACGATATTTTTTATTTTAATACAAGCGATATTTCTATTTTAAACTTATGGAAAGGGATGGGTTTTAAACCAAAACGCATTGGGTTGAGCAGATTGACCCTAATCACCAAAACAATCCAACTTGCTAATCACTTCCTTTAGCCACCTTTCCGCATTCATGTGCAGGTGCAGGACAGGACTCAGGGGTGCATACAACACCAAACAATAACATCACTGCAAACTTATCAACTCGTACATAAGCATAACATCAAAATTCCGAAAACACAGAAATTGACAGGGAAGAGGCAAAGAAAACCTCAAACAGAAAATCCAAAGCACAACCATTACATTCTCAGAATAAACCATATCAGAAACAGTGCTTAAATCCGTCTTTAGGTACTCAAACGCCAACGAGACAACATCACTTCATACAATAAGAGTGCCAGCCATAGGCATTAATAATATCAAGGAACAAATTGTGTTTCAAAAGATACTTGGATTCACCCAAAGATCAAGAAGTTTCACTTTCGGTGCTCATCCAGTTCTCTTGATGATATGGACACCACTATCCGTATCCACAATGTCACTCATCTCACCAACCTTGAGAGCAAATGTTGCTTCTTCAAAAGGCTTCTGCATCTGGTTCCGACCAAAGGGACCTGCAACCACAATTTGACATACATTTCAACAATGCCCGTACCATAAAATTATTAACGGAATCTTATTTATGATGAACCGTTATTGTCAAGTTACATTCACTAATACAAACTCATCAAAACAAGGTTTATTTGAGGAATCAAAGTCAAACTTTTCTTGCAAATATAGACATTTTTGGGAATTAATCTCCTTCCATTCTAAGCAAGTCACCTAGGAGAGAAAGGAAATATCACTAGTACAAACCCACATTTATATGTTACTTGAAAAAAAAATATTTCACTTTTAATCGATTTCTAATTAAGTGAATGACATTTATTGGATGAAGTTGAAGTTAAAACAATAAATAATTTAACAAAAACATATACTAAAAATGTTGGGTAATTCTAACAAGCTTGCACAAATCTGTGCGGAGGCAGAAGGCTTTTGGGGGAGGAAAAAATTCAATGGAACCCGGAGGGATGGGAATTTTTTTGGGTGTTCCAGTTGGAAAGAGTACTTGGACTTGTGATGACTTTAAAGTGGAGACATGGAAGTTTCATGGGGTAACACAAGTTTTTGTACGGTTACTTAGGGCTTTGTTTCTTCGGAGTTTTGGGTCAATTTAAGCTAGAAAGCTGTTCGGACCTAGATAAGTTGTTGGATAGCTAAAGCTTTTTATTGCAATTATTTGTGGCCAATCAAATTATGCTTGTTAAATAACAATTGTAACTACTTTGGCAAATCAAATTACGCTTCTTTCCAAATAAGAAAATCGAATAAACAAAAGCAGCTCGTATTTCAGATATCAAACGCTACAATTTTTCTGTTTTGGACTTTCAATATGTTGATTCCCTTATCTGGGGTACTTTCTAAGGTCAAAACACAAATGCGGACATAAACCCTAATTATGAACTTCGTGAAGTTAAGTGCTAACCGAGATCGCCACCACGTTTGGCAGAGCTGCAATCAGAGTAGCGAGCGGCAAGATCATCAAACTTGGCCTTTCCAGAAAGGATGTCATCGCGGAGAGCCTTGAGCTGAGAGACGGCAGAGTCTCGGGTGGTGTTCCTGATGATCCGCCCTTCAGGATCCTTCCACGATGCCTTTCTTCTCGAACCCTGGTGCTTGATGAGTATATGGGACGCCCTCACCTGATTCCCCTCTGACGAGGACATTTTTGTCCTTTTGGTCTTTCGAGCAGCCTGCCTTTTTTCTTTGTCCTTGTCCGTGTGATCTGATGCACAGATCAAAGGAGCTGCTTTCTTACGCTTATGCCCGGACGAATCTATCTTTGCAGCTCAAACACACAGTTTTGATAATGTTTGCTTGCCTGTAGTCTGCATAAGGACATTTTACCGAGAATTATTAGCTTCTTCCATTTCAAGTAAAATTATATTTTCTCACTGGTATGAAACAACATTGAAAGCAGAGCTCAAACAACATTGACAGGTTTGCATTGTCACGCGTTTAACAGTGTCAATTTTCCCCGCAGCTATTCAAATCAGTTGGTAATAGTTATCGATACCAGAGCTCAAATAAAGTTTTGATTCTTTCTAGTGCGCAAAGGCACTTCACCCATAAAATTCTAAATCGAAAGATATCAGGAAACCGAAAAACCAATGTTTGAATTCATCCCTATCCTTCCCCTTTAAACCTACATTACCTCATGGACATGAACCCTAAAATTAAAGGATACACAGAACAAAAAGCAATGTTATAATTAGTCCTTGCCCACCATTCAAAATTCAAATACGAGTTTCACTGATGCTTGCTATCATACTAGCAATAAAAAAATACATGTTGAAACAAGAAATTCAGTAAATTTCCGATATTTACATGCATAATCTAAAGTTAACAATAAACAATCACAAAAGTAACAACAATTATCCGCAAAAAATTAAAGCTATTAATCTATAAACCCAGAAACCAAATCACAGCAGATAACGCTCATAGTTCAAAGATTTCAGCAGTTCAGAAACTAGAAGAAAAAAAATCATCACGAAATCCAAAGCTTACCGACAGACCTGCAACGAAGCAATCCAACGGCGGGTGTAGTGAAAGACCTGAGAGCGGGGGATCGGGCTGTGGGGAAGGGGATGGCAAGATAAAGATGCGAGGTGAGAAACTGAGAGACAGAGAGGGCGGCGACGGAAGAAGAAGAGATGGAATGGGTGGGTGGGGGGTTGTGGGAGAGCGACTGTGCGAGGGCAACCCAATATATAAATAAATAAGTACATACATTTCTGACTTTACAATCAACGAATAAGATGCGAAGATGGGATGAGATCCAAATCCGACTCCGCTCAATTATTTTTGTTTTAGATTTTGGCAAATTCATATTTATGTTCACATGGGAGTACACATACCTAAATTCTTAAAACTCAAATTTTGTTATAAATAAGTAAAAGTTAGAGAAATAACCTTTATAAGGATATGTGCGAAGCAGGTGTAAAATATTATATTATAACCTTAGTAGCTATAACACAAAAATGATGACAGATAAAGAGAGGGAATGATACTGATATTATTTCTCTTACTTTCTTTTGCAGTGCATTTAATAACAAACGGAGTGCTATATTTATAGAGACTCCCGTAATTACAACCATCCACAAAACAATGATGATACTTTTGAAAGTATTAAACATTATTCCTAAGTCTTGTTCCTTTTGAGTGGACATTCGTTCATCCATCAATCCATCAATTTTACAACACTCATTTTTGGATGTCCACATATCAACATCAGTTATCTCATTAAAACTTTGCTTGGAAAAATCAAGTGGAAAAAAACCATAGTGAAGGAAAAAAGTACAACTTTATATGGATTGTTGATATAGTGTTAAGTATGCTTATGTTGACTCGTTAAAACCTTGATAGGAAAAACCCAGTGAGAAAAATCCTAGTCGAAGGAAAAAGAGTACAATAAGCATGTATAATGAATGTTCTCCCTGATTCTGCATTATTCAAATTTAGCTAATTGGTAAGTCGACGTAATCCGATACTCTGCACTAACTTATAAACGTGCACTTCGGTAGAGATTTGGTGAACAGATCTGTCAGATTTTCATTGGAACGAATTTGTCTGACTTCAATAACTTTAGACTTCTAAAACTCATGTGCATTGAAAAACTTTGAAAATATGTGTTTAGTCTTATCGCCCTTAATGAATCATTCATTCATTTGGACAACACAGGTTGCATTATCTTCATGGATGACAGTTGGATTGTCTGTCTTCGAAGGTAGACCATATGAATTCCAGATATGATGGATCATTGATCTTAACCAAGAACATTCATGACTTGCTTCATGTAAAGCAAGTATTTCTGAATAATTTGAAGATGTAGCAACTAATGTTTGCTTTGTTGAGCACCATGAGATTGATGTATCTCCATTAGTGAACACATATCCAGTTTGTGAACCGGCTTTATGCGGATCAGAGAGGAAACCAACATTTGCATATCCAACAAGGATCTGGTCATTTGTGGATTTTCCTGAGTAGAAGAAACTTATGTCTTTTGTCCCATAAAGGTATCGCAAAACATCTTTAACTCTTTTCAGGTATCGCAAAACATCTTTAACACTTTTCCAATGACGAATTGAGCAGAGTTATACCTTACTAACAAGTTAATTGAAAAAACTATATCTGGTCTAGTACATTGCGCTAAATACAATAAAACACTTATTGCACTCAGATATGGTACTTCTGGACTAATGACCATTTCATCATCTTCTTTTGGACGGAATGGATCTTTTTTAATGTCCAAAAAATGAACGACCATTGGCGTGCTGAGTGGATAAGCCTTGTCCATACCAAATCGCTTCAGGATTTTTTCAATGTAAGTTGATTGGTGGATCAAAATTCTATTAGCACATTGCTCGATCTGTAGCCTGAGACAATATTTTGTTTTCCCAAGATTTTTCATTTCAAATTCGCTTTTCAGATATTCAGCAATTTTATTGAGCTCTTCAAAAGTTTCAACTGGGTTCATATCATCAACATATATTGTTACTATAGTAAATCCAAAATTTGATTTCTTAATGAACAGACAAGTGCCAATGATATTGTTGATATATCCTTCTTTGATCAAATATTTACTGAGACGATTATATCACATTTGTCCAGATTGTTTCAGCCCATACAATGATCATCTTAATTTGATCGAAAGCATACCTCGTGATTTGTTAATTGTTTCAGGCAACTTAAGTCCTTCTGGGACCTTCATGTATATGTCAGTATCTAATTCTCCATATAAATACGCAGTGATGATATCCATAGGTCGCATGTCAAGCTTTTCTGAAACCACTAAACTTATTAAGTAACGGAACGTAATTGCGTCCATTACAGGAGAATATATCTCCTCATAATCAATTTCAGGTCTTTGTGAAAAACCTTGTGCAACGAGTCGTGTTTTGTATCTCGTTATCTCGTTTTTCTCATTGCGTTTTCTTGTGAATACCCATTTGTAACCCACGAGATTTAAATCAGGCGGAGTTTGGACTACCGGTCCAAAAACACTTCGCATTTCCAAGGAATTTAATTATGCATGGATTGCATCTTTCCACTTAGGCCAATCTTGTCTCTGTTTGCATTCATCAACAAAGCGAGGCTCAATATCATCACTTAATATAATTTCACTGGCTATTGTGAATGCGAACATATCATCGATGATTATTTCATTTTGATCCTACAATTCATTTGTACATGCATAATTTATAGAGATTTCTTTGCTTCTATGTACTGCTGTTTCTTCAGAGACATGTGTCTCATCAAGTACATTTTCTTTTTCTAGAAGTATAGAATCATGAATTACGGATTTTTCATTCATTTTCTTTTCTTGAATGATTTCATTTGGATTTAGCTGTGTCATTGTCTTTCTCTTTAAATGGGCTGAATCTTTTGAACCTGGTGGTCTACCACGCTTCAGGCATGCACCAAATGAATCATTCGCTGCCACTTTATTTTGTCCAACAAGGACATCAATTTTTGCAGGTGTATTTGTAGCTGGTATATGTGATTTTGTCACTTTTATAGCATCATTAAATGCATCTGGCATTTGATTGGCAATACTTTGAAAATGAATGATCATTTTCACTTCATTTTCACATTGCTACATGGATCAAAATGAGACAAGGTGGGTACAACCCATGTTAACTCTTGTCGTTCTTTTGGAACGGTCTTTTCTTCCCCTAACAACGGGAAAACTATCTCATCAAAGTGACAATCGGCAAAATGAGCTGTAAACATATCATATGTCAGGGGTTCCAAATATCTAATGATAGATAGCGAATTAAAGCCCACATAAATTCCCAGTCTATGCTGAGGTCCCATTTTAGTGTGTTGCGATGGTACAATAGGCACATATACAACACAACCAAAAACTCTTAAATGTAAAATGTTTGGATGATGTCCAAACACGAGTTGTACTAAGGAGTATTGGTGGTTGACTATAAGTCTCAATCGAACCAATGATGCAGCATGTAAGATGGCATGTCCCCATGAAGAAACTGACAATTTTGTTTTCATGAGCAGAGTGCGAGCTATTAACTGAAGCCGCTTGATCAATGCTTTTGCTAAACCATTTTGAGTATGGACATGAGGAACACGGTGTTCAACATCAATGTCCAATGTCATGCAGTAATCATCAAAGGTTTGAGACGTAAATTCACTAGCGTTATCAAGTCGAATTGACTTAATGGGGTAATCTGGGAACTGTGCTCTCAACGTGATTATCTGAGCAAGAAGTCTCGCAAAAGCTACATTCCGAATAGATAAGAGACAAACATGTAACCATCGGGTAGATGCATCAACCAAAACCATATAATATCGCAATGGTCCACAAAATGGTAGATTAGGTCCACAAATATACCCTTGAATTCTTTTGCAAAAATGATGGGGATTCAACATCAACATTTAGTTGTGATGGTCTAATTACCAACTTCCATTGAGAATAAGCCTTGCAAGGGGTATCATTTGAGATAACAATGTCTCTGCTCAAAAATGGATGTTCATTAAAGTTGGTAATGATCCTACATATCATGGTAGATCCTGGATGACCCAAACGGTCATGCCAAAACATGTAATCTTTTGAATCAATGAACTTCTGGTTCATGACAGCATGTGATTCAATTGTCCTTATGTATGTATAATACAATCCACTCGACAAATCACACAACTTCTCTAATATACGGTTGTGAGTACCATTGAAGGTAATGTATAGATACTCCACATTTTCTGCAATTTTCGTTTCAATGTGGTATCCATTTAAACGTATGTATTTGAAACTCAACAAATTTCGAGTAGATCGAGTAGCATACAATGTATTCTGTATGGACAATATTGTTCCATTTGGTAACATAATCTGGGCTTTCCTTGAGCCTTCAATTATATCTGATTGACCTGATATTGTTGTTACCCTTACTCTTGTAAGCATCAAGTTTGAAAAATACTTTCGATCACGAAGTATTGTATGTGTGGTTGCGCTGTCTGCAAGACAAATATCTCCACCATTTCTCATGTTTTGAGAATAACCATAACTTTTATCCATGCTTTATGAGTAAAGGGAATCACCGTCTTAGAAATTCAAATACCTCTTTTATTGAAATGCGAGTTTTTAAACTACAAGTTCAGAATAATAAAAGTACATCAAATATATATGATTCAGTTGGATTGATACACTTCATTCCTCCTTTTCACAATGAAGTCCAAGACATTTAGGTGGGTTGTGTTCAACTGTTCTGATAAGTCGCACATTGAATCAGGTATATCCATTGGTCTAGCCTAGTCGAGGAAATTAGTCTCGACGCCCTTCTCCTTAAGGGATGCTTGATATAGATCCACCAGATATTTTGGGATACGATAGGTACGCGCCTAATGCACATCGCCACCATACCTATTGCAGGTTCCATCAGAATTTCTAGGAGTATCGTTCATACGAGCTTTGCCCTTGTAGCGATTTCCATTTTTAATGCTCGAACCTGAATTTTACCTTGGAATCTAGTTGTGAAACTGACCACCATGATTCTTACGTTTCCTATTCCACCGGCCTTGCTTATGGTCACGTCTTCATTTATGATTATCTCCATCAGAGGATGTGGCGTTCACTTCGAGGGAGACAACATTTACTTCTGGAAATGGTGCAGATCCAGTAGGTCGAGACTGATAATTTTTCATCAGGAGCTCATTGTTTTGTTCAGCTACCAAGAGCACAGATATAAACTAGTTGTATTCAGTGAAGCCACGCGCTCTATACTGCTGCTGCAGGAGCACGTTAGAGGCATGAAATGTGCTGAAAGTCTTTTCTAGCATCTCTTCCTCAGTAATGGTATCCCCACAGAGCTTCATCTCAGATGTAATTCTAAACAATGCAAAATTGTACTCAGCCACTGAGTTGAAATCCTGGATCTTTAGGTGAGTCCATTCATAGCCTTTGGAAGAATCGTCATTGTCTGGTGATTGTATCTATTTCTCAATGTCTTTCAAAGAGCTAACGGATCTTCAACCGTTAAATATTCGTTCTTTAGTCTCTCATCAAGATGGCGACGAATAAAGATCATGACCTTTACCCGATCTTTAGAGGATAAGATGTTTTCTTCCCTAATGGTATCTCCAAGATTCCCTGCTTCCAGATGGATCTTGGTATCCAATACCCAGGTAAGGTAATTCTTCCCAGTAATGTCCAGGGCAGCAAAATCAAGCTTTGCCAAGTTCGCCATTTTCTTTTCTTTCTGAAAGAAAAGTGAAATGTATAAGAACTTGCAATAATATGTATTCCTAGAGGAATATAGTGTTAGAACTTCTGATTTTTACAAATTTTTCATTTTGATCTTCAGGCAAAAAATGATAAACACTCGAAACTTCAAGCTCGAAATTTTCATGATTAATAAGAAGGGCGATTGTACCGCACCATTCTCATCGAAACAAGCATAAGATGAGCGATTATTCCGCACCACTTGAACAACATGAAAATTTAAATATGCAGGGCAGTGTAGGTGATTATACCGCACCACCTAAAATTTGCATTAAAATTAAATCTGCAGCTCAAGATGGGCAATTGTACCGCACCGTCTTCGATTACAGTGAAAATTAAATTTGTAGTTCAAGATGGGCAATTGTACTGCACCATCTTTGATTACAGTAAAATTAAAATAAATAAATACTGGATTAGAAACCAGGAACTGCATCAAACAAGAAATCAAAGATATAAGTAATTGTTAAATTTAGAACGAGAAGCAGACATGGTGCTAGCAGTTCATCGCGAGGGTGCACCACACAGATGAAGCAGAAGAAAAAGAAAAACAGGAAAAAAAAGAAAAACAGGAAAAACCTTAAAGGAAGCTTTTTTTTTTTTCTTTCGATGAAGGAAGATGTGAACTATTTAAAGTTAGAGAGTCGTTCTGATAACGTGTTATAAATAGGCAAAAGTTAGAGAGATAACCTTTCTAAGGACAAGAGTGAAGTAGGTGCAAAATATTACACTATAAATTTAGTAGCTATAACACAAAAAGGATGACAGATAAAGAGAGGAAGGGATATTGATATTATTTCTCTTGCTTTCTTTTGCAGTTCATTTGATAACAGACGGAATGTTCTATTTATAGAGAGACTTCCGTAACTACAACCATCCACAAAACAATGATGATACTTTTGAAAGTATCAAACACTATTCCTAAGTCTTGTTCTTTTTGAGTAGGCATTCATTCATCCATCAATCCATCAATTTTACAACAAATTTGGGCTTTTTTTTTCAAATGTAAATTTCATTATTAAGAGAGCACAAGTACATATATGGAGGCCCAAATACATTTCAAAGCACAAAACAAAAAATAAACCCTCAAGGCAACACAACACGAGAGTCCAACCCAAGCTAAGAGCCCAAAATAAAGAAAACTGGCTTCCTCTGCCGCTGTCGAAGCACCTATTGCCGACCACAAATCAGCATCCCACGCCGGAGATCTCACCAAACACATGCCCCTAATCGGAAAAGAAGAAGACTCCATCTTCCTCCTCCAAACACCATAAAAATTGAATCCATAACCACCAAAGAAAAGAAGCCAGTTGGAAAATACTTTCTCCTAGCAACGAAGCCGAAAACGGTACATTTGGAAGGTGGTAGTGTTTACACCCGAACTGTAGCTCTAAACACCTTCCTAGAAAGCAATAAAACGCGGGTGGAAACTATGGTTCCAAATCCTAAGATTTGTGAGAACAATGGAGGACGGAAGTGAACGGAATAGTTAGAAAATTGATGGATTAAAGTCATGGAGGTGGAAAAAGTGGAGGGGGAAGAAAATTGAAGTTGGCATCGAGGCCGATGAAAGGCTTATGGGTCAGAAAACATGGAGAAAACCAAGCGTACAGAGGAGGGAAAAAAGGCAAAAGAGAAGAAAAAGGGATGCCACCAACTCTGGCCACTACTAGGGCCGGGAACTAAAAGAGCTGACGAAATTAGGAGCACTCACACACCAATGAAAAAGCCCCTCACTCAAAGAGGTGGTCTCACGCAGAGACTCAAAATTAAAACTCCAAATTCTCCCACCATTATTTTTTGGACCAAACTATAAAGGTCTAGGATTTGAATCTTTACGTTGGAGATGCTCTTAATTCTGCCAAAATGTGTGGACAATGTGAAAAACCCAATAAGCATTTATCTCACAAGTCTTTTTTATTTGGTTGTCTCACAACCCAAAGCCATCAAAGAATATTAGTATATTACCCTTCAGAATTCAAATGCATTTCCCTTGGCGACCAACAAGCCTGAAAAACTAGATATAACCAACCCTAACATAATGACATTGACAGAAGCATAGTACATCAATGAACTCAATTGGATTGTCTATTCTAAAGCTTGGGATTCTCAGCAACTAAGGTTGAACATGAACGGGCAGAGATCAATAGAGGGCGTGTTTGTCTAAAGTTCTAATCCGACGGCCAGCTACAGGTCTCTCAAAATGGGCCATCCCTTTTTAATAATTTCGTTGATTTTTGCATCAATCTGTCTCTGGATTTTCGGAGGGCAAAGCTCTGCAGCATATCCATTCAGTTTTGCAGCCAAATTTGACCTCTCAAGTTCCTCTTCCGGCAAGTTTCCAATTAACTGGAGAAGAAATGGCCTACGTTTCAGCTCAAACTTCTGCATTTTAAAATCAAATCAGCCACGGTGAATCTGAGTTGTTTGTATAAAAGTGATTAAGCAACCCCTGTTTTCTCCAAGTCGAGCACAGAGTTCATTTATACCATACCAAATTCTAATTTATGGCTTACTATGCTATTATCTCTTTTTTCACAGCTCGAAAGAGCTCCAGTTCAAAGACGCTCTAAAACTTCAGAAATACGAGTGAGGACCAAGAAAGTTTTACAATACAAAGATCTGACCCCAAAATGTCCTGTTAAAGATTGAGGAGAAGAAGAAAAGGATATTAAGTTGTACCTGATGTTCAGGCTCAGCAGGATAAAACGATCCCAGAGGTAGGATTTTAGTAGTTACACTGCTACTTTTTGACTTAGTTTGCTCTCTCTCTTTGCTCGTAGCGGCCAATCTGGACTCTTCAGTTCCATTCGTAAAAATGATAGATCTGTTTACATATGATAAAATCTCACTATGAGCAGTGACTGCAAGTGATGAGTAGATGTTATGCAAGAAAGAGTTGTTTGCTGTCCCAACTTTTACCTGTATTGGTTACCCACATCAGGACCTTGCCCAAATACTTGCCTATAATCATGACTGGACCAGAAAACCTCCAAAAGTTGCTTGAAGCTAATCCGCCTGTGATCATATACAACCTGCACAGCATTTAAAGGATTACACAAGTCACAATCATTCAAACAGAACAAATCAGCCTCAGTTAAAGACGACGAAGTATATGAAACCGACTTAGTAAAAATTGCATATTTGTAATCAAACTAAACTTTCGCCTACTAGCCTCATTCAATTCTATACTAAAAAAGAAAAGCAAATTGTAGGGATTCACCTTCTCGAATTTTTTCGCCAGGAAGCCAAATAACGATAATTATCCTATTTGGTCTAAATCTTTACAAGAAACAAAACAGACACCACTTATAGATAATTTTCTCCAATTTGAGCTTAATTAAACCCACCTTTGAATTGAGCCAAAAAGAAAAAAATAAAGGAAAAAAATAAAATCATTCATGTAAATCTAAAACCAATAGACAAATGGAAGACCGACCTGGATAGATTCGGCATGATCACCCAAGCTTCTGTACTCAGGGTTGGTTTTGGATCCGCCAGCATAACCAACAGTCGTCTGTACAACTCCATTCAAGCACCCAAAGACAGCTTCGGATCTCCAAAAGCTTCCCAGAGCGAAAACTGCTGTTTTCAGGGATTGGTTGTCAGGTAGGTCTCTTGTGGTTTCAGTGATCCGATCTGGGATCCTGATGGACACGCGTCTCTCGGCCGTAAGAATTGTCAGGAGCACGAATGTTGTTAATAGACGGCTAAGGGAAATGCTGCTGTGAAGAAAAGCCATTGGCTTTGTCTTAGACAAGGTCTGAAAGAAAAGGGCATAAGACTTCCTCTGTTTGGTAAAATTTCCGAGATGTTATGAAACAAAAGCAAATAAAGAGAATTACAATATAATATAGAGAATTGATGTCATATCAATAATGCCCTATTTTTCCAATTTACAGTGTTTTTATTGGATAACTGAAAATTCATTAGCTCCTAAAATTGATCAAGTTCAAAGGCCCAACCCAGAATAATCGTCTTCTCATTTCGGCTGATTGTATCTGGAAAACAATACAGTATTATGCCAGACTTTTGATCAACCGTCTTTTGAAACTCAAATGACCTGAATCAAAAGAAAATGACGATTGCGTGCCAACGTGACACTGACCAGATGCCTCCAATCTTTTATCAAAACTAGACAAGATGACCGCAAATAGTTCTTTGAAAAACCTAAAAGTAAAGAAATTGAATACGTATTGTCTATGGATGGTTGTCACCATGACAAGTGTTGGACCATATGCCAAAAAGTTTGCTAATACATCATCCATTTTACAATGGCCTTGTTCTTAAACATGTCCTACATGTAGCCCAGGCATGGTATTCCTAATTATAGCTCGGTCATGTTAAACTAGAATATGCACTTGAATAGAAGCTTGGGCTATAAAGTAGGCTTGTGTGCAGAACGCTCAATGCACAGCACTCCAATGTAGCAGCTTTTTAGCTTGTGCCTATATCAGCATGCATGGGACATTTAGCGTGTGACGAGAATTGCATGCTTAGGTTGTAGCTCAGGCATGCACCAAACATGACCTGACCGAGTTACAATCGGGCCTGTCTTTGATCTAAACTACTTGGCCTGGAGAAGAAAACTCCTGATAGCACACGAAGTCCTATAAGGCTATAACCGAAACATACTTTTGATCTTCTATGCATCATCTCCTTTATTCTGAGTCCACTCATCCAAGCATGACAATTGCCGAACTGGCTACACCTTCCTCAATTCAATCCATGAGCACACCAAATATTGAGGCAATCTAGACAAATGACGAGTAAGCATCTTCAACCCTAGAATCTAACACCTTGTAACTTATTCTAGTGTAATTTTTCTGAGGCGTATTTTTATACCAGTGTCATTGATCATTTAAACCGTAATCAGGCATTGCCTACCCCAACACGCATAAGAAAAGAAAATGCAACCATATCCAAACCCATTGTAATTTCTAACCAATAAGATTCTAACAAAAACAATAATCCAACCTTGCCTATTCAAATTCACTTTTTAATGAAAACCATGAACTCAAAACTAGCAGCCGCGTCACTTCAAAATGGTTATTAGATCCAACCCTAATTCCAAACAGAAATCCAAATTCAAGTTGATGTAACAATTTGTATAATTACACATATATTTCATATGAAATCACTCGATCTCATGGGTATGAATCCAATGTGGCGCATTGCTATGTTAACGGTATGAGTGCCATCACAATTCATACAAATGATCAACAGATCTAAACAAAGCCCATTACAAATTGAAATTAAGCATTGCATTGCACCAATTTTAGGAGATTTAGATGCGTGATTCAATAATTCCGAGCTTGATCGATCCCAAAAGTTTCAGCAATCATTAAATTTTCAAGAAATCCGAGGCTTACCTGCAAACCGGCAAGGAAGGAATCCAACGGCGATTGAAAAGTGAAAGACCGATCGGTCGGATGTGAGAGGGAAAAGGGATGATTGAGCTTCAAAACATGTGTTTAATGGGTGAAAAGGGATGGTATGAAAGACTGAGAAGGAGAAGGAAGAGAGCACTAATGGCGCTGTGATAGGGAACGAATGCAATTACACATAAAAAAATCTGGATTTTTGGGTAAAAAAATGAGAGCCGGATGGGAAGTGGGAAAATTGTGGGGCTTCCTCATCAAATATGGTTAGTAACGTTTACATCGGTGTCGGAGGTTAACTGAATTTTGTAAACAAGATGATGTAAATCTTAATGATCGACAATCTGAGTCAATCGGCCGGTGAATCTGACTTCAGATTTTTATTTTTGAGTTCAATAAATAATAAGAAGATAGTTAAAAAGAGAACACCACTGACCATTTAACGAAAAGTCTACAGTACTGTTTATTGTAACAAAAAATTATATTTTTACACTAAAATGTCAAACTTGTACAATTCACTTTACCCTCTATTTTGTCCTTATCATTAAAACTCAAAATTTTTAAGCCATTTTCATTAGTTTTCCTAAAATAGAAAGAAAAAAATGGATAAATCTCATGTTTAATATAAAACTTAGTCGTCACTGAGTACTATGATCTAGAGGTATTTTTTGTTTTCGTTAAAACGGGGATAATTAGTGGCAAGCAACGGCTATCCATCTTTCGGGCCTGGAGTGAGAGGTTTTAGGTTCGATTATCATAAAAGGCGAATTTAAACCACATTATTGCTAGCCTATTGTGAGAGGCCCACTCTTAGTGTAGATAATATCGGTTTCTCAACAAAACAATAATATATATATATATATATATATATAACTCTGTCATATCAAACTCAGCTAAAGGTTTTAAAGGAATGAGGATCATCTCCAGATCATTGTACGTCGTACAATCAGAAATTATTTAAATACTTTTATTTAAAATTAAATATAAATAGTATTTGACGAAAACTGGCTGCACAATATACGATAAATGAACACGATTTAAGAATCCCTAGGATCCTCATTTGTTTTAGAGCATCTCGATAGCAAAAATTTTCTTTAATAATGTCTTTTGCTAACTCATTCAACATTTTTATGCTACTTTAAAATTTATCACTCTAACTCACTCTTCAACCAACTCTTCAAGTTTCACTCTTCACCTTAAAATATTAATATTTTAAAGTTTATCTTAGCTTGTGAAGCCTAAATGTTATTTTCAAACTCTTTACTAAATAATATTTTTTTAATAAAATATAGCAAGACCTAATTTACTAACTTGAAGTAGCAATTAATCTTGTATACAACTACATTTCAATTTCAAGGGCAGAGCCAAGATTTTTTTTCTTGGGTGGGCTAGCTAAAATTAGTGTCCTAATATCATGTGTGTATTTTTTCTTATATAAAATTATATGATCTTAACTAAATATTAATAGAATGTTATTGTCAATGAAAATTTTATGAAATTATCATTCAAACCATCTAATTAAAATTGAATATAAATAAGAAATATGGGCAATAATGTAATTTCATACAACTGAAAAAAAAAATTTCAAAGCCTCACCTTCATATATCAAATAAAAAATAAAAATTAAAGCTCTCTCCCTTCTCTCCCCATTCTCACGCTTATCTCTCACTCTCTCTCTCTCTGCTTCCATTTTACAAATAAAAAAAAAAAAATTCATACACATTTTATGACCATATGCATGTAATCAATATAAAAGAAGAACAATACAATATAAACAATTCTTGAAATCATAACCTTAAATGACAACTTCAAGGGAAGAGGGTCCTCTCCGGATCCACTAGGATCGCCACATCCTAGCCGTTCATCGTACATCGTGCGGCCAATTTTTGTCAAGTACTATTTATGTTTAATTTTAAATAAAAAAAGTCAAATGATTTCTAACAGCACGATGAATGACTAAGATGCGAGGATCCCTATGATCCCCACAATTTGGATCCGAATGGGATCCAAATCCAACTTCAAGGACCATATAAAGAATTAACCTACTAAATAAATCAAGAATACGTAAATAAAAGCAATTAAGAACGTACCGAAGGTTATATTCATTGGAAAATCGTAAGGAAACATAAATAATTGCGGAGATAGGGATTTAATTGTAAACTAAATTCTTGAGTAAGAAGTACAAAGTCTAAATCGCATAGAGTAAATGGTAATTTTCTTCAATGAATAGGATAGAAGGGGGGAGGGGCGATTCTAATTTATTATTTTTAGCATAAAAAAATATTATTTATTACTCCTATACTAAATATACATGAAATAATAATATGAATTGGAATTGGGTGGGCTATATAGGCTACATCATTAACATAAGCCATTAAAGCATGAGTTTATAAAAAGGGTAGTGCTATTCACACACCCTTATTAATTTTTTGACATTTATCTTCATCAATTCATTCCATGTGAAGGTTGAAAACTGAGAGGGATGTGTGAGAAATAGAAATAGGTGTGTAGAGAGCACTACACTTACAAAAAACCTCATTGGGCAACAGTCCACCTTAGCCTTGTGGGTGGCTCTGCTCGTGATCAATTTGCTAATTGGGTTGCTACTTTCGTTTGAGTTGCATTTTTACTACGTGGCATAGTAAATCTAATTGAGTTTAAAAAAATAGACCAACACTTCGTTCTATAAAAAAAATTGAAATTTCATCATGATAATTAAGTAGGCAAACGATTTTGGATTGAATTTAATTTCTTCAAGAATGATCTATGAATCGAGACTTACAAAGTAGACGGTTTAGATCGTTGAATTTCAATGTGAAATGGGTCCTACAACTAATCCCCATTAAAAAAAAAAAAGGGAATTCCTTCCCTTAAAGCGCACATATCAAATAGACAAATACATAAAATTCAATAGTTAATAAAAGCACTTTTCTATTTATACTTTATTTTAATAATAAAGTTTAAATATTAACTAACATGTAGTGATGCCCATACTCACATTAGGAATAAAAAGTAAAATAATTAATTCCAACTTGTAGAACCCACCCACCCAAACTTCGCGTAATAATAGTTTGGGTGGGTTGGTTTGCTCATTTTCTTTGGGGTGGCAATGGGTTCTAACATTGCCAACCCGAGGCTATTGGGTTGGTCAATGACTTGAAGCCTAACTCGAAATCCACCCGAAGCCTACTCCTAATCCAAAAATGGGTCAATCATAACTATTTGGTTCGAACTCGCTAGCTACGGTACTAAGCGTCTTAACGCAAATATATTTTTTTAATTTTTTTAATTTTTTTTTTTGTGAATTTACATCTTAGGTTTGATTCGCCTCACTAAAAGAATAAGGCTAGTTATGATTTAAATCCATCTCAAGTCGGGTAAAATGATGTAAAATAATAATTTTGGGTGAAAAATGTAAGTATTTATATGAATTTGCATCTTCTTTTTCATCTCATAAGAGAAAAGGAAAGCAATAAAATGGAAGAGGTGAGTCAAACCACATTTACAGATCTCCAAAACACAAGGGCTTGTACTTAAAATGTTACTCCCAACAGAGATGCTGCTCCTGCAACCTCCTATATATCATTCGGCAAACTCAACTCTTAATTTAGGAAAATCAAACAGTTTGTGCCTCAACGATGAACCCCCTCCTCCCACCAGCAACCAGAGCTAGTTGCTTGAGAGCGACACGAGTCTTTGTCTCTCAGTGGCTTCTAGGTACCAACTATCGCTTAGTCTAATGGTGCTTCTTTGATTTCTGTTAGTTTGTGTAATGAGACATCCATGTGCGGATTTGTCCTTCTATTAAGGGTTGAAAAGAAAAGCCGCAACACCAAAGCGTGGAGAATTTGGACTTACCTCATCTTAAACAATCAAACTGACATGGATTTGATCAGCATAATATTCTAAAATCTCACGAAACAATTTAAAGAAAGACAATTTAATATTTTTTTGCAAAAAAATATGAAGAAAAAATTGAATTAATTGACATATTCAGTGCAAGTGCTTACATTATGGATCTTTTATGTTGCTCCTGTGTTCAGAAAAGATCAACAACTACAAAGAAAAAATAAATAAAAGAAGAGAGGCATCTGTTCTCTTACTCTTCCTCAATGTCAAGGCCTGGTACGTATTCCAAGCTCACATCAAAAACAACCGGACTGCTTGGAGCCACCCTTGGTCTTCCCGGAGCTGAATTGAGACCCTTGGGAAATGCCAACTAATCAAAAGCAGAGTAAAGGCACAAAGATTAGAACTGCCATCCTATGATTTCTTAGAAAGCCAAGTAAAAGCCTTACCGATCCTGGGATGTAGAGTCGTCGCTTCCCTCCTACTTTCATGGACAAGATCCCTTCATCAAGTCCCTTGATCACCTGTTCTACTTTGAATTACAAATATTAGCAAACATCCTTTTCCCCCACGAAAGTTGTTCCGCTTTGGAATTCCTATAATGAATTGAAAATGTGATAAAGCACTTCAAATGATGCAGTAAGAACCATTGAGACATCACTTTAGTCATGCACATCACAAGTGCTTTCATTCTTTAGGGTTTCTTCTTTTTATTAATTTTTTGCTTGCGTGATTGTATGATAACATGCTATCCCCAGAACAACTTCAATACCTCTTATTCCATTGATTACTGGGAAACCAAAAATCGTATTTGGGGCGTGTTAATTGTTTCAAGAAGAAGAATCAATGTTAAGTAGACTGAATTTGAAATCTACGCACAAACAGACCACAATATCATAAATCCAAATTACTCTTCTCAAGTGACGAGGTGGGGTGATGGAAACAAAATATGATGAATAAACATATATGCTTGGAGACATTTGTAGAGCTTACCTGACCAGAGCCAACACGAAATATATAAACTTGACCCTTCTCCAATGAACTGTACAAATGAAGAAAGAGTAAAAGAGTAAGAAACTGAGTCTAGTCCTACCCGCCATCAAAACTTGTCAAGTACAAGACATGTTCCACAGAAAAAAGATAAAAATGTACGACGGCTCCACAAATTAAGCCCGGCACAGCTAACCTTTAGAAAATAACAAGACTGTACAGTTATACATTACCAATATGAATTTTACTCTCTCAGATACCTTATTGTTGGATAATAGTAGCCTTTTATAAATATCATTAAGCAGCATGCAAAAGTTATGCACTGTGGTTTTGCACTAGTTAGTCTACACACGATACAACCAGTAATCAGCTCCCTGAAACCCTGAACCCTAAGTCCACTGTGATTTGATCCGAAGGAGAAGACCCACATTTTGTCTTTTTTCCCAATGGTGCACAAGTAGAGATTGAAAATGTGGATCATTTGTTTCTTCACTATCCAATAGCATTATACTGGTGGTCGAGTCTGTTCAGGGAAATTGATTGAGTTGGGTAAACCCAACTACATGCATAACCCTTTTTTGTGAGAAGCACAATACGTTTAGTGATGGTAAGAAGGCAAAAGGCATTATGGAGTAGGAGTCTGTATAAACTCGGATGTGGGGGATATGGGCTGGAGGTTTCATGGGACAAACTCAGAATTTGGTGTCCAAATTTTTCAAACAAAAAAATAAATAGAGGATTAGGTGAGAGTATCTCCTCATTACTGGTCAAAGGCACAAACTGCCACTCTCAAACCTGAAAGAGAGGACGATAATGACAAATAGAAACGAGGGCTCCAACGTTCTCTTTGTTGATTCAGAAATTCAGATCTCTTTAGAGGGACAACTTGTCTGCAGTGGTTGTACTATATTTTATTTTTCATAAACTTATGTTTCTTACCAAAAGATCATCTGATCTACATTAAGCCATTTCATTTCTATTTTCCACTTCTATCAAGATATAACAATATGCTTACCTGTCAAATATTTGTCCAGATGGAACCATGGCTACATAATTCGCTGCTACCTGTTAATACAGAAATTATGCAAACAGCGCCAATGTAATAAGAGTCAGAAACACAAAAAACAAATGTCCATAAATCAACGGGTAGATTTAAGTATGCACAATCCTATCTGCTATGGCTTCAGAAGAAATAACCACATGTGACTCTATAAAGGACTGTAAGAAGTCTATCGGTAAGAAAGGGGGAATCACAAAAGAGCCGAGATGAGGGGGCCAGAGACAATATCAGATAAGAAAAATTCATTCAATTTTTTTTTTTAATAATCAAGCGCGTGTTCATAACACAAACCAAGTATGAGAATCAATCAATCAATCAATCAACATACTCAAGAAACCCACAAACAATAAACGCTTTCAGAAAATCCCCTTTTTTTTCTAGATTGCAGTGAAATCTAGTTCTCACAAGCCAGGATGATTTAAATCTTACACACCTGAAAACCGACTGGTGGACTGGGGCCTTGACCAACTTTAATATCCTTGTACTGCAAACCAGACTCTGTAGTTACCATAGGCACCTTCAACAAAATGACAATTTCAAACATCATTTACCAGTACAATTGATAGATCATATCAACAAAAGGCATTTGCCACTGACAGACACCCACTGAACTCCCAAAAGAAAAGAATCGGTATGACTACTTTAATAAAAAACAATCCAGTCCTTACCAAATGAAGGCCACAGTGTGCATTCATATGAGCTGTTATAAAGTTGTGCAAGTATTTCTCAAGCTTAAGATGGCTCCTGCGGGAAGCGTTGTGAAGACCTCACTTCTACTCAATTTTCTTTAACTTGATATCTATTTTATTGACATGGTTGATTGTTTTAGGGCGTAGAATCATAATTTAGAACTTAGATTTATAAACTTGGATTGGTTAATAACTTAGAGATAATCCCTATCTATTTTGAAACTAAACGTTAATGCCGGGAAAATATCATTTAAAGCTGATTCTAAAAGACCTAAGTAGAACTTTTTCTTTGGGTGAGCTACAGAAAAAAAACTTCCCCCTACAACGTAACTTCGTTCATTCCAGTTTGAGCTAAGAGTTTAATCAAGATATTATTTCCTTAACTTTATATTATTTTCAAGGACTTACGAGAATAAATTGAGAGATCAGTAAAATCCAAGTTTTACAGCCTGCTAGAGTTTTGAAGTGAATAATTAACAACTGAACACCCATAGCATATAGAATGCAGCCAAGGGATCAATTCAACCTCACCATACATTTTCAAGCTCCTTCTCGCAAGAATTATCACACAGTCGAGGCTTCTCTTCTGGGGGCAGACCAGCTCCCTCAGCTTCAAATGCGCCTGCCACAGCGCTTGAAACTCCGAAAAGCAACCCAATCATATCTCTTCTTTTGATTACATTAAACTCATCCTTACATACTCTTGACCTTGTAGCATTTATAGTAACTTGTGAATTAGAACATCGGATAAGCATCCCTTGAACTTTGCTGCAGGAAACGCCTTGGTAATCTGCGGACATCCCTTTTCCAGAAGATGAACCTAACTTGTAGGAAAAGCAACAGAACTAATACTGTGATATTGCATTTCGGTAGAACTTAAAAAAGAGAAACAGCATATCTAAAGCCGCGACACACACACACATGAGCAAGCACAGAGCTTCTTGGATTGGATCACACGCCGTTTAAAACACCTTTTGATGTATCAATTTTTAGGCCTCGTTTGCTCTCGAGGATTGAATTGGAATGGAAAATTCACTACATTCTCGATTGGTCTCAACATTTTCGTCTCTCCCTCCAAACAGAGGGGCAAATGTTACAGTTACGAATTTAGGGTTTGTATTAGAACGAAACAGAAGATCGTTTTCAAAAGTTTGAAATGAATCGCACTGAGATTGATAAGAACTACGAAGATGTTAAAGTAATGCATGGATTGTAAATAAATAAATAAATAAATGAATAAGAAAAATGAAGAACAAAAGTGATTACCAAATGGAAAGAGCAGAGTGGAGGAAGACGAAGCCATGCTGGAAGTGAAGAGTTTGTAACGTCCACAAACGGATAACGAAATCTTGGTGTTTGTATATATATGGTCAGTCCAGCAACTGAGCGCAGATCTGCTGTGCCAAGGTTTCCTCTGCCCACCCTCTGCCTGCATTTCACACCAACTTAACTCCGTTAACTCTATAAAAAAATAAAAAAAAATAAAAAACTTAGAAAAAGACACTACAACCGGACAACACCAAAGCTCCCCAGCCTACCTCCGCCGCCGACAACCGCTCATCTACGCCGCCAGTTAAACCTCATCTTGCGCTCTCTCTCCCTCTTTCAAAATCTTCAGGGAACTTGATCGACAAAATGGGATGGGAGCCCGTTCACTGTTTTGGGCTTTTCATTTTCTTTTAAATGAAGGGACAGTTGTCAATATCAAAATGCAGGCGGAGGGTGGGCAGAGGAAATCTTGCCACACCAGATCTGAACTCCCAGCGACTCCCTTTGTGCGGCTCTCTGATGTCCACATCAGATTACTGATTTTTTTTAAGTCAGTACTTAAAATTCCTTTAATACAATCGATTAATTGGTGAAAGTACATAAAAAAAATGATAAAGTACAAAAAATTACCTCAATTATTAATGTCACAATACTTTTATACGTCATCTTTTTAAAATGACAATGTCATACCTCTATTAATTTTTCTGTTAAATACTGACATGGCTAGATACTGGGGACACTCACTAATCCAATTAGATTAAAATATAATTAAATATATTTTTTAATAATTAAAATTTAAAAAATTTAAAAAAAAATTATATATATAAAATTGTGGATCCACCTTCTCTCTCCTGTCTCTCTCACCTCTCTTCTCTCTCTGGACACCCACCTGCATCCCCAAAACCTTCCCACCCATTCCCCCCAACCTTCATCCCCCTCACCCTTTCTTCCCCTTGCCCCCATCTTCTCTGCGCAACCTCTCCCTCCAAAAACTCTCCCATCTAGAGCCCATCAACCTCTCCGTATCCCACCTCTGCTTCACCACTCTCCCGCCCCGCCGTCCCTTCCTCTCAATCACCTGCCTCGCCGTCAACCACAACCTCTTCTACGCCGCATCGGGCCACGAGAAATGCCTCTGGATCTCCGCTGTGTCGAGCCTGAAGATTTGGCAGAACTCAGATCTCCGTTGCGTCGAGTCGATCAAGGCGCATGAGGACGCTGTGAATGCGTTGGCAATGTTGAACAACGAGACATTGTACACAGGGTTAACGGATTGTCAGATCTAGGTGTGGTCCAAACCATTCGGGGAAGACGGAGAAGACGGGAGCGTGGGATCTAGGTTGGGTGGTTCTAGTTTTGAGTTTGGGTCGGGGTGGGATATGAGTTGGGTGGTTCTGGTTTTGAGTTTGAGGAAGACGAGGAGCGAGGGGAAGAAGGGGTGAGGGGGAGGAAGGTTGGGGGGGACGGGTGGGAAGGGTTTGAGGGATGTAGATGGGTGTCCAGAGAGAGAAAAGAGAGGCGAAAGAGAGGGGGTGGTGGAGGAAGGTTGGGGGGACGAGTGAAAGGGGTCGAGGGGGTCGAGTGGGAAGGGGTTTTGGGGATGGAGAGAAGAGAGAGAGGCGAGAGAGATGGGGGAGAGAGAGAAAAGAAAGAGATTTAATATAATCTTTTTTTAATTTTTAATTATTAAAATATATATTTATTATATTTTAATCCAGTTGGATTAGTGAGTGATCCCCGTATCTAGCCACGTCAACACTTAACAGAAAAACTGACGGAGGTATGACATTGACACAAATTCGTAAGATGAGGTATGACATTGTCATTTTAAAAAGATGAGGTATGAAAGTGTCGTGACACCAATAGTTGAGGTAGTTTTTTGTACTTTACCCTTAAAAAAAAAGGAAAACTAACCAAAAACCCCAAAAAACTTTCTTTTTCAACATCAGGACATGAATTTTCAAAAATGCCGATCCCACCTTTCAAACATCCATACAAGATTGCGTCAATACTCAACAAAGTTCACATGACTTCACTAAAGAATATATCAAAAAGGAAGAGAAAAGAGGACTGACATTTTCATATTACATTGGAATACAAAAAACAAGGTGGCAAACATTGTAGCAGCCAAGGCAACATGGATTCACATGCATAAAAGACATGTCAGCCAGCTTTCAGAAATAGTGCTGACAACTTTCAGAAACAATGTGTTGTCACTTTTCAAAAAGTTGTAAATAGTTGAAACGTATTCTATCTTAGGATTTGTATATAAAAGAGTTTTTCCTCCCATGCAGAACATACATTCTCTCAACATCTGAAAACATATCTCAACCTCGCAAACACTTAAACACCCTACTCTCGTACCATCTTCATATTTAGCCTTCATGACATTATTGTAAACGCTTTCTTGTAAACAATTATCTTTGTAAACATTCTATATATTAATAAAAGTTCAAGTGTGCATATTCAAGCAATCTACAAGTCTTAAGTAAGTTTTCTTTTCTTTCTTTAGTGTGTTTGTTTAATTAGACTTCTAGACCAAAACATGGAAACATTATTGTAGTTATTTAACCTGCTAAACTGACGATCATAATTTGTTCGAGCACTCTGTTATAGTTGAATGCTTGCCATACAAATAATTGGACATTAACCAAGGTACCTCTGAGTTCTTCATACCTCTGAGTTCATATTTGTATTGTGAGTGGCCGTCATACTGAAACATGTCGAGTTCCATGTGCAAGGTTTTATGTCTAATTGTTATAATGGTCATCCGACTATTAAACTGGGTGTTGATGTGCGATTGTGGTATCAGAGCCAAGTTTAGCATTTTAATAGTTTAATTATAATAGTAAAGTACCTTGAGGATGGAAGTCATTGATACAACTGATATCACACTTGTTCATTTTGTATGAACAACAGATATTATTGTCTTTGTAGACCTTGTCAACCATAACCACCAGGTTTTTATTGTCCTAAACGCCCAACTATAACTAGCATAAAGAGAAGATTAGCATACATATCCAAAAGAATTAGCACGACTTTGAAGAAGCAAAAGTTTTATTTTGGTTATCTTGAACATCCTTCATTTATTAGTAAATATAATAACACTGAAGTGCATCATAAAGTTTTAGAAGCGAAATGAGCAACTAATCAAGTTTTAGAGACATTAAGAGAAAAAAGAGAGTTTCTAAGGAACCAGTTAGCCGTAACTTTAGAGAAAGGTAGACTGTAATTTATGATAAAATACCTTAATTTAGAAATTAGTGAACCTCAAAAAAGAAAAATAACCTTAAACCAAAATAGTTTATTTTGTTATTTTCCATTAAGAAAGCATAATCATATTTTGCATAGTGAAAAAAAATCACAAGCTAATAATATTGTAGATCTTATTATTAGTCAAGCAGAAAATATAAAATTAGAAAATAATAAGCATGATCATTTATTAAACCAGTTGTTAGAACATTTTTCAGAAAAATTCCACAAAAACAATTAGACAAAATTTAGATTATATTATATCTTAGTTAGAAGATAATAATAAAAATATTCAAAAATTTCCTAGCAAAAGAGAGATAAAAGAGCTTATTGATCTCATAAATAGTAAGCCTAAGCAAGTAGAACTTACATCATTAGAAATAGTAGAGCAGTTAAAATTAGAAGTTCAAAAAATTCAACTAGTGCAAAAAGATTTGAGTGAACAAGTAGAAAAGTTGCGTAGTAAAATAGATAAATTATTAGTTTAATGACCGATTCTAGAACTAGCAGAAGATATATTCAAATTTTAAAAGAAACTAGTAAGTTAGATAAGGAGCCAGTAGGTTTAACAGTTTTTTCAACACAAATAGTTAGTAGCAATATTCCCGTTAGGCAAAATAATTTAATTATTCAATTAGTTTTAAGTTTGGCTGAAAAATTAGATCAAGTTGAAGAACAAATAATATAAATAATCCAAGTTTTACATAACGCATCTTCATCACTTCCACCATCTTTGTTAGAAAAATTAGAAATTTTAACTTTAAGTGCAAATAATCATATTAGAAGACATAAGATAAATCATTTTGATAATAGAAAATGCAACTCTTTAAGAGAAAATGAAAAAAAGTAGTTAGAGCTGAAGATATTTATTCAAATGAAGAAGAAGCACAATAATTTATTCGAAGAGGTTTTGAGATAACACAGAAAAATAAATATAATTTGTACCAATTAGGTTTATTTGAAAATAAAAGCAGAATTGTAAGTAGCATCAGTCAACATGAAGTTAGTTGTATTGATAAAGAAGTTACATTTAATTTAATTAGTAAAGAAGCAATTACTCATTTGAGAAAGTCACAATTTAGTTAAATTCATATATGAACAATATTAATTGGAATATCAAGATTAACTAGAGCACAAGTAGGCACAAAAACATTAGTATTATGTATTAGCTTAATTTATTTTGGTAAAGTGTCTGATAGATATAATCACAAGTTTAATTTAGAATTTCAAATTTTAGTTCAAACATTTGGTAGTAAACATGTAAATATGATAGAAGCAAAACCCGTAAATAATAGCTTTTTAGAATGAACTTAGTCGATATTACCTAATTTACAAGTAGCAAGAAATAGACGATCAGATAAAGTACAAAAATATGAAACTAGTACAGGTCAAACAACAATTAAGTTTATTAATTACAAGCAACTAGAAAAAATAAAAAAGGATGAAAGTGAGATTGAAAATGAGAATATTCATATAACTTTTGATAATTTAGATATTAATTTAGTTGAGCAAAATTTTGATCATATTGTAGATAAGTTTATAGAAGATATTAATCCTTTAGATGAAGAACAATATTTAGAAAATATAAGACATATGATTTAGGACTACACATAATTTCAAATGAAGAGATGAAAAAATTAATTTTAGAAATAGGAGTGGAACATATATTATGATCAAAAGAATATAATAATTTATTAGAATTGAAAGAAGGATGTAATCCAACAGAAGAAAGTAGTACATCAGGAGTAAAAAATCCAAGACAAGCAAGTAGAACTGATCAACAATTTTTTAGATCAATAAATGAACACTATAATGAAGAAGCACAAGTAGACCACATAGAAGAAAGCATGATAAAACCTAAAAAAAATAGAATTTTCATATTTGAGAGGGTTAGAACAAATTAATATACCAGGAAATATATTAAACTTAGATAATGTAGATCTACAAGATTGGGAGAGAACAATTGAGAGATGAGAAAAAGGTTGCATACATGCAGCATTAATGTTAGATTTTAGTAATTCACAAAATATGTTAGATTATTTTGAACATACTTTACATGGTTTAGTTTTTTATTATTTTCATTTATAGAAATTCAAAATCCAGAACAGTGTCACATCCCCGCCTGGGGGGACCACTTCCCGGGCTCGCTCCACCACCGTAGCACGATATTGTCCGCTTTGGGCCCCGACCATGCCCTCACGGTTTTGTTTTTGGGAACTCACATGAGAACTTCCCGATGGGTCACCCATCCTAGGAGTGCTCTCGCGCGCTACTCGCTTAACTTCGGAGTTCCAATGGAACCCAAAGCCAGTGAGCTCCCAAAATGCCTCGTGCTAGGTAGAGATGAGAATATACATATAAGGATCACTCATTTGGGCGATGTGGAATGTCACAATCCACCCCCCTTAGAGGCCCGACGTCCTCGTCGGCACACCACGGTCAGGGTTAGGTTCTGATACCAAATTGTTACATCCTGGCCCGGGGGGACCACTTCCCTAGCCCGCTCCACCACCGTAGCATGATATTGTCCGCTTTGGGCCCCGACCACGCCCTCACGGTTTTGTTTTTGGGAACTCACATGAGAACTTCCCGATGGGTCACCCATCTTGGGAGTGCTCTCGCACGCTACTCGCTTAACTTCGGAGTTCCAATGGAACCCGAAGCCAGTGAGCTCCCAAAAGGCTTCGTGCTAGGTAGGGATAAGAATATACATATAAAGATCACTCCCCTGGGCGATGTGGGATGTCACAACAACATCAGGCAGCTAAAACACATTTTAATATTGATGGTTTTGTTACTTTGATTAACTAAGAATTTTTAGATCATAATAGGTTAGATGGCAGAAGCGAACAAGAACAAATAAGAACAATTAGAAATTTAGAACAATTACAAATTTGTGATTTACAGTATATAGCTGAGTATACAACAAATTACTTTAAATATTTAGGAAGAACTGGTAGAATTAGTGATATTAATTTATTAGATACTTATATGATGAAAATAAAAGGACAAATAGGAGAAAAAATTTGGAATGATTGACAAAAACATCCAAAGAAAAATGATATTGCAATAGGACTCGAATTCAACATGTATATGACATATTTAGACAAGAGTGTAGCCAAATAAAAGCTAAGAGATAGATTACAAAGCAATTTTACATGAGCTCTAAAAATATAGATTTACCATAATAGTATGGTTGTTAAAAGAAAAATAAGCAAAAGAAAATATACAAAAAGAAATATAGGTCATATAAACCCTATAAGCAATATACAAATTTCAGCATAAGACCTTCAGGAATATATAGGAAGAGAAAATATATTCTGAAACAATTTAGAAAAAGAAGCGGCAGACATTGGATTAGAAAATATGAAGCACCAAAAGATAAGAGTAATTGTAAATGTTATTCATGTTGAGAAGTTGGACATATATGGACCTAAATGTCCAAAATTAGGAAAACAGCCTAGAGATAAAGTACATTTGATGGAGTTGTTTAAGTTAGAAGAGGATGAGGATATACAGTCAATATATAATTTAGATGATTTTAGTGATAATGAGAGTATTTATAGTATATAGAGTATTAACATAATAGATTCAGACTCGAAATATTTAAGTAGCACAAATAGTAGAAGAGTATATGTGCATATTCATAGAAGAACAACATAAATAAGAATATAAATACATTAATTTAGATTGGCCAGAAAAATATCATAAGTGTAGTAAATTAGTTGCAAATAAATACTATAATACATATTCAATATTATGTGAAAAATGTTATAGTAATAGGTTATTAGAAGTTAATTAAGTGTAATCACAAGAAAGTACTGAAATATTAAGAAATATTGTTTATAGTATAGAAAAGGCAAAACATAGTTCTTTAATTACCATAAATTGTGAAATAAAATTAACAAAAGAACATAAGATACAAACAACAACTATGATAGATACATGGAGTACAAAGAGTGTCATAAGAGAAGAGTTAGTACCAGAAAAATATAGACAAAAATTAGCAAAACTAGTGAGAATAACACAGTTTGATGAGAGACCAATTTATTTAACACATTGTATTAATAATGAGTCTATTAAAGTTGAAAAACAACAATTTAATTTACCACTAACATTTATTTCACCAGTAGAATCATACCCATTTATTTTAGGTTTAAACTTTTTGAAAAGCTTATAAGGTTTTTTATTTATGAATCCTTGCATAACATTTTTTTAAAAAGACATTACAATAATTGATCAAAGTAATACTGAAGAAGCATACAAAAGTATAAGTATAGAAGAGTTTAGTGGCCAAGATGGTTATTATTTAAAAAATTCAAAAGAAAATGATGAGCATAATAATATAGAAGGGTTTGATGAAGAAAGATTTGAAATGAGTATCCGATTTTAGAAAAATGAAGCTGTGTAGAAATATAATAGTTAGATAGGCCAAAGAATTTAGAAGAATTATTATAATTAACAAAACAAACTAATTGTAGGAGAAGACCAACAGTTACATTGGAATAAAAATAAAATATTAGTAAAATTAGATATAATTAATCCAGATTTAACCATTAAGATAGCTGATATGCCTTGTAATTTATTAGCTAAAGAAGAGTTTAAGTAACAAATAAAAAAGTTGTTAAATTTGAAAGTAATTAGACCCTCTAAGTCTAGACATAGATCAGTAGCATTTATTGTAAGAAAACATTCAGAACTAAAGAGAGGTAAAGCTAGAATAATTTATAATTACAAGAGATTAAACGATAATACATATGAAGATAGTTATAAGTTACCAAATAAGGATGAGCTTATAAATAAAATTCAAGAGAGTAAATATTTTAGCAAATTTGATTGTAAATCAGGATTTTGACAAAAACGATTAGCGGAAGAATCAATTGAGTGGACAACTTTTACTTGTCCAGAAGGACATTTTGAGTGGCTTTTTATGCCATTTGGACTTAAAAATGCTCTATCGCTCTTTCAAAGAAAGATGGATCAAATTTTCAAGAAATATAATAATTTTTGTAGTGTTTATGTATATGATATTTTAGTACATAATACAAATATAAATGAACATAGAAAGCACTTAGAGATATTTTTATAAGAATTCATCAATAATGGAATTGTTAATAGAAAAAATAAAATAGTATTAGAAAAGTAAGATATATAATTTTTAGGAAGTATATCAAGTCATATACAATACAATTACAATATCATATAGTTAAAAATGTCTTAGAATTTCCAGATAAATTAGAAGATAAAAAACAGTTACAAGCATTTTTAGGATTATTAAATTATGCAAGAAATTTTATCCCTGATTTAGGTAGAAAAATAGCAGTATTACATAGTAAAACTAGCAAAACTGGACAAAAGTATTTTAATAGTGAAGATATTAAATTAGTTCAAAATATAAAGGAAGAAATTACTAAACTTAAGCCATTAACATTATCATTAGATGATAGTTACGAAATAGTGGAAACAGATGCTTCATTATTATGATGGTCAAGTATACTATACAAAAAAAAAAATAAGGAGTCACCAAAGTCTGACGAACAAGTTTATAGATATTCAACAGGAAAATTTAGTGATGTACAGTCAAGATTACCGTAAACGGATTTAGAAATTTTAGGAATAATTAACTCACTAGAAACATTCTCTTTATTTCTACATGATGAAATATTTACGATTAGAACAGATTGTCAAAATATAGTTTCTTATTATAACAAAATACATGCTAATAAACAGGGAGTCTGAAAATGGGTTAATTTTGTAGATTCAATTACGGGAAATGATTTTAACCCAATTTTTGAACATATGAAAGGTAATGACAATACATTAGCTGATATCTTATCAAGATTAATTTGTTGAATATGAATGGAATATCGTAGACCATCATCCTCAAATAGCACAAGACCATAAGGTAGAAGAGCACATTTCAATAGCATAATGATGCACCATGAGCTTCTGTCATTCAATGGTTTTCAAAATAGCATAAGCAGACCAACATCACCACCATTACCCACTTTCAATTTTATTGGCAATATTGTTGAAGAAATCAGAAATCCAACTCTGAGGTATAGGACAATGGTACCAAAACTCTCTGATAAGCAACAAGTTCTCTTAAATAATTTTTGGAACATTCAAATCAAATAGCCAAACATGAGGTTAGGTCATGAAAAACTAATTAAAGCCTTAAAACATGAGTTTGATAGTTTTACTTTCAATTCCCATCAAAGCCAACATCATATTCATTCTCTTGAGCACAACCTTCAAGTCATTTCTAGAGATCATGAGTCATTACTTAGTAAGTTTACCAAAATGAATCAAGAACTCCAATCCCTTATAATGCAGTAAAAGACAAGTGACATCCTGAAAAAAGAATTGAAAATAGGTTTGAAAACTGATCAACATAAGAATAAAGAAAAAGAAGTTATTGAACTCATAGAACAAGAGGCTAATGTGCCCATATAAGAGATTAAGATTGAGTTCTTAGAAAAAGATATTGAAATGGAACAACATCAAAATAATGAGCTAGGATTAACATGAAAGATTTTAGACCATGTCATTTTAGTTATGAGCATTGAAAAAAGCATAATGTAGTAAAAGTTACCCTGGCCTTACTATTAAAGTTTGACTACTTTGATAAAATCTTTATTAACTATATTTCCCAACTAGAATCATACCCTGAAAAGCTTACAAAAGTAACAAAATATTATCTAGAGCACTGGAAAGAAATTCGCATAAGTTTTTATCAGTAGTCATCCAAACTGGTATGCACATATGCATAAGGAGAAAACTAGACATATAACCATGATTAATGAAGAGTCCTTTAGACTATCCCCTATCTCCTCACACAGGTGGACTCATTCATACAAAAATATTCTAAAATATTGAGGGATCCAAATGTTCATCTTAGACGAATTTGAATATTTTAGGTATGATATGTTACTAGTAGTAGAAGAAGAAGAAATGCATATTTACAGTAAAACAAAACTCAATCATCAGTCCTACTGGAAACCTCAAATTTTCAAAGAAGAAAAAACAAACATGTATTACAAGGTGAAAGAAGATAGAGAAAGTGATGCAGAGCTACTGGAAGGCGATAAACAGTACTGGAACAACTTGACAGAAGAAGAGCTGCATAATATTGACAACACGATGGAAGCATGAAAAGCTGGCAGTAAATTAGCATAAGTTGAATAACATCATATAAATAATGTATTTTTAGACAGAAATGTCAACATCATTGTGGACTCCACTACAATAATGAAATAATGATATAAAAGTAAATAAAGAAAAGTACTTGATCTATTGTGGACTTTTCATACGCAAAATGTCATTTTGATCAAGAATAAATAGTGCTATCCCCTTTTTGTTAAAACTCTAAAAAAAAAAAAAATTTGAAAAGGGAGGTAGAGTTTAAAGTTTACCCAATTTCGAATAAACTTTTAAATTTTTGTTAAAATTGGCAGATTTCGTTAATACTTCTGACATATCCGTTAAATTATTATATCCGTCTAAATTAATGTTTGACATTCCCTAAAATTTCATTTTAAATTTCTATCGAAATCAACTGATATCGATATCGATATTTACACAAATATTCATTTTGATATTTCTATTGATCCAAGGACGTTGAGGATGTGCAAAAAATGTAGTAGCACAAGACTTCCGAATTTATGAGGTGCCCCAAAATTTTTTATCTTTCTATATATTACATATGCATATAAATTTTCTAATAAAAAATTTAAAACTGAAAAAAAAAATCACCATCAATTTAATTTGGGTTTTATTACAAATGGTCTCTGAAATTGACCCTCACCGTCAAGATGATCCTTAAAATTGAAAATCAATCAATGTAATCCTTAAAAATAGATGTTGCAAATCAATATGGTTATTCTGTCACAATTCTTTTAAAAATTTTGTTAAGTGATAATGTGATACATAAATGGGCCCCATAAGTTATTTTCTCTCACAAATGGTCCTTGAAATTAACCTACGACATCAAAATGGTCCTTAAAATTGACCCACAACATCAAAATGGTCTCTAAAATTGACCCGCGACATCAAAATGGTTCCTGAAATTCAAAATTGATCAATGTAGTCATGCAAATAAATGTCTCAAACCAATGTAATCATTCCGTTACAATTTTGTTAAGAATTCTGTTATGTGCCGATGTGACACATAAATTGGCCACACAAGTCTAATTAAATTAAAAAAAAAAATACAAATAGGCTTAATAATTTAATAGTTAATAAAAAAATTGTCAACCCAAAAATCCAGTCCTGCAATCACCTCTGATCCTATACCACATTTCTCTACCTCATTCGCTCTCTATTCTCTAAAAAAAAAAAAAAAAAAAAAAAATTCTCAATACACTCATCTTTACACACTTCGACATCCTTCACCGAATTGAACCTGGATCGAGATCACATTTGGTGACAGCTTGGCCTATTGGCAACGACTTTTGGGATATAACCATTAACATTTGGGTGATCAACATCAGCACAACCTTTAATCTTAAAGAGCTTGTTTGATGCTTTCCTGATGGTCTGGTGATGCAAAAAACGACGAGGTTTGCCTTTAGACAATGAGGTTATAACCGATGTGTGTATATTGTTGGTTGAAAACTATTTCCACACCCCTTCTTAGGCCTTGGTTAAGCCTTATACATTTGAGAATTTATGGAAGAGATCTCTATTCAGAGTAGGCCCTACTATAAGAAATTTTTTTTTTATTGTGCAAAAAGGTATTTAGACAAAATTTTTAATTATTGAACCCATATTAGCACATAATAATTTTTTTTTGTTTTATTGAATTGTGACGAAAAAATTATATTGATTTGCAACACTTATTTTCAAATACTACATTGATTGTATTCAATTTTAGGGACGATATTGATGATGTGGGTCAATTTCAGGGATCATCTTGATGGTGTGGATCAATTTCAGGGATCATCTTGATGGTGTGGGTCAATTTCAGGAATCATCTTGATGGTGTAGGTCAATTTTAAGAACCATTTGTGATAAAAACTAGTAAATCTTGTGGGGCCCATTTATGTGCCACATCAACATTTAATGAAAATTTTAACAGAATTGTGATAAAAGAATCACATTGATTTGCGATACCTATTTTCAGGGACTACATTGATTGAATTTTAATTTCAGGAATCATCTTGATGGTGATGGTTAATTTCAATGACCATTTGTGATAAATTTTTTTTATCACAATTAATTAAGTGGAGCTTATACTTAATATATTAACTTTCCACCTTTATCTAGCAATAGAAAAAACTTGTGTATTACTTGCCACGCGTACATTCTGACAACAACAAGAAAGCGAGGCGTGTATTTGTCTCCCCACTTTTGCCACAACTTCCACATCCACCTTAGGACTCCATGGAGACTTGAGTATATTGATAACATTCTAAACTTTCTTCACTTTTTTTTAGTAATAAAAAATTAACTTGTGTATCTTTCCGTCACAAATACAAGCGTATTTTCGTATCTATCCTTTAGTCATGCTCTATCTTTTCATGGTTGAACCCTAAATCATGATTCATGGCAATTGGATATTATTCAATTTGTAAAAGTGGGATACTGATTTTATTAACTTCTTGAGCTTTGTATAAATATATTGTCCAAACAATAAATATGTTGTTCACCAAAACAAAACAATAAATATGTTTTTAAATAAGAAGAATTTTTTTTTTTTAAATTTGCACAAGATCTCAAAATATTAAAGACAGCCCTGTATGATGTCGATATTTTCTATTGTCGAAATCGATACTGATATACTACGTTATGCCACGTTTACGTAAAATGATTTTCGTCAAGTGAGTTAATAAAGGTAGAATGACTTAATTAGCCTTGTGCATGACGTGGACTTTAATTAATGGGGTATTGTTTCGTACAATTCAAATACATTTTTCTTATAAAAACAAACGCAATGCAAAATACAGGAAAAATTGTGTCCCCTCTATCGAAGTCCTTCCTCTGCCCAGTTCTTCTGATTCGCGTGCCTCCACATCCAATCTCCATCTCCCGTTGCTTTCTATGCTGTCCGCATTGAGAATTTTCGAAGCTGCTCTCCGGTTTTGATCGATGCCAATTGAGGAAAAGAGTGTGGAGGATTTAGGGCTTGCTGCAGTATCTGGAATTCAAGAAATCGAGCGCTCAGAAGAAGGCCAGGTTTCAAATTAAGGTCTGTATCTGTTCATCAAGCCCTAGTTTATTTATGTGAAATATTCGGAGAAATACCATTTCGTCGTAGAAATTCAGCAATTGAAAGCGGTGTTTTCTGGCAATTTCCTCTTGCTGCTATTACTGTTTCTGGAGATTTGTATATGGAAATGGTATCCCAAACCTGCTCTCGGTCCAAGAAATGATTTTAGATGTTTTGGAATGCGATGTCGAATTCTCAATTGCCCTTAAAACTTGGTGTTTCCATGGTTCTTTTTCTGGAGTCAATAAATAGTTGTAAAATTTCAGCGGTAGATTGATGGAAATTCGTCTAATTTGCGCCGTTATTCTCACTGAATCAAAGCCGAGCTGCCCAACCTGCCCATTGTTCTTGTATAGTAGTTCTTATTGTCTTCGCAGAAAAGTAGGGTTTAATTCTCCTCTCTCTTTCTTCCCATCTCCCTCTCCTTATTCCACTGCCTCCCTGATTCTCTCTCCATACTCCCCATTCGTTGCATTCGAATCCTATACTGTTCGTACTGGTATAGAGAAAGCCAAAAGTACGCTGCCTACATAGGTTTATCCTGTCTGCATCTATTTGTAAAACAAGCGGCAAGTTCTTCCCAACTAGGTATTCAAATGTTCTTCTGAGTTTTCCTTTCCTCTTTCCTTTCTGATTGATTGATTGTAATTCTATCTCGTTATTATTGTGATTTGATCTTTTTATTTTTTTGCCCTTGCACATTTATGTTGTTTCTAATTTTTTTGATGGATTCTCCTTATATTTCGTAAATGAGATTTGTCCGGTATTTGTTAGAGAGATCATTATATATACTAAAACCCAATTGGGTTCCAGCACTGTTCAGAAAGAGTAAAAGGGCGGAAATGCCCCTGTATTGCTGTTTGTTTGCCCTTTTATTTTTCAATCTTAACAGTAAAATGGCAGTTTTATCCCTGTGGTACACGTGTGGGTATAATGGTCCTTGAGTTCCAGCTGTCGTTATCCCTTTTCGAAAGCATAAGGCCACGTGTTGGTCATCGCGGTAAGCTTTTCTATTGCTTCCAGTACAGATCTCTCGATCTCTCCAGCTCTCTCTCTCAAGAACCAAAAATCTCTTCGGTTCTCTCTCATTTCCAGCGTCCACCGCCACCACTCAGACGTCCCCAAAGGTAGATTTCTTTTCTCTTCCTTAGATTCGGAATCTTGAAAATCCTCGCCGATATCGTTTGATTTCTGCACAGCTATCGGCCAACCAAGCTCGCCCATTTGGGCTTCCACGCTCACCCAACAAAACCCCCATTAACATTCACAACAATCCACAGAGGGGTTATGGACACCACCATCGTGGGTCGTCTTAGAATCCGAGCAGAAAAACCCAGAAGTTTAAAAAACGAAAAAAAGACAAAAACCCTCGATTGAATCGGATACTGGTATGGTCCCTTACAAGAGGAAAAACCATCATTTTTCTTGCTTGAAATTTTAGTTTTTGTTAATTTTTTTCACAGATTGTAGTTTTTCTTTGTTGCATTTGTCAGTTGCCCTCAACAATGAACCACTTGCTAAACGTAATGTTTGTTTATTTGGGCATGTTTAGAGGTTTTGCTGCACTGTTTTTGTTATGAGCGCAAACGAGTCTTTCCATCAGGATGGCGTCCACTAAAAGTCTGCAACTTGAACGCAAACGGGCAGAAAACAAGTAGAGGTTGGTTGCCTGCAATCTAAATTCCCAATAGTTAGGGTTTAAATTTTATAAGTTTTGGATTTTTTAATTAAGCCGACCCCAAATGGATAAAGCTTGGTTGTTGTTGTTGTTGATGGTTTTTTTAGTTAATTGTTTGGTTTGGTTGGTACTAGATAATGTGTGATTCTGATGAAGGGATTAACAAGTTACCAGATGAGGTTGTCGAGAAGGCTGCTCCGATTTCAATACTCACCCTGCTCCGATTTCAATACTCACCCTGTTAAATTACAATTTCAGTTTTACATACTCAAACTTAAGATGTGTGCGCTGCAAATTGAGTTGGCTAAAGAAGCCCTTTGGACGATTTTTGTTAATATCTCATGGGCTTTGCTCTTTGATTTCAGAAATTTTGTGCCCATCTTGGGTTCACTTCGAACTTGGTTGAGACCGATCTAATCCGGCGTTTCCAGGTGAGTTTTGCATATTTATCAGCTTATATGGTTTCGATCTTTTGTTTTTTGTTGGATCGTTATTGTGCGTGTCTGATGCATTTTGTTTTCCAGATTCGGAAACCGTCCCTTTCAGATTTTTGGATTTTCGATTCTGATTCTTGGAACTCTCTGTGCTAAAGGTATATAAATGTATTATTTGTTTTTTCCCTTGTTTTCTTTGCGGCTGAATTTTTTTTTTTTTGGTTTTGTTTTGGTGATTTGGGACTTTTTTGTGCGTGTTTGGGTTATTAATTGGCAATGCATATTTTCTTGCTGATTTTACTGCTAGCAATTTTATTTAAATCCACAGCTGCTTTTTTTTATTTGACTTGCTGTGATGGTTATGCTTGATTCATAAGATTTGAGGTAGTCGTGATAAAATTAGAAGAGTGATATCTTCGTTATTTTGGATTTGTGAGAGTGATTTGTCAGAGCAATGAGTAAATTTTCATATTTAGTGTAGGGTCAATTTTAATAATCATTAATGCGATTTGGTATATGTCTGGTATAAACGCTATCAAATTGTAGATACACAGTTTGTTGGTGCAGCAGGGGGCTGGAAAACTTTTTCAGTATGCTTTTTATGGTTTGGCTTTTTTCTGTTGGGCCTTTCCTGGCTAAAAGAGTATTTTGCATTTTGGTTGCTCAGTTAATAAATCTGAGATTTGCTAGCACCTGTGACGCTCTTCTTATATTTTGGATAAGTTTTATGTCCTGCTGCTTTTTTCTAGCTTTAAAATGCATTGATAATTGTTGGATTCAAATAGATTTATAATTTTTGCGAAGAAATGAGAGGATTCGTTGGAATTTTGGAAAGCTTTGTGTTCATGTTTTACAAACAGGGAGAGGAAGAAAGAAAACATTAGTTTAGATTGCAATTTTAAAACTTTTTATGTTGTTAGTGCTGGAACCTATGTGTTTTGTTGTGAAATTGATAATACGTAAAGTTATTAGAATTTTGGAAAACTTTGTCTTTCTCACTTTTATCTGGTAGAGGGAACACAACTCTTACGTATATGATTTCAAGTTTTTCTTTTAGAAATTCAAGCTCTTTTGTATACATGAGGTATAAGAGTCTGTTTAGGATATTTTCAAGTTTTACTGATTCCTGAAAAAAAGCATGCTTAAGAGTAATCATATTTCAGTTCTTATTGAATTCAGGTAAGCATCTTCAGTTTTTTGCTTTGATCTGAAGGCTTTGTTTTGTTCAGATTTGGGGCGTTTGTGATTTCGGATTTTTACACTCTCTTATCAAATCTTAATGTTGAATTAGACAGCTATTAATGTTCGATTAATCACAGTTGGGCATGATTTCATATGTTTTTCAATGTTTTTATTCCGATTTAATAATGTGATTTAATGGTGCGATGCTGATTTAGGCTATAAATTCAGAGGCAGATGTATCATCAGCTGAAATATACTAGATGTATTCCTTAGACATCATTTTTCACTTTAATTAAGATGTGTGCCTGAATTCTTAGTACAAAACTGGCTTACATATCATTTCACACCATGTTCTCATGTTTTTTTATGTATTTTTACATCCAATAGTTTCAACACCCGCAGCAACACGCGGGCACTATTGCTAGTTTCTTCTATTTCTTGGTGTTGTTGGTTTTGGAATTTTGATTCTTAGTTCTTATTCCATTGGTAACTTCTACTTCTATTTTGTTGTGTGAGAGTTATATATTTTATGAGATTTTTTATAATTAGAGGTTTATTTTGTCTTTTTCTTTTTTGTATGTATGAAGGTCACCAATTAAGAGTAAATTGTAGCAATGGTCCCTCAACTTTAATCAAATTGGAGTAATGGTCCCTCAACTAAAAATCTGTTACCATTGGTCCCTCAACTCATCAAAATATGTAGCTATGATCATTTTTGTCAACTTCGTTAAAATTTTGTCAAAATAAGTTATGTTGGAAGGACCATTGCTACAATTGGGGTCCATCAACTCATCAAAACATGTAGCTATGGTCATTTTCGTCAACTGTCGGAATTTTGTCAAAATGAGTTATGTTGGAAGGACCATTGCTACAATTGGGTTAAAGTTGAGGACCATTTCTCCAGTTGGATTAAAGTTGAGGGACCAATGGTAATGGATTTTTAGTTGAGGGACCCTAGTTGCACGTTTTGATGAGTTGAGGGATCAATGGTTATGGATTTTTAGTTGAGGGACCATTGTTCCGATGGAGTTAAAGTTAAGGGACTATTGCTACAATTTACTCCCCCAATTAATTACCTTGCCTATGGCCCAAGAACTTCAGGGCTTGCCCTGGATGCAATTATTAGGTTCTTAATTTGGATTTTTGTTATGTGCTAAGCAGCTACAAATTTATATTCTCATTTCAGTCTTTTGAAATATCTTGATGGTTATTGCAGTGCTGTTACAACATGGGTGGTGATTCATATGATGGTTCTCAAGATGGAAGGGATGAAGGTACAGTTGAATGTTTATCTCAAAATTCATATGTGTTTTGCAGTTCAATGAGTTGTTTGCTCTTTGTTAAAGCGTAGACAACACACACATCTATTATATAAAAAAATAAAAATCGAAAAAAAAGGGCAGAGAGACGATAGTGCAAGGAAGAGGTATGAGGCAGTTAAAACCCTACCCAAAATTTGGGTTTGGGAGTTTGGAAAAAAAAAAAAAAAAAAAAAAAAAAAAAAAAAAAAAAAAAAAAAGACTGCAGAGGTGCGCCTAGGTGGCTCCGGCGAAGCCTTCTGCCCACTCCCTCAAAACAGAGGCGACAACCCTCACGCCCAACTTAGAGGACACCTAGGCGCGCCTTGAGGCGAGCCTTTTAAAACATTGCTGAATTCTTAGTAAAATGAAGCCCAAAGAGGAGCAGCAAGAAACAGAATCCTATCCAGAGCTCCGCTAAACCAACTCCAGCAAAATCTTGAAAGATCCTTCTGTTTCTCTCCGCCTAAATTACCCAAATGACCGCATGAAACATTCAACCCCACATGACCTTGGCTTTCGTACCCTACCAAGTCAAAGCACGAGGTTTACTAAGGAGGAACAATCCTTTGGGATTACCCAAGTGATACCCATCTTGCTAACCATCTTTAGCCAGAAACTCAACTTTAATTGTTTTGACCTTTGTATTTCAGTACTCATTTACTGTTATTTATAGTCTTGCATACTGTGTGTTCTGAAATTGTTGATATGATAGATGATGAGGAAGAATACGAGGACGTTGGTAGGGGTAGTCGATTTCTTGGATTTATGTTTGGCAATGTCAATGACTCTGGTGGGCTTGATGCTGATTACCTTGATGAGGTAAGTTTACCCCCCCTTAATTTCTCTCTCTCTCTCTCTCTCTCCCTCCCTCCCTCCCTCCTTTATATTTTATACTTTTGTGGTTTTGAGCAAGCAATGAAATTTGTTAGCTATAACATAATCAATGATGTGGATATTCATTGGTGTTTCCATCTTTCTCATTTTGAGTGTTTTGGGTTCTAATTTAGTAATGTAATCTTTGTTGCTAACCCACAGGATGCAAAAGAACATCTTGCTGCACTTGCTGACAAGCTGGGTCCATCGTTAACAGGCATAAATGTATGGATTCCTTATCCATTCATTTTGAACTATCTCTTAGTTGTAGTCATCAATATTATTTTGGGCCCGGTTGTCATGACTTGTAATCTCTTCTTTTTTACTTCTATTCCCTGATACAAAATTTTTTATTTTATTTTTAGCTGTCAGTAAAATCACCACAAACATCAACTGATGCTGTTGAAGAAGGTGAGTGTTGTGAGCCTGGAAAAATGATCTTATGCAATTTTGTGATGTTTTGCTATTAACTCACCATCCACCCCACTCCCCTGGTTCATATTTATTAGTTATATTTGTGCATGACATTTTCTTCTATCGGCTATCAAGTAAGTTCATTTTGAGAACAAAAGGTATCTAGTGAATGCACTATGTCTACTCCCCCTAATTTTATTTGTAATGCAATATGATTACTCTCTCACGGTTTACTTGTGAGTGCACTATGATTTCTCACTCGCAATTCATTTGTGAATACACTGGGGTACTTTTGTGATAAATTTAATTTAATTCGTATGTGATAAATCAGACTTTTTCTCCTTCCAATCGTGCAACACCCAGATGAGTTTGGATGCCACTTCATGATCACAACCATTAGTTCACTCCTTTCTCTCTCCCTTTCCTCTCCCTATTTTTATGCTAATGAAATATTTTATTTCCGGCTGTCTAAGTTATATCCTTCATGTCCTAATATCCACTATGAGAGGCCGCTTGTGTCTCCTAGCAGATGGATTTTGCGACAATGGTCATAAAATAAAAATTGTAGCGGCAAATGAGATAAGTTTGTTTCTACTATGTTGCTGAGATGTTTAACCTCATATGAGTTTTGTGTTGCCTGTGCCTTAGGGCTGTACATTGTACAATTTGAAATTCTGCACTGGATGAAGTTAGGGTGGTTCTTATATTCTTTGCTTTTTATTCGACCGTAGCTAGTCTGTTTGTCTCATAACAATGCGGGAATAGGAAAGAAATTCAGTGTTGTCATTCTGATGTTCTGAGTAAGCACTCATTTTGCTCTCTTGTGTCAGATTATGAAGAGAAGGCTGAAAATGCAGTTAATTATTTTGATATTGATGAGGATTTTGAGGGACCAGAGATTCAAGCTGCTACTGAGGAGGACCATTTGTTGCCAAGAAAGGAATATTTTTCTGCTCAAGGTTCATTGGCTACTTTGGAGCCCACAAATTCTATGTTTGATGATGAAGATTATGATGAAGAAATTGAACAGGAACATGAGGTGGTTGAAAACAACATAGATGTTCAAACTATCTCTTTACCAGGTTTTTTTTTTCATTTGAATAAGTTTTTTGTTTTTGCCAACTTTTTCATTCTGCATTCGTCAATGTGTTAGTGATGGATAAAATACAACTTGATGCCGTTGTATAATTCAATAGATTGTCTTGCAGGGGTTTCTACTGGAGAAAAATATTCTGAGGATGATTGTCAAATTGGGGGTCTGGACTCTGAAAATTTGGCTGCTCGTGCAGAAGAGTTTCAGGTCAGATTTTGATAGTAGGAAAAATTCTATACTGTTTCTGGCTTTTGGGTAATATTTAAATTGACATGTTAAGTTATACAGAAAGGATTATCTTCATTCATGTAAGGCTTCTTTTCTTGTATTAGGTGCTTGTTTAAAGCTATTCAAATGGATAGATTATATTTGACGGTAATTATAAAACCAAAACATGATTTAAATTCTAGTAAGGCATGAAAAGAGTGGTGGACTACAGTATAAACCTTAAATGGTTCAAGGAGTGAAATAAAAAAAAATGAAGGCGATCACAGGAGTTTCACTATGCAAATCTTAATCTAATAGCACATCCTAGCCACTCTGTTTTATAGCATTGGTTCCTTTCACTTGTTGCAGCTCCCCATGGTGTTGAAGTTATATTATTATCTTAGAAAATAGGTTTTCCACTTGGTCCTGGACTCCTGGCGTATGTTGAGTAGATGTAGATTCTTCTTAACATTATGTAGGATAGATCTTTTGTGCTCATTCTGGGTTAAGTGAATACTAGAAAGCATCATGGCAGAAATTAATTTCCAAAAGAGCCAAGCTGCAGTCTCTTGGTAGTAGGTTTGCATGTGTGTTGGGATATTGGCCAATGAATTTTTGGGGTTTTCTCTAGGTGGAAACAGGCTCTTGGGATCCTGTGAGAGAGTTTTTGCCAAGGGTGGGTTGGTCGGTAGACCCACGAAATGGCCACCCCCAGTGCCAGTGGCTTTTTATGTCACTGATGTTGTGTTGGAGCTTGAATTTTCTGTCCCGGTATATTTTAATTCTGTTTCGTATTGAGAAAATCATCCGTTCTGGCAAGTTGGGGCATTATCGGGGATATTATGACATAGTTTTTGTTCATTGGTAGGATGCCAGGCAATACGAACTACATTACACTACTATTTTATGTGATATGGCTATATTTTCTCTCTCATTTATTTGAGACGCTATAACAAATGTTGTTGGGGGGAGCTAATTTGTGAATGCAGGTGTTTTCTTTGTCATGGGAACGTGTCTTTTTCTTTTTTTTTCCTCACTCTTCAACTTAATTGTATATTAACAGTGCTTATCACTTTTCTATTAGTCCTCATTGATGTTTACATCTCTCTCGGGTATTACAGGAAGTGCTTACAGATAAAAGTGCCACACCGCTGCCAGTTCTATGCATAGAAGATGGAAAGGTGATACTACGGTTCTCAGAAATCTTTGGTATTCATGTGCCCTTGAAGAAGGCGGAGAAAAGAGATCATAGGTACTCTGTTCCTAAAGGTACGGGGCTTGTATATGTAATCATCCTTAATAACGTAATTTTGCTAGGCAGAAGTTACATATCTTGATGGCGGCAAACTACCATCTCAAAGCATATTCTAGGAATTATGTGTACTTCTTTTCTTTTTTGGTTAAAATTTTGGTAGCAATTAAGGTTATCTTCCTATTATGTAGGCCTAGTAGTTTTGTTTTGAAAAAAAAAAAAACGTTTTAGTTATTTTATATTTTGCTTTATCAAGATATCTTTAGTATTTTTTTTTTACAACTGGCATCCTTTCAGATAGGTACAAATCCATGGATGTTTCTGAGATTGTTGAAGAGGATGAAGAGTCATTCTTAAAAGGATCTGGTCAAGGATTTCAATCTTTGAAACAGGCAGATGCACTCAAACATGACATTTTTTCAGCACTCTATGATGAAGACTCAGACTTCGCAAAGTTTCGTGTTCTAAAAGGGGCAAATTCAGTGGATCTGCTGGATGACAGGGCAATAAAGGACTCTTGTCTCATTGCGGAACCAATGAAAGAGAATCAAATAGTAGATATTTCTGTGGAAAGTCAATCACCTTTGTGTTCAAAATTTTATCCTCTTGATCAACAAGACTGGGAAGAGGGAATTGTTTGGGGAAATTCTCCTATAGCAAGTGACAATTCTGTTGAGAGTTGTGAAATTTCGGGACCTGATGAAGCTTCATTTAATAGTGAAACAGAACCTTATAGTGGGACACAAAATATTCAGTTAGAGCCCAAAAAAGAACCTGATGAGAAGGATCACGCTGTTATGCTGCGTAGCTCATGTCTATTGGAGCCTTTTGGCTCAAGAAACTCATCAGAAATTTCATCTCTTCCTTTCTCGGAAAGCAGACGCCATCCCCAACTTTTAAGGCTAGAATCTAGATTTGAAGTGGATGACCATGCTGATGGTGCAATGGAGAGTGTCAGTAAGAAGCTTCATCAGAGTGACGCTGTGAGGCAATTTAGCAAACTCACTTCACAGAACAGAGACATGCTGGAAGGATCTTGGTTAGACCAGATAATATGGGACCCAGATATGCCTACTGGGAAGTCAAAGCTTATCCTTGATCTTCAAGATGAGCAAATGCTTTTTGAGATTTTGGATAACAAGGAAAGTGAACATCTCAGGCTTCATTCCGGGGCCATGATTGTGACTCGCCCAATAAAGTCAAGTAATGGGGATTCTTTTGAGTTTCCAGGTCATGGAGGTCAATCTGGGTGGCGATATGTTTCTAATGATAAACACTATTCAAATAGGAAAACTTCTCAGCAACTGAAATCAAATTCTAAAAAACGCACAGCGCAGGGCATAAAGATTTATCATTCACAACCTGCAATGATGTTACAGACAATGAAACTGAGGTTAAGCAAGTAAGATTTATTCTTTATAATACTTAATTCTTTTTTATTTAGTATCGCTCCATGCTTTTTTGTCTTGTTAAATTGTTGTATTCTTGATTTTCAGTAGGCATGGTTTACAGTCATTTGGCCCAACTCTGTTTGTAAATGGTGCTTCTCTGCACAAGTTACTGTTAGCTATACCAGGTCGCCATGAAAATATCCATATGGGTAGATATATTGGCAGTTCTGTATAAGCCATGTTCCTTCACAAAGAAATAAAAAGTACAGCTAATCTGTAATTACTTTTAGTTGTTTAAAAACAGAGTAGGTCTTGCAAGTTCTTTGAGATTTTGAATTGATGATTGACTTTAGGTAGTTCTGGTTATTGCTTTCAGAAAATATGTCCATCTAAAGGTTATCTTACAATGGGCATGATGGATTCTAATCATTTTTATTTGGGCAAGCACATAGATGGAACTGGTTATAATAGTGAATAAGCTTTCTTGTACTTGTACCTGATAGATATCCTATGGGTTTCATGTTGATTTTTATTTGTTAAATTTGTACTTAAATATTGTATTCCATCTGACTCCTGCTCATACATGCTACACTGCCTTTCTTAACTTAATTATATATACATATATTTCGCAGCAAGGATGTAGCAAATTTTCACCGACCAAAATCTTTATGGTATCCTCATGACAATGAAGTGGCTGTAAAAGAGCGAGGAAAGCTCCCCACGCAAGGACCAATGAAAATTATTGTTAAAAGCTTGGGTGGCAAAGGAAGTAAGCTTCATGTGGATGCTGAGGAAACAATATCTTCTGTTAAAGCAAAAGCTTCAAAGAAGTTAGGTTGTCACTTCTTTTTTGTCTGTGTTTGTTCTATGTATATTGAAGTTTAATGATTGATGAGGATCTTATAAAGAATCTACTGCATTGAAATTTGTATACAAGTCTTAAAGTTTACTCAGTCCTATTTATTTTGTAGATTTTAAGCCATCCGAAACAGTGAAGATGTTCTATTTAGGGAAGGAACTTGAAGATGATAAATCTCTTACTGCCCAGAATGTTCAACCAAATTCTTTGCTTCATCTTGTTCGCACAAAAATATATTTGTTGCCACGAGCACAAAAGATTCCTGGTGAAAATAAATCTTTGCGGCCTCCTGGAGCATTTAAGAAGAAATCTGATCTTTCTGTGAAAGATGGTCATGTCTTCCTAATGGAGTAAGCAGCTTGAAATACCTGTTTTCAATCTTTTATGTGGTAGCCTCATTTCCAGTACGAGATGGTTTGCTTGCATTTTAATTTGGTCAAAATTACATCTTGCATATAGAAGAGTGTCATGTTAGTTTTCATTTCTTTGGTAACAAAACTTCATTACTACCATAAATACGATATAAATTTCGTGAACATGCAAGTGGTTCTTTTGCCTTGCATGAACTTTTTTCAACTGTACAGATATGAAGGTGTGCCTAAACCCTTGTTTTTATTATCTTTTCAGGTACTGTGAAGAAAGACCTTTACTTTTGAGCAATGCTGGTATGGGTGCAAGATTATGTACTTATTACCAAAAATCAGCCCCAGATGATCAAACTGCTTCTTTGTTACGCAATGATAACAACAGTTTGGGACATGTCATTTCACTAAATCCAGCTGATAAATCACCTTTTCTTGGAGATACAAAAGCTGGTTGCAGTCAGTCATCTCTTGAAACAAATATGTATAGAGCACCTGTATTTTCTCATAAGGTGCCCTCAACTGATTATTTGTTAGTTCGTTCTGCAAAGGGGAAGCTTTCAATTAGACGTATTGACCGCCTAAATGTTGTTGGGCAACAGGTTTGTTCGAGCGAAACTCTTCATTGCTTAACCCTTGAATATTTTTATTTTTCCTCTTGGGTTTTCCAAATTGTTTTTTTCCCTTCACTCTCCTGTTGGTGATTTATTGGTGATGGGTTTTAATCCCTTGATTGATCTTGCTTTTCGATGGGGTATGATGTTATGCAAACCAATTGGATGACATGTGAATTTGGGGTATTGTAGTAAACGAATTATAATGTTAGCTTGGTCTGATTTTGTTTAGAGTAGACGGCTGTATTGGAGCCTCTTTCTATTGGCATTGGATGTGAAAAATGGTACTGAAACTTTGGATGACCTAAATGCTTTGTTGCCCTCATTACATGTCGTTGTGGTGAAGTTTTTCAGGGAGGGGTATTGTTGTAGACAAATTATAAAGTTAGCTTGGTTTGATTTTGTTCATAGTAGATGGCAATATTGGAGCCTTTTTTCCCATTGGTACCAGATGTGCACAATGCTACTGAAGTGTTTTGTTGCTCCCATTACATGTCCTTATGGTGAAGTTTTTTCAGGGAGGCCAGGTGAATTGGTGAAGTTTTTTTAGGTGTAGTGTTGGGGAGATGTACTGTGATGTCAATTTTTTGGGTGGTGTTGATGGAGCGGAATTAAAAATAATTTAAGGGAGTGAGGGATGAAGTTTGCTTTTGTCCTTCCCTTTGGATGCTGCTATATGCAGAGTGCAGGGATATTTATTTTCAGGCTTTATGTTATGATTTGTGTGGTGCCATTTTTATATTTAATTCCACCATGTTTTCTAATATTTTTTCTAGGTTAGTTGCATAAATGGTCCCTGAACTTTTCCTCATGTTTCATTTTTGCGCCGGAATTTTTGTTTACTTAATTGGGTGTGATTGTGGTGTCAAACAGACTCTTTTCCGTTAACCCTGTCCAGTTTTCTGTTAAATTTAGGGGTAAATTTTGAAATTCATCCTACAATCTTAAAGCTGAATAGAACATTAAAAAAAAAAAAAGAAAAAAAAAAACTGAAATAAATATTGTGGGGATTAGGCTCACAATAGGTTGTCTTTGGGAAGGGGTGGTTAATTTCCGACCAAAGTACACTGGAACTCCCTCTCTTTAACGCCGTCAACTTTCTTGACCTTCCCCAACACGGGTTTAGACGGTACCACCACAATATGACGGACCAGAAGCTCCAGGACCAGATCTCTAAAATTCTCACTTCCGTGACCTCACTAATGAACTCGACTCTCTGCCAATGAGAACGCTCATCTCTGATCGACAATCAAATTGAAGTTTAATCTTTTGCATTTCGCTCTGTATTCCTTATCCACCTTTTGTACATATTTTCCTTAAAATTCAATATCTTGTTTCCTTGCAATAAAATATACATATATACTATATAGTGATAGTGATAAGACTACAGAAGGATCGGGTGTAGAAACTGTGAATGGCAATAGGTCCTTATTAGTTGAACTTAAGGATTTATTGTTTTCTTCTATTATTTTATCTAGGAAGGTTACTTTTATGTCAGTTGCTTTCTATTCTAGTATTCATTTGGTTCATAAGTCTTTATAATGTAGAGTTGTGTTTTTTATTTGACATGGACTCCTTGTCCACAGTTTTCTAATATCTCCAGGAGATAATAAAATTGGTTTTGTTTCAAAAAAAAAAAAAAAAAAAAAAAAAAAAAAAAATCCTCATCATAATTGCATGGTCCGAGTATTATTCACTTTTGTGTCTAATTGTGCACTGCCAGCCAACAACAATATCAGTATATCTATATGTGATACAAGACAATCTTTCGAGAGCAAAATATCTTTAAAATTGACCTCTCTGCTTTCATTGTTTGCAGGAACCACTCATGGATGTAATGTCTCCGGGAACTAAGAATCTTCAAAATTATATGATCAATAGGCTTCTTGTCTATATCTGCCGAGAGTTCCGTGCTGCCGAAAAGCGCCATTTGCTTCCTTGTATCCGCGCAGATGAGTTACCTTCACAATTTCCTTATCTATCTGAACCCTTTATTCGGAAGAAGCTGAAGGAACATGCAAATTTCCAGGTGATTTTCCTTTTGCTCAGTTCTTTCATGCCAAATGTTCTCTTTTGATTCATTATTTTTTTTTATTCGTTTTTACCATTTTCCTCACTCAACTGAACGTTGTAAATGGATATGCAACACATTTCCAGAGAGCATCAAATGGACAAGTTATGTGGGTTAAGAAACGCAACTTCCGGATTTTGTCGGAGGATGAATTAAGGAATTTGGTGAAACCAGAAGAGGTGAGTTACACTTCAGATCGTTTTCTTTTATGTTTTTACTAAGTGAGTTATACTTACTAAATGTTGATTTTTGATGGGGAAAATACATATAAAAACTGATTTCAATTATTTCAAAGTTATGTGATAAGAGTATTCCATTATCTGACTTTGTCGTGGGGTCAAATTATCAGTTTCTTGACCTGTTAATTGCCCTGCTAGTAGCCTTCTATCTAGTTTTCTTCTAGGCTTGAATGGTAATCCTAAATATGTTCTTGTTGACCCCTAATATTTGTATTATCCTTAAGCTGTTGGTTTTGAACTTCTGATCGTTCTTCACCAAAATCTTATCTAAATGTAAATAGGGTGGTTTTATTGCCACCCCCAATCTGTTCAAGTCACATCCCGTGCTGAAAATACCCGCCACATACTTTTAAATTAACATATTAACTAAAATCACCCACCCAACTTAACCAAAATGCCCTTAGTAGTTATCCACCGATTGTTGAAAAATAGATTACACCACCCGACACATCAATTGCATCAACTTGTGAACTCCTCCCGGAACCCATAAATTCTCATCTTGAATGACAAAAACACTGAAGATCTCATTGTTGCTGGAAATTGCAACGTCTACGGCAACAGTGATGCCTACTATTGAGCTTGTGTTCATTAGAAAAGTACCAAAAATGGGGAGGAATATTGTCGGGAACTACTGAAAATTTGCACAGTTTTTGGTTATTTGCGACCAAATACTGGGACTCATGATAGACTTCCAGTATTCAGCAGAAAGAAATTGAAGAGGATTTTCGGTTTCTTGCTACTGAACAGTTTCATAGTTTTCGGTTGATTGTTATGATGCACTTCTAGTATTTAGCGGATAGCAAACACATTTTTGGGTTTTTGGTTGCTGGCCACTGAACCTTTACATACTTTTGGGTTTGTTGCTACTGAATACGGTGCCTTATAATGGCCTCAGTAGTCATTTCATGTTGAGAACATGTATTTTTCATTTGAAAAATTTAGCAGTTGCCATCAGTAGATTGGGGGTGGCAATAAAACCACCTACATATAGATACGCTTTGACTTCCTTGTATCCATCTAATGCATCAGAGTTGAAGTCTTCCTTTCTCATTTTATCTGTTTGGAGTTTAGCTGACCTGTGATTTATAGGATTATCTATGTTCTTGTTGTACTGTCTTTAGCCCAACGCTGGTACAGTAATCTCTTGTTTGTACTGGTGGACTTCTTGTTCACATGATTGTACTTTTGGCTTTAATGAAAGTTTTTGTTACTCTTAAATAAAATAGAAAGATCTCTCTTTTTTTTTTTCAAGGACAATAAAACACACCCTTTTTCTCCTCCTACACACCCCTATTTAACCTGTCCATTGCTTTTGTTTGATTTATTCAATCCCATGGCCAGAAAAAAAGATGGGTATGAAAATCAGCTCCCTAAAACTGTAGTTGTTCTGATTTCATATCTGTTAAAGAAAAATTGTTACCCAAAATTATGAGTCAAATTTATTAGTGTATAAGGGCCAGTGCCATTTCTACCTCGTCAACCAAGGTTTTTTTTATTTTAATAGGCCACATTGAAAAAATTAAAATGATTCTGGCACTTGACTTGATAGATCCCCATAATTCCACGATTGCATATTCTTCAAGATGCATTCATGTTTGGAAACACTTCTCCTTTTTCTGTTGGAAGAGTCGCAGCCATATTTTGTTATTCTGTTTAAATGGGCTTCTTTATGCTCTATTTGGAGAGTATATTTGCAATGTTTTTACATTTGTTCTTTACTCTCTCTCTCTCTCCTCCTCTCTCTCCCCCTCGCCCATAAGCTCGTATTTTTTGCCTGAAGTTTGTTATAGAGTCCTGGACTGCATGCTTCATTTTCCTCTACTTTTTCCCCACAAAAGATTTTGTTGATGATGGTGATAATATCAATGTTTAGAGTCACTATAATTTTTTTGTGTAGCTACATATACACATAATAGTGTTCAGTGTTGTGATTGATAGGTAACAATGTCTTTTCTTTTATCTCGTAAATATTTTGTTTGAATCCTCTGAATATTAGATATATGGATGCACCATAATTTCTATCCTGATGGCTGTTGTAAAAGATGGATAAGGGAAACAACTCATATATCTGTCCTTTGTAATTCAAGTTTGCAATACGCTATTGGTTTGATGTATGAACTCAGTGTGTTAAATGGTTATTACCAAATAGATATGTAGCTCATGTCACTTTGTTGTTTTTACTTTTGAGTTTAGGTGTGCGCCTATGAAAGCATGCAAGCTGGTCTTTACCGGCTCAAACATTTGGGAATTACTGAAACACATCCGTCTGCCATATCTTCTGCAATGAGTCGTCTCCCTGATGAAGCAATTACTCTGGCTGCTGCATCGCACATTGAAAGAGAACTGCAGATCACTCCATGGAACTTGAGTAGCAACTTTGTAACTTGTACACAGGTAACCTATCTCTTTGATTTTATGATAGTTGATTTTCATCATATTCTCTTTTATTTGTTTTGCATCATATGCTCTTTCTATTCTAGTATTCAATTGGGAATTACTGAAGCCATCAGTACCTTTCTTTCTATTTATATATTTATTTACATGAGTTTCTTTGTTCCTTTCAAAGGGAAAAGAAAATATTGAGCGTTTGGAAATATCTGGTGTTGGTGATCCATCTGGCCGGGGCCTAGGTTTCAGTTATGTTCGTGCTGCTCCAAAACCATCAATGTCAAGTGCAGTCGTGAAGAAAAAATCTGCTGCTGGTCGAGGAGGTTCCACTGTTACTGGAACAGATGCTGATCTACGCAGATTAAGCATGGAGGCTGCACGAGAGGTGCATTAAATCTGTTCTAATTTTTTATTTTTCTTTTGTTAGATTTTTTGTCTATGGCCTCTCAACATAAATTTATCTTCTTTTGTAGAATAGGATATTTATGCATCACTGTTCCCTTCTGAAATTTTTTTGTGTAATCTAATTTTATTTGTTTTTGTTGTCTTGCATCTTGGATTGTGTTCTAATTCCCAGGTTCTTCTTAAATTTGGCGTTTCTGATGAGCTGATTGCGAGGCAGACTAGATGGCATCGTATTGCGATGATACGCAAGCTTTCAAGTGAGCAAGCTGCATCTGGGGTTAAAGTTGATGCAAACACTATCAGTAAATATGCACGTGGCCAGCGTATGTCCTTCCTTCAGCTGCAGCAGCAGAACCGGGAGAAGTGTCAAGAAATTTGGGATCGTCAAGTGCAGAGTCTTTCAGCTATAGATGGGGAAGAAAATGAGAGTGACTCTGAAGGAAATAATAGCGATCTAGATTCCTTTGCTGGGGATTTAGAAAATCTGCTTGATGCAGAAGAATGTGAAGAAGGGCTAGGTGGTGATCATGAATCCAACCATGATAAATCAGATGGTGTTAAAGGGCTTAAAATGAGAAGGCGCCCTTCCTTGGCTCAGGCAGAAGAGGAAATTGAAGATGAAGCAGCTGAAGCAGCTGAGTTATGCAGGTTGCTCATGGATGGTAAGGATATTTTTATTTATTAACTAGTTACATTTGTGATATGAAGAAAATGCTAAATTGGAAGATATTTTTATTTATTAACTGGTTACATTTGTGATATGAAGAAAATGCTAAATTGGAAGATTTCCTTATCCCAGTATAGGTTGTGTAGAATGGACTATGGAAAAAAAAAAAAAAATTAGTTGCAACAAAACCACAGTACATAAGTGGGATTTTTTGTGCTTATAAATATTTGGGCAACCACTTTTTTCTGGTGAATGGGGTTCTTGGAATTTCTAATGGTCGTATGATATTGAGTTCTATCTGCTGGATGTCATTGTGGTGCTGCTGCTACTTGTGATATATGGTTGACCATGACAGCTTGTACACAGATGATGAAACTGAGAGGAAAAAGAAGAAGAAAACAAGAGTTTTGGGGGATGAAGTTGGGCTGGCTCCTGGCTTGCGAACAAGTTATATCTTAGAAAATGCAGATAGGGGAAAAAAAATAATTGCTGCTGTACAACCTGATGGATTCTATACTCCAAAAGATAATCCAGTCGGAGATGCGAAAGTGGTAAGAATGATTCACCTTTTCGTCATATTTATTCTTTATTTATTTTCTCTTTTAATTCCACTCTTGTTTCAACATGTAGGTCATGTCCGATCATGAAGATATTCATTCTCAATGTATGTTGCTTGAACTGTGTGTGATGTTCTATGTTTTCGTTGCAGGTGGAAAATCTTCTTAAAAGAAACAAGATTGGAAAACTAAAGGGAATGAAAAAGAGTGATACTACACATATGGGTCTGATGAACAAGAAACTAAAAATATCAGGAGACGGTGTCAAGGCAAGTGTTCTAACTTTTTTTTTCTTTGCTTCGTGTTTTGAGTTTATTCCTTTTTCTTTGTATTTCTAATCTTCTATATTACTTAAGCTGTTACTGACTTGCTGTATTTAGTTTTTTTTTTTTTCTTTTTTTTTAAAACTTATTTTGGCCATAGCTTTCTTTTTACACATACATTTCCCTGATTTATGTTTGAATTTACATTTACAAGTAAACTTCCTACTCTGGGAAGGTCTGCTTGTCTGACATTTAAAAAACCTTGTTCGCTTTTGTTTGTAACCCATACTTTGATATGCAGTTGTAGATTTTCTTCTATTCTATACCAATATGAGACTCAATCTGGCTGTGACTTTTGGAGGCGATAATGTGTTATACTGTTGTTCTGATGTGTCCTACTTTAGCCTTTAACATGAATATGTGCTAATAATTTTGACTTCCTCTTTGGACTCAGAGTACTTTTAAGGAGAAGAAATCAGCACGAGAGAAATTTATCTGTGGAGCCTGTGGTCAGGTTAGTGTAGAGTTTGGGTAATATTCTGCTAAATAATGTGACTACAAATCAAATGCTGATTGCTCACCTTTTTGATGGCTAGCTTGGACACATGAGGACAAACAAGCATTGCCCCAAGTATGGATACGGAGAAGATCAGGAAACACAGAATGATACTCCAGACCTGGATAAATCATCTGGAAAGGCAACTGCTCTGAATTCATCTAGTCAGTCTCAACAGAAAACTACTACAAAGAAGCTGGTACCTAAAAGTGCAACTAAAATTGCTGTGGTTGATGCTTCGGAGGCTGAAAACCTTGGTCCGAGCACAAAGGTTCTTCCATTGAAATTCAAATGTGGGTCAACTGAAAAGCTTCCTGATAAACAGCCTCTTGGAGAGACAGAGAGTTCTGAGCGGGTCACATCTGATCCCGAAAATGGGAAGCCCACTATGAAGGTGCACAAAATAATAATTTCGAACAAGATGAAACCTGAAAATGTACCTGTTGAATCTCAGAAGCCCCCTATTGTGATGCGACCTCTGACAGATACAGATAGGGGTTATGTTGAATCACAGAAGCAAACTATTGTTATACGGCCACCAGCAAATACTGATAGAGAGCAGGGGGAATCTCAAAAGCTCTCAGTTGCTAAACGGTCGTCAATGGAGGCAAAGAGAGAGCAACATCACAAGAAAATTATAATTAAACGTCCAAAAGAAATTATTGATATAGATCAGATCAGTCAGGATGGGGGAACTCCTGTTGAACACAGGAAAACTAAAAGAATTGTTGAATTGACAAGTTCTGAAAAGCACAGGAAGCAGGAGAACGTGTATTTGGCTAAGGAAGCAGCAAACAAGAAGGCTAGAGATGAAAGGAGATTACGAGAGGAGCAAGAGAAACGGATAAATGAAGACAGATTGAGAGAAGAGAGGGCCAGGAGGCTTTATGAAGAGGAAATGAGGATGATAGAGGAGCGAGAAAGACTAGCAGAGCTTAGAAAATATGAAGCATTACTCAGACAAGAGAGGGAGGAAGAAGAACGCCAGAAAGCAAAGAACAAATTGAAGAAGAAAAGGTCTGAGATAAGAGATGATTATTTAGATGACTCACGAGCACGAAGATTAGACAAAAGGATGCCAGAAAGAGATCGGGGTGCAAAAAGGAGGCCAGTTGTTGAATTGGGAAGGCATGGTGGAGAATCTACCCCAGCAACAAAGCGCCGTAGAGGGGGCGAGGTAATATGTTCATGCTTACATTCGAGTACTTTTCATTCATTAAATTTTTCCCTCGCACACAGAACCCATATTACCACTGGTTGTGCACTCATTCTACTCTGCCTGCACTTGGATGAAATTTAGTAATAGATTAAGTAATCGCAGTCCACCTGCTATAAATTGTAACTGTTCTTTCTTTTAGAATTAGAATCCTTTTCCAGTAGGTTCGGCTTTTACACCAACTTTTAACTAAAATTGAGTTGGTGTAGTATTTTTAAATCGCGTGATTATTTGTGCCTTTGCTGGTTAGGATTCTCTTTGTTCTGCAATGGAGGTAGGTCTGAGACCTTGAAGAAAAAGGATTTTAGGGTGCAAGGTTATCTCACGTTGGACATGGGGTGTATTTAGAAACAAAATAATTTTGTAAAGGGGGGTGTATTCAGAAAACATAATAATTTTTCTAAAAGGGGGAGTATTCAGAAAACAAAATTGTTTTGTATAACTTTTTTAGGCCTCGTTTGTTGTTTGGGATTGGCTTCATTTGGATAATTCACTAGATTCGGATAAAGTTAAATAAAAATATGGATGCCAACTTGCATATTTTGTCCAAGTGAAGGTGGAAGATGGATCCATCATAATTCCCACAAAAATGTTTGGATTGACAGGGACAAGTTTTCTTTATGACTTCTCCATCGTCTACCTTCACTTGGACAAAGTATGCAAGTGGCATCAATTTTTTTAATCAACATTCATTGAATCTAGTGGTTACCTAAGCCAAGCCAATCCTTGACAACAAAGAGTCATTTCATGTTAGGGCATACAAGTCATTCAACATTAAAATTTTAAGGGGTGTATTTAACAAATTTGTGGAGTGCGAGTGTCAATAAAACCACCTTTTATTTTATTTTATTTTATCTTAGCCGGTCTACTTACCGGTGATTTTAAGAAATTGTTTTAGTACAAACCGTTGTAATTTTGATCTTACATTTTATACAGGTCGGTCTGGCAAACATCTTAGAGCGTATTGTAGAAACCCTCAAAGATCGAATTGAAGTATCATATCTTTTTCTGAAACCTGTATCCAAAAAGGAAGCTCCTGATTACTTGGACATCATAGAGCGCCCCATGGATCTGTCTACAATCAAGGAGAAGGTGAGGAAAATGGAGTACAAGAGCAGGGAGCAATTCAGGCACGACGTGTGGCAGATTACTTATAATGCCCACAGATATAACGATGGACGCAACCCGGGCATACCTCCCCTTGCAGATCAGCTCTTAGAGCTTTGTGACTTTATGTTGGTTGAGAACGACGAAAGCTTGACTGAAGCTGAAGCGGGCATTGAATATGTAGACATCTAGATAAATTGATTCTAATTCCTATCGGTCATTTCTTTATTTTCTGAGAAAAAAAGCCTCAGTTTTGCTGGAGCATTTTTTTAGGTGTTGGGGAATGGGGCTCAAGTGACGGCTTTGACTTCGTCTCACGTCAGGAGGGATCGATGAAAGAAACAGTCGCCCTCCGAGTGCTCGGTAAATTTGTGATTGCCGGTTGAAATCTGTGTTTATGTTGTTCAGTAGCATTTGGTTGCGAAATTGTATTAGTTGTACAGTGCAATGCTTAAAATTTACAATGATGTATCGGTACTTCCTTTGAAATGTCGGTCTTCGGAGTGCCGGATTCCGGCTTGTACACTTTTGCAATGAGGCGTTCTTTGCACTTATTGACTTGACGACTTCAATCGAATTATCTTGGAAATGTAATGGGATCACAATCTAAAAGTACAGCAAACTGGGTAAGACCATTTTCATCAAACAGGACCAAATTTCCCAAACTCATGTAATAGTGTCCACTATCTGTCCCAAGCTTACTTATTTTAGAGCTTGCACACACTTTTAAGGCTTTTAAAAGTGATGATATTGCTTTTGCACCCTGTTTGGTGTTCTGAAAAAAAAAACATTTTCAGTGTGCCCGAAATAAGGGATATTTTTAAGTGTGCCTGAAACACAAGATAGTGCGTCATTGATTATTATACAAGTTGAGAGAAGATTTTTAAGTGTCCCTCTATTTGTATAATGGCATATGGCGTATATGCTCCCATTTTGGACATGTTGAAAAATCTCTCTAAATTGACAGAAGGGAAAAGGAAAAACGTATGGTTAAAAATCCTAATGTCTTTGAACCTACTTACATAGGTGAATTGAGATCATATCCGGATCTTTGAGTCCAATGCCGATGGATCTGGAGGAACCAATCATTTTCAATCATGTGGTCCTTACTCGTCCATTCCACTAGCCTACTTCACATAAATCAAGGGTCCAATCTCTCTTTCTCTCTCTTCAACAGTTCGGATCTCCAAATCCTTGGCTCCGACACTCTACGTGGACCAATGGAAAAGAAGAGAGAGCCTTCTTTAAGAGTATTTGAATTGAGAGGTTTGAGGTTTTAGGTTTTAGGTTCGCTTGTAAGTGATAAGTTTTAGGTTCAATTCTAATTTGAGTTCTTAAGTTCGATTCTCGTCAAAAGCGAATTTGAACCATATTATTGCTAACTCATTATGAGGTTTAGCTCACCCTTTAAAAATTTAAGGTGAGATCTACTTGTATTGGTGGACATCACCTCTATTAGAGAAATTGTTCTGATTATATCTACAAAACATATATTTTATTAGCCACACATTAAGTCAATTATAATTAGATTTGAACTTGCCATTAACACAAGAAGCTGTGGAGAGACAAGTTTATTTACTTACTTACAAGGCCCACTAATACAGATAGCAGGCCCAAAATGGTCACCGACTAGATTGTTTGTAAGAATGATTGGACATACAAAACCCTAAGCAAAGAGAAGCAGCGAGAAAAGAAGAAAATGGGAGTGGAGAAGGAAGTTGTGAGGGCTGGAAGCGGTCCCAAACCGTCCGTCGGACAGAACGTCACCGTTCACTGCACTGGCTTTGGTTTGTCCCTTCATTCTTTTTCTCTTCTAATTTCCCCACTAATCCAACTTAAAAACGTAAAAACAAATTTCTACTTTTTTTTTTTTTTTTTAAATTTTATTTTCTTAATGTTTGAATGATTAATTTTACTGCCCTTATCGCAGGGAAAAATGGCGATCTGAGTCAGAAGTTCTGGAGGTAAGCCTTTTTTTATTTTTTATTTTTTTTATTTTTTCCCAATTTATTTTTATTTTATTTATTGTTGATGGAAAGAACAAATGGGTAATCTTCTTTTTTGAGTTTTGTTTGCGTTTTTTAGCACCAAGGACCCTGGGCAGCAGCCTTTCAGCTTCAAAATAGGCCTCGGATCTGTTATAAAAGGTAACTAACTACGTTTGTGTGTATGTGTTGTGTGTGTGTGTCTAATATATATATATATATATATATGAGGAGGGGGCTTCATCGTCGGGCTCCTCATAGATGATGTTAGGATCGGCTGGCTCATTCTTATCCATATCTAGCTACTGATTATGGTACACAATTTTCATTGTTCACACATCACGTGGATTGATGGATTTCTCATGGTGGGTGCGAACTAGATGAGAATCATTCTCAATGAGTCCATAAGAAGTGTGTGTGTGTGTATATATATATATATGTATGTATGTATATATGTGGGTGTATCCATATATGCATGTTTATTCTTTTCGAGTTTTTTTTTAATTTCTTTTTCACTTCCTTTGTAGGATGGGATGAAGGTGTTCTTCAAATGCAAGTGGGAGAAGTTGCTCGTCTGCGGGTATGTTAATATTTTGTGCTACCAAAAATTCGTACTCTATGACTTATCAAATAGTTTTGATTTACGTCGTTGAAGTTTCTTGTAAATTGTTATAGTTGAATCGGAGAAGGAACCATTTGGCATGATGTTAATGACTCATTTGGAAAACTTTGAAGTGCCCCGTATGTGTGTCATTGTGATCTTTTGCATTTTTAGCAATAAAATTCTATAAACTTGTCATGCTATCATAATTCTTGTCTCATTTATTTCGCTCGTCTAATACTAATAGTCCTGCATTGTTTTGTATTACCTTCTAATACAATGTTAAGTAGTTAAATACTCTATGACCGATGTTTTTAAAGTAAAAGAGTTGATTTCCCTCTTGACCGATTTACCTTTTAAGACATTGAATTTGTGGCTTCATAAAGTGCTTTATATTCCCTGATTGAATGTGAATTCCTCTTGTAACCTTATGGTCCCAGACCCCCGTGTCATAAATCTGTTGGTTTCCATGGGCGATATGGCATTTCTAAATTAGTGATCTAAGATGTAAGAAGCTAGGAATGCGTTGTGCCCTTATTTTCATATGGTATGCATTCGTTTTAAAAATCTGGATCTGGAAGGAGATCTAAACATTAACATCTCACACTCCTTGTTGATGGCTTTGCAGTGCTCTCCAGATTATGCATATGGCAAAGATGGATTTGCTGCATGGGGGATACAACCTCACTCGGTTCTGGTTTTTGAGATTGAAGTCCTGAGTGCGCAGTAACATCCGGGTATGGAGTTGAGCATCCCGCATATCCTTATGGTTATACTAAGATATAATTTCGAACATCAGTATAACCTTCGTGACCTCTTTCGTTGTTAAAATTTGGCGGATATATCCATATGGTTACCCTACGAATAAATTCTCGTTGTGCCCTGTTATATCAGACATGTTTTAAGGGTTAGTTCTAATGCAATGTTACGAAATGCCCCTTGTTTGGAGCATGGTATGATCATTATGGTAATTGCTTGGAAGCTCAACCCTGAGTCATTTCTTTTGTTCTTTGCTTAGCTGCTTCAGTGATTCTCATTCCTGTTTAGGCATGTTTACTTACTGTTTCTGTTACCAAAATTGTGCCTCGTCGTTTAGGTATTGGAATTATATTGGGCATGACATGGCTAATTTCAACGCGAAGTAAATTGTAGTGATGGTCTTTTAACTTTAACTTAACTGGAGTAATGGTCATTTAACTAAAAATACATTACTAAAACCTGCCGTTATGGTTCCTTAATTAAAAATTCATTACCATTGGTCTCTCAATTTTAATTCAACTGGAGAAATGGTCCCTCAATTTTACCCAATTGTAGCAATGATCCCTTAATTTTAACTTAATTGTAGCAATGGTCATTCTAATATAATTCATTTTGATAAAATTCTGACGAATTTGGCGAAAAGGACCATAACTACATGTTTTGATGAGTTGAGTAATCCAATTGGAGTAATGGTCCTTCTAAGATAACTTATTTGGACAAAATTCTAAAGAAGTTGACGAAAAAAACCGTAGTTACACATTTTGATGAGTTGAGGGACCAATGGTAATGAATTTTTAATTGAGGGAGCATTGCTCCAATTTGATTAAAGTTGAGAGACAATTTCTACAATTTGCTCTCTCAACACAAGATGCACTTACCATTTTTTGTTTAGTATGATGGTAGGATATATCTGAATTGGGAGCGTTGTTTATGGTATACACTTGGATCCTTGGTCATCACTCGTCAGATTGTCAATGGATTCTTGCCCGGACATACAGCCCTCCATTACTTGGAGTACGTCATGTGGTGTAGTAAAAGCTAGCTGTAGTGTAAAGTTGTATCTCATCGGTTAATAAGATCCAAAAGGTTTATAGATCCCAGGGGGTGAGGGACGTAGGAGGTTAGGTTAGCTAAAAGATGGTTATCAGCTCAAAGACATATGGTGTCCTTGATTTTTCAGGGTAAGCATGGGTAAAGAAAATGCCTCGAGCCAATGTTAATCCTTATTTTTTATTTATTTTAAATTTATTATTGTTAAGGGTAGAGGGAAGGATTCGAAATTATTATAATATATTAGGGAAGGGGAGAGTTTCGAATCTGGGACTTATGGGATATTGGACCACATGCACTCCAATGAAGCCTTTCTTCAAAATTGCGCTTTCATGATCTTTAAATTTTGAGAGAACTCAGCTTCTGACGTCTGCGACCTGTATACGACAACCATGACTTGGGCTGGTTTGGAGAGGCAACAGTGGAGGGCCATTCCGGCCGAATTTAGATTCTTGTCAGATTCGTAAATCATATATGTTCATCGTACATCGTGCTATCATAAATTATTTTAAATATTTTTATTTAAAATTACATACAAACAATATCTGTGCGATGAACAAACACGATTTACGATTTTTCAGGATCCTCATCAAAAGAATCTGGAGAGGATCTTGTTGGATTCCGGCCATCGCTTCCCCTTCGTCATTTCTAATGATTGCACCAATGTCACCCTCTCCGGTAACGGGTAAAAATACTCTGCATTGAGCTTATATTTACCTTTGAGAGGAGGGATCCGACGTATCTCCTTTCTGATAGTATCACAAGAGGTTTCCAAATGAAAAATTCCTTTTCTGCCTCTCACACCGTGACATGCCTCCTTGTTGAATCTTGATCGTTGTTTTCTTTTGATTTTTTCAATATTATAATAAAAAAAATAAAAAAATGATACGTGAGAAATTAAAAGAAGACAATTCTCACTATCCTCGACTATTTTAATTTTCAAACTTTCATATATCAATTTTTATTCATCCCAGTTTCATAAAGATCGTGTAACATTTTCATACCATTGTTAGTCTTTTCGTCAAAACTTCTGTTAAAGCTTAACTTAGTGCTTATGTGAATAATAACTGGAAGCCACGTGTTATTGTAACCTCACGTATGAAAAATTATGTCGTACCAAATTTAGTTGGATTTTTTTGGTTTCTTTTATTAGGAAAACTAATGAAAATGATTTAAAAATTTTGAGTTTTAATGATAAGAACAAAATAAAGAGTAAAGTGAATAGTATTAAGATTTTTTAGTGTAAAAATGTAATTTTTCATTAAAAGTGAATGAACTTTTCGTTAAAATTCTTTATTTCGGTGGTAAGGGCAAAAGGGTCATATAGAGGACTATATAATGTTACAAACCGTCCAACGCATGCGCTCCATTAGTCTCACTATCTCACTCTTTTCAACTCCGAAACAGTTCACTTTCCTTACTTTTCTGTGCTTACCGTGAGCAGGGAACCTGTAAGATTCTTCAGTTCAGATCAGATTTCAGATCGATCTAAATCCTTTCACTTTTCACTGTAAGTCTACCATCCTTTCCATTTCGTTCGTCTTCTTGTTAATTGTGGTGTTTGGTTTTGCTTTTTTTTTTTTTTTTTTTCCTTTCCTTGTATTCGTTTTCGATATCCAGTGTTTGGTTGCTGAGAAAATTGAAGAGATGGGCTTGGAATTTGGATATATTGCTGCTTAAAATTTTGATTCTCTGGGAGCCATGAAACTTGGATTTCTTTCCGTACAAAAATTGAGGAAATTGTTGAAGAAAATAAACACCTAAAAGTTATCGATTTCTTTTATTCTACTTTCCAAACAGAATGGATTTTCTGATAATTCTCTGATCTTGCATATACAATTATATATATGTAGTTTATGTGCAGGTAATTAATTGGTGAAATATCCATAGGCAAACAATCGTTGGACATCGAGTGAAGAATCAGATAGAACAATATGCCTTGGTTGAGTTTGTCAGTTGACGTCTTTCGTAAAGTTGTGCACTTGAACTTGTATTGCAGGGTTATTCTGTAAATTGTTCGTTCTGATTTCACTGAACTCAACCCTCAAATTGTTCATCCTTTTGTTGATTTTTCTTCAAGCTTTCATGGGGTCGAATCAGTTTTTCGTTGTGTGTCCCGATATCTATAGAATTAGTTGAAGGTAGAAAGCCAGACCTGTATTTGTCTCCAATCTCAAACCCCCTTTAAGTTTCTCTTCTAGTTTTGTTTGATATAATCCTCACTGTATCGGTCTCATCGGTCGTATCTAGCTTGGCCTCTATTATTCTTCTCTATCAGCACCAGTACAATCTTTTTCCTACCTTCTGCTCACATATAGATTAATCCATTGTTGCTTTTCGCATTCTGAACGTCGGGTATCCATTTAGTCTTCTCTCTGGAATCTTCTGGATTGAGTGGTTCCATCAAGGTTCAAGTGTAGTTATGGTGTGTCAAGGTGCAAGCCAGACGAAATTTCGGGCTTTGAAACATGAAAGTGGGATGGCTGGAAGACCAACAATTATAGTTAGAGTTATTGCTTGCTTTCAACCTTTGCAGGATTGCCAGGTTAGTATTGCGTAACCAAATTTCAGTTTTTCTCAGTTCTCGAATTTTTGTAAACTGTTGGCGTGGTCAGTTGCTGGCCTATTTTCCTTTAAAATATGCGTTTTCTGAGAATGAATTATGATTACTGGTTTGCACGGAATTATTTACTCTCATATCCGTAAGAGTTCTGTTACAAGTGTAGACTGTGTAGTTAAACTGTGTTTTTTGCTGGTTTTCCGCAGGCTGAGTACTTTCGACAGCTGCTTAAGCCTATTACGTAAATTGGTTCGAGATTTCCCGTCATTTACCAAGCCAGAATTTGTAGTATTTTTTTCCTTTTTGTTTGTATGCTTGAAAGGACCCAGAAAGTAATTGAACGTTGCTGATCAAAGAACTATCTATCTCCTGTCAGGTATTGTAATGTCGTGCTTGTCATTGTAGCTATGATATTCATGGGTCATGCATAACTGATCATCTTTGTTCTCTCTTGTATAGGTGATCCTTTTAGTTGGATGGTCAAGGCGAACAACTCTTGCCCTTTTACACAGCATTCTGCTCGGAAACTGCCTGATCTGAATCATACGAGCATGTTGCTGGAGCACGTGCAACATGAATGTTTTCCATCATCTACCAACGAGGGGACTTCGCCAGTATCTGGACATATGGCATTGCCAGCGTCTACAGTTTCTGGTATTCGGAGTCTGAATACTAAAGAAGCAAATGACGACCGTGGGTTGCTTCAATACTTACCGCCACATCTGCAGACCTTATTTCCTCCTCCAAATTCGTATCTTCATGAAAAGCAGTCACCACTTTCTTTTGAATTTGGTGGTGGGATGGCTATACCAAATGCAAATCCAGGGTCTTCTCAGAAGGGGTTCTTTATTTTTGATCAGTCTGGGAATGAAACAAGGCTAATATACAATTCTGTTTTCCCTCCTAGCCCGTATCCACCAATGGCCAGCGTGAAGCTTGGGTGTGGTTATGATTCACATAAACTGGGACAAACAACCAGCATGGATCAAATTGGTCCAACCAAGTACTTCTTACGTGAAGAGACCGGTGAGAATCATATAATTGAAGAGAGTGAGATGCATGAAGACACAGAAGAAATCAATGCATTGCTTTACTCTGATGATGATGATGATGATGATGATGATGATTGCGGGGAGGATGATGAAGTAAAAAGCACGGGTCACTCTCCATTCTGCCGTCAAGAGAATTATGGGAAGAACGAAGATGTTGAGGAAGTAGCACAGAAGATGAATAGTTCTGAATCAGATCCTCCAAACAAAAGACACAAATTGCTTGACAGTGGCTACGTGCAATTATCACCAGTGAAGACTGTCATTAATTCGTTACAACTCGATAAGTCTCATGAGTACGGGAACAATACGGAGTCAAGCAACACTCTTGGCCAGAGCCAAGGAGAGGAAGGAAGTTGGAGTAAGGGTAAGATGAAGTCGAAAACAGACAAGATTTGTGAGACAGTTCGAGTTCTTGAGAGCTTAATTCCTGGTGCTAAGGGCAAGGACCCGGTGTTGATCATCGACGAAGCTATAGACTACTTGAAGTCTATGAAGCTTAAAGCCGAAACTCTGGGAGTAAGTTTCCACTAAGCCACGATGGTCCTTGGATAACCAATGTGTAGCTGTAGCAGGGTGGTAAACGTGGTAAGCCTCAGAATTCTAAATTGCTATTTTCACCGCATTTTTCATATTATATTTGCACCACTTCTCTAATAGAGATGTGATCTACGTCTCGGTGGATCCTACGTCTGTTGGAGAGTTGATACAAATGTTGAAATATGTGATGAGATTAGCATTGGTCGATGAATTTGAAATCACTAGAGGAGGGGTCCTTCTCTTAGTATTTAGTAAGATAATGTGGGGCCTAATAAAAAGTAAGAATGATTATGTTTAAGCTTTATTTATGGGGTGGGATTAAAGATAAAATAAGTCACCAGAGATTTGATTTGAAGGCATGTGGGGAAGGAGGGATGAGAGTGGCGGGGACTGCTGTTCCCTCCTCTTTTCATCAAAGTGTTGATTTAGTGCATGCGCGCTAGGGTCGGGTGTGTATCGGGTCCCATCTTCACCTGTCTTTAAACTTTTTTTCTGGTGATGGAAATTGGAATGATGCAGCAAAAGTTTGGGTTTGTTTGTTTTACGTATGATGCGAGTGTGAAAAGAGGAGGGGAGATAATCTTAGTCCGAAAGTAAAAGCACTTGTACGGTGGGATTTATGGGATGGGTGTGGTTAATAACAAGACTCTTCTAGGAGTCCTAGTCTGTAAGGAGTGATTGTGTGATGCTTTTCTGAGTTTGTAGACAAAGTGTCTGTAAATAACTATGGTGTGGAAGAATTGAATGGATATGGGTTCCGTAGGGAACTGATTTCTGTACGCTCATGTTTTTCTTCTTTCAATTTTACACCTGTTTTGTTTATTTGGCTCATAATTTTTATTTATTTGTTTAATTCAAAAGTCTAACTAACGAAGGTGTGCCGAGAGAGAAAAGCATACTAAAATTGTCTTGAGAGTACAAACCCAACGCCTAATTCAGTTTGGATTTGGATCCTCTCCTGAGCTCAGGGGGCTGAGCCTCCTGAGCAAAGAACGTGGGCCATTGGATTTTGATCAAACGGTTACAAACTGGGGGTTTCTTTAAAAGTTATAATAATTGTAGCCGTTGGATCAAAATCCAACGGTTCACGTGCTTTGCTCAGGAGGCTCAGCCCCCTGAGCTTAGGAGAGGATACAAATCCGTTCAGTTTTCCCTTTTGAATAGACCTAGAAAACGGAACGTGTTTGTGTTTAAATATGTTATTTTAAGAGATCGTATCGTGTCAAACTTACTATCTTAAGGGGTTTAAAAACTCAATCCAAACCCGACCATTAAAATTAACTTGTTACCCGACCTGACTCGATGCACCCATTAAGAACAACACATTGCCTCAACAAATAATCAAATGAAAAAAACTTCATAATTCATATTAAATTTCTAAACATTAATATTTGAAGTCTGAAGTTTCTTTTGATTCACCAATACAATTACCATCAATTCATTAAGCACTACATCTACATGCCACGTAGATGTTACTTAGAGAGGCAAGAAAAAGGTGGATTTGGACCTCGACGACCTCCAGATGTGACACCGGTGGAGTGGGTGATGCTTAGAGGCGGATAAAAAGGTGGGGAGGTTGGGGGACAGAGATGGTGTGGTAACGGTGGGGAGAGAACCCACCTGGTGGTGGTGTAAAGTTGTGACTTGTGAACGATGTGGAGACTGAGAAAGGAGACGGCTCATTTGGAGGTCTTTTTTGTATTCCAAATTACCAAAGTAACCTCTCTTTTAACGCGGTTTGAAATGGGTTACCCGTGAGTAAACCTTAACCAACTCGTTATCTTAACGGATGTTTAACAGGTTGACCCAATAACAACTCGGCTTGTAAGTTTAAGTCCGAAATCGTATGTTTTTCATGTTATTTTGTGCCAGGTAAACGAGTCGTGCATGAAGTTGTCAGAGCACATTTGTTCTTATGTGTTTCTACTCGGTCATACACAATTTCCATTGTTGTAAAGCTCTCATTGGCAAAACCCAAAAAAAAGATAAAAAAAAGAAAAAAAAAGTGTAGTAAATAGTACTAGGTAAAGGTAAAAATATGGTTTTTCGTTAAAAGTGAATAGTACCGGAAGTGTTTCGTTAAAACTCCAAAAAAAAAAAAGAAGAAACTCTCACACCAACTTTGCATTTGAAATTGATTTGTTGCCAATTGATTTTTTTGTGTTTTCAAATTTTTAGCTATCTTAAATCAAATCTAGAAATTGTTCAAATTATAAAACTTACCTTGGGGAAAGAAGGCCTTGCATGTCCCCAAGGCCTTGCATGCGTTTGTAAGTAGTTAGGCTACTCTTCATCTTAACAATTGCCTTTATTATAGAACCTTAACTTTCTTTAGATACACGTTGGGTTGGTTTTCTCACCATCTGTTGAGAATGAATCTCACGTTGATGGGAGGATGGGCTTTGCATAAGCTTATAAGTAAGTAAGCTGCTTCCCTGTCAATTGATTTTATGGTGGAATCCCAACTTTCTTCATGACCTTAAGTAAGTTGTCCCATGTGTGAAGTCCAACAGTTGCATGTTCTCCACGTCACTCCCTTTGTATGGTCCACATGTTAGGCTTGAAAACTTGCCACACGTGAGAGAGCGTGTTGAGAATGAATCTCACATTGACGGTAGGAGGGATCTCATATGGGCCTATAAATAAGGTGGATTGCTCCTCAAATTGCCAATTGATTTATGGTGGAACATCAACTTTCTTCACCATCCATATTAGATGGTCGTCGCTAAGCAATCAAAGATGCCTATGTTAATTGATAAAGTTTGGTGTCCTTTTTCCGAATAAGTGGATGTTTTCATATCGTTTTCATGTTGTCGTTATTTGATAGATATTGTTGATATGTCTTTGATATTTGGTACCAATATGTCAGCATAATGTTGTTAATTTGATGTCGGTATTAGGTACAAGTATCGTCGTTTATGTTGTTTGAGCGCTTTTGTGTATTGGAGTGGATCATTTTCGACGCATACCATTTATTTGATGTGACAAACGTTTGATTTAATCAAACATCAACCAATGACTTTACACTTTGATTTAATCAAACATCAACCAATGACTCTACACTAACGACACAATTTTGGCATGGAACGGTCAGGAAAGACTCGGCAATGCAGTCGCGATTTAAAAAAGCAAAGATGCCTGACTACAAATTTTCTTCTGGCAGCTATGAACTAATAATTATTAACACAATGAGTAGAGACGTGGCGTTATAAACACAATACATACTAGTTTTTGCAGAATTGATGCTCAATTGACGACGACTCTATAATTAAGAACGTTTATAACGTATTAATCGGAAATGATCTCGTCAACCTATCTTATTTAGGTTGCATTCCCAATATCACAAGTTAGTAATAAAGAATAATAAACAATAATTTTGTTCATTATACTAAAACAAGGTCTAAATTTGACACACCATATCAAGATGATTATTGAGATTGAAAATCGATCAATGTAGTTCCGAAAAATGAGTGCCGCAAAATCAATATGATCATTCCATCACAATCTATAAAATTTCTATATATGTTGATGTGGCACATAACCGAGTTGCATAAGTTTAATTAAAAACTTAAAAATTATAAAATATATATATATATATATATATATATATATATATATATATATATACCTGTTCATCTTCTTCTTCTCCTCCCATCCGACAATTGTGTATCTTAGCTTTGTCAAATCTATTGATAAGGTCTGACCAGAGGGCTCGTTTTAGCCCTTTGACGCTTCAAGATATTAATATTTTAATGAACAGTACATGATCATATTCCTTAACATCTCCAACCGAGGGCCAAAGAGTTATAGTATGGAATGTGAAGAATTGAAATAAAATGAGGTAATATAATATATAATAGTGAAAAATATGTGAGAAATGATGTCGAAAAAAAATTAGAAATTAAAAAAAAAAAAAAAACAAAAAAGGGGCTGCTGTGTATAAAAATAAAAAGTGGGCTAGGACCATAAAAAAAAACTAAGCCCTAAACCCTATAGTGGGCTGGGCAAGGGAAAAGAAAAAAAAAAAATATTTATACTCATTTTATATTTTCTAAAAATATTAAAAATCAATTAAAATCTTTTAATATTATGCATTTTCCAACTCCAAAAAAATATATTTAATATCTTCTAACAAAAAAACTAATATACTAACATAAATTTATCTGGAAAACATTCTACCCTAACTCAAGTAACAAATATATGAATGTATATAATACCTATACGTGAGATATGAAACGTAATTAAAAGGTAGAAAAAACATAACATACCTACAAGTAAGACACATTAATCTGTGACAGGTTGATTATAAAAAAAGAATCTGTCATATAGGTAGATAAATATAATTAACTTATGATATAGGTTGATTATAAAAGTTAAAAATAAAATCTATAAATGGGTTTTAAAGCAGGAGGAAGAACGAGAAATAACAAAAAAAAAAAAAAAAAGAAATAAGCAAAGAGATAATTGGGAAGCAATTTGATTTTTATAATAAAAGGGGCTTTTAGATCCAGGTCTAAAAATGTAGAGTGTTTTTAGGAATGAGTCCAATTATCTAATTATATGTTTTTATTTCTTTTATACTCATTTTATATTTTCTAAAAATATTAAAAATCAATTAAAATCTTCTAATATTATGCATTTTCCAACTCCAAAAGAATATATTTAATATCTTATAACAAAAATACTAATATACTAACATAAATTTATCTACAAAACATTCTACCCTAACTCAAGTAACAAATATATGAATGTATATAATATCTATACGTGAGATATGAAACCTAATTAAAATGTAGAAAAAACATAATATACCTACAAGTAAGACACATTAATCTGTGACAGGTTGATTATAAAAAAAAATCTGTCATATAGGTAGATAAATATAATTAACATGTGATATAGGTTGATTATAAAAATTAAAAATAAAATCTATAAATGGGGTTTAACGTAGGAGGAAGAACGAGAAATAACAAAAAGATAAATAAAAAGAAATAAGCAAAGAGATAATTGGGAAGAAATTTGATTTTTATAATAAATCTTATCATTGAACAGATAACTATTGATAATTAAATAATTAAATATAACAAATTGGACTTATTTTAATAAACTGGACTATTCCTACTATTGGCTCAAAAAATTGGACTTATATCAAGTTTCCCCTTAAAAAAAAGTAGAGAAACTAAGAACTTGAGAGGGTTATGAGAAGTAAGTGACTATGTATTTATATTTTATCACAAAAGAGCATGGTGATATGAGAAATGAACGTCCCACGTATAAGTTGATGCTTTATTTCTGATGCGGTGTTTTATCCTTCAACATCTATTTCTATATTTGTTCACTGTTGAAAAGTCTAGATCACATATCACGTCAGTAACTAAGTTAACGGAATGAAAAAAATGAAATACAAAAAAGGAACGCATAAAATATAGTGAGACATAATAAGGCGTAGCTGAAAAATCAAACTTTAATAAATTCTACTTTCCTAAATTTGGTACATTCTGTGATGCCGTGCTGGTCATGATGATTGACCATTTCACTAAGCTGTCTTTCTTCTCCTCGACGGCACATGAAGGAAGGGAAAAATGTATGCATTGATAACTTTAAAAGTTAGGCAATGGAATACACTTGATATGGACAACTTGTTTGCTCCTTAATTAGTGGTGCCGCCAAGCTTAATACAATTGTCCAAATTTATTAGGTCGTGAAGCTTAATAGATACACAACAAATTCTAACTTCACATGTTATGTTATAAAACAAGAGAGCTGATAGACCCATCCCACAATTCTATTTTTTCACCCACCTTATATTTTCATCCCGCATAAAGAAATTAAAAAATAAAAACACTATTTTCTCACCCCTAATATTCCTAAAATGTCCTTGCATTAATTTAACTTTTCACTAAAAATTAAAATAAATAAAAACTAAGAATAAGAAAGCCACCCTCCCACCCGAGTTTGACACCACCAAACCCAACTCGACGACAACCTCTTTCATTGCCAGCCGACCTTTTCTCTCTATGGAAATTTGGAGGAGAAAACATTAACTAGCAACGACATCCTCGATGGAATTGTAATTGTTCACAAACCGACAATGACGATTTCAGTTGAATTGAGTTTGATTGAGAGGGAGAAAGAAAAATGATTAGGGTTGCTAAAAAAAGAGGATGGCTGCAATCAGAAGTCAATTTGGTTTGGGAGTGGGGTTGCTGGGATATTCCCTTTTCTTCTAATTTTCAGTTTTGTTTGCTTCCAATTTTAACATTGATTGGATGCGTGGCTCGAGCTTGTAATATTCTTCTCGGATGGGATTGTTCATGGCTTCTCATATTCTTCTCCAATAGGATTGTTCATTGCTTCTCAAATTCTTCTTCAGAAATAAAACATTGTTATTTTACTTTTATTTTTATGTTTTTTAGCTAAAAAAATAGATTAGGGTTCATTTTTATTAGGGTTTTAAAAGTCATTTCACAAATGGCCAAATATGACATTAAATTTATTATTAAAAAGTGGGTATGAAAAGAAGGTTGAGGGGTGGGTGTAACACCACTCTAAAATAATTAGCCCCTTGCTATACAGGTAGCCGTGTGAAGATTTACTTTGTTTTATTGTTTTTTTAACTTTAGATATTTTGAAAAATAATTGCGTAACCAATAACATTCTTACTACGTGAATTTTTTTAACTTTTTTGTTACCTTCTGAAATCTAATATGGGAAAGATAATTGAAATTGGGCGGTGCTATTTAAATACTCTATTTACTTTTCGCACAATTTCTTAATTTTCACCGAGCTAATAAAAAGGAGAGTGTGGTTAGCACCATCCTTTAAATATTATAAAACTACACCTTTTTGACATTTTCATAATTATATGCCCAACAGGATCCTCTTCGGATCTTTTTGGTGAGGATCTTGAGGATTCATGAATCGTGTCAGTTTATTATATATCGTGCGGTCAGTTTTTGTCAGAACAATTTGTGTTTGACATTTTCATAAGAGAGAGGATCCTCGCCGGATCCTCTTTGTGAGGATTATGAGGATCCTCAAATCACATCCGTTCATCGTGCATTGTGCAGTCAATTTTCGTTAGGTATTGTTTATATTCAATTTTAAATAAAAAATTTACAATGATTTCTAATCGCACAATGTACAATAAACGAATGTGTGATTTGAGGATCCCAAAGATCCTCACAAAAAGGTCGAGAATCCTCACTCTTTTCATAATTATATGCCGGTTCAATACCTTTAACTACTAGAATATTAGGTGGAACTACTTTTCCCCGTTTCGTTTAGTTTAATAGCCAAAGAAGTTTGTCATTTCGTTTAGTTTAATAGCTAAAGAAGTTTGTCAAAAAAAAAAAAAAAAAAAAAAAACAAAAAACCAAAAACATAGCTTAAGGAGCTGTATTCCGTGATTAACGGTTATAAAAAAAAAGGCATTACAACGCAACAAAAAAAGGCATTTGGACTCTTTTACTTTCCTCTTTTTCTATAAAGATATCAATACAAAATGTTGACGTAACTTCATAAAGATTATTCAAATTAGAAGAGGCCAAAGTGAAGAAGAATTTGAAAAAGAGAAAATCCTACTCATCTACAATAAGACGTGGAGCGTTAAAAACTGTACATGCTTATAAAAAAAGTCAACTAGTATATACGTCTTCATTCTAACACATTCAAAGCACAAGTCCTATTCACTCACTGTCTATTATAGGGATAAATATGTAATTTACTGTTCTTTCGTAACATTTGGTATATACTTGTGTATAAATCCAATTAATTTTTAGTATACTAATATGTTTACCATTTTTAATATACAAATGTATAATCAATATAAAAACAATGAATAAAACCTATAAATTAACTAAAAATGAACATGATAAAAATACAAAGGTACATAAGTTTAGTAAATAACTATAAAAAATTAGAACATTTCGGAAAAACTCGGATCGAATTTCAAAATCTCTAAATGCATTCTAATTTGCATCCAATTTTTTTAGAAAATGATCAAATTTGGAGTTAAAATTTAAATGGCTTAATTGAAAATTCCTATCCAACTTACACCCATACATGCATAAGTGCTTCTAAATTTTATACTTGAACATTATCGAACTTATTGAATCCAATTATCTTCTCCAGCTTTATCAGATTAAACCCGGGTCATGATCTTGGGAAGTTTGTTGATGGCTAATGTGATACCTCCAAGGGATGTGTGATTGTCTCCAAAAGCACTTTGCTCAATGATACGTTACTTATGGAGCCAATCTCTGCTTTCAACTTCTTGATTTATCCAAAGGCTCTCATAGTACGTATTAATGAGCATTGAAATTGAAGCCAAACTCAGCTTTCGACAAAGGGTTGTCCAGTTTGCCAAGGTGTTAGCAAAGGATATTCTAGAAGGGCTCAGTCTCTCATGTATTTCCAACTAATTAAATTTCATTGGACCATTTCGTTCATGTATGTCCAACTAATTAAATTTCATTGGACCATTTCGTTGAACACAGAAACATATCAATTCTTGCTATATGTCAACAACTACTAAAATATGTAGAGACTTCTCATGGGTGGCTACAAGAAACAGTAGAGTAATGTTAAAAATTATCAAGACTTGTCAATTGAGACATTTCATCAAGCATTTAATGTGCACTGTAGAAGGAGGAGGTTGAAATTAGTAGGTTTTTGAAGTTGTTGGGGGAGTCATGGACAACCAATGATCACATGCTAGCTCCGCCACTAAATACAGTACTCTTGATATAATTATATTGTATTGTACACAATTATCTACTATAGATTCCTATACTTCTTTCTACAGTACCAGATCATCCTAGCCTTTATAGGTAGATTAAGGTTAAAAACACCTCTGTGTCAATTAGTCTTTAATTCATTTTAACGAAGTCCAAAACTTACGATTAAAATACCTAACTAGATAACCATCAGAACAGAAGTCAATTTGGAAATCATGACCATGGCGGTCCATTGAAATTTCAAACCATAGGTGTCCTCAAGATAATTCATTTATAGTACAATATGAATTTCTAGAAACCCTAGCTGCAAATTTCATTGCCTATAAATATGTCCAACTATCTCAACTTTCATTTATCATATCATCGCTCGCTTCTTCATTGGCCCTTAGTTCCTTACAGAAAAAATGGCTATCTATCCTAGAAACAATTACCTCCTAAACCTCATTGCAGTGGCGTTTGTTGCAGCAGGAGCCCTGTTGCCCACAAGTGTAACAGCTCAAGCTGCGGTGGGTGATATTGTCACTCAGGCATTCTTCGATGGGATCATCAACCAGGCTGCTGCAGATTGTGCTGGCAAGAACTTCTACACACGGCAATCTTTTCTTGATGCTGTGAACTCGTATTCCGACTTTGGCAGGACCGGTTCGGCGGATGACTCCAAACGTGAAATTGCAGCTTTCTTTGCTCATGTCACCCATGAGACTGGCCGTAAGATATTCCTATTTATTCTATTACCTCCAACTATATAATGTTTATAAAAGCAAAACGAAAAAGATGAATTAATCAAGTAGTTAACGTCCTAATTAACGTGCAATTATACTAACTCTTTGTTTTTGTATTCTCCTTTAAATATTATCAGACCTCTGCTACATAGAAGAGATAAATCGTGACACATACTGCGATACAAGTCGGACAGACTATCCATGCAACCCTAGCAAACAGTACTACGGACGTGGACCTCTCCAACTAACATGGAACTACAACTATGGAGCTGCTGGAAACAGTATTGGTTTTGACGGCTTAAACTCACCTGAATCCGTGGCCTCTGATCCCGTCCTTGCATTCAAGACTGCATTGTGGTATTGGATAACCAATGTCCGTCCTGTTATAAGTCAAGGATTTGGAGCCACAATTCGAGCCATTAATGGTGCTGTGGAATGTGATGGTAAAAGGCCTGACCTAGTTCAAGCCCGCGTCAACTATTACACTGATTATTGCTCCCAGTTTGGTGTTGATCCTGGCACTAATCTCTCTTGCTAAATTATAATTATAATTATCAGCTTAATTGTATGCTTCGAATGAATAAATAATGCAGCCTAAAAGAATATGAATAAATTCCAAGCCGCATGGAATAATTAAGGAGAGGGCTACCTCCTGTTGTGTAGTCCACCATATAACTTACAAAAATAAAGATCATCGTGCTCAGAAGGTTGGCCACTTTCACATATGATCTGATTGAAATATAATCCTATAATTAATTCTTTTTATGCCTGAGAATCAACCATTGATCCACTGCAATTCATATCATAAACAATCCCCGTTTCTTTGATTTATATAAAACGGTTATTCAACAATAAGATTGGAGAGTTTACTCCAACAAGCCACTGCACATGACAAATTGTCAAAACTCTAACATTCGAGTTTTGACTCCAATTGTTTTTTCTCCAATACAAAGAATCACACCAAAATGGTCAAAGCCACCATGCTTTTTGAATTTTTCTATTTAAACACCATAATTTACTTAAGTTCGCCCCAAATTTTATTTACACTTAGTTAAAAAATTTGAATTTTAACTTTTCTAAGAACAACACATTTGTTACCTAAATGCCCTTAAACACCAACACGCCACACCCACAAACCCTAAACTTTAACTTGAAAGATAATTGTTTTAAATTTGATTCAACACTACAAGCAAGCGTTTTCAAGTGTATTTTTTTTCTTTCTAGACAGTTAATAGCTCCCAACAAAGCATCCATGCTGAATGCAATTCTAGAAAACACAGGCATTAGTGTACCGAAATATCCGTACCTAAATATATTGTAGTGAATTAGTGCACAGAAGAAAATATGCAAAAACATAAGTATACCAAAAAATTCCGTACCTAAATATATGATATTAAACTAGTGTACCGAAATGTCGATACCTAAATATATTATACTAAACTACTCTACCGAAATGTCCATACCTAAACATATTATACTAACCTAGTGTATCAAAATGTTCGTACCTAAATATATTGTAATGATTTAGTGGCACATAAGAAAATATGCAAAAACATAAGTGTAACAAAAAATCTCTACGAACATATTTTCTTGTATAAGTTACTTACCATGATGTGAATTAAAATTTATAATGTTTTCATAAAATTTAATTTGAACACCATAAAATTATAAATAGAAAAGAGAGATAGTAAATATATATGCTAGCATTAAATAGAGTCTATGGATTAAAATCAATTTTTAATCTTGTACAAGACATGTTTCTAAACTTCATCTTATTTAAGGATTAAAATCTAGTTTTCAATAAAAATATTATCATAAGTTGAAAAGTTGAAATAATATGTGCTATTTTGTCTTTTCACACAATTAAACATTAAGATAAAATTAAGATTATGTGGTGGAGCGAACTTAGAATATGGGTGGTATTTCTTTTTCTAAAAAAAAAAGGATAACTGGTTGTAAACCATGATTATCTACCATTTCGGGCCTGAAAAGTTATAACAATAATGACTAATATACAAGGACGATATGGACATTCTAAGATGTAAAATAAATATAAAAATTATGATTGGAGATGCTCCTAAGTGTATAAGAGTGTTTTTAAGTACTTTAAAAATGACTGAGAACATTTTTAATGAAAGGATTTTTAGACCCAATTCTTGGTTAAAATACGAAAGAATTTTGGAAAAGAACTTGAAGTACTTCATGCAAATTACATAATTGATGCTTCTTCTCAAATGTAGTTGAAGTTCTTTTGGAACTCAAAAACACTTTTACCGAAAACGTTTTCAGTAATTATAAAAACACATCCAAACATGCATCAACAAACCCATCAACTACCTTTTATTCATCAGTTAGTAATCTTTCTGAAGTCTAAAAATATTTCCCTTTTTTTATTAATACAATTATATATTTACTTTAAGAATGAAAGATTCTGTCATAATAAATTGACCTATAACAACCATGATCTGGTCTTGTAATTGCAGTTTGGACCATGATCTGGTCTTCAAACAGGATGCCTGCTACGCCGGCTTAAAGTCTAAGTATAGGCGTGAGTTGTAGATCTAAATATAGTCAAGTTGGCTACAGTGCTCCTTCTACACATAATTGAAATCACCCTTTCAATATATTTATACTAATGAGTGAGAAGAATAAAGCGGTGTTGAACTCGTTATTACAAGATTCAAACCTATATAGAAACTTTTATAAAATGACAATCTAGACAACATGAGTTGGTCTCTGTTTGTTTGTTTGTTTGTTTTTTATTTTTTTTATTTTTAATTTAATTTAATTTTTATTTTTTTAACAAACGATATATCTACAATAAAGAGATGAAGGAATAAGTTAAGCCTCGCAATGTGCTAACAATAATGTGATTCAAATTTGCCTTTGACGAAAATCAAACCTAAAACCTCTCACTTACAAGTGAAGAAAAATACCACTCTAGACCTTAATACTAAGCGGTGAGTTGGTCTCTGTTATATATGCTTGTGTCTTCTTTGTTTGCCGAAATATTTATGGGGACCAAAGTATCAACCTCTATCTTCTCCATTTCAATCCCGACACCATAACCGGACAACTCATGTCATTGGCCAGGCATACATACAACCCTGCGTTTCAAAAGGGTGAAGATCTGTTCCAAGAAAATATGTTGGGACACTGGGTTTTCTTTTTGGTTGCAGAGATGAGTGTGAAGATGAGAAGATAAAGGGAAATTATCTACGACATAACCAACCCGTAATGACATCTATCTTTAGCTATATTACAACAATATCAACAAAATTGTTAGAACACCGAGACGACATACTCAATATCTACGATATCTCAATACTATATCTATACACGGGCATCAATATGAACATCGTATCAACAATATCTACACAATCTCAATAGTCTATCGACATGTATCAACAATATCTAACATTTCTCACATGTGTACTTTAGGCATTTTCATCCTTCCGCCCGTCATTAGTGTCTTTCACATCCTTCTTTCTATTTCAACAACTAAAGCTTGAAAATTTTCCATTATAGCTAATTTTCCAAAAATATTAGTCAATCGTTTACCCATGTTTGTTTTCTCACTGCCTAAAAAAAAACTCTGTAACAAGGACACTCAGATGAGTAAGGCAAACATCATATATGAACCCAAGATCACCAACAGCAACAAGCTGGTCAATCAAACAGCCACTGGATCTGCCTGCCACATTATTTCTTCATGGTCCTCTCTCCAGTATAATACTAAGAAATAATAAGACCAAAACACACTATGACATGTTAAAAGGGAGGGCAATGGGAGCTTAGGTAACCCGCGGCAGATGGTGGTTGAGGCTAATAACTATTGGGGCTGGTCATCCGGTGTGGCGACAGTGGTGCAACAGATGGAGGAGAGGGTAAGAGAAAGGGGGATTGGGAATCATGGTGAACAGAAGACGATTTTAAGTCAAAATACAATAACCAGAAATGTATTTACCCTATTACTAAGGACCTTGATCACATACCAAAAAAAAGAAGAGAAATGTTGAAAATTTGAGACTAAATTATTACTTCTTATGCTAACAATATGTTACAAGCTGCTTCGATACTATAACAGAAATTCGTACGAAACTTTCACTTTAAACCACCAACAGTTTTCATACCAAGGTATTTGCTTCTACATATTTTTCCACAGCTTTGTTTTGGTCTGACAAAAGAACACGCATGCACCTTCTTTTCTTTTGGTCAAATTCATACACGTTTGGGTGGTACGTATTGCACCTGCTCATCTTCACATAAATTCTGCAAAACGAGAAAAGAAAAATTATTCAAATCAGCTGAGACATAATGTGATTGATCAATGAAAAAGAACAGGCAAAAAGGAACCATAACCCATGGGCAAAAAATGATAAGAATCAGCAGTAATTCCGTTGAAGCTCCTGTTCCCAAAGTAACAAGATTGGAAGGATCTAGAGAAGGATTTATATCTTCCACTACACTACTAATATGATCTTATGTCCTAGGCTTACCCCAATTCTGCTTTATTGGTAATTCTATCAATCAAACCATCACTATGAATGGGGCCATTGAGGTATAAACTGCAGAGAATCTGTGGTATTAAAAAACAGAGAACAAAAGAGTCTTTTTTATATGCTTTACGACCCACAGACTGGCAAATAAAAGAACAAACATGAGCTCGAACAACAGCTCAATGTCCCCAACCGGAGACTTGGGGGACTCCTACCATATACCACTACACCTTGGTACTCAGAAATTTCACGACTACTCAGTGCCTTGGATTTTTCAAGTCCCCAACCGAGAAGTTTTCCTCACTCAAGAAATTAAGGGAGCACTACTTCAACCTACAGGGTCCACCCACGAAGTTTCAACATACAAACTTCAACAAAATAAAAAATTCAAAGAACTTAGTGAATGATACCTTAGTGTATTTAACACAACACATTGAATGAAGTAAAGCTTATTTATTGATATCTTCGATAAATTACAAATACGTGCATACACATGAATCAAAACAAACAAACAAGAGAGCGCCTTCACAAAGGCTGCTCAGGAGAAGTCTCAACACTCGGCAAAGCCCCAGAAATAGGAGGCACCGGAGGGTGATTATTTGGAGCCTCAGTACTGGGCAGAACCCCAGAAAGAGGAGGCACCAGAGGTTGATCATTTGGAGCTTCAGTACGTGGTACAGCCCCAGAGGAAAAAAGTATCAACCTTTATCTTCTCCATTTCAATCCCGACACCATAACTGGACAACTCATGTCATTGGCCAGGCATACATACAACCCTGCGTTTCAAAGGGTGAAGATCTGTTCCAAGAAAATATGTTGGGACACTGGATTTTCTTTTTGGTTGCAGAGATGAGTGTGAAGATGAGAAGATAAAGGGAAATTATCTACGACATAACCAACCCGTAATGACATCTATCTTTAGCTATATTACAACAATATCAACAATATTATTAGAACACCGCGACAACATACTCAATATCTACAATATCTCAATACTATATCTATACATGGACATCAATATGAACATCGCATCAACAATATCTACACTATCTCAATAGTCTATCGACACGTATCAACAATATCTAAAATTTCTCACATGGGTACTTTAGGCATTTTCATCCTTCCGCCCCTGTCATTAGTGTCTTTCACATCTTTCTTTCTGTTTCAACAACTAAAGCTTGAAAATTTTCCATTATAGCTAGTTTCCCAAAAATATTAGTCAATCGTTTACCCATGTTTGTTTTCTCACTGCCTAAAAAACAACTCTGTAACAATGACACTCGGATGAGTAAGGCCAACATCATATGTGAACCGAGATCACCGACAGCAACAAGCTGGGCAATCAAACAGCCACTGTATCTGCCTGCCACACTATTTCTTCATGGTCCTCTCTCCAGTATAATACCAAGAATTAATAAAAAAAAACGACCAAAACACACTGTGACATGTTAAAAGGGAGGGCAGCGACAGCTTAGGTAACCCGCGGCTGGTGGTGGTTGAGGCTAATAACTATTGGGGCTGGTTATCTGGTGTGGGGACAGTGGTGCAACAGATGGAGGAGAGGGTAAGAGAAGGGGGATTGGGAATCATGGTGAACAGAAGACGATTTTGAGTCAAAATACAATAACCAGAAATGTTTTTACCCTACTTACTAAGGACCTTGATCACATACCAAAAAAGGAAGAGAAATGTTGAAAATTTGAGACTAAATTATTACTTCTTATGCTGACAATATGTTACAAGCTGCTTCGATACTATAACAGAAATTCGTACGAAACTTTCACTTTAAACCACTAACAGTTTTCATACCAAGGTATTTGCTTCTACATATTTTTCCACAGCTTTGTTTTGGTCTGACAAAAGAACACGCATGCACCTTCTTTTCTTTTGGTCAAATTCATACACGTTTGGGTGGTACGTATTGCACCTGCTCATCTTCACATAAATTCTGCAAAACAAGAAAAGAAAAATTATTCAAGACATAATGTGATTGATCAATGAAAAAGAACAGGCAAAAAGGAACCATAACCCATAGGCAAAAAATGATAAGAATCAGCAGTAATTCCGTTGAAGCTCCTATTCCCAAAGTAACAAGATTGGAAGGATCTAGAGAAGGATTTAAAAACTGCTTTATTGGTGATTCTATCAATGAAACCATCACTATGAATGGGGCCATTGAGGTATAAACTGCAGAGAATCTGTGGTATTAAAAAACAGAGAACAAAAGAGAGTCTTTTTTATATGCTTTACGACCCACAGACTGGCAAATAAAAGAACAAACATGAGCTCGAACAACAGCTCAATGTCCAAAACCCAAATCATAGTGTCTCTTCAGGGTATTTTATTTTCCTATGTTTTCGTCTTCAACCAGTGATAAAAAGAACATATTACAAAAGCTAGTCGTATTTGACTGATTTGTTAAGTACACTTCAATTCCCTTACTCCTAATGTCTTGTATGGCAGACTTTTTCATTCGTTTGAACAATATGGTAGCTCACTAGCTATTGGACAGGATGCCAACCCAAAAGCCATCATAGATCGAATTTCGAATGGCATAGATTTATTGATCGACCATATAATTATCGTAGAAATGGTAAAAGTATGATTGTCCACTATGGAACACTGGAACTTTGTATGATTAACATCGGAAAGATATTGAATTACCCGCAAATCCTCTGAAAGAACCTCTGAAACAGCGGGAAAGCAAAAAGGGAAACCCTAACCTGATCGTAGGTCTTGACGAGGCGGCAACGGAGGCAAGCCCTAAGCTCGTGGCCGAAGCTCGTGGGTATCTGGGCTGGTTGTACGCTTCCCATCCCTCTCTCTTTCCTTCAGATAATTCTGCTTTCTATTTATCTGATTCAATTTCCGTACAATTGACTGCTAATAATATCAACTTATAGTTGAACATATTAATTCCCCACCTTCCTTCAAGATTATTCCAGAAATGTTGAAGTTATTATATTTCAACTTTTTTTTTTTTTTTGAGAATTGAATCCCTAAATCACCTCCTAACTAGAATTTTGGGAGGATTTAGGAAAAAAGAAAAAAAAAATCTCCAATCATGCTCTGCCACCACGTAAGCGAATTCATGTAGAAGCTCATAAATAAGAATCAAGAAATGATCTGCAGTGGCTCTCCATAATTAATGCTAAATGTTTTAATATTATTTTAAATAAATAATTAATTTCTATTTGTTGTAGTCTATTTTATCTGATAAGGGGAATGAGGATGGCGACAAGGAGAAGAGAGATTGAGAGATATGTGTTTGTAGAATTGTAAGGGAATGTGTGTGTTATCTGTCCTACATAGTGCCTTTATTTATAGTAGTGAAGGAGAAAAGAAATTCCTTCATCCCTAAGAAATACAAGGTGTAATAGGAAATGATAACTAGAATCAAATCTAATCTAAGATTTACATAATCACATATAAACTAGGAAAGTTTACAACACTCCCCTTGAGTGTGTAAATACTCAAGGTAGATTTAGCATCACTCGTTGGCATTGATTCTAAGGAACAACGCTTATTCTTATTAAGGTAGGAGCGTGCATAAGTAAGTGAGTCTCACTAAAAAAACCCTAAGGCTATAGCAAAAACCCGAGTAGGGACAAAATTCATAATCTAAGGAAAAATGTGTGAGAAATGTAGAAGTCAAAAGAAACGTCTACGGGACGTCATCAGGGATATGACCAGCCCAAGGTGGGTGCCTCGTTAATACCTAGTTAGGTAGCAAAAACCCAGTGGAAAAAATGCTCCTAATTGTAGGGTAAAAGAGTACATTAAGATCAAGTAAGTATTCTTCAGGATACTCCCCTTGAGTTTGACACAATTCCAAAGAAAAATAGCAATGTTACAACTCAGAATGTTTACGCATACCAATTCCTTGAACAAGCTTCTGAAACGTCGTCTTTGGCAGTGATTTGGTGAAGAGGTCGACCAGATTGTCCTGTGAACGGATCTGCGTGACTTCAATCTTCTAATGCTCTTGTTGTTGATGTGAAGAGAAGAACTTCAATGCAATATGCTTGGTGTTGTCTTCTTTGATATAACCCTTCTTGAGCTATTCAATGCATGCTGCGTTGTCTTAAAAAATCATCGTAGAGACATCTACGACAGGGTAGAGATCGCATAAGCTTCAAATATGGCTCACAACCAAAAGTATTCCCGAGTTGCTTCATGTAAGGCGAGAATTTCAGCATGGTTAGATGAAGTGGCAACTAAGGTCTGTTTAGTTGACCTCCAAGAGATTGCGGTGCCTCTAACAGTAAAGACATAACCCGTTTGAGAACGCGTTTTGTGCAAATCAGACAGGTATCCTGTGTCGGCATAACCAACAAGGTAAGAATCGACTCGAGAAGCAGGGGGTGCAGCATCACTCGAGGATCAGTAGGGATAAAATTAGCCTAAATCTACAGTACCCTTAAAGTAATGGAAGATCTCGTTCATGCCAGTCCAGTGTCTGTGTGTTGGTGCATTACTGTACCTTGCCAACATATTAAAAGCGAGGAGATATCTGGTCTAGTGGATTGAGCTAAGTACAATAAAGCGCCTATCGCACTTAGATAAGGAACTTCAGGCTCCAAAATCTCTTCATCATCCTCCTTCGGACGGAAGAGATCTCGTTTTGCATTTAGCGATCGAACGACTATATGAGTACTCTAAGGCTTCGCTTTATCCTCATTAAAGCGGCGTAACACCTTCTGGGTGTAGTTCGATTAATGTACTAAGATTCCATCCGAACAATGCTCTATTTCGAGACCGAGACAGTATTGAGTCTTACCTAGATCTTTCATCTCAAATTTTTACTTAAGGTGCAGGGCAGTTCTCGCGAACTCTTCAAGAGTTCGGATGAGATTCATGTCACGACATATGCAACAATCGCAAATCCAGAATGTGACTTCTTAATGAACACACTAGGGCATAGTTCATTGTTCACATATCACTGACTAGTCAAATACTCACTTAGACGGTTATACCACGTTCTTCCGGATTGGTTCAAACTGTAGAGTGAACGCCTCAGCGGAATTGAGAGCTTGTTTCGGGGTTTGGAAATATTTGAACCAGTCAATGTAAGTCATTTAGGAACTTTCATATCAATTTCCGTATCAAGATCCCCATAGAGATACGCAGTTACTACGTCCATCAGTTGCATGCTTAGTTTTTTGGAAACTACCAAACTACCAAACTGACCGAACCCGGCGCCCATCAGTTGCACGCTTAGTTTTTCGGAAACTACGTCCATCAGTTGCATGCTTACTATGTCCATCAAGATCCTCATGATCGAACCTGACGCCGACGATTTGTGAACTTTGCAGAACTAGCAGCCTTGTCTTTAGGCTCTAGAACCCGAAGGCTGAGACGTGTTCCTTCTTCGGCCGTAGTTGCGAGATCAAGAAGTCAGCAACGCACTCAACGCAACATCAACACATTTTACTTCCCGGTCGAGCTCAGCCGTCGAGTTGGCACGCCCTGCACATAATCGAAGGACGTAGTTAACTTATTAATTACTCGACCTGCGCACCACGTAAGCTTAGTAGTTTTTAGGGTCGATAGAAGGAAAAGGGAAAAATGCATGCATTGATAACTTCAAAAGTTAGGCACTCAATGGAAAGCACTTGATATGGACAACTTGTTTGCTCCTTAATTAGTGGTGCCGCCGAGCTTAATACAAATGTCCAAATTTATTAGGTCGTGAAGCTTAATAGATACACAACAAATCTTAACTTCACATGTTATGTTATAAAATAATTAGCCTCTTGCTATACACGCAGCCGTGTGACAATTGATTGTCTTTTATTTATTATTTATTGTTTTTTACTTTTAGAATATATTTTGGAAAATAATGAGGTTAACCATCCACATTCCTACTACGGGAATTCTTTTTAAACTTTTTTGTTATTTTCTGAAATCTAATAAGAGAAAGATAATTTAAATTAAATAGTGCTGTTTTCACACCTTATTTTTTCGGATTAATAAAATAAAGTGTGTGGTTAACACTACCCTTTAAATACTATAAAACTACACCTTTTTGACCTTTTCATAATTATATACCGGTTCAATACCTTGAATACTAGAATTATGTGGAACTACTTTTCACCGTTTCGTTTAGTTTAATAGCTTAAGAAGTACGTCAAACAGACCAAAAAAGAAAAGAAAAAACATAGCTTAAGGAGCTGTATTCCGTGATTAACGGTTATAGACAAAAGGCATATGGACTCCTTCACTTTCCTTCTTCTTTTATTTATTTATTTATTTTATTTTTTGTTTAAGATGTCAATACAAGATGTTAACGTAACTTAATGATGACCGTCCAAATAAAAAGAGGTTAGAGTGGAGGAGAATTTGAAGAAGAGAAAATCATACTCCTCTACACTATGACATGGAGCGTTAAGAACCTTGTATATGCTTATACAAAAAGTCAACTATTATACATCTTCATTCTAACACATTCAAAGCATGAGTCCTATTCACTCACTGTCTATCATAGGGATAAATATGTAATTTACTGTTCTTTCGTAACATTTGGTATATACTTGTGTATATATCCAATTACTTTTTAGTATACTAATATGTTTACCATTTTTAATATACAAATGTATAATCAATATAAAAACAATGAATAAAACCTATAAATTAACTAAAAATGAACATGATAAAAATACAAAAGTACATAAGTCTAGTAAATAACTATAAAAAATTAGAACATTTCAGAAAAAATAGGATCGAATTTCAAAATCTCTAAATGCATTCTAATTTGCATCCGAACTTTTCAGAAAATGATCCAATTTGGAGTTAAAATTTAAACGGCTTAATTGAAAATTCCAATCCAACTTACAAATCCATATATACATGCATAAGTGCTTCTAAATTTTATATTTAAACATTATCGAACTTATTGAATCCAACTATCTTCTCTAGCTTTGTCAGATTAAACCCCGGGTCATGATCTTGGGAAGTTTGTTGATAGCTCATGTGATACTTCCAAGGGATGTGTGATTGTCTCCAAAAGCACTTGCTCAATGATACGTTGCTAATGGAGCGAATCTCTGCTTTCAACTTCTTGATTTATCCAAGGGCTCTCATAGTACGTATTAATGAGTATTGAAATTGAAGCCAAACTCAGCTTTCGACAAGGGATTGTCCAGTTTGCCAAGGCGTTAGCCAAGGAAATTCTAGGAGGGCTCAGTCTCCCATGAGGACCATTTCGTTGAACACTAGATAGGAACATATCAATTCTTGCCATATGTCAACAACTACTAAAACGTGTAGAGACTTCTCAAGGGTGGCTACTAGACCCGGCAATTTCTGACACGACATGAAAACGATATGAAAATAACGGGTTTCGGGTCAACACGATAACTAATTGGGTCATTATTGAGTGACCCGTTAAGAACCTGTTAATAACGGGTTCTTAACGGGTATACACGCGGGTAACACGAGAGTAACCCGTTAAGAAAAAAATGATTTTGATAATTTTAAAGTTTAATTACCAAAAGATTTATTATAAAATACAATAGCCATATTAATATATACAATATATTCTATATTAAATATATAGTTTTGGATTATTATTCTATATAAGTTTTAAAAAAAAAGTTTTAGTCATTATTTATTTTTATTATGAGAGTTCCTTATTATCATTACTAGGATAAATTTTACTTAACATGTAATCCAAAATTAAAATAAACTAGTATAGTATTTCTATAGGTAAGAACTAAGAAGACATACATACAAGTATGAAAATTTTGAAAGAATATATAAACACTCGTGATTCATCATTATTCCTTCACGATTAGATAATAGTTACACTTACATTATCGTTTAGATTTTTAAAATTCTCCAAACCCTCATGAGTAATGTTTTTTTTATTTCAGGGCAAAATTAATAATAATTATTTAGAAGGGTAAAAAATGTGAAAAAAAATATAAAATCACTCATAGTGACAAGCTTTACAACTTTCATGAAAGGGTCAGCTTCGAAATCCAACACTATAATCCATAAACCTTAAATTTATATTTAACCGTCGATTGTCATTTACGTTTTATTCTTCTTACTGAATTTCATTTTTAAAATTTTCTTTTTTGAAAACATGATCATCTGGTGGATGTAAGAAGATGAACGGTTCAGATCTTTGATATCACGTTTCGATATTTATGGTTAACTGAAATATAAGTCGATGTCATATAGTTTGTAGAAACTTTATAAACATCAAGACATATTTTCACTACCCGTAAAACTCTGAATAATATCAATAATCCAAACCGTTCATCTTCTTGCATCCTCTAATAGATCATGTTTTCAAAAAAAAAAAAATATGAAAAAACAAAATTTGATGAGAACAATGAAGCATAAATGTAAACAACAATCAACGGTTAAATTTTGATCTATGATTTATATGATTATAGCGGCAAATTTCAAAGTTAATCTCTTCATGAAAGTTGTAAAGCTTGTCAGTACGAGCGTTTATATATTTTTTTTCTATATTTTTTACACTTCTACATTAATTAAAAATCTATTAAAGACTTTACTTAATTAATTAAGCTATTAATTAATTTATACCCAATTTGTTTCAGAAGCAATGGATGCTAGAGATTTAGATTCAGTAAACCTTAGTGATGAGGAGTCCGTGGAGATTATAATGGGAACAAAATGAGATATTGGAAGCGAAAGTATAGACAATACAAATATGAGTCTTGCAAAGAAAAAGGCTAGAGCAATCAATTTAGGTAAGCGAAAATATACTTAAAAGAAAAATACGTTTTTATGTTTTGGATGTGACAATATGGTATGTATATACTTATTTAGTATTATATTTTTCATTTGATTATTTATTGGTTTAAAATATATTTTCCTTAACGGGTAACGGGTCATGTCATATTACCTGTTAATATTATTGGATCCGATCATTTTACCCGTTTATTTTAATGGGTGTTACACGACACGACCCGTTAAGATATTGAGTATGACATGAAAACGACACGAACACGGAAAACACGACACGAATGCCAGGTCTAGTGGCTATAAGAAACAGTAGAGTAATATTAATTAAGAATTGTCAAGGCTTGTCAATTAAGGTATTTCATCAAGCATTTAATGTGCACAGTAGGAGGAGAAGGTTGTAATTAGTAGGTTTTTGAAGTTGTTGGGGGGCCATGGATAACCAATGATCACATGCTGGCTTTGCCACTGAATGCAGTACTCTTGATATAATTTTATTGTATTGTACACAATTATCTACTATAGATTTCTATACTTCTTTCTATAGTACCAGATAATCCAATCCTTTGTAGGTAGATTAAGGTTAAAAACATATTTTTGCCAATTAGTCTTTAATTCATTTTATCAAAGTCCAAAACTTACGATTAAAATACCTAACTAGATAATAATGGTTTACTATTGACCATCAGAACAGCAGCCAATTTGGAAATCATGACCATGGCGGTCCATTGAAATTTCAAACCATACGTGTCCTCAAGAGAATTCATGTATAGTACAATATAAATTTCTAGAAACCCTAGCTGCAAATTTCATTGCCTATAAATATGTCCAACTATCTCAACTTTCATTATCATATCATCGCTCGCTTCTTCATTGACCCTTAGTTCCTTACAGAAAAAATGGCTATCTATCCTAGAAACAATTACCTCCTAAACCTCATTGCAGTGGCATTTGTAGCAGCAGGAGCCCTGTTGCCCACAAGTGTAACAGCTCAAGCTGCGGTGGGTGATATTGTCACTCAGGCATTCTTCGATGGGATCATCAACCAGGCTGCTGCAGATTGTGCTGGCAAGAACTTCTACACACGGCAATCTTTTCTTGATGCCGTGAACTCGTATTCCGACTTTGGCAGGACCGGTTCGGCGGATGACTCCAAACGCGAAATTGCAGCTTTCTTTGCTCATGTCACCCATGAGACTGGCCGTAAGATATTCCTATTTATTCTTTTTACCTCCAACTATGTAATGTTTATAAAAGCAAAACAAAAAAGATACAGTTGAATTAATTAAGTAGTTAACGTCCTAATTAACGTGCAATTATACTAAATCTTTGTTTTGTATTCTTCTTTAAATATTATCAGACTTCTGCTACATAGAAGAGATAAATCGTGACACATACTGCGATACAAGTCGAACAGATTATCCATGCAACCCTAACAAACAGTACTACGGACGTGGACCTCTCCAACTAACATGGAACTACAACTATGGAGCTGCTGGAAACAGTATTGGTTTTGACGGCTTAAACTCACCTGAATCCGTGGCCTCCGATCCCGTCCTTGCATTCAAGACTGCATTGTGGTATTGGATAACCAATGTCCGTCCTGTTATAAGTCAAGGATTTGGAGCCACCATTCGAGCCATTAATGGTGCTGTGGAATGTGATGGTAAAAAGCCTGACCTAGTTCAAGCCCGTGTCAACTATTACACTGACTATTGCTCCCAGTTTGGTGTTGATCCTGGCACTAATCTCTCTTGCTAAATTATAATTATAATTATCAGCTTAATTGTATGCTTCGAATGAATAAATAATGCAGCCTAAAAGAATATGAATAAATTCCAAGCCCCATGGAATAATTAAGGAGAGGGCTACCTCCTGTTGTGTAGTCCACCATATAACTTACAAAAATAAAGATCATAGTGCTCAGAAGGTTCGCCACTTTCACATATGATCTGATTGAAATATAATCCTATAATTAATTCTTTTTATGCCTGAGAATCAACCATTGATCCATTGCAATTCATATCATAAACAATCCCCGTTTCTTTGATTTATATAAAACTGTTATTCAACAATAAGATTTGAGAGTTTACTCCAACAAGCCAATGCACATGACAAATTGTCAAAACTCTAACATTCGAGTTTTGACTCCAAATTTTTTTTCTCCAATACAAAGAATCACACCAAAATGGTCAAAGCCACCATGCTTTTTGAATTTTTCTATTTAAACACCATAATTTACTTAAGTTCGCCCCAAATTTTATTTACACTTAGTTAAAAAAATTTGAATTTTAACTTTTCTAAGAACAACACATTTGTTAACTAAATGCCCCTAAACACCAACACGCCACACCCACAAAACTTTAACTTGAAATCTAATTGTTTTAAATTTGATTCAACACTACAAGCAAGCGTTTTCAAGTGTATTTTTTTTCTTTCTAGAAAGTTAATAGCTCCCAACAAAGCATCCATGCTGAGTGCAATTATAGAAAACACAGGTATTAGTGTACCGAAATGTACGTACCTAAATATATTGTAGTGAATTAGTGCACAGAAGAAAACATGCAAAAACATAAGTATACCAAAAAATTACGTGCCTAAATATATGATATTAAACTAGTGTACCGAAATGTCGATACCTAAATATATTATACTAAACTACTCTACCTAAATGTCCATACCTAAACATATTATACTAACCGAGTGTACCAAAATGTTCATACCTAAATATATTGTAATGATGTAGTGGCACATAAGAAAATATGCAAAAACATAAGTGTAACAAAAAATCTCTACGAACATATTTTCTTGTATAAGTTACTTACCATGTTGAGAATTAAAATTTATAATGTTTTCATAAAATTTAATTTGAACACCATAAAATTATAAATAGAAAAGAGAGATAGTAAATATATATGCTAGCATTATATAGAGTCTATGCACTAAAATCAATTTTTAATCTTGTACAAGACATATTTCTAAACTTCATCTTATTTAAGGATTAAAATCTAGTTTTCAATAAAAATATTATCATAAGTTGAAAAATTGAAATAATATGTGCTATTTTGTCTTTTCACACAATTAAACATTAAGATAAAATTAAGATTATGTGGTGGAGCGAACTTCAAATATGGGTGGTATTTCTTTTTCTAAAAAAAAAAAAAAAGATAACTGGTTGTAAACCATGATTATCTATCATTTCGGGCCTGAAAAGTTATAACAATAATGACTAATATACAAGGACGATAAGGACATTCTAAGTTGTAAAATAAATATAAAAATTATGATTGGAGATGCTCCTAAGTGTATAAGAGTGTTTTTAAGTACTTTAAAAATGACTGAGAACACTTTTAATAAAAGGATTTTTAGACCCAATTCTTGGTTAAAATACAAAAGAATTCTAGAAAAGAACTTGAAGTGCTTCCTGTAAGAAATACATAATTGATGCTTCTTCTCAAATGTAGTTGAAGTGCTTTTAGAACTCGAAAACACTTTCACTAAAAACATTTTCAATAATTATAAAAACACATTCAAACATGCATCAATAAACCCATCAACTACCTTTTATTCATCTGTTAGTAATCTTTCTGAAGTCGAAAAATATTTCCCTTTTTTATTAATACAATCATATATTTACATTAAGAATGAAAGATTCTGTCATAATAAATTGACCTATAACAACATGATCTGGTCTTGTAATTGCAGTTTGGACCATGATCTGGTCTTCAAACAGGATGCCTGCTACGCCGGCTTAAAGTCTAAGTATAGGCGTGAGTTGTAGATCTAAATATAGTCAAGTTGGCTACAGTGCTCCTTCTACACATAATTCAAATCACCCTTTCAATATATTTACACTAATGAGTGAGAAGAATAAAGAAGTATTGAACTCGTTATTACAAGATTCAAACCTATATAGAAACTTTTATAAAATGACGATCTAGACAACAACATGAATTGGTCTTTATTTGTCTGTTTGTTTGTTTGTTTTTATTTTTTATTTTTTCAACAAACGATATATCTACAATAAAAGGATGAAGGAATAAGTTAAACATCGCAATGAGCTAATAATAATGTGATTCAAATTTACCTTTGACGAAAATCTAACCTAAGACCTCTCACTTATAAGTGAAGAAAAATACCACTCTAGACCTTAATACTAAGTGGTGAGTTGGTCTCTGTTATATATGCTTGTGTCTTCTTTGTTTGCCGAAATATTTATGGGGACCAAAGTATCAACCCTTATCTTCCCCATTTCAATCCCGACACCATAACTGGCCAACTCATGTCATTGGCCAGGCATACATACAATCCTGCGTTTCAAAGGGTGAAGAGCTGTTCCAAGAAAATATGTTGGGACACTGGATTTTCTTTCTGGTTGCAGAGATGAGTGTGAAGATGAGAAGATAAAGGGAAATTATCGACGACATAACCAACCCGTAATGACATCTATCTCTAGCTATATTACAACAATATCAACAAAATTGTTAGAACACCGAGACAACATACTCAATATCTACGACATCTACGACATCTCAATACTATATCTATACAAGGACATCAATATGAACATCGTATCAACAATATCTACACAATCTCAATAGTCTATCGACAATATCAACAATATCTAAAATTTCTCACATGGGTACTTTAGGCATTTTCATCCTTCCGCCCGTCATTAGTGTCTTTCACATCTTTCTTTCTACTTCAACAACTAAAGCTTGAAAATTTTCCATTATAGCTAATTACCCAAAAATATTAGTCAATCGTTTACCCATGTTTGTTTTCTCACTGCCTAAAAAACAACTCTGTAACAAGGACACTCAGATGAGTAAGGCAAACATCATATATGAACCGAAGATCACCAACAGCAACAAGCTGGGCAAACAAACAGCCACTGGATCTGCCTGCCACACTATTTCTTCATGGTCCTCTCTCCAGTATAATACTAAGAAATAATAAGACCAAAACACACTATGACATGTTAAAAGGGAGGGCAGCGGGAGCTTAGGTAACCCGCGGCTGGTGGTGGTTGAGGCTAATAACTATTGGGGCTGGTCATCCGGTGTGGCGACAGTGGTGCAACAGATGGAGGAGAGGGTAAGAGAAGGGAGATTGGGAATCATAGTGAACAAAAGACGATTTTAAGTCAAAATACAATAATCAGAAATGTATTTACCCTACTTACGAAGGACCTTGATCACATACCCAAAAAAGAAGAGAACTGTTGAAAATTTGAGACTAAATTATTACTTCTTATGCTAACAATATGTTACAAGCTGCTTCGATACTATAACAGAAATTCGTACGAAACTTTCACTTTAAACCACCAACAGTTTTCATACCAAGGTATTTGCTTCTACATATTTTTCCACAGCTTTGTTTTGGTCTGACAAAAGAACACGCATGCACCTTTTCTTTTGGTCAAATTCATACACGTTTGGGTGGTACGTATTGCACCTGCTCATCTTCACATAAATTCTGCAAAACGAGAAAAGAAAAATTATTCAAATCAGCTGAGACATAATGTGATTGATCAATGAAAAAGAACAGGCAAAAAGGAACCATAACCCATAGGCAAAAAATGATAAGAATCAGCAGTAATTCCGTTGAAGCTCCTATTCCCAAAGTAACAAGATTGGAAGGATCTAGAGAAGGATTTATAAACTGCTTTATTGTTAATTCTATCAATGAAACCATCACTATGAATGGGGCCATTGAGGTATAAACTACAGAGAATCCGTGGTATTAAAAAACAGAGAACAAAAGAGAGCCTTTTTTATATGCTTTACGACCCACAGACTGGCAAATAAAAGAACAAACATGAGCTCAAACAACAGCTTAATGTCCAAAACCCTAATCATAGTGTCTCTTCAGGGTATTTTATTTTTCTATGTTTTCGACTTCAACCAGTGATAAAAAGAACATAATACAAAAGCTAGTCGTATTTGACTGATTTGTTAAGTACACTTCAATTCCCTTACTCCTAATGTCTTGTATGGCAGACTTTTTCATTCGTTTGAACAATATGGTAGCTAACTAGCTATTGGACAGGATGCCAACCCAAAAGCCATCATAGATCGAATTTCGAACGGCATAGATTTATTGATCGACCATATAATTATCGTAGAAATGGTAAAAGTATGATTGTCCACTAAGGAACACTGGAACTTTGTATGATTAACATCGGAAAGATATTGAATTACCCGCAAATCCTCTGAAAGAACCTCTGAAACAGCAAGAGTGTAAACACCAGGTACAAATCTTCCTGTAAAAGATTAAAATCTATATCAAATTACTGATAAGTACATATAAAATGGAAAGTTGTATGCATAATCTAGAGCATTGAAAATGCTCCAAAGCAAACGAAGCGGAGCAGAATTTAGAAGCTTAAGGGTTAAATCCACTGACATAGCTAGTGTTAAAAGAACGCAAATAAGAGACATAACAATCTATACAAGATGACATATGCCTATGAAAATCAAAACAGAACCTAAAGAAACGTAAAACGGGCAACGAAAGGAGAGCAGAAAATATTTGTATGAACCCAACATTTCACATGAACCCAATAGTTTGGAAAGAACTAAATAACTTTGTAACGAGTTTTTATGCATAAATGCGAGCTGAAAGGAAAAAAAGCATACCAAGTCGAAGCCATTTTGCAGCCCAACTCCTAGTTGGATCCGTAACTGAAATAATCCTGCAATCCAAGCGATGCATCGATCAAATTAAAGAAATAGAGAAAAAACAGAGAAAATTAAACAGAAAAATGCGAGAGAAACGTAGTACGGAGGGAGGGAGGACGAACCCATTGAAATTGGGGGTGGTGCAATCGGCAACACGATCGAAATCTTCCTCCATCTTGAAGAATGGGCAGTTCTCGCATCCTGATTCTCTGAACTGCATTTTGTATTTTGTATTTTGTATTCGTATCTTTAATTGCATTTGTTTCTTAAATTCGTAAATCGAATCAGTGGGCAAGCAAAAAGGGAAACCCTAACCTGATCGTAGGTCTTGACGAGGCGGCAACGGAGGCAAGCCCTAAGCTCGTGGCCGAAGCTCGTCGGTATCTGGGCTGGTTGTACGCTTCCCATCTCTCTCTCTTTCTTTCAGATAATTCTGCTTTCTATTTATCTGATTCAATTTCCGTACAATTGACTGCTAATAATATCAACTTATAGTTGAACATATTACTTCCCCACCTTCCTTCAAGATTATTCTAGAAATATTAAAGTTAGGAGGATGATATCTACACATCATTTTTTACTTCTTACACATCCTTTTAATTTTCGGCCGTCAGATGAATTGAAGAAGATTAATGGACAGAAATTAACAAAGGATGTGCACACCCCTAAAATTATTATATTTCAACTTTTTTTTTTTTTATCGATATGAATGAAAATCCCAAAATTTGTAATTAGTTAAATTTATGTTTGTGAGCCTAATATCTTTTTTAGTAGTTAACAATAAGATTTTGAAACGAACTTGATAAGCTACGGTTATCCACCCTAGCCACAAGTCTAGTTTCCATATCAGCAGCGAGTTTCAAACCCAAAATCTCAAAATTTTAATTTGAAGGAAGCCTCACAATATTGGTTTCAGCAAAATGATATGACAAATAGGTTAAAATTTTAGTTCATCGTAAATTAAGAAAAAGTGTATAAATTCATATGACATGTCAAAAAAAAATTTCTTTCTACGTGTCATGCTTTTGTTGACCCATTAAGAGCATCTTTATTTGATTCCCTAAATGACCTCTTAACTAGAATTTTGGAAGGATTTAAAAAAAAAAAAAAATAATTATCTCCAATTATGCTCCATAGCCACAACGTAAGATAGGAATTCATGTAAGAGCTCCTAAGTAAGAATTGAGAAACGATCTGCAATGGCTCTCTATAATTAATGCTTGCTGTTTTAATATTATTTTAAATAAATAATTAATTCTTATTGGCTAATTATTGATATAGTCATTGAGATTCTTTAAAGTAGAAATATGTTATAAAGCACGGATACTAAAGAGGGAAGGGAATTAGAGTGGCAAATTTGGCGATTCATGAAAACTCAAAGAATCCCAATTTGACAGCCACTGTGATTGGACAATTAAAAACTATTAAAATTATTTCGATCATTAATTGATGGATTTCATTAATAGGATTATACATCTTTAAGCATACAATTGTATGATAAAATTTGATTTATCACAAATACTCTTGAGTAGCACACCCCGATCTTGATAATCACATGGATTTAGAAAAGAAATTAAATTGACAAACAATTCATTTAAGAGCATAATCAAAATGTCCTGAATACAATGCATAACCTTTTCTATTTCTGTTAATTCATATAATAGAACAAGTAGATATATATGCACGTACCATACGTCCCATATTATATATTTTACCACTGCAGTGGTGGTTTAGAAGTTCTATTATATAAACTAACACTCGTAACTTAGTCATCCAAAATTTTCACTTTTGTTAGTCATTTTGTTTGACTCTTTGTCGTTAGTCTCGAATTACGTATCCAATGAAGGCCATGTGCACTTTAGACTGACTTGAGACCTAATACCTACCAAGTGCAAGCACAACTACACAAAGATCTTAACCATTACCATAATTTTCAGATTTTCCTTCTCATCTGAGGAGATATGTAGTTGTCAAATGATTTTATTTCCTTTTCCGCATAGCAATCAAAAATTCACATTATCAATAATTATCAAAACTTCTTCTTTTTTTTTTCTTTTTTTTTTTTCAGACAATAATGATACCATAATAAACCAATTCTCAAAAACAAATCACATTCATAACAATATGAGTAATGCTAGGGAGACTAAATTTGTAAACTAAATGATGTGTCACCAATAGGAAATGAACATGTTTATCAACGTTTAAGTAATTAACTTTCATGTCATTTAGTTTAGAAAATTTAATCTACAAATTTAGTCTCCCTAACATTACTCTAAAATTAACTTCCAATCATTAACTTTCATGTCATTTAGTCTACAAATTTAGTCTCCCTAACGTTAACTTCCAATCATTAGGTTCCACGTGGCACCCTCAAGGCCGTTGGATTTCAACTAATACTTTTTCTAGACCGTTGGATTTCCAATAGTAAAAAAATAATAATTCAAACCTCCCCCAACAGCTAGATGACATGGCACAATATCAGCCATTGGATTCCAGATCAATGGTCCACGTTATTCACCTTTAAAAATTAAAAAAAAATCATATATGTTACCGTTGTGCCATGTGGCACAATTTGGAGGGTTGGATTTCAAATTGTCTTTAATCCAATGTCAGAAATTAATTAAGTTAATAACAATTTAATAAAAAAATGTAAAAAATTAACAAAAATTCCAAAAAATTCCAAAACACAAATATGTTGTGCTTACGACGCCACCGAAGAACCCGTGCAACATGAGCCATTAGAAAGGGATGGACGTTACAATGAAAGGCTTATTCAACGATATACTTCACTTCAATGCTTATACTATCACAAAGCCCAGAAAATTGACTTGATAGAGTACTAGTGGGAATTGAAACAAGCTCAAGAAACTTAAGTTCATTTAGTGTGTTTTTTTTTTTCCTTTTAATTTGGTGTATTTATGTAAATTTAGCGAAATCTATCGAAATCTGTCTCCAAAAATTATCCAACACGTTCCTGAAATGCATATTCATTATTCTTTTAAATTTATAAGTTTTATTTATTTTTTGTTCTCAGCATTTGCATTCAATAAATGGTTTTCATCACCCTCAGGTGTCGGCCAGCTCGTACCTACCTTGGTATTCGGGGAATATCGAGATCGTGGTGTGTCAAATTTTGGATAATGACATGTGGCGCAATGAGACGGATTAAAAATCCTATATGAAATTACAAATAAAATTGCTTTTTTATTATTTTATAAAATAAAAAATACTAATATTTTATTGTCTATTGTCATGACTATTTAGTTTAAGGGTGGAGATGCAAAAAACAATTACTGTTCATTAAAGGTAGTTACTATTGACTAAAGGGGATTCAATAGGCAATTGCCTTGGGGGGGGCCTACACTGGAAGTATTCTAAACAAAAACAACTGTGAAAGGTGCTCAAAAGTCTGAAATAATTCTGAACACAAGACTTATTTTGAGATAACAACTATTTTTTTTTATTTTTTATTTTAAAGGGGGACAACTGGTGGCAAGCCACAGTTATCCATCATTTTTGGGGGCCGAAAAGACTCACAGAGGCATTTCAGCCTCCTCCTAGCCACAAGTCTGGCTTCCATACCAGCAGCAGGTTTCGAACCCAAGATCTCTAGTTTTTAATTTGAAGGAAGCCTCGCAATCCGTTTTTTACCACTGGATCACCAGCTTGTGGTTAGATAACAACTATTGGTTTCTGCAAAATGATATGACAAATAAGTTAAAATTTTAGTTCCTCTGATAAATTTAAAAGAAAAAGTGTATAAGTTCATATGACATGTAAAAAAAAAAAAATTATCTTTTAACGTGTAATGCTTCTGTTGACCCATTAAAAGCATCTTTAATTGAATCCCTAAATGACCTCCTAACTAGAATTTTGGGAGGATTTAAAAAAAAAAAAAAAAAAAACTCCAATAATGCTCCGTAGCCACCGCGTAAGATAGGAATTCATGCAGAATCTCCTAAATAAAGACCGAGAAATGAACTCCAATGGCTCTCTATAATTAATGCTAACTATTTTAACATTATTTTAAATAAATAATTAATTCCTATGGGCTAATTATTGATATAGTCATTGGAACTCTCTAAAGTAGAAATATGATATAAAGCACGAATACTGAAGAAGGAAGGGGAATTAGAGCGGCCAATTCGGTGATTCGTGAAAACTCAAAGAATCCTGATTTGACAGCCGCTATGATTGGACAATTAAAAAGTATTAAAATTATTTTGATCATTAATTGATGGATTTCATTAATTATACTATGCATCTTAAAGCATACAATTATATGATAAAATTTGATTTATCACAAATACTTCCTGAGTGGCACACCCGATCTTGATATTCACATGAACTTAGAAAAGAAACTAAATTGACAAACAATTCATTTAAGAGCATAACCAAAATGTCTTGAATACAATGCATAGCCTTTTCTATTTTTGTTAATTCATATAATAGAACAAGTAGATCTGCACGAGCGTCCCATTCTATATATTTTACCACTGAAGTGGTGATTTAGAAGTTCTATTATATAAACTAATACCCGTAACTTAGTCACCCAAAATTTTCACTTTTGTTAGTCATTTTGTTTGATTCTTTGTCGTCAATCTTGAATTACGTCCCCAATGAAGACCATGCGCAGTTTATATTGATCTGAGACCTAATACCTACCAAGGGTCAAACACAACTACACAAAGGTACTAACCACTACCATAATTTTCAGATTTTCCTTCTCATCTGAGGAGATATGTAGTTGTCAAATGATTCTATTTCCTTTTCCACATAGCAATCAGAAATTCAAATTATCAATAATTATCAAAACTTCATTTTTTTTTTCCAGACAATAATGATAATCATAATAAACCAATTCTCAAAACCAAATCACATTCATAACAATATGAGTAATGCTAGGGAGATTAAATTTGTAGACTAAATTTGCAAACTAAATGATGTGTTACCAATAGGAAATGAGCACATTTATCAACGTTTAAGTAATAATCTAATCATTAACTTGTCATTTAGTTTACAAAATTTACTTTACAAATTTAGTCTCCCTAACATTACTCTAACAAAAAATATATTACACACACACACACACATACACCAAATTGACATATACAAAAGCAATAATCAAACTAGCCAAATTTAGAGCCTAACATTGTGTTCCATCCCATCCTAAGTGCCAAGCTCCAAGAACTTGAGGAAGCTCCTTGATATCAACCATCTTTCTCTTTCTGTACGTAACTCATAATGCATGCACTTCATGCAAACTAATTCTTTTCTAGGATGTTCTTAAACAAGAGCATTGCTCCTATTTATAGAAGAATGAGGTGGCTACATGAAATCTGTAATTCGATGATAATTGCGGCTAGGTGGTGGTGGCATTTGACGCTACTAGAATTTTGGCTAAAAGACATCCTTTTCATTGGTGTTTATTATAAAGAGTGGACACTTACATTGGTGACAAAACTCAATTGCCACCAAATAGCCACTAAATAAGAGTACATGTCCTATGTAGAAGTCTTTATTGTTACAAACACCACCAATATTGCATTCATGTGTATATGAATAATACAACATTTTTGTATTTTATAGTTATTTTTAAAATTCAAAATATCTCATTCTCCCTCTTTTCAGTGGCTAGATTTGAAACTAACATTGGTGTCATCCATACTCATATGCACACCAATCCTATGTGTCTATATTAGGATCAGTGGCCTTGAAGATATACGCACCAAAATGGGTGTTAATTACAACATACAGCTATCCAAATGGTTATATTTTGAATTGTATTACATGCATTTTAGTAATGGTTCTGTACTATATTAAAACACATGTTCTTAATATAACATTCACAAGAAATTTAAATTTGCAAAATGATTCACATTTCCAACCAACCACACTTTATATACAAGAGATTTATCAATAACAAGGTTTGTGCTACATAAGAAAGCATATTGCATTCAACGATATTGTCCAACACAACCAAGTACCCAAGGGTGATGACGATGCATTTTATCCCACCTATGTAGCTATGCACATCCAATGCACATCAATTTGATAACTAACAAATCCACCCAATTGGTTCTATGCCTTCCCAATGGCATTTCTAGTATATACATAAAGTAAAATTCACAAAAAGAACTTTGAATATACTCAACAAGAACTTCTAACCATGTCTCACTTGTGGTGTAGTGAAGTGAGGTGAGTCTTGGAACAATTCAAAGATTTCGCAACTAAGGTCATATGGTGGACCTCCAAGATATTACGATATCCCTTAATGGTAAAGACATAACCATTTGGGGATTTTGCCTTGTGTGGGTTTGATAAGTAACTAGCGTTAGCATAATAACAAGGCAAGCATCATTTCAAGGATCAAGGGGGTTGGATTTGCTCGAGATGCGTTGAGATTTGCCCAAATTCGTAGTACCTTTAGAGTACGTCTTTAATACCAATTCAGTGGTTGCGTGTAGGCACAGTGCTACATCTTTAGCAGTAGATCAACATCTAAGGAGATGTCATGTCTTAATACAATGAGCTAAGAAGAACGAAGTGCAAAGTTGAACTTAGATATGGAATTTTGGATTGCATGACCTATTCAAGGGTATCATTTGCATATAACATTTGACCGATCAAAGGTATACTCAAAAGTAACACCTTCAGGGTGTAGTTCGATTGGTAGACCAAAATACCGTCAGAACAATGCTTCAACTTTAGGTCAAGGCATAAACAAGTTTTCCCAAGATCCTTCATCTCAAATTCCATCTTCAGGTGTGAGGCAGTTTTCTCAAGCTCTTCTGAAGTCTTAGTGAGATTCGTGTCAACTACATAAACTGTAACTCTAGTAATTCGGGACTTCATAGTTTAACACGCAAGGGCATTTTATTCATATCCCTGATTGATCAAATAATCACTTATGCGGGTATACCACATCCGTCAAATTGTAAGTGAACGCCTCAAACAAGTTAAAAGGGTGTTCCGTGGGTTGGAACTATTTGAACCAGTTCATGTAATTCTTCAGGAACTTACATGTAAATCTCCATATCAATATCTCTATGGAGAAACACTAATCACATTTCATAATGCTACTATAAATCACAGGACGTTTGAGAGAAACCTTGCTCGTAAGGTGTGCATTATATTGCACTATTTCATTCATCTCATTACGTTTCCTTTCCCACTTGTAACACAACAGGGTTACCTTGGGCAAAATGAGAATGCTAAGTCCAAAACACACTTTGGTAAGGAATTTGACCTGGATTGTAATTTTGGTTGTCCAATCAATTCTACATTGTCACTTAATCAACGGAACACGATTCGATATCGTCTCTTTTCATTTATGTCGGTAGCTACCATAAGTGAAAACATCATTGATGGTAATCTCATTTCAATTCCATTGTCTTATCCAAACTAGTATACTGGACTAAGGACTTCAAGTCTCGAGGGTAATTTGGATTAATCTCATGAGATGGAAATGATTTGAGACATCGATCAAGTATAGATTCATTGTTATGCTATGTCTTCCTCTTTTAGGGAAGTGAATCATATGAACCAAGTGATCTGTCATGCTCCAGGCCAAGACAGATTGATTGGTTATCCGCAAACCATCCAACAAGGGCGGCACACCTTTTGGGGATGTTGACTCGACATTCGTTAAGTACATCTATCCTTGCAGGCATGTTTGTAGCTGGTATATGATCGTGTTACTTTATCTAGATTAAAGGAATGCATCTGGAGTAATATTCTGAACGCTAGAATTCATTGTACTTGCTTATTATACTTGTGTGGTACATGGATTGAGATGAGACATAGTGGGCAACGTCCATGCAAATTCATGCCGTTCTACAAGAACGTTGACGTTCTTATCTCCCCTTAATGGCGGGAAGACTGTCTCATTAAAGCGACAACCCATAAATGAGCGGTAAAGAGATCGCATGCATGGGCTCTAAGAGAGCTAGTATGAAGAAGAATCATGATTGACAAAGATTCACATCCTTCTTTTGAGGACCCATGTTGGTATGTTGCGGCGACGCAACTTGGCACATGGAATGCATACCCAAATGCGTAAATACGAAAAATGTCAAGTTCGTACCCAGTAACGAATTGTAACGTCGTATAGGTTGGGTGGCAATGGGCCTCAAGGTTGACTAACATAGCTGCGTACAAGATTGCATAGCCCTAGGTAGAAACCGAAAACTTGGTACATTCACCAAGGTCTGGGTGATTATTTAAATTGTGCTTTATGACCGCTAGGCGAGGCTATTTGGGCTGAACATGGGAATTCGATGTTCAATTATAAACCCAAAATGCATGCAATACTTTATCGAAAAATCGTTGATATAAACTCTCAAGCATTATCCAGTCTCACGGACTTTAAGGGATAAGTAGGGTGGTGAACCCTTAATCGGCCAGGGAGTTTAGCAGCAATGTGTGTGGACAAACATGTAACCAGTTTGTCGACTCATCAACAAAAACCATTAGTATGTATATGGTCCACATTTTGGTTACATTAGTCCACATATATTCCCTTGAATCCACTGTGAAAAGAGGGTCGTTTCATATCTTTGCGAGGGATGATTTAGAAAATCAATTTCCCTAATGAGCAGGCATAAGATCCTTACTTCGGGTAAGGAGATATGTTGTAGCATCATTGTTCGACTGAAGTGTCCCAAATGGTCATGACAAAGTAAGTAAACTGCTCAATCAGCAGGCTCCAGGCCGACAACATGTGGCATGTTACCAGTTGGAAGAAAAACCCATTGGCCCCAAATCAAAGCTTCAGGCTCATTTTTGGAGGTGGTGCAAGGATATTTCACTCTATTTTCTTCAATTGTTTCATTCATGATCATTGTCATCTCAAATATCCTTTTAAAATTTAACGACGCTCTTCCGGAACGAGGAGAATATAAGGTCTCTGACATGGTAATTCAGTACCATTCATACAATGAGAAACGTGCCAATGCTCTTAATCAGGTTGGATAGACCTGAAGTCGTTGCTAGAGATGTGATTTAGGTGTAAAGTTAGTGTGCGTAGTATCTCATTCATCTAGACAACTAATTGTCCCACATTCCTACCTAATCACCTGTTTAAATGAATTCGGTCATATGTATACAAGAAACATGATTCTATTAACTCATATTCGAGGACAAGATCAATAAGATTATCCATAAGTAAAACAAACACCAAACATGAATCCAAGAACATAGAAAAATGTTCACAAAGTAAATGGTTTACTAAGGGAATTCGGCCAACAAGGCCATCCATGTCAAAATTATGCTCTTCCAACGATGTATAGTGGAGCAAAATTAGTCTCACAGATTGGCTATGATAATGGTACTCCTTAACGACATTGGTAAGGGCACGAACAGGTGCATAACTGATGATCTATTCCATCGGGACGGAAGTAGATTCCGCAAGGTTAAGGTTTGGGAATATTATTCCTTATTCTTGAAGGTTTAGGTCTTAGGTGCCAAGGGTCATGCTTCGGGCATGATGCCACACCTTGGCAGACCCTGATTCTACCATATGTTGTAAAAACAAAATCGAAATTGGGTGGTGAGAGAGACAGACCCAGAATTAGGTTCGGTAGGCTTCAATTGAAGATGGAGAGGTCTGTTTGGTAGGTCTCTGCTGAAACAGAGTAGTACCGTTCGGTGAACTCTGTCAAAGCAGAGCATGTTCTTCGGTGCATCACTGCCGAAGCAAGGCATCACCATTCGGTAAGCTTGATTGAATTAGGTCGAGTCATTCGGTAGACTCTAGCCGAACTGAGTCATATCGTTTGGTAGACTCCAGCTGAATTGAGTCTATATGATTCGATAGATTCTAGCTGAAGCTGTGTCTATACCTTTCTCTCATGTTTGTGGTAGTAATTAGATTCGAGAATTTGGTAAACTTTCGCTTTTTACAGTGATGTTTTAGGAGCGAGTTAGAAACATGGAAAGATGAGAAAAGTATTCTCCAGTCAAAATTCGATCAGATTTATAAACTTCAAAATCGTACTCATTCATGGACGTAATCATGGTGTGCTTCAGGCAATGGCTTTCATGATTCGACAATCCGTAGAAGCAAGCCAAAGAGCCATGGAATCCTCGTTCGGGAGGAACTTTCGTTTGTAATGCTTCGAGCATAAGTCTTTGAATGAAGATCATGGTGAAGGCTTATTTAGCTCTTCCATGCCATTGTTGGCTACGATGGTTTCTCAGTTTCTTGATAGTCAAGTGGAGATTCATATCTTGTACCCCACATAAAGTGGCTTATATTAGAAACTTCCAAATAAGGGAAATCAAACTTGTGATGGTTCGACAATCCATTGATTTGGAGGGAATAAGATTGTGATTTGTGATATGGGAATGAATCATTCATACGCATCAAAGTTAGAACATTTGAGTTCTAAGACATGGTTTTCATGAGTGTGTTGTTTTATGAAAACTTTGGGTTTCAAAGGCACTAAATTTGAAACTACAAGTTCAATTTAGTTTATGAACGTTTAGTTCATAAAAGAGAGGTTCCCGGAAGAACACATAATGCAATATGTTGATTTAAGTGTAGTGGATTTAAGTTGCTTCAGGAACTCAAGTGTGAGCGCTTCGGGACTACGAAAGTGAGTCAACGGTTCAAAGAAGAGAAATAAAATATTGAATCAATAATGTCCAAAAGTGATATTCAGGTTAATAATTTTGGATTAATTATCAGATTAATGAACTGTATGTCACTTTTAATTAATTCAATAAAATTGAACCATTCAGGGTTGATCTTAGAAGAAAAATTGAAAAAATTGTCTAAGCCCATATGTTATTTACTGTGGGCTGCAGGCCATAGGAAATCACGTCCAAATTTGGGCTCGGGTCATGGCTGCAAAGCAGACCAGATAGGCTGCCAGGGGTAGGCCACGACTGTTGTGCAATTCACAGTGGTGCAGGTTTAAAGGGCCAAGGGAAAGGTGCAGAGCCCAGTAACATTAACCTGCTAGCTTTGGGACGAGGTGCGAGGGAGCCCAGCTTTGCTGGCTTTAGTAGACAAGCCTAGCTTTGGACGGCAGGCCAATTGAGCCCAGTCAATGACTGGCTGATGGGCTGAAGGCGCTGGACAAGCCTAGCAAGTGCTGGCTTAGTCCGGAGCGGGCTGGAGCAGGGGAAAGCCCAGCAAACAAATGCTGGTATGCTGCTATATTGGGCTATGGGCCCAGCAACATTCAAAAACCCTAGGCCGTGGCTCAGTCGAAGTATTTCCCAAAAAAAAAAAATTCAACAATCTTAGGGTTTGAAAAACCCTAATTGCTTCTAATTTCTTTCGATTCTTTGACTCACAAATTCCACATAGCAAAAATTGAGTAATGCAGGAAACGTGTGTGTATATATATATATATCGGAAGGTAAATATAAATATAGGGGGTTCCTGCATCATGGTAAATGTTTTTATGCTTCATGGTCGTTTCAAATATCTTTCTTTATTTTAAGCGTACCTGATTGGCAGAAAACAACAAAAGCCTTTGAATTTGTAGAAGATCCTTCTCGGAAAGCCGGAATTGCATCTCCAATGCATTGTATCATGTTCAACACAGAAAAATTAAATTGAATCAATAGCATGTAAATCAATTCAAAATAATAAATTAATCATAATAATACTCTCCTAATTAAAGATCAAACTCTCTTTAGCTCAATGTCAAGAGCGTGATGATAACGTGTTGTAGGCATAATTTACTGAACAATTATGGACGCCATAGAGAGAGAGGTGCGGCACATAGAGAGAGAAGAGAAAGATGTGTAATTGTGAGGCGTGTTCTATTCCACCCCATTGTGCCTTTATTTATAGTAGTAGGATAGTTAAAATCCTTAACCTTTTAGGATTACAACTCTTAATAGGTAATCAAATCCTAATAAGAATATAAGAGATATTCATAGATATACTAGGATTTACACAATCACATTTATAATCTAATAGGACTGCAACATACATAATAATTTAAAAATATTATAAACATCTTTCTCATTTTGAAGATAAGATTATATTTTAATTTTAGGAGAAAAAAAAATATTCTGTAGAAAAAAATATAGAAAAGAGGTAATTAGATAAATATTTTGAATAAAAACGATAATTATCTCTTAAAAAAGGAGTCCATAACTTCTTAAATACTTTAAAAAATTATCAAAAAATTGCAATAATAATTTCGAAAAACTTTACCTTTATGTTTTGGGTGAATAATATACATGCTAAAAAACAAAAAATCTTTGCATGTTCAATTTTTTATTTTTGCACAAAAACCTCCAACATCTGAGGTTTTTAATGTGTTCTTTCAAGATGAAAAACTTTACTTTTATGTTTTGGGTGAAGGATTTCTAAGTTCCAGGGATCAAGGCCAAGTTAATAAGGAACGAATCACAAAATATGTTAAAGGATTAGAAAATGCATAAGATGAGGATTATAAAGGCACATGAGAGGAATTTTCAAGTCCCTACTTTAAGTGTGTGAAGAAAATTAAGGTTCCACCATAAATCAATTGGCAAATATGGGGAGAAGTCTAACCTCTTATAAGCTCATGCAAGGTCTCTCCTCTCATCAATGTGAGACTCATTCTCAACACGCCTCCTCACGTGTGGAGAATTTTCAAGCCTAACACGTGGACAACACAAATTGGGTGACGCGGAGCGCGTGTGGCCGTTTGACTTCACACGTGAGACAACCTGTCTCTGATACCATGAAGAAAGTTGAGGTTTCACCATAAAACCAATTGGTAATATGGTGAGTAACCCAACCTCTTATAAGCCTATGCAAGGTCCATCCTCCTATCAATGTGAGACTCATTCTCAACAATGTGTCATTTACAAATCTCTCTTACATACCTTTGTAATGCTCATATAATGCATTGATAATCTATCCTAACTTTTTGTCATCTATTCCTTACTAACTTGGCCTCAATACTTTGAGACATAAAGATTATTCACAAAACATAGCCTAAATAAATATGAGTTATCCATTATACCCGTACATAAAAATACGTGAAAATCGAAAGGACCAAACTGGGGCTTGTGTTTGGATTCTGAAATGTACATTTACCCTATGTTTGAATGCGAGAATTTTAAATTACAAGAATTTTAAATTACCAGAAAATTTTAGACCCAATATTTTTTTTTATTTAAGAATTAGTTTGGCTTAAGAAGTCTGACTGCCTAGTTAGACAACGCTAGAGTTGAAGAATTAGTTTGGCTTAACAAGTCTCGACTGCCTGGTTAGACAACAAGTTTCTCAAGTTCGACTGATTAACGAAGCTTCCCTCAGCAAAGAGTCTTTGATCGAAAGAGGTTCTTTCATCATTCAAGCGAAGTGGAGTGTTTTATGATTGGATATTCTCAATTCACTTTTAAAGTTTAGCATTCAGACGGCCGACCACTTTTACAATAAAGACACTCATTTCTTTTGAGTATCTTTCCCACTACAGTTTGATACCGGTTTGGCAGACCTATATTCTCACCAATATAATTGAGACTGCCAAACTCGGTGCAAAAGATCAAGAACTTCGTAGAATTTGCACAACATTGTCTTCAAATCATAGAACCCAAGGCCAAAAGTGTTCATTTCTCGACTGAAGTTACTCAATTCAGGAGTCAACAACACGATTCACCACAACACCACACTCATATTGCTCGATCGAGCTCGGTAGCAAGTTGGCACGCTTTCATCAATAATCAATCGCCAAAAGACGTAATTAGTTCTTTAATTACTTCAGCCTGCACGCTACTTAGGCTGTTTTATTTTTAGAGTCAACAACATAACATATGCATAGTTATAATACATTATTCACACCCATATGAAATTTCGCTCATTGACTATGTAGTTTAACAAGTTACTCATATTATAGGATGTGAGATGATGGCATTGCAGAAAGGATTTTATACCTTTCGTATGTCTTGTCAAATATTGATCTTTCTAGATGCTCAACCGGAAAGAAATGTGAGAATACCTAACCACCACCGCCCAAGCCTGGCCTAATGTTTCATTTATGTTACTATCTACATAGTACTTTTCTAATTGTTATATATGAGAGGAAATGGATCCTTCTCGGATCATTTCCATCAAATTCATCCAATCAATTAATTCGGCCCTTCAAATTTGATTCAACAACTAAAGTTATTATAACTCTTCTTCTGTTTTTAGCCGTTTGATCAAATTTTAAAGGTCTGAATTGATTAATTTGGTGAATTTGGTGGCAGGGATACAGAGAGAATTACTTTCCTTTGAGGTTGAGCTGCAATTTGCAAAGGAGGCCACAATGTTGACCTTTTTTTATGTCAATCTCTGAGTTGAGTTGCAGAGTTCCACACGTTATTGTTCTTGTATTTGAATTTTGTGTATTAGCAATTCAAAAGTCATAGGGGAGGGTCAATAGTCCTATTTTCCTACCATTCACGGGTCAAAGGTCCACCCTCGGACCAATTCCACGCACAACATTTATTCTCTAGAAGCTTCACTTTCATGACATAAAGAGTACACCATTATATGATGTTTTTTGTATCAATAAAATAGAACATACGAGAGATTTTTTAATGCGTTTAGAATTAGCAGTGGTATACTACATTTTATATACAAATGATGAAATACTTATGTCAAAAAATTAATTATTTAATAAAAAAATGACCCTCAACTTATATATAGATATACCACTACATGTGTTTCGGACACAATAAAAAAATTCTCCAAAATTGAAAATAAAATTACACGTACTTATTTTATTAGAACGATATGCCAATAGGGCCTTGTACCCCGCGTGGTTTAAGTCCTCCACTTTCATGCGCACTAGTTGAATATTTCAAACTTTAACGACCCATCTCTCTCACCGTCCCACCCATTAATTAATGCCATAAAGCTATTTGCTTGCTCCATTCTCACTATAAATATCTAACTCCCCCTTCTTCTTCATCAATCAATCACAGCTTCAGAAATCAATCAAATGGCGGCCAGAAGCATAATATTAACCCTTTTAATTGTAGCCACTGGAGTCCTGTCCGGCTATGCAGACGCTCAGAACTGTGGCTGTGCCGCGAACCTGTGCTGTAGCCAATACGGCTACTGTGGCACAGACGATGCCTACTGCGGCACAGGCTGCCAGTCAGGGCCTTGCAAGACGCCGGCTCAAACACCGAGTACCAACGATGTGGTGGTGGCGGATATTGTAACGCCCGAATTCTTCAACGGGATAATTGATCAGGCGGACGCAAGTTGTGCCGGCAAGAACTTTTACTCCCGAGCTACCTTCCTTGAAGCTCTCAATTCCTATACTCAGTTCGGTAGGATTGGTTCCGTTGACGACTCTAAGCGTGAGATTGCTGCTTTCTTTGCCCATGTCACCCACGAGACTGGACGTAAGTTATATTTCTCCCCCACTTTATTGTTTACACATGCAAATCTACATATGTATGCTTATCAGCAGAACCGTTATATATATTTCATGTATGAAAGTAGATCTAACCACTCTAAAATACATAATTAGCTAGCAATATGATTAATAAAGATCGTCACTGCTAAGAATCGTCCAGATCGGAAAGCTAGAGGCTAGTTGATTTGTGAAAGAAGATTTAAAAATAAACGATTTGAATCATGAAAAAATATTGAAGAGTGGGTCAAACACGTGATTAACGCAACAACTTAACTAGTTAGCCCTTGAAGGCTCATGATAGTTAATAATACCGTTTATTTGCTCCTTTTATATATGCACACAGAAAGAAAAGCTGGCAAATAATTGAACTCAATAATCAATGCTGAATAATTGAAAGCAAGATAATGCATGATTGTGCAGATTTTTGCTACATAGAAGAGATAGATGGAGCCTCAAAAGACTACTGTGATGAGAACAACACACAATATCCATGCAACCCAAACAAAGGGTACTATGGGCGTGGACCTATCCAACTATCATGGAACTTCAACTACGGTCCGGCCGGAGAGAGCATTGGGTTTGATGGACTAAACTCTCCTGAAACCGTGGCCAACGACCCTGTCATTGCTTTCAAAACGGCGCTGTGGTACTGGATGAACAACGTTAGGCCGGTCATCGGTGAAGGTTTCGGTGCAACCATTCGAGCCATCAATGGTGCGCTCGAATGCGATGGTGGAAATCCTGCTACAGTTCAGAGACGTGTTGAGTATTACACAGAATATTGTAACCAACTTGGTGTTGCTCCTGGTGACAATCTCACCTGCTAGTTACTATATACTAGCTTAACTAGGATCCTAGGATCATTTTTCTCCTTTCATTCTTGTTTTCTTTTTATCAAATAAAAATTTATGGACGACGTGAATAAATGAAAAACAGGATTATAATTTATAGATGAGCACTCATTTGATTTGATTTGTTTTTTTTTTATGCAAAGACCACTAATTAACGAACAAAAATTATCTTTCTTGAGACGGGCTGGACCGGTTAACCAAATGTGCTTTGCACTGATGAACTTGATGAGCACAACCAAGGAGCTTTGCTCTCCTAAGAAACAAAAGATACTAATGAACGGTGGAGATTTAATTAAATAAGATTTAGTTAAATTTCAACAGCTCATTCGTGAAAATAATGTGCAAGTGAGAATAATGCCACAACCAAATGGGGGTAATAATATACATGCTAAAAACAAAAAACAAAAATCTTTGCATGTTCAATTCTTTATTTTTGCACAAGAAACTCCAACATCTAAGGCTTTTAATGTGTTCTTTTTTTTCTTTTCCAAGAAACGATAGTAGATTCATTGATAAGAGTCATTACATAGTTTGCTACAAGGCCATTTAAGGCATCATACTCTCTTCAATAATTAAATCTGAGATTAAGGTTGGGGGTTGGTTATCCCAATCACGGGCGTTGCTCATCGAAAGGCCTCAGCGAGCTAGTCTGTGTGCTGCGTTGTTTGCTTTGCGGCAGGTGTGGGTTAAAATAGCTCTAGTGATTGTTGATAGTAGCTCCTTGATATCCTCCATAACTTGTCCAATGTCAAATAAGTCAGTGGAGGGGTTCCTAGACGCTTGAACAATTTGAAGCGAGTCGCTCTCACATTGAAAGTTTTGGAAACCCTTATCTCTTGCCCAAACCAAGTTCGCCCTTACAGCAACAGCCTCTGCCTATAAAGGGGAAAAACAGTCCTGAAAACTGCAACACCATGCAGCCAAGAAATTCCCTGCGTTGTCCCTTAAAGCAGCTCCAAAACCAGCCACCTTTTGTACCTTGTTCCAAGCGCCATTGACATTTAATTTAAAACGTCCTGGCGGTAGTGCAATCCATCTTGGAATAGAGGTCGGCTTGGGCCCCCCATCATTGCTCTCCGTGCGATTTGAGTGAATAAATTCTTGCCAACGTTGTATTGATCTGGTCACACAAACATCCGGAGTGTCCCACCATTCTTCCCATAGCTTAGCATTTCTAACTTCCCATAAGGCTGAACATAACATTAGGAACATATCAAATCGATCACATGGGAGCTTCTCGGCAATTTCAGAAACCCAATCAAGAAAAGAGATGTCCCGAGTATCACTCAAAATTATTCCCAAGTTTGATGCCAGCCAAGTGCATTTAGCATAAGGACAATGTCTTATCAGGTGCATAACTGTTTCTCTATGGGTATGGCATACAACACATGAGTCCTCATTAGTAATATGCCACTTAGCTAGATTAACTTTGGTAGGGATCAAGTTGTTAGCTAATTTCCATACACAAACCTTTACCCTCGGTGGTATGGTTGCTCCCCAGATCTTGTTCCATAACTTCATATTTTCCTTTGCATTAGAGGAAGAAGCCCCTCCATTTTATGGATGAACCCAACTTCGTGCCACGTGATATGCGCTCTGAACCGTGAATCTTCCATTTTTCTCATAATGCCACATCAGTTTGTCCATTGAAAACCGAATGCTGAGCAAAATAGAGCGAATCTGATTTTCCTCCTCCTCCATAAAAAGTGTCTTCAACAAGTCCCCATTCCACTTCTAATTTATAATGGGCTCATTCACTCGTTCTAAGCTACAATATGTTGGCTTTGGGGAGAGAAGCTAGAACTGTGATGGCCAAGGCATACCCATCTCAATGATTTTCTGTGCACTACAAATGCTCCTCCAGGCATAAGATGCATTAGGCTTGACTGTTGCTTCTAGAAATGACCCATATATTTGGCTTTCAGGATTCTAGCCATCGTAAATTGGGGTTCAGAGATCAACTTCCACCCATGCTTTGCTAGCATTCTCAAATTGAATGCATATAAGTTTCGAAACCCAAGTCCCCCCTCAGTTTTGGCCTGGCAGAGTTTCTCCCATGAGCACCAGTGGATCTTTCGTTGTCATTCGTTCCCACCCCACCAAAAGGCTGTAAACATGCGATTTATGTCATCCCAGAAATATCGTGGAGCAAGAAACAGCTCATAGTGTAGGTTGGAATTGCTTGCGCCACTGCTTTTATTAATACCTCCTTACCTGAGGCACTAAGAAGTTTACCCTGCCATCCATGCGATCTTTTTGAAACCTTGTCCCTTATATAGTCAAAACACATCCTTCGGTTATGACCGACCCAAGTCGGCATCCCGAGATACTTCTCATGTTTATCAACCCGTTGAACACCCAATAAATTGGCCAATCTCACCTGATCAGGTCTCTTGATGTTACGGCTGAAACACATTTCACTTTTACTTATGTTTATCATTTGCCCGAATGCAAGTGCATAGAATTGCATTACATCCTTGATTTGTTCATAGTCCTCCTCTTTGGCCCTGCAGAATAGAAGGTTATAATCTGTTAATAGTAAGTGATAAACCGATGGGACATGGTGCCCGATCGAAATGCCTTTAATCAGCCCCAACTTCTCCTTCTTTGCAATCAGTGCTAACAGCCCTTCGGCGCAGAGTAGAAATAGATAGGGTGATAACGGATCCCCCAGTCTCAGCCCCCGTTTGGGGTGTAAAGAGCTTCTTGGTTCTCCGTTAACAATGATCGAGTAAGAGACTGTTGATACGCATTGCATGATAAACCTGATCCATTGTCGTGAGAAACCCAACTTTGTCATTATACCCCGTGAATACTTCCATTCTATCCTGCCATAGGCCTTACTAATGTCAAGTTTCAGAGATATGAACCCCAACTTTCCCCTTCTTCTGCGAAACAAGTAGTTTGCAATCTCATAAACAATTATGGTATTGCCTGAGATACTTCTTCCTAGGATAAACGCACTCTGGGTTGTTGATATAATCTGAGGCAGAAGTGATTTGAGCTTGTTTGCTAAAACCTTGGAGGCTATTCTGAAGATCACATTGCATAAGCTAATGGGTCTCATTTGGGTTACATTCTCGGGCCGTTTCTGTTTTGGCATGAGAATGACATGAGTGAAGTTCACTTGCTTTAGAATTTTTCCTGAGGTCAAAAAAGATTGGATGGCAGTGGTAACGTCCTTCCCCACGATTACCCAATATTTCTGGAAAAATAAGGGCGTTATTCTATCAGGGCCCAGAGCCTTTGATGGTTGCATCTGGAAAACTGCCATCTGAATCTCCTCATCGGAATATTCCATTTCCAATTGCCCATTTATCTCTGGCGTCACTCGTGCCTCAATTGAATCAAGGACCCCATTCAAATTCCTGGCATTTGATGACTTAAAAATTCCGTCAAAGTATTGAAGTATAATATTCTCAATCCCGTGGTCATCGTTTATCCAATTCCCCTGCCCATTTTTCAATGGCCAGATGGTACTCTTTACCCTTCTGTTTTTGGTCCTTTGATGGAAGAACTTTGTGTTGCGATCACTGTCCTACGTCCATAGAACCCTAGACCTTTGATGCTAATATGTTTCTTCCTGCCCGAACAATTGATCATACCGTTGCATAAGTGAGACCCTCTCTGCAATGGCTTCCTCCGTGATAGGCATGGCAAGGATAACCCCCAGCTTTTCCCCAATCATTTTCATTTCCTCATTTCTTCCTCGAAATATAGCTCGTTGCCATTTTAGTAAGGCAATCCTTGTTGCCTTGATTTTATGAACCAGTTGGTATATAGGAACTTCATTCACCTGCTGACCCCAAACATCCCTTATGATTTTAGCACAATCTTCGTGCTTAGGCCAAAACTCTTTGAAGCAAAATGCCCGTCGCGCGCCCCTTCTGCGAGCATGTTATTCACCCACGGAAAGTAATATAGGTACATGGTTAGACTTTGTCGAGTTTAGGTGGGTTATCGTAACGTCATTGAATTTTTCTCCCCATGTTTCCGTTGTTAATACCTGATCATGTCTCTCCTTTATGCCTCATGACCTCGTCGTGAACCATGTGAATGGCGTACCCAGGAACCCTAAATCATGTAAGTGGCTATCGCCGACAGCTTCCCTAAAGGAAATAATTTGGTGTATCGGTCTCACCGGGCCTCCCTCATTCTCATGAGTGTGGAGTGGTTTGTTGAAATCATCTCTAATTACCCATGGTAACGAACTTGAGGACGCCAATTGCCTTAAAAGATTCCAGGACCGGTGTCGCTCCTCAGTTATAGGGTGCCCATAAAACCCGATGAATCTCCAATGATCTGGCTCTCCAATAGCCCCAATTTCAGCATCAATGTATCGTATCGATTATGATAGCACCCGTAAGTTGACCTCTTTGTTCCACAATAACAGAGTCCCCCCGATTGACCGAGGGAACTCACCCCACACACTTTGTCAAACCCTAGCCTAACCTTCAATAATTGTAACTCAGAACATTTCATCTTGGTTTCGTAGAGGAAAACCAAGTTGGGATCTTACTGTTGGATTATCTCCTTCAGCGCCTGAACTGTCCGAAGGTTTGCAAGCCATCGGCAGTTCCACAACAATGTTTTCATGGTTTTCGGCGAGGTTGAAAGCCTTCAGCAGCCACCGATCTGGGGTATATAGTGCCCCTCTTTCTTCCGATCATTCCGCACTTCTTTGCTTCCGCCAACTCCTTCGATGGGCTAATAACCACATCACATAGTCTGTTTCATGTCCCCTTATCTTTGATTAGTCTTCCTTGTGTTCTCTAATAGCCTCGGCGGCCACGACCTCGACTTTTGGCCTTAGGGTTTCTTTTTACTTTAGCAAGGTGTAGTGGTCTCCCACGGTGAGGGTTAAGTGTAATCTTTGCCCGTTTATGTGGTGGTGACGGGAGTGCCACCTCATCCATACCATTAGCTTCCTTAATGTATTGGGTTGCCGCAACAAGGCTAACTTTTCTGATATCCGTGTTGGGTGGGAAGCAATCCTTCAATTTGAAATTTGTTGGGCTTGCCCTAACTTCCTTAGAGGCTTGCAGTAGTCCACCCACGTTTTGCAAAGCCTAAGGAGGGACTCGATTTGGATCACACCAATCCTTATTCAAGGAGAGCCCATTGACTGCAATTGTAAATGTTCCATTAGTGAATTTGTGTCCCATAGCTGTCTGGATGCCATATATAATCATAATCTGGCCGTCTCTAGAATTGTGTGATGGGGGTTTTATCAGTACCATGACTCAGCCTATTGGTTTTGTCTTGGGAGACCACGTGTGCAGGCTCTTCAGAGATTTCAGATATGTCAGGGTGTACCGCATGGATTTTGTCCTTCTGTTTTGCCATAAGATAAGTCGCCTGAATATCCCTATCATCGTCCAGCAGGCTGTAAAAGCCTTCGGTACCTTCCCACTTTTACCGCCAGTGCAGCTCGTTTGCTCCGTTCGCTCGTGTGGTCCGTCTTGCTGGGAATATGAGAGAGCTTGCTCTCGACAATAGCTCTGCCCTTAGAGATTCACAGTATTTGGAATCACCGGAGGAAGTGGGTAATGCCGACCGTGAATATCCACTTGAGTGTTCTAGCCTCCAACATCGGTAACTTGAGTGTCCAAAAACCTTCATATTTCAGGCGAATAGTGTATGAACCCATTTTCTGGCATAGCACCGTGAAGCATGTCATCAGTGGCCTCAAAGCATCGAAATCTACCCGTATCTGCAGGAAACCATGGAATCCAACCTCAGTAGGATCCTCGACCTCTAAAATGGCCCCAATTTTTTATCCTAGGCTCCGTGCATTTGTCAGTGTACAATAGTTTCTGGGTATGCCGTGAGCCTGGATCCAATAGATGGCTCGATCTGGCTCAATATCATCCAGGGAATGGTATTTTGGCCATAGTTTGATAGAAAAGGTATAGTCTCTGATAAACAATGGGTTCCCCTCCAGTATTTTCCTTGCTACTGCTTCTTCCTCGACTGTGATGGCATAAACGTTCACTTTGGCGCGCTGTACTCGTACAACCCCCATCTTGTTCCATGCTGATCGGAGAATATCCTTCACCACCTTCTGAGAAGGTTCGTGATCCACAATAAACCTTCCAACGAGATGTATAGTATTTTCGAACCTTTCCTCCAGGTCCAAACTGTCCTCAAAAGTGATATTGAGGCAGTCCATCATTTCCTCTTCGTAGTTCATTTGACTATTGCCGATGATACCTCACAACTTGTTTTGGAGACAAATCCACTAGGGATACAAAAGAACTCACATCATAAAGTAATCATTGAGAACTAAAGCATCTTGTCCAATATCACTTCTTGAGAAGAATACCAATGAAGATTAAACATTTCATACTTTCTATATATCTAAATGTGTTTTTCTCCCCAAGGACCCCAAACCTTCATCTTCTGTAGGATTTTTAATGTGTTCTTTCAAGATGAAAAACATTACCTTTATGTTTTGGGTGAGGGATTTCCAAGTTTCAGGGACTGAGGTCAAGTTAATAAGGAATGAATCACAAAATATGTTGAGGGATTATAAAATGCATCAGATGAGGATTATAAAGGCACGTGGGAGGAATTTTCAAGTCCCTACTTGAAATGTGTCGTTTTCAAATCTCTCTTACATACCTTTGTAATGCTCAGATAATGAATTGATAATCTATCCTAACTTTTTGTGATCCATTCCTTTCTGACTTGACCTCAATACTAGACATGAAAATTATTCACCAAAACGTAGCCTTAATAAAAATGAGTTATCCACTATACCCATACATAAAAAAATAGGTGAAAATCATAAAGGGCCAAACTGGCGCTCTTGTGTTAGTATTCTGAGATGTATACATTTACCTTATGTTTGCATGAGAGAATTTTAAAGTACCAGAAAACTTTAGACCCAATTGATAAAAGGCAACAGTTCCAATTAACAATTCAAACATTAGAACGCTACTACTAAAACACTACAAAATGGACCAGAAAGATACTAAATAAGAAACTTTCAAATGACACATTTCTAACTCTAAGTGCCAATACAAAGTTCTCACAATGTACAAGGGATAATTGATAAGGGATGAAATTAATTAACGAGGTCCAAACTAATGAGTTGGTAAAAGATAAAGGATCATGCATTTGTGATAATTATTTTGCTTCATTCAATGTTGATTCTATGCCATTTGATGTTAATTGAATGTTAGGGTGACCATATTGGTAACCAAGTGATGTGGCATGTGATACATATAACCAACATCCAATGAGCTAAACTCATTAAATGACATAAGATGAAACACCAACGTGGTTCAAAAATGTAATCTCTATAGCATTTTTCCTAATTGAATATGTCACGAATTAGATACAAATATACATGTGGTAAGCGTAACATTATTTTAAATTGTAACCTCGTACGAGTCAAATACAAGAGAGATACCACAATGAAGCAGAATGCGTCTAACCTTAATATTCAAAACAAGAAGATAATTCAAGCAAGATAAGTGAAATTTCAATTCAATTTAATGGTGAATCCATCATCTTCTCTTGAAACCATACTTTTTGCGTTCATAGAATAGATCTGTTTTGGCACTTCCTAGATTGACAATTTTGGGACAGCCATCTCGATCTTTCTCCAGCTGAGTACACTCTTTGCAGTAATAAGCATCAGAAATTCCAAGCCCTCCACACACAACACACCGTCCCTGGAACGATCCGTAGTTGCACTCATCGCACACCCGAACAAGTGTGCATGGCCGAACCAAAGAATCACAGATCACACACTTGCCATCACACTTCTCACACAACCTTCCGATGGCTATCCCCGGTTGCTTCCGGCACATAATTAGGTCAGGATGATGCTTCGCCATGTTCCTGTGGTTATTTGTGCAACAATATATGTGCTAACTGATGCTAGTCCCTTGCAATATATATTGGCAAAGTGAGGACTACAACAGTCACAAACAGGAAGGAAGATTTTGGGGCTTACTTGCTGATCAAGGAAAACCACTTTCAGAAGTCAATTTCAGCTGAAAAGTAAGATAACTGGTTTTCTTGGGGAACAAGCTCGGGACAAAGAAAATGGAAAGTGAGGGTTCATCTTAATTAACTAAAGTACTAGTGTCCAAAAATGATGTTCACGCGATTAATTAATTAAATAAGAGTATGAAGGGCAATGTGATGACGGGCTGGGGAATATGCGGATGGTCTGACTTCGAGTCACATATTAGATAATAGCGGTGGATCGCTTCTTCATAATTTATATGGTAGTAATATTTTTCCTCGTAATCATATTTCTAAATTTATAAAACACCAGTTTAGGAAGACATAGAGATGTTTAACTTGATTCCTAATTAAATATTTCACAAGACATATTATTGCCCCTTAGTCTCTACAATAATTCTGTGTAGGAGATCTTTTCGATGCGATCATCAATTAAATGTTGATATGTTTTGTTGTCAGTTATGATATTCACACTTTATCAATGACATATCGACAATATATTCATTCGTTAAGAAAGAACGATGGATCTTCCCGAACACTAAATGACTACTCGCTTTCAACAACTTGGGAAGAATTTATATGATATGAGTCTTAATTAACCAGGTTTCAGCCCCAACGGATACCTTTCACTATTTTGAAATATAAGAATTACTTCTGGATCAAGAACATGACTATAGGAGAGTGACAAAAGTCTTGACGCACTAACCCTCAGTTTAGGAATCAAATTATTTATAGAATCTTGTCCATATGTTATCACAGATAGATCATATTCCCCAAGATATCTGTTGTACTAAAAATTAAGAAACCACACATATATATAGCTTGTCAGATGACCCTCACTTGTCTACCAAAGATCCAACTGATAGGTACGGAGGTGAGTGGTCGCTTGTCCCTTAATTGAACTCTTTCCTCCAGTTTTCTTATTCTTGGGGCCAACCCACAAACATAATCCTGAGCCTTTCGGCCCTCAGGTGAAAGTCCGGTTAGGGTTTCAACCTTCCACGCGGAGAGCAACAACTCTAGTATATCGGCATAGTCATTGGTGGTATATACTCCAAGGCGCTGCGCAACACTGGAAAAGTGGTGGAAAAGGTGGTGATCACGACCATCATACATCAAGTGAGCGGGCATAGTGATTTGCTTCTTCATCATGTGAGCTAAAGAAATGACTGTAAAATCAGGATCCAACTCAAACAGCTTTGCCACTATCTTTGTGTAGGCCGCCTCATGGCACTTCTCATCGGATGCTATTGTACCGCATATTTGCGCCAACTTCAAGTCCCCATGCTCCTTGGCAAGTTTGGCAGTGTTCCCATGAGAGATAGCGGTAGCCCTTTCCTGGAATGAAGTGTATATGAAGGCCAAGTAAGGGTTGTTCTCACCTCCGGGATCCTAAGCACATACGTTTATATGCATATACAAAGAAAACTAATTAAACACATTAAAAGACGTTAAGTGATTAAGTTAATAAATTAGCTAGGGGTCCTAAGTAAATACCATTCCATAAGTAATCAGATACTGAATGGTCCTCTCAATTTGGGACATGTCGACTCGTCCAGTGAGATAGAGATACTTATTGAGAAGGTCCCCATGCCTGTTCTCTTCAGCAGTCCATGCCCTGTTCCAAACTGCCCAAGAAATAGGGCTTGAACCCGTTTCATCTTGAACTCCATCCAATGTATTAAGCATCGTTTGGTAAGTCGGAAGGGCATCTTCAGTGATCATGTTTCCAACCAAAACAACATAGTAATCATCTGGAATCTCCTTTGCCCTCTCCCTCAGTTCCTTGACTTGCTCAAGAAATCCATCCGTATCGCCAGTAGTTCGAGAGTCAGGAAGAAAATCTTGAGGTTGCCAACACTTGTGAACTGGTTTCAAGTGAATCAAAATGTTGTGCTCAGCCCAGTCCTCTAGGTATTTGAATATCTCAATCTTTTGACTTGGCATAGAATGTGTAATTTCTTGATAACGCAACTCCCGCTGAGGCATGAAAGCCTTCTTGTAATTGTGTACATAATTCCTATTACTATTGTTAATCTCATCAATCCTGAGCTCTCTTTCTCTGCAAGCATGCATGTACAATAATTAAAGCTAACTAGCCCAGCTCGAATGTATAAATTTTTCTTGACACACACTCACACACTTGATACATAATTGATATTAACAGCACAAAATAATGACAACAGTTAGTAAACCAAGTAAAGCAAATTATAAGAATATTATTATTACTACGTAGTCTCTGAAGTTTCTCACTTGGAAACTGCTGGGCCGATAGTTGTACTAGCACTGGATGAGGCCATGGCGCACTTGGGAGATGTTAGGCAACTCGTCATCATCATCGCTAATGACAGGAAATGTAGATGATCGATAATCCCGTAGGGACGAGAGTACTGAAGGTAAAAGATCGATTGATCGATCATGCATAGATACTGAGAAAATATAATACACTGATTCTATATATATAACTAATATTACAAATTAAGCAAAGATGACTTGATGAGTTAATGAAATCCCTAGCTATCTATACATAATTCCAACCAATTAAGTAAAAGAAAGTGAATAACAATCTTCCCAATAATTTCGGAAAACAGATAATTCATGTGTTGCGTACGTGCACGCCATACATGAAAGCTCATGTGCCTTGCATGCATGCCTGGTTAAACCATTAGACGGGAGGGTATATATCACTGGGGCAACCAATGAATAGTATCGAGTATCCACCTTGGTGACATGGCCGATGTTCCACCTCAATGAGGCAGGGGAGTACTATAATATATGTCGCCAATAAATAATGTAAACTTTTAAGCTTTTATGGAAACAGTACCTCTTTGACACAATATAGTTTTAATTGCTCATTCTTTCACTGGACTTTCATGCAATGTTCCAAATTTATGTATAACTAGCCTTCCTGCACACACTGCCGCACATGCGAAAGGCTTTTATTTTATTTTATTTTTTATTACGGGCGCTACACACTCCTTAAGTGGTTTTCATGTGTTTAAAAATAGAGAACATAATCTTTACTAAACAACTTATTGTATGATGATTGGATACAGTAATGGCAACGTTACATAATAAGTCATACAAGGAGGAGTTTTACGTTGGCCAGAGGTTAAAACGGAAGAGTGGAGTTTCTTTTCAAGCCGCAACGTGCAGTTGTAGACTTGTAGTGGTGTTTGCATGGTGAGTTTCTAGATTTCTGAGTCCTTTACTCTTCCTGCAAGCCCAGATGAAAGTGGAAAAAAAAAAAAATATATATATATATATATATATATATGTATGTATGTATATATCTTATTAGAATTTACCGAATAATGTTATGTTGAGGGAAGCTCTTAAATTAAATGCTGAATGCCCTCTTCATCGAAATTGTTTTCATCCTCATAGTATATGAAGTCAGAACTGCAAGAAAACAACCTATCCATATATTAACCACCAATTTCGAGATGCTAAAAGAACAAAAATTTGATGTTAAAAACATGAATTAGAAGAAAAATGGGAATAAAAACATAAATCGACACTAATGTCCACCCTCCAAACCTTCATCTCTACAAATCAGACACCTTCAATTTCACCGGAAACCACCAAGTCTTGGGTTCCACAGTCAGTAGCCGGGACCTCATCGGAGACGTTTTGCGATTATCGCCCGCTCCAATGGATAATGGAATTACAGACACGAGTTATAGTTCCCCTGGATGTCATCATAGTACTTTAACCTTAATTTAGTTTTGAGTGAAAATTTACCAGAAAAAAAATTAAAAAAGAATACATAAAAACAGTTAAATTAATAGTGCCCTATAAGTCAGAGCGCTTACGCCATGAATCGTGCAATGCCACACCATCAAATTAACCATTTCCTGCGGCTTCGCAACAAAACCCTACAAACACAAAAATTATAAGCGCGATTCACACAGAGAGAGGGGTGGGTGTATGGACGTGAGGGTTCTTATAAATGCCCATTGATTCACCAAACCACTTTTGCGGTTGACGTTGATCAATTTTGTAAAATCTACATGGGCAGAACGTGGGATGAGAATGTGAACGCTTTTATTATTTATTTTCTTTATTTGTTTTGAAATTATTCGATCTCTTTTCCAATTTTTTTTTTTTTTATAGTTTTTTTGTATCTATTTTTTTATGACAAAATTATCCCTGCGAATTTTGTTCTATTATTTTCAGTAAGGTTTGAATTTTTTTTGTTTTAGGGACTTTTATGTCCAATTTTTTTTTGGTGAAACCTTGAGACACCAAAACTCACTTATGGCTTTCTAATATTTGAGATATAAGTCCTATAGGTGAAGACTTTTAGAAAGCTAATTAAGAAATGCAGTCAAACACTAATTAAGCCTAGTTTGGTATTGGTTTTTTCATAAAAAAACTGCTTAACTTTAAAATTAAGCAACAAAAAGCCTTTGGCAAAAATAAAATATTCTACTTATTTTTAAAGCAATAACTTCCAAACAACAGCTTTTAAAAGTCGCATGTAAGTTGCTTTCAAAAGTTATTCATATAAAAAGCAGAATTGAGCCTTTAGTGCATATTTTTATCCTGCAATACCCTCATTAATTTTCAAAAGTTATTTTTATCATGCAATACCCTGATCCATCTACACACATTATGTTGGTGTCAAAACTCGAATGGAGTCTAGACTAGGTTCAACACATATTTGCCCCGAGTGGCGTCCAAGGGATGACTCGAGAGAAAGAGTGAATAAGCATCCCACTGTTGGAGGCTGCCAACAAACAATGTTTGATCGAGCGTGTGTGAAAGTTGCTCGTAATTCTGGCATCTTACCAAATGATTGTGCACTAGTGAGATGCTAGTTTGGTTAAGTTCTTTAATGTGCCTCGAGCAAACAATGACTTAAAACTCAGTGTAACTTTGTGTATGCTTGCCTAAAAAGTAAATAAAAGAGAAATGAAACTAAAGCAAGAAACAAAATGTAAGCATTTTATGATGGAGTCAAGATTATGAACGTTCACAAAAGTAAAATCTAGGCCAATGGCCGAGCTACATAACTTGAAATATAAATCAATTGAAAATATAAAGAAAGCAGTACAACTATAACAAGATTCAGGTCATGAAAGGAAAGATAATGCTAGAGGAGTCTACCAAGATCGCTAGTGTCAGATTGAAACTAGTACAAAACATACGCCTGTGAGAGGGAATAAGGGTAGTTAGAATAGCTCATCAACTGAATCATACCATAGGGTGGCTGAGCTGTAACAATTTTAGATCTCAAGGATTGTAGACAGTGTTTGATTCGGAGAGAGACTTTAAGATTGTAGTTGAAAGAGCTAAGAGAGTTTGCTAAAGAGAAATTAGGCTTGTGCTAAAAAACAGTTAGGTTGATTTAAGAATCACTCACGGTTTGTTTAATCGTAAAGATTGAACTTGATGAAGGTCCTCAGCTTGAAGACCTCTAGCTTTATTTATAGGCAATGAAGAAGGAGCAACCTCGATATATCGCTGAGCTGGAACAGGGGTCAATCGATCATTTGGTGCTGACAGTGAATGTAATTCTTGGTAAGTGGCCTTTCAGCTATGTCTTATGGCGATTTGCATGTTCGCGGTGGTGACATCAGCGTGTCAGATGATGCATGCATAGGCCTTTGAGGAGGCGAGATATTCTCGAGTCTGGCCATCTATGTGGAAAATGTGTTTTGGAGGGATTTTTGTGTCCGAGGCTTTAGACAGGTTGGAGTAAAATGAGATGGTCATCCAAGCCCTGGTTTGGGCTTCAAAGTTGGTAGGCCGAAGTCGTGCGACTTTTGCGTAAATAAAAATGGATAAGCCAAATAACTTGCCTTATTTTTATTTACCCAAACTCTTCGTTAAAGAAAAAATTAACCGCCACCACCTACCACTACATCCATTAACCTTGGATCATTATTGCCATTACCACTATCATCGTTGTCATCCCCGTTGCACCACAATTGTCACCACCACCACTACTAACACCACGACAAACGCCACCACTTGCACCACAACCGTCACCACCACCACCATCGGTGCCATCACGGCCGCCATAATTTAACACCACCACAACTACCACCCTAACCACCAGCGCCTCTAGCATTGACTCTAGCACCATTATTACCTCTACAACCTAACCACCACACCCTGTTATTGGCACCAACACCATACTCCACCAATTGTCATACCCATCACCGCCACTACCTTCGCCACCGTCGTCGTTGTCACCACCCTATTATTATGTCAACTATTGTCATTTTATACAATTTTTAATTATATTACTTTTAGATTAAAATTTACCAACCGCTTTTACACTGGTTTTCCTCAAAACACTTTTAAAAATATAGTTTATCAAACGCTCAACTGCTTTATTTTACAGTTGATTATTTTTAATGCACATCAGAAATAAAATTTAAAAAAAAAAGAAAAAAAAAAGCATAGTAGTTCCAATTTAATCCTAAGAGCAGTTCCAGTGTAGTAAGGCCCCTGGGCAATAGGCAACTCAATTTCCTTAAATGAACAGTAACCGTCTTTAGTAAACATTAACTGCCCAAATGCATTTCTACTCCTAAATTGAATAGCCCAGGCTACTGGTGTTAAAATAATTTTATTTTTAATTTCGGCTATGATTTTTAACCAAATCCATTGATCTTCTTCAATTCATCTGATCCGAATGCCGAAAATTAAAAGAGTGTGTGAGAAGTAAAATGGGGTGTTTGGATATCACACCCTTTTTTTTTAAATGCTTAAGTATTTTTAATTATTTTTTAATAATTTAAATTGAAGCTAATGTCAGCTTTGCATCAAATCACTCAGGTGCTAGGCCCGTGGATTTTCACCTGACTTATTTCTCAGGCTCGCCTTCAATCCAATGGATTGGGTTGCCCATCAACAGGGGCAATGATTAACGCTGGAGCTGCTCTAAGAGTAGTGAGTGGAGAAACACTTTGTTCTTATATTTTTTTTTAATCTTCTTCTCTGTAGTGAAAAACTATATGGCTACCTCATGGACGTAGTTCAAATTGAATGTACCATGTTAGGTTCAAGTTTAATTTACAAAGAACAAAATTCCCTTGCAAATATAACTAGTAAGAAGTCGTATATACCAGACTTTCGATAAATAGAAAAGAAGAGAATAAAAGCTATGAATAATCTAAATTGGTGTATTCTTCTCCATAACGAGGTATTCAACTAAACTAAAACTCGTAAGCAAACTCTTCCAATAACCGGACTTTTGAAGGGCTCACACTATAATTTGCTTTTGTTTCAATGGATTTCATAACAAAGTAAAGAAGGGAAAAAAAAAAGTACTTGGCATTAGCTTGCTCTTGCAATTAGACCATGCATCAACTAATTATTATCAAACTGTAAGCTGACAATATGTTGGATAAGCACGTACGCATGCTAGCTAGCTAGTGACCACGGCCTCTAGGACTAGGACCAGAAGCCAATTTTTGGATCCAACAAGCCATGGTGCTCTTCGCGTTTCGGTAGACGGAGGAGTAGTCTGTTCGAAGGTGATTAGCGTGGGCAAAGTCCTCAGCTGGTAAAATTCTTGTTGTCTCAACTCCGGAATGGCTCAAGAAGGCCACAGAGATGATCATCAAGATAACGAAAATAATGGCTCTGCTCTTCCGGAAATTCATCATCTTGCCCTTAATTTTTTTTTCGTTTGTTTGTGAAAAAAAAATGAGGATGGAAGGATGAAGCTATATCTTAGTTTCTGAGTTCTTGAATGGGAGGCCTAGATATAGTTGAGGATGCCATTGATACAAAGGAGAAAAGGGTACGTACCAATTACGTACGTACTTAGAGAGAGAGAGAGAGAGAGAGAGAGAGAGAGAGAGAGAGTTTACAGGTAGAGTTAGTGGGCGTTTTGAGCTTAATGACTTTTTGACCGAGGTGGATTACTGGTAGAGTTAGTGGGCGTTTTGAGCTTCATGACTTTTTGACCGAGGTGGAGAGTGGAAAACAACTTTTACAAGTCAATACATGAGCTGAAAAAAAGAGGAGTATATTGATTGGTCTTGTATAAATTGCGGTACACGGATTTTTCCTTTGTTTGAATTTGTCAACGCTTATAATATTTGAAGAGTAATTATTAATTTTGTATACCTAAACAGAAATATATATTAGACGTATTAATATTTACAAAAGAAGAATAACAATATTAAAATTTGAATATCTACGTGAGGATTTTTTCAACAACTAGTGTCTAACTTGTTCAATTCATAACGAGAATGATTAAGTCAAATACTATGGCTAAACTTATGACCGCTGGACATTTAAAGTGGATGGTTTAATTCCAGTCAAATATGTAACACTGGATCAAAACGGCTTCTGCTTGAGTAATCAACGTGTGTTCTTATGCTAATTTAGAAAACTTTGTTTTAGGAAGCTCGATTTATTTTGTCTTTTCTACAAACGATACAGTGAGAAATGAAAATATTGAACAAGAATCTCAAATGCATACATATAACAAGTTACTTGCGTTACAAACCCTGTGAAAACCGCTATTTACTTGTTATAATTTCATAACAGACATAAAATTGCCAAGCTGAATTAACACTTTAATAATCAAACCGGAAAAGATTAAAAAAATGGCCATTCATTTTTTATTTTTTTGCTGATGTGATAATTTGTTTTATAGAGGTAATGATGTGATACAAACTTTGGTTTTACCAGTGATAATCACTCACAACAAAGCCAAACTACTAGTCTAGCTACCACAATAAGGTCTAACATTCATGTTTTGATTCTCATCCATAGGAGTAGAATTTGAAAACTACACCCAAAAGCTATTTTTGAGATTTCGAGGGCCTTGTGGGAAATTTATATAAGAGCCCCTCCTTAAGATAATTAAAAAAAATAGAACAGTAGTGATGCTAAAAACAATCATTTAAATCAAAACGAACTTTAGCACTCATTGATTGCAAGTTTATAAATGTCATTAATTATAAGTAAAAAGAGCTACAAACATAACCTTCATTATATAAGCAAAAGAAGTTAAATCTTAAATAACCAAACATGAAAAGAAAAAAAAAAAACCTTCAATGCTCTAACTTTAAAGTTTCACTTAAATATAAAACCTTATTATATAATAAAATTGAAAAGAATATAATTTTTAGGGTGTTATTATTAACACTGAAAATATCTCATTGTACTCCAAATTTTTATATTTAAAAAGAAAAAAAATTACTAGGGCTAACAAAAACAATTTTTTAAATATAGAACATTATTACATAATATTAGTTGGCAAAAATTTTGAGGGCCCTTCAAATCTGAGACCTTGTGCGACTACACAATTTGTTCCTCCCCAATGCCCCCTCTGCTACACCAATCAAAAACGTAGAAAAGTATTAGTTGAGATGAAATTTCAATTGCGCGCACAAAATATTCTCATTTTCAAGACTCAAAATATTAGTTGAGGAAAATTTATGATATATAAAGAAAATTAGGATTCTACTATAAAATCAATTGACAATGGAAAGTAGCCCGATCTCTTTTTTTTACCTTCACATCCTCACACGCCCACAACATGAATTAGGTGACGTAGAGCACGTGTAGCCGTTTGGCTTCACACGTGAACCTACCTGCTTTGATAGCATGAAGAAAGTTGAGGTTTCATCAAAACCAATTGACAATATGGGGAGTACGTACTAACATATCAAGATTTCTCCTTTAACCGTTTTTACCTTCACATCCTCACAGTACTAACATATTAACTGAGCTAGCTTGCTTATAAGATTTACAATGCACTGCTAACCTACTTTGACCCACAGAACACGCTGTTGCCAGTTGTAGCGATAGTAGTTATAGTCGCGAGGATTTAGTAACAAAAGTTGCAAAGGTCTGTGAGTAATAATTTGTGAATTCAGAGCACAATCGTTAAGAAATGAGGCAATTTAGTATTAAGTAATCGATAAAAACCGAAATTAATTAAACAAATCCAACTAAACTTACCAATACTTTACATGAGTACTTCCAAAACGCCAGTAAAGCGCAAGACAGACCTAATCGTCTCCATCTGTCCTTTTCGCAGTTGGAGTTTTTAGTATCTTTTTAGGACTTGCGTGTTGACCAAGTAGTTTTAATTTGGAGTCATGGCTGACATACAAGGAGCTTGGTTTTGTTGGGTAGCCGGAGAATTAGGCTAATTGCTAAATGACAATGATCATTAGTTCCAATAGAATTTGATCGGGAGATATAGTTGTGAGTTCAAATGTCATAGGCAACGTTGTTGCACAAAGTCTCAATTTACTATTCGTTTGATTATTATTTGGTTTTCACCTTTGATATTGAGAATATGAAGAGGGTATATGACACATTGAAAGTTATAGAAAGGAACACCAGAGAAAAAGTATCGAATTTTGATTTATAATATGATAAGATGTCTTGAATAGAACCCTAGAGTTGTTTATATATCTTAAGAAAAACCCTAGATGCAAAAGGAAACAAAACTGGAAATTAAAAAAATTCTGAAAACATCCTTAAAATTTAAAAGCAGTTTTAAGCCTTCAAATGTTGTTAAACGCTAAAACCCATCTTATATGACGGCAAAGCCATGAGTTGAACTCATCTTATCCTTCTCTTTCTAGAAAAGGTATCATGGACCCTTATCGAACAACTCTTCCAGCCTCTCGTCAATATATGTGAAAAAGGAGGAATGGAGAAGGGCGATGAGACTAGACGCGAAGAAGATAGAAGAGTGAATGAAAAACAAAATCTTGAAAGAGAAAACAATTTTTAAAAACATTAATTAAATTTTAATTTTGTGAGCCTTTTCTTACAGTTTTAAGGTTTCAGTATGAGCGGGAGGTGTTGCATGCACATAAGCCACTAGTACGTAATTCAAGAATCATTGCATTTGCGGAGTAAACGAGCATCGATATATTCATTAATATAAATGATTCAACAAAAGAATGTTATTTTCCGTTTACACTTGCTCCATTGAATTATTTTCTGCTCTATATAGCAAAAATATCGCTACATATATATGTGTCTCAACCACCTAAAAAGAAATAATCAATGAAAAAGAACAAAGAAATTAATAAACTTGTTGTCTGCTTTTCTGGGTTTGCAAGTTGCAACTCATCAATTATGAAGGCCGCCTTCGCTGCTTGAGAGAAATTTAGTGACCAGGCCCCTTGGGGCTAGGTCCCGAAGCTAACCGTTCAAGCCAAAATTCCATGGTGAACTTGGCCTTTTCATACACAGAAGGCGACGAGTAAGTCTCCAAGTGGTTAGCACCGGCAAAGTCCTCCGACAACACTCTGCTCGCTTCAACCGGACCTTGGCTGACCAAAATGGCCACCGACAACACGAAGATGATCAATAGGAGGCTGCTCATTTTCTGGAAAGTCATTTTTCAAAAGTTTATATGTATGTATGGGTTTCTGATGTTTTGAAAGAAACGAGGAGTTGGGGGTGTTGATCTACCAGCTGTGCTTTTGTTTCTGATAGGAGCTTTTGCCTTTTGGGTGCTTGATGGAAGTGCATGAGAAAGCTTCAAAGTGTTTCGCTTATAAATATGCGGGGGGGGGAGAGTTTGTGCATTAAAAGTTGGTTGTTGAAGCAGTGGGTTTCTGGTGGGCGTGTGGGGTTTACGTGTTGACCAAGGAGCTCCTCTGAAAGGGTCCATCCATGCATGCGAAAACGAATACTAATAGGGTAGTCTAATTAGCTTTGGTGGTTGACGTGGAATGCCACGTTCACATGGGTTCTAACGTTTGAATTTGTCAACACATGTGAACTTTTGAACTATTGGAGTGAATTTACTTATATGCTCTTGTTCACTTCGCATGCACTCCGCGTTAACTTAGAGAATTATTATTAATACTCCAAAAATCTCATTTAGCATTCTAAACTTTCTATAATTAGAAAGAAAAATATACTTACGAGAAGTGTAGAATGAGATTTTTAAAATGCTAATAACAGTTCCTAATACTTATTACTATTCTACATGCAAATTTTATTTAAAGGTTATTTAGCATTACGGTGTAATAATATTCATCTTTATTTGTAAATAAAAAGTTTTAAATTCGATTCTCGTAAATAGCAAGTTCGTAATCAATTTATTCATACTCTCATTAGTCTAAATGTATCTTAGTCCAAAACTTTTGCAAGTGGTGAAGTTTTTCTTCTTTTAAATCATTGTGTATCGAATTCAACACTTCCTCTTTCTCCTTATAATATGACTTAAAATAGTAATATCATTTGTAATAATATATAAAAATAAATGATAATATCTTATTGCTCAAAAATACCTTATGACTTAAATAATTAAGAGTATTTATCGCTTGAGCCATAGTTTTGTGTTTAGTTTCCTCAATCAAATCTCCTCTCGGACCTCTCCCTTATCTATAAATAATAAGAAAAAGGTTACAAGCTTTATGTTCTTTAATTTGAATTAACTTATGTTTTTTGGGCAAAAGTTTGAATTGGCTACTTCCCAATCTAGTGTTCTTGGTTTTGAATGGACCGGCTAGAAAGATTCGAAACAAGTTTTAAGGGAAGCCACCGAGATGCTAGCGGCCCCTAGAAGATGAGCATACTATTCTCAAATTTTGGTCTTACAAATAGGGTTTTGAATGGTAATAAAATGTTGACTAGAATATGTTAGAATTTTGGATTCAAATATAATAACTTTTTGTCAAATTTATATCATTTGGATTGAATAAATGAATAGTCAAAGAAAATAAATAAGCAAGAGTGTGCAAAATGAAAAACAAGTGTTTGTGGGAATTATATTCCTGAGCAAATAAGGCTCTAAATAATTTTGAGCTTGAAAAACAAAACACTTAAACCCTAAATGACGATTTTTAGATGAAATTTAACATTTTCGTCTATGAAGTTGTTGACCCTGAAAATTACAAAGCCTACGTGGCACGCAGGCCGAGTAACTAATAAGCTAACTACGTCCTTCGGTTGAATGCGGGGCATGCCAACTCGTCGGCCGAGCTCAGCCTAGGAGTAAAATTTGTTGATGTTGCATTGAGCGCATTGCTGACTTCTTTATCTTGTGACTACGGCCGAGGAAGGAACCAATCTCGTCCTTTGGATTCTCAAGCCTAAAGACAAGGCTGCTAGTTCTGCAAAGTAACAAATCATCGGCGCCGGACTCGGTCACAGTGATTATATTCGTGAGAGTATAAGCACGTCGCATCGACACCAGATTGTACGGACACAAGTATTCAAAGGTGATGTATGTCTTGATGGTGAATGTGGTTCGGCCGTCAGAATGCCAAACTCTGAAACTCACTTGTGAGTATCTAATCATAAAATCACTCGGCGTTCAATGCGCCGAATGTCGTAACACCTTACTTCACCGAGAAGGCTAATAAGATGACCTCTGCCAATAAGGATTTGGAAACCCTCCTCGACCGAGACTTGGATAGTTAACCAGTCGGCCTCGACGCAGTGCTGTTTATTCAAACTGAAGGTGCTCCTTGGTCGGCTGATTCTACGGCAACAGTGTTGTTTATCCAAAGTGAAGATGTTCGCCAATTGCCTTCATAGTGCTATTTATCCAAACTGAAGATGTGTCGGCGGAAAAGAGAAAATAAAAAATCTCAAGATGTTTGAGAGGTTTTGCGCAGGGCAATTGTGTGTTGAATTGGAGGTCCTTCAATTGTTGCATGATGTCTTGTATTTATAGCACCAAATCCTCCTTGAGATCGAGTCAAAATCATATCTCGATTGGGACTTCTTGTTCTGTTCCAACTCTACTTCGACCAATCCTACCCCTATTAAGACTTTGAACTCACCCCCTTTTTGAGGCTATATTCATTGTTGATCGAGAATCCAAATTGCACTAGGACTTCTTCGACCCCTTTGCTTATCCAAACTACTCCTTCTTGGGATAGGACTCGACCATCCTTACTAAATGGCTCGGGATCACCAAGCAGCTCATAGTATATTTGAAACAGCTTTGGGCCGAGCATAAACCTACACTCGGCCCAACAATATTATTTTGGGCCCAAACAGAAGTGCTTTGGTTCGTTATCAATTTTTCAACAAAGGGAACAATTAACAGCAATGAGTGGAGGAGCATTAGGTTATGGACAAAGCCGTTTCCGATTATTTATTCTCCATTTTGGTACCAAACAACACATTTCAGGAAAGAAGAACCATCAACCCAGATAATTTGGCCATACGATTCCTCTTAATGCTTCTTTGGTCAACCCAATAAGAAACTATAAGGTTAAGAATCTAGTTCACGGGAATATATCAGTGGAAACTTGGATGCACAATCTCATGAATATACAATCGTGCTACTCGATATAACATACCTTTGAACTACCAGATAATTCTTTCTTCAAGTTTGCAAGATCATCGTCAACCGAAGAGCTCTTTAGCAACGCTAACTGCAATTTTGGTGTAGGTCTGGAAATGGTAAGAAATCAATTTTCAGATGAGAAAAAAAAAAAATCAAAAGCATGAAGAAATGATATCCCCACTATTATCCCTTAGGCAGATGGTATGCGTGCAATTATCACATCAAAATGCGCAAGTTTTGTTGCTGGGACAGAAGCTACGGTACAATTGGAAGAATGTAGCTGGTTTGCAAAACATTTGTCAAACATGAGGATCCAATCCTTCTTTGTTTACATTTACAAACAAGAGCTGAAGAAATATACAATCAAAATCAAATCAGTGATTCAAAATTTTGAATTGTCCAATGAAAGCTATCAATCTTTAATTTCTATTGGCATTTAACTGTACTCAGCTTCTATATCAAGAACTACTAATAGATGTTTGAAAAAGTTAAAAAACAAAGAACCAATTAATCCTCTTTTCTCAGATCATTCATGGTATGTTATAATTTATAACTGTGTTCTCATGGGTATGTGTGAATAACACTTCATAGCTAATATGGGGCACATGTACGTGTAATTGAAAGGGTTAATAGGACCTGGATAAAATAAAATAAAATAAAACGAGGGGTTATGTGGGGGTAGTTTAAAGGACCCTAAACAGCAGAATAGGGTCAATGACAACAAAGTTGAAATGGTTTCAGCAAAACAAGATGGAAAGAGTCCTGACGTAATTTCCTATTAGTGTCCCTCCTAGCCCTCTCGTAATGACCTGCTAAACATCCCACTTTCCACCAATGCATCGTTATTGCTACATTACTACTGCCAGCCCATAGAGATTGAGATGGAGCAATAATATCTATGTCATATTGTTCTTGAATAAGTCTCAATTGAGAGTTTATAACCAGCTCTTTTTGGGTCAGAAATTTCTAAATAGTTGAAGCTAATGCTTTCCCAATGCAAGGAGTACCGGACGAGACTAAATGAAGTAGCAATTGACACTTAGTGAAAAGAACATACTGTATAAAGAACTGGAAGCCAAATATACAAAGGGTCCAATTGGAAATGCCTCTCTAGAAAGCACTTCTTTTCATAAGAGCTTCAATTAGAAGAACGTCGAAACATATAATCAAGTGAAGTGCTTCCGGAAAAAAAAAAAAAAAAAAACAAAAAGCACCTCTGCTTTTCTCTACCACAAATTGTCAGAAGCGCTTTTGGCTATTAGGAAAACGTTTTCAGCTATTCTAAAATAACTTCCGAACAGGCCCAAAGCAGATTCCAAACCCAATTGTTTTCTCAAAATCTAATTATCTATTCTCCCCTATTTCCCCACTACAAGTACAAGATGGAACGTTTGCAAACACAAACTCTATTCCCCATCAACTGTTTTCCCATTCCCCATGAAAGCCAGCCTTAGAAGCAAAGAAAACCCACTCTCCACTAAGCTCAATACAACTATTTGGATTCCCAACCAACCAATAAACAAGTCTCAAAACATTCAAAGCAAGTTGAAAAATCAGGGCAAACACAGAGTTAACAACCAAGAGGCAGATATGGAAGTCCAATTGAAAATCTAAAAGATACGCATTAACTGAAAACTTCAGTAAAGCATAAGGCACACACCTCCGCCATTGAAGAACGAAATCGTGAGAGGTTTTCTGTCCATGGAGAGACTGTTGGAGCTTGAAGAAGAAGCTTGGAACGAAAAGGCAGGCATCGACACCATGGTCAATCCTGTAAATATATGCAGTTTTGTGGCCATTCTGAGGGAGAAGTCAGTTGAAATGCTGCAAAATTTGATAGATAAGATTCAACAAGATGATGATCACTTCTCCAAGTTATTAAGAATGAAGACTTTTTTTTTAATACACCCCAATTTATTTTCAAACGTGAATTCTAAGATTTTCTTCTCCAAGTTTATAAAGTTTTGTTCAAAAAAAAAAAAAAAAAGTTCTCAAAGTCACTCCCCTTTCCTTGTAGAACAAAATCGTAACCATTAAAATTATAAGTTTGTTGAATCAACGTTTTCTAGTCTTCACATGACAAAAACCTACAACCAAATCAGAAGGTACTCATCTCATAATAAATCAAAGTCACCAAAACCTAAGCAACTTTGTTCTTTACAAATGCAATGGAGAAAGTTGAGGTTCCATCATAAAATCAATTGGCAATATGGGAAGTAGCTCAATCTCTTATAAGCCCATGCAAAGTCCTTTCTCCCATCAATGTGTGACTCATTCTCAACACGTCATCTCACATATGGCGAATTTTCAAGCTTAACATGTGGATAACACAACGGGGTGACGTGGAGCTACTTAGCTTCACACATGGGACAACTTATTCCAATACCATGAAGAAAGTTGAGGTTCCACTATAAAACCACCTTCTAAAACCCTAATACCTTTATCGTCAAACCCACCATAACAGCAATGAAAACACACGGGTTTCCTGATAAAAAAAACCTCTCACCTAGACTCATCGATGCGTACTGGAACCTAATCACCTCATGCAAAGTCAGTAAACACCCAAACTACACTTGAACTAAATTCGCAAAGCAGAACTGCTCAACACAAACACTACATATCGCTTTTTTTTTTTTGGTCAAATGAAAACTTCATTAAAGACCCGAAGAGGGGCAGCAAGTACAAATAAAGGCTATGACAGCCAAAGGTAAAACCCAGAATAAAAAAGAGAGTGCGGTCGATACAAACTAGGCAGTAGCAGAATACGGTCTAGACAATCAGACAAACACTACTGAACACCACTCACGTGAAACAAAATAGGAAGAGGCTAATAGTGATACCACTATCAAACCTCAATCAAAAGATGGCGGAGGACATGGAAGCCCATCCAGAGATAGCACCATAACCAATGAGGGAGGGGGCAAAGTTGCCCATGAGAGATTGCTCACCTTCAAATCGATTAAAGATGCAGCCACATGAGCTGCTTGGTTGGCCGTTCTTGGAACCCAATTCCATTGAACAAAAGCATAAGAAGCCGTTGCCCGACGAATTTCATCAATAATTTGATATAGAAACCATTGGTTGCGAATGTTTGGTTTCCACAAGCAATCGATGACCTTGGAAGAATTGCTCTTAATGATGATATGGTTGAAATATGTGGCTTTGGAAAATTTCAGACCCCCAAGAACAGCCTCTGCTTCGGCGGCATCGGACGAGGATCGATGTGAGTGTAAAGAAGCACCACCTAAAAAAGTACCATTGTGATCGCGTGCAATAATCCTTTCACAAGCTTCACATGTAGCTTGATTCCATGCACCGTCGACATTAATTCTAATAAGAGGCCATTGAGGAGCTTGCCAAGATAGAGTTCTCTGTACTACAGGATTTGCATGTGGCTGATGGCAACAATAGATGTTACTGAAGCCCGATACCAAATTGAGAATGCGATGCAAGACAGTAGCAGGTTTGGGGGATTTATCATTGAACAAAGCAAAGCATCGTTCCTTCCAAATTTCCCAGCAAGCAACAGCAAGATAAGAAAGTAGGAGAGTGCGTTGTGCAGTGTTGGTTTTAACTAGTTTTGCCATTGAGAATAGCCAGCAATCCAAAGATGTAATTTGATGAGAGTTTGGCTTGTAATTAATTGGTAGGCCAAACCACACACACTGTACCCACGAGCAGAGAAGAAGCAAATGCTCGATCGATTCATCTTGATCCTTGCAAAAAGGGCAAATTGGATTCACATGTAGATACCTGCGAAAAAGATTAAATCTTCTAGGAAGAGCATTGTTTAAAGCACGCCAAATAAAATTGAGAACTTTAGGAATTTGCCCTTATCCCTTATAAAATCTTCCAGACCTCTTTATCACTCCAGTGAGAAAAGGATGTAGTGGTAGTCATAGAAATTCTTTTTTGTGATAGTGCCCAATGATATCTGCTTTTACCTTATAGACACCATCATTGTTCCAAGGCCAGAAAAGAGAATCGTGATCATGAGTATTGTACAGTGGGATAGATTTGATAAGAGCAATGTCATGTGAAGACAAAATATTAGAGATTGAGTCCAGTCTCCAACTCGCAGTGTTCACATCAATCAAAAAGGCCACCAAAGTAGGAATTGGCCCAGGAATCACCTGCAAAGGTAGAGGGCTGGTGCATTCCAAGGTAGGAAGCCAATTATCTTGCCAGATTTTGATCGATTCACCATTCCCTACATGCCATGTAGCTCCTTCGAGAATAATTCTTCTGCCTTCAAGTAAGCTAGACCAAGCCCAAGAAGGGTGACCTCCTCTTGTAGCTTTTAGGAAATCACACCTTGGAAAGTACTTAGCCTTAAGAACACGAACCCAAAAGGCATCTGGATTTTCCATCATTCTCCAGCATTGTTTTGCAAGAATAGAGATGTTAAAGTTTTCAAGGTCCCTAAACCCCATTCCCCTTCTTCTTAGTGCCACAAAGATACTTAGCCTTAAGAACACTATATATCACTTGGTCTTTCTTAATTTTATCACAGTATCCTTTTGCATGTTTCATTTCAGATTCAACCGCGCCTTACTCATCAAACAATATAAGTATTGCTTTTTCGAAATCATCCATGAAAATCAACGATAGAAGCTTCGTTTCGTATTCTCAGATGGGAAGCTTATAGCTCTTAATACGCCACGTTGTGCCTTCGTATGCTTCTTCTTCCTTTTAAAAGACTAGTACGGAACAAGTAATGATGTGGGGTACATAGAAAGTGTGCAGTGTGAGAGTAGTTTGAGAATGAAATTGGGTGTATTAAAATAAACTTTAATTGAGAAAGCAGATGTGAGATGTATTCTATATATGAAGTGTATTCAACGGTACATGGGTGTTAATAACAAAACCCTTATTCAAAATTACATCATAAAAGGAATCAACTGGCCTTAATTTCTTTTTTAGGCTTCACTTTTTATTCACTCTCCAAATAATAAATTTTCATGTAATGGAAGAAAGATCAAGTTGGTAATCTAGCAATAGAGATTGCCGCCAGGATTAACATTAAGTTGGTTGCAGTAGTCTTTGTAATAGTTGATGCGAGCTTGAACTGCATCAGGTAATTTCCCATCACATTCAACCTCGCCGTTAATGGCTCGAATGGTGGCACCAAATCCTTGACTTAGAACTGGGCGGACATTGTTCATCCAAAACCACAAGGCAGTCTTAAATGCAACAGCGGGGTCTGAGGCCACGTTTTCTGGAGAGTTTAAGCCGTCAAAACCAATGCTGTTTCCGGATGCTCCATAGTTGTAATTCCATGTTAGTTGGAGTGGTCCGCGACCGTAGTATTTTTTCTTGGGGTTGCACGGATAGTCAGTACTTGTGGTATCGCAGTAGGTGCCACGATTTATCTCTTCTATGAAAGATTAATAAATAAGAACACCAAATAAATACACTTGCGATACAAGACGAGGTGAACCAGAACTCCAAATAAATTAGATTGAAACTTTTTTGAATGCAGCGTCCAAAAACAAAGTCCGACAACATAAGTATCTCTATGCCAATATATGCAAGGCAAGCGAATGCGATCCATATAGATGTGTGGTATATACGAGGGCAGAAATAAAAGGAACTTACGGCCACATGGGTGACATGAGCAAAGAATGCTGCAATTTAACGTTTGGAGTCATCAGCAGAACCGAGCCTACCAAAGCCGGAATACGACTTGACAGCATCAAGAAAACCATGGCAAGAGTAAAATTTCTTCCCGGCGCAGTCTGAAGAAGCCTGGCTAATGATTCCGTTAAAGAAGTCCGGTGTGACGATGTCAGCCACAGAGCCACCTTTGCCACTTGGGGTGGAAGGTGTAGTAGTGCCACCGGTGCAGGGGCCCTGTTGACAACCCTGGCCGCAGTACTCATCGCTGCTGCCGCAGTAACCATACTGGCTACAACAGAGACCGGAGGCACAACCACAGTTTTGGCCCTTTTGGGCAGTTACATTCTTTGTTAGGGCTGCGGCTACGGCTACAAATACTACTACTAGTGCAATCAGGGATTTTGTTTCCATTTTTCTGAACAGAAGACAATTCGAATGATGTTTTTTTATAGAGAATAATAGAGTTTGAAATGTCCGTATTTTGGAAAAGAGAAGGTGTGGTGTGGTTTGAATGGACATTGACTTTGCAAGTTGGACATACAAAAAATGATTCCCAAATTATGCGTCTACTTCCACAGGACTTCCAATGGTCAGTAATCCTTCACTGATTCTCCTTAAACCATTATTCATTAACTTGGCTATTTAATTAAGTATTTAATCTAATCATCCTATTAGCGGCTGAATCAATACGTCAGAACAGAGTTGGTGACTTCAAAAAAATGCAGTCGTACGAGTTTGAACTCGGGTTGTGACAACATAAACTTTAAGACGCCCAAAAGCATACAATTTGACCTTAATTAATTAAATTTGGAAATGATCACTCAATGAAATGGACCCTAAAATAGAATAAGCATATGAACTTAGTATCTCAAATAATCAAAGAAAAATTAAAAAGTAGGCTAAATTAACGCAAATGATTGCAACCTCTCCTTGTAAAGTAGAGTAGCTTGCACGTTGTGTCAAACACAGGCGGCTCCCTCGATTGTGGAGGCGTTTTCAATGACTGACAGGAGTGGAGTGCCCATTTCTCTAAAGTCCAAGCTTATGAAGCTTGCACTTAGATTTAGCAAACGGATCGTGTTTATTGTATTCGTTATTATAACGGTTTGTTTAGTGTCAGATCAATTAACATGTTCAAACGGATGATCCAATAACGACGCGATCCGTTAACGAGTTGATACAGAACCTGCTATTTTCGCGTTGTTCCATGTTGGATTAACGGGTCATGTAATAAATTGTCATGTCTAATGGGTAGACTTGCAAATAGGTTGTATTTGCGTGTTCGTATCGTTTTCGTATCATGCCATTATCTTCACAGATCATGTCGATGGTATGAAGGGTCCCATACATTTGCCACATAAGCAATAACATAATCTAGACAATTCGGAACGAAAATCGAGTTTCAAGATTCAGAGGGAAGGTGGAATCAAGTTTGAGTTTCAATGGAATTACAAAAGCCTTTTAGGAGAAACAAAGAACCAAAACTGAAAATCAAAAACAGAAGAGGTTAGTTGCTCATTGCATCTCAATGTTTCATTAAATAAATTCTTCGACACAAAATAAAAACTAATTTGAAAAAATTACAGACGACCTCAAACTGAAAACAATACAAAATTCCAAAAATACATGTGGCAAAAGGAATAGCTTGGTCTAGGCTTCACAGCTGCAAGGGAGACAGACATGGAGAGTGTGCTCTTTGCCCTTGCCGGTCTGGACTGCCGCCTTCTTCGTATCCACTTTTAATCTCTTTCCATGTTCGTAATATTGATCACAATTTCTCTTCCCCGTTCTTCTCATCTTTATAACCTGCTGCCCTCCCACTCCTCCCAATAAAATATGGTTCGGGAAAGGAAGTCTCGTAATGTATATCTAGACCCTGATATGATCGAGTAGCTAAAAACTCTGCACCCGATTTAGCTGTTCCTTTCACTACAGAACTAGGGTTGTCGCGCAATTGCAGAGCCTTCTCTGTCGCATTTGCTAAAGCAAGAGCTCCTTCCTTGTCTTCCTCAGTGCCATTACCTGTTTATGCAACAATTTCAGAACTTTCAAGTACAAGATGTCTACCGTAAAAGGACTTTTTGTAGAATGAAAAGTTAGTCCCACAGTAACTCAATGAGACCAAAATAAAGCGAACTACAGACAACATTCATCATCAGTTCATCAATAAAATTAAATTTCCCGAAAATTATCTTAAAAAGATCATGATCAACATCAAGTTAACCATTAATGTAATTTACAAGCAGTTAAGCTTCTTAAAACCAATCTATGGGGGAAGAAAAGTAAATTCATTCATCTTTATTCCACTTTTAGGCACTGTTTGACAAAGATCTAATACAAACTCCACAAATGTTCTTTAAAAGGGGGAAAAGAAGGGAGAAGGTGTCAAGATGCTGGCAGTATTCTTCTTTTCTCAGAGTAGTCGAAGTCTAATATTTTCAATTTTTTTTTTTTTTTTAACTCTTACGTCAAACAAATTGCGTAAATTAGAATAATAATAAAAGAGAGCTACCTTGCAGCTGGAAATCTTCTACATAACCACCTTGTATGAAGGAAAATCGTGCTTCCTCAGACTGGATCCTTATATCCACTGGAGAAGAACTAACCAAATCGCGGAATTCCATTACATATGCTCCAGTCCACTCACATCCTCTGTGGTGAGAGAAACTGAACATTGAGTATCACAACTATAGAGCTAATCAATTAATATTCTCAAGGTTGTAATTTAAATGCACATCTAATGAGAATTGCATAACAGACAATCTCATATGAGCAACAATTAGTATGTGGCAAGCAGTTCAAAAGATAGTAGATAAAAGTGGAACTGGTCTATCATAAGGAAAATGATTGAGCACACGGTGTATGAAAATAGAAAAGATACGCCAATTCTATAATCTATAAGCATGAACGTACTCAATGCAGTACCTGTTGAAGGCTACCATGGCTTCAAAAGGAGTAATTACTGGAGCTAAATATTCTTTGCTATCCAGAAGAGCAGTTTGAGCGCAAGAGACATAAATGAAAACATCACACTGCCACAGTAATAATCTATCATTAACATTTTGAAACTTTCAAATATTTTAAATTCCCTATGAACATATACTTGCATGTATCAAAGTTTACCTCTGGAAAGTTTGCAAGTTTTGCAGGGTTTGGTCTCCCCATAACTAGGGTATAAACTTTTTTTCCTGCTCCTGTAATCAGCTCTTTCATCTGATGAATCATGTTCAGGTAACCAGCTGCATCATAGTTGCAAGAAAAGATTAATTAACGAAATGCACAATCAAGAGACTGATCCCAATACAATTGAAAGTTATTTCTTTATGTTTTTGAAAATGATCCGAGGATAATGAAATGTAAGATGCGGTTATACAAAGTCCATGTATGGTACACACTAAAATGTACAGAGATCAAAATACAATAGTTTTTAACTGTGCCATCTTAGTGCTAAAATGGAAAAAAATAAAACAAATCCTTTCATCACCAGATTGCGGTTTGAAATGGAAAAGGGAAAGAAAAAACTTTCCGGCATACATAGAAACATTGCTAGTACAATGTTAAATCAAACCGACTGTTCACTTTCCAATTCAATATTTTCAGAATATATCATTCTTAACATAGGATTTGGAGTCGATATTCAAAAACTAGAGAAGAACACAATATCATAATTACTTCAGTTTCTAGCTTCTACAGATGGAACAAGTAAAAATTTGAAAAAGACTAAAGAATCTCGGAACAATAACTCACCTACACCAAGGGTTCCTACTAAGATCCCCACAATGTTAGCATCCTTTGCTTTCTCCATTAGGTAATATCTGGACAAAAGATTGATCACTCAATAAACCATACTAAATACAAGCATGACAATAGAATACATGGTGGAAGGGACAAAACAATGTATCATGTCACAAGGGAATTATTATGCTTTTCAGAGCAGAGATTAGCAGACACAGGAAATTGAATGATTATTTTGGAGACAATACCTGCGCTTAAGAATCCTTCTTTGTTGAGATAAGTCAGTCACCATACTGCATTCCGAGGCATCATATCTGACTAAAACAATAACCACAAAAATCACTTGCAAGATTAATTAAGAAAGATTGAAGAATCAATACAAGCGCATAACAAGTTTTTAATACTGGGTACTTTAAGAAGATTAACTTTCAAACTTGGTTTCCAGTAATGAATCAAGTTGCTACCAATACAGAGAAAATTATGATACAAAAATTATATTCTGTAAGTTCCTACTGGCGGAGAATCATAAGTGCAATTGCATGGCCAGAATTCATTACCAATTAAAAGGACTCAATCATATTTTGACAAACAGGACTTGAGGAAATTTTAGTTACTTTAGGCAACAATCTTTTTTCTTTATGAGAATTTATGTCTGAACTATGGGCACATAAGTAGGAAAACAGTTTGATTGCCTCAGTCAAAAAAGAAGAAAGGGGAAAACACACACACACACACACAGCGACACACGTATGCATACTCAAACACGCTGAATTAAATGAAAAAAGAAGTAATTTATGTACCTATTTCACATCCATTATATGTTAAAACAATATTTGCAAAGGCGGAGTTATTTGAACCAATCCAGAAAAGTAAATAATCCTCCATCTTGCATCCCTCAGGTAATTTCCAGACCAAGCCTCCAATGCTATAAGTAACACTAGACGTTGTCCCAGAACTGGTATCATTAGTGAGGCTGCCAGCTGGTCCTGGGAGCTCATTTGAGAGTTTACGATCTTTTGATGGATTCATAACTGAACACATAACATTAGCATATTGAACTTCTAGTTCGGACCCAACCCCACATGCTTGTACAAATTCTTCTTTTATATGCTGAATCGAATGTGCATATTCCAGCCCAAAAAGGACCTACAATTTAATGTATACCAAGTTAGATTCGGTAACCTCACCAAAACAAAATGCAGTTCGCAACTTTCTACAACTTATGGACATTGGCAAGAATCTACATTCCACTAGTTAATAACTGAATCAAGTAAGCATATCATTGTACGATTTCTAGTACTTAATGCGACCGAAATGATTATTAGCGATCAGCCGATACTGAATTGAAAGCGAATAATTATGATATACCAAAACACGCCTCCGATTTTCGAGAGCATAATGTGATAGATTGTTTACACAATCAGGCACACTGATGGGAACCTTCCCGAAAACAAAGAAAGCTGGAAGCGTCGTTGTCCTGTCAAAACTCAATCAAGTAAGAGAGATGAATGATATGAGCCTGCCTTCATTCAATCAAGTAACACTAGTAGTGAATACTCACGGGCTAAGGCAGGTGTGGCCGTAATGAACAACACAATCAGCATCGACGTGCGACGCTCCCACCTCGTCCACACAGCAACTACCGTAGGCCGTGTCCGCCATCACGAACAAGGACACCTCCGGGACGTCGTCGGTTAGGTCGGCGCTGGGTTTTCTTAGTGAACGCAGCTTGGCCCTCAGAGCACTCACCACTCTCACAGAGTCCTTCAGAAGCTCATCCGGGAACTGACATTCAATTCAGTCCAAATTCAAATTCAATTGATCAATTCAATGAAGATTGAAAAAAAAAAAAATATATATATATATATATATATAATACCTATATAATACCTGTAAAGCAACTCTGGTGAAGTTGTTAGTGTGAATGAAGTCGGCGGTAGGAGCAATTTCGTAATTTGATTCAAACTCCATGACCGAATGAAATTACTCTGAAACGACAAGCAAGATTAAAGCTTTTGGCCTTGAAAAAGTAGATTTTCAATAACTCTTTTTCTTGCTCAGGAAGAAGATGAACTGAAGGAGGAGGAGGAAGAGGAGGAGGAGGGGGAATGGCTGCTACTCGCTTCGCTTGAGTACGGACTGAGGAGACTGGACTGAACAGGTGGGAAGGCCCAGGCCTTGGGGCTGAGGTGTACGGGGTTTCATCTTCAAGGCCCGTTTCGAGGTCCAAATTGGAACAAGGATTGTCAAATTAATTAGTGTTTGTTTATTGAGGTCTTTGATGTGGGTCCAATTTTACAAGCATGTTTTGATATGGGTCTAATGTATTGCACAGTCATAGTTAGGTTCTAATAAGTAGAGCAATTAAAGTGTTCATAATTTGAAAACAAAATTGCATCGACTGTCGTTGAATGTTTTATCCTGACTCTTCCAGAATTAACATGGAACTTTAAGTTACACATCAAATCTCGTCATTTCATAAAAAACTCTCATCTTTTTTGGTGTAAAATATATTGTTGTATTAAAAAAAATAAAGTTACTCATCAAATCTCATCGTTTCATCAAAAACTCTATCCGACTCTTGTTTTGAATTTTCCTCGTGATTCATGCAGATTAGTATCCAAATTTGAATTTGACTTCGCATAAAGCTATGAGAACTATAAGTAATTTTACTTGTTTTTGTTGAGTCGTTTACAACAGTAAGCTTCATTTTGCTGGTATTTGTTACATGATTCTAGTCTACATGATTCGCGAGCTACATTGATTGTCTTATTTAAGTAATTGCTCAAGAGGCTTTTGACATTGATTGTGTTAGCTTCGGGAGCTTTTAACATTATCAAGATGGTGAACTAAAATTACTTAATCCACCATGATAGGTAGTTACAATACGATAGGTAGTTTCGCTTGTACAAGTACTTATATGGTAGGTAGTTCAGACTGTAAATGTACTTAATTAACATGTAGTTTAGATTATAAAAGATCAGTTGAAATCTAAGTTTATGCCGACTAATATTATAATATGATAGGTAGTTTAGCTTGTACAAGTACTTATATGACATGTAGTTTAGACTATAAAAGTACTTCTATGATAGGTAGTTTAGATTGTAAAAGATCAACTGAAATATTGGTTTATGTCGACTAATAGGGTACCTGAGTTGAAAAAAAAAATAGAAAAAAAATATAACTATTAGCAAGGCCCCCCAAGAGATTTATAGGTGTCCGAAATTTTGGAAATGTCCTAAATTAATTTTAGGAAATATGTGGTGCAAATAGAATGACTCTAACTTTGGTTTATAGCACATAGTTTTTTGTGAAAAAAAAAATTGAAATTTTTAGCTTTAAGAAATATTTTGCGCTGGAGTTAAGGAAAATATTGCAAAACCTTTGAATGTGATCCTACTGATTATTGGTCCCGAAACTATTTTTTATAGATTCTTAAAATGAGAAAATAGAAAAATATCTTTAAATTTAGGTTTTAAATCATTGATTAAAAGTGTTTAAAAATGAATTATAATATATTTTGCACTGAAAAAAATATGTTTTGAAAAACACGAATATGATGGTTTGTTGTTATAGTAAGAGAAATAAAAAAAACATTAACAAAATAAAAAATAAGAATAAAAAACTGAAAACAGAAAAAAAAATTGAAAAGGAGGGATCGGTAAGATAGTAGCGACTTTTTCTTCTAATAGTCGCTACCTTTATAGCGATACTCGTCAAAGAGAATTGCTTCTAAAGTACCGATCGTATCATTTTCTTCTTTTTTTCTTTTTCTTTTTCCATTGAATAACTATAGTAGAGTAAAATAGTAATCACAATGTAAAGTATTAACCTAACAACAAAAAGTGCTGACACATGGAGTCCTATTCATGGACCTAAATAAAAAAATAACTAAAAATTGGACTAATCTAATTGTTAGGGCATAAAATAGGGAAAGGGATCCTTTCCAGATCTCTTCCACCAAATTCACCCAATCACCTAATTCGGACCCTTGAAATTTAGTCCAACAGCTAAAGTTATTATAACTTTTAAAGGGGCCCCCTGTTTGTAATTGTTGGATCAAATTTCAAGGGCCTAGATTGATTGATTGGGTGGATTTGGTGGAAAGGATCTGGAGAGGGTCTCTCTTCATTAAATTGAACCTATTTCAAGTTAGCTTATTTACACATAACGGATTTGTAAGGAAGAAGTTAATTTAAACCACATATTAATGAATTTTGTCAACTATAAGAGGGTGAAAAAAAAAATTTGTCTTCTATCACAAAATAAAATTATAGACAATAAAGTAATTTGCACAAACTAAATTTTACAGTTGTTTTTAAAAGCATCACCTGCATGTAATCCTAACAAATCACCTACAACAACTCTGAATTTTTACGGGTGTATTGTTTTATGAAACTTTGAATTTCTATGGCACTTATTTTCAAAACTTCAAGTTCAAGTTTAAAGTACGAACTCTAGGTTCATAATACCTGCAAACAAACACAATATACATATGTAGTGAACGGGAATAGCTTTGGGACCTATGTGTGAAAAGAATGAGTGACGACCCAAAATATGGGGCTGTCGTGGCTTACAGGCCCAAAAAAATGGTTGTTGGGTTGCTGGGCAACAAATGAGAAGTAAATGGGTTAACAGATTATATACCGAATTATTGGGCTAAGAAGGAAAGGTGAAAAATAAGGCTTAACCCATGGGCTTGTTATTTCATGCGAGCCAAAAAACAAGGCCCAAAAGAAAAGAAAAAAAAAACAAGTGGGACAGTTTGGTGCATATGCCCAATTGGGTTGCGGGTCGACTGCAGGCAGCCCAAGTCTGTAAGGAAGGTGATGCCAAACGACTTTGTTTTGGACCTTAGAGTTTTGGAGCAGGAACGACTTGGTGGCTCGAGCAGCGCGGCTTGCGGCTCCCATGCGTGTTGGGTTTGAAAATTCCCATTTTTTTCTTCTCTTATTCACGCATATTCAATTCACCACAATTATAAAAACAATAAATTTAAGCTAAATCTATAATTTGAAAAAAAAAAAAAAAAAAAAAAAAAAAAAAAAAAACCGTAAAATTAGAGTTCATGCTTCATAATGAATGCTTCATACAATCATTGCTAAAAAAAATATCGAAATTGAAGCCATGTTTTATAGATTACTTGGATTGCTTGATGAATATTGTGAATGGCTTTGTAATAAACAAGTATTCAGTTCCTTAGCTCAATGTCAGAAGTGTGTTTAACAACATGTTGTGGCCTAAATTTAAATGAAGGAGAGAGAGAGAGAGGAGTGCATCTGCATAAAGAGAAAAAATAGGCTTGGGAATTACTGTGATGATATTTCTTCGTACCTTGTGCCTTTTTGTTTTTTGTAATTAATTCTTGAATTGTTTCTCACTAGCATTAGTAGTTGTTACGAGACTATAAATACTCAAGTAATGATTTCTGTTGTGAAATTGGTGTGAATGCCCACGTAAAGAAAACAACCACATATGGCTAAGGGTGGAAAGTAGAAGAATAGAAGTCAAAATTATATTGCTTAAATAGTAGAAGTTTGGTTTTTATTGTTTTGGTGTGTAAGCCTTTTACATGCATTAAAAGAGATGTCGAGTTAAAACCTCTATCTATAGAGGTATGCTTGTATCGTACGGGTAGTACAAAAAGATGAAAAGCAGAAAGTAATAATCATAATTTCCTCATTTGTCTCTCTCTACGTTCATTTCTCATATCTGAGATTAATGAAGAAAATAAATAGAATAATACATGACTCTCGTTTCACTTCAATCTCTAACAACTCTCGTACTTCAATCTCCACCGACTCTTTTTTTGTCTTTCTGTAACAATTTCCTTATTTTAAATTTATTCCAATGGAAACAAGCAGCACAAGCTGGTGCTATACTAATTTTTATAGTTGACCATCCAACTTCGCAGCTATATGAAATCGGATGGGCAGCACAATCTTTATGAGGTAACACAACATATAATTAGCGTTAATTATGTATGGGGTGGGCTTAACCTGCAAGACTTAATGATTTGTGATTGTGATAGTCATTAGCCAGTCAGATTCTTAGAGAATGACTTACATAGAATGGATTTACAGTCATATTCCGTATCTAATAATACATTCTCAAGTGTCATTTTTTCTTCACATGACAAGGTATTATAAGATCGGAATTTCACGTGACAATGAACTCGTTCTATATAAGTTAATTTCAAATGTCGTTGTCAATTAAATGTAAAAAAAAAAATGACAGATAATAATACCGATCAAACATTGACTTAATAGACTATTAAAATTAATATCACAAAAGACAAACAAAGACTTAAACATTGACTTCACTCTATAAACGGTTACTATACAACAAGAAGTGAGATACACCAATGGCAAAGGCGAAGGGCAACTTCAGCAGCAGCTGGTTTCTCTTGCACAAGATAACCATGACGAAATTTCATGGTTTGGCGGCCGGAAGGGGAACAAGTGCTGCTGCGCTTCATGTAATCAAAGCGAGAAGTTTCAGCGGCTCGTCAAACACGAAAGCTTTGCTAAAACAAGAATTGCAGAGAGAGATTCCTGGAGAGAGTAGGTCTGTCTGCATTTACAAAGTTCCTAATACATTTCGCCAAGTAAAAAGCAAGGCTTACCAACCAAGTATTGTCTCCATTGGCCCTTACCATCATGGACTGCCGAGCTTACAGGAAATGGAAAAACTGAAGCGAGTATACTTTCATCGCGTCTTTAAACCAAAGCCAGAAGAACTGGATCAGGCGACCGAGGCAATGCAGAAACTAGAGGAGGCGGCTCGGAGCTGCTACTCCGAAGAATCCAAGCTATGCAGCGACGAATTTGTAAAGATGATGCTCATTGATGGTTGCTTCATCGTAGAGTTGCTCAGAGACTCGATGCATCAAGATTTCGTACATACACCCTCCACCATTAAACGGTGGATGCTGCCAACTCTCCGTCAGGATTTAATCAAGCTTGAAAATCAGCTCCCTCTGTTTGTTTTACGTGAATTGTTTCAGCTGACAGCGAGAAGCTCCTGTTTTTCTTCTGAGCACGAGCGACCAGCATCTTTGGAACTAGAAGCCCTTGCCCTTCGCTTCATTAACCCGCTACTGCAAGGACATCTAGATCCGAACAAACCCTTGGAACATTTTACACCAAAACAGTTACAAGCAGATGAAGGCAAGCACAAGCACTTTCTTCATCTTTTCCACCATAGTATCCGTCCAGACCACGAAAAGGGCTTCTCTACCCTTCCATGGCAAGAGCCACGAGGGAAGCAAACCCAGCTGATCCGGTCCATACAGGAGCTAAAGGAGGCTGGTGTCAAGCTCAAGACTGATATGAATCGTCAGCCGTTAGATATAAGTTTCAGAAGCACGCTAAGGGGAAAGGTTCTGACTATCCCTCAAATACACATCGATGATCATAGAGGTACTTTGTTTCGTAACCTGCTGGCATTTGAAAAATGTCACCGGAATTGCCATCCAGATGTTACAAGCTATCTGTTTTTCCTCGACGGTCTGATCAATTCATCCAAGGATGTAGGGCTTCTCCACTATCATGGAGTCCTCCAACATTCTCTGGGCAGCAACAGAAGCGTGGCGAAACTTGTCAACAACCTCTGCAAGGAAGTTGGTCCGGATGCATCCCAGACATACTTATACAGGGTGATTGGCGATGCCAACGTCTACTATGATTCTAAACTTGCAAAAGTAAGAGCAGCATTGGTGCACCATTATTTAAGTAGCTGGGTTGTGGGCATCTCAACGCTCGGTGGAATCTTAGCTCTTTACCTCACCTTGATTCAGACCGGCTGTGGAGTTGCCGCTGCCAAAAAGGATTTGGAGCACATGTTCAGTTTCCGAGCCTTTCTCAAGGATTCGTTGTTCATAACATATCTGGAAAAGCTTCTGGTCTTCGGTAAGGATTTGGAGCACGAGTTCCGTTCCGGAGCCTTTCTCACTGACGAGCACAGTGACGAGGCCCTTAATGCCATGGACTGGCCACATGATTTGGAACAATTTATGGAATCAATGTTTTAAGTTACCAGATCAGTTTGAGTTCAATGGTTGATTTTCGTTTTTAGTTTTTGTTCTGAATTACGACACAAATAATTGACAGATTATCAGTTTCGGGTGTTTTTCTCTTCTTTTTAATCTTTTTGGGTCTGAGACGATTATCAGTTTGAGCATATGGTAATGTAACTTTGTTTGAAATTCAAATGAATGATGTACAAAACTAAAAGAAGGGAAAAGAAAAATATACATATTGTTTCCGTTCACTTGCGAAGATAAATGATGGCGTCAAAGCGGAAGTTTTCACCTGCTTCGAAAGCATCTTCAAGATCTTCAAAGCTTTGCTCCACTCTCAAGTCCTTTCTAACCTCTAAACCTTCCTGCACCAATTAAAAAATCAAATAAATAGATGTACATAAACTCGAGTTTCGTTGAAGAAAAAGAAATAATCCCTTGGCTCACTTATGCAATGTCAAGGCAATGAACTCCCAGGGAGCAGCATTTTTACAACTTTATGAAGAAGTTATAAACATTCATGGTTTGATGGATAAGAAAACATCAAGCGTCTGATCTGTTAGACTGATAGCAACAGAAATGTGATACAAACAAAAGGACAAATTTCGTAAAACTGAGTTCATTCAATTTAATGAAGCGGTTCAATGCATTTTGAACCAGTATACTTGGTCATAGTAAATCTAACAACAACATACTAGAATTTCCCAGATGAAGCATGTACAAGAAAAAATAATAAAATTTCAGAATACCAAACGACTACCTTCTGTACATATTCAGCTACCGTCGAATTGATCACTTTCTTGATTACTTGCTTATAAACTTTCGAAGGTCCAAGGACTTCTAGTAAAATGTCTTTAGGTATCTGCTAGACAATAAAAAGAATGAGTAAAAGGATGCAACTGTACAAATGCAATTATACATAATTTACTGAGTGCTAGAGTATAAATGCATACAATTGTATGTGTAAATTAACAAGTATATATATATACCACGAAATCTGTGGATGCGTGTGACAGACCGGAGAATCACAAAAAGTTTAAAAAAAAATTAAGTTGCTGAACAGAAGGATTCAGAAGGAAGCCAGTAGTTTTCTGTATAGGTGTGATCGATATAACAAAATTAAGTTGTTGATTCATATGAAACTAATCATATCCAAGTCAACTTGTTAACTGCAGCGGCATACTTGGGAATTAAGAACTTACATTGGGTGTTTTGCCTGGTAGTCCCGGTTTCATTTATCAGCGAAAATAACCAGGGGAAGAAATCAAGGAAAAAAAAAAGTTAGAATTGTCTGGAAGAAGGAAACAAGTCATACAAGAATAAATATTCTCCCAAATTGTATAAAAAAAGAGGTGAAAAGGTCCTTGTTAATAACTCCAAAATCGTCTCTCTTCACAAATTTAAATAATGATGTAAGCCACTTAATTTGCCACTTAATTGACACTTACAACGTTTGAAGAATGAGTGAAGATCATCATAAGTAGTTCACACTATATGAATATAATAGAATTCTAAAATCTTACCTCCTTTCACTCTTCGGAATCCAGGTATGGGTTGGGCTGCGGTAACCATTTTATTAAAAACTTCGTCGAAAATTGCTTGAGTTTTAGCACCAGATGCCTCTACGTTTATCTGATGAAAAGATTTTTATACGGTCAAAATTTACAACCATTTAAAAAATACAAATATCTCAATAGAAATGCGTTTATCATGAAACAAGAACAGAGAGCAAAGGTCATCTTGATCATTGTTAAGGCCTAAATATCCTCACATTATAATAACTTTCCCTTCCATCATCCACTTAGGAATGTCGTGTTCTTACTAACCTTTAAAAACATAAAAAATAAAACAAAATAGAAAAAGCTTCCCAACTGAAATTTTGTTGTTGTCATACCTTCAGTTCACCAGCATCATTGGCACCTGAAGTAGTAACAGTAACAGGCAAGTCGTCAATCTGAGATGAAGATACTCCAATGTCTTCTGTGCCTATGTTAAGTGAAACCAAGGGTTAAAAATACTTGGCAATTGCATAGAGAAGTAACAGCACTGGTTTAATAGGACTAGGCACTTAGGCAGAAAATACTTGACAACCGCACCTGATAATGCAGCACAAATTGGAGGAAAAAACTTGTGACTTTTCCTGTAAAGGAAATTCAGAAATTTAGAACTCAAATATTGATTCAAAAACAATAAACCACTCATTTATAAACACATTACCCTTAGTCTGCCCCAATAATTTAATTAAGCAAACAGAAAAATAAATATATATAAAAAGAACTAAACCAGTCTGATAACCTTTTTCATATTCTGTTGAATATATATAAGAAAAACTCATACAAAATTGAAAAAGCAACATTAGTGACTGCATACAAACTATGACAAGCTTTCGGAAAACTCACTAACTAGTAATAACTTGCTAAAGAACCATATACAGATCAAATTGGCTGTATTATCCTCATACAAAATTGTAACTCAAGCATGCATTTAATTAACACCTTCGAATTCTGCAAAGCTCAAGAATAGCTTAAGAAGTTACTCTCGGGCATTCGTTTAACTTATCTCAACACAAAATCTGTGTTATAGGATAAATATTAGAAAGGTAAGTAGTACAAGTAATTATTACCTTCTGGAAAATGCTTGAGCAGCATATGTGATGTGATTGGAGGATTTTGCCCTTGTGCAAGTAAGGCTTGGAAAAGAGCCACCAATTTTCTGATCGTGCCTAATTACCTGTACAAAAGTTAGGTAATTTGAAGAGTTCGTTTGTCTTGCGGAAAACAACTTTCATGAAAAATGTACATACTTTAAGCAATTCACTTGCTGTTAACCGGAAAATGGATATACAAAGTTAATTCCCGTGCAACCAATCCGGCTATATCGGAGTTAATCACGCGAAACCACCAACAGAAAGCAGTAGAGAAAGGGAGCAACACATGAATAAAAACCCATGAACAAGGGTTTTGGTAAAGCTTATTGTATCCAAGCAAAAATGTTTTCGATTTTAATTTGATTTTGACAACATTAACAGAAACAATATTACAAATTGTACACAAATACTTGTCTGCCGGGTTCGAATTCGATACAAAAATGAAAAAAGAACATAGAAACAAACACAAAGTTTCAAACTTGACAGTTCTCACTGACTAAATAGAAATAACAAATCCAACCTACTATTTGGGTAGTGACTGTAAAATAAAAAAATGGATAAGAATGTCATACAAAATTGATATGTTGAAGAAAAAGGAGAGAAACAAACAAAAGAAAAAGAAAAAGGAGGAGCTTGTTTGTTAACCTTAGAATTTAAACTCGAGAAGGGGAGGCTGAAATTAACGGCTATTTCCATGATCTCCTGCAATTCTGCCTTCCCTGTAATATCAGTTTCACTGCCACGCCCAGCAGCCGAAGAGCATCAAACCCAGAAGCCACCAAATGTACTTGTGTTGGTAACTTGGTGGGGTGCTTTGGGGGCCAAAGCAGTGCACTGCGTTGAAGATAGGCACGGTTGCAGGACAGAGAGGTATCCGCCACGCCCGACCCGATAAAATCTGTGCGCCAAAAATGTGGGATGAATGGATCAGACCCGTACGCTCGCAAGGCCCAATATTTAGTCGTCTAGGTTAAAAGTGATTTTTGAAATGTGTTACGTAGTGTTAATTTTCTCATTTTGTACTACGAGGAGCTGAATGGTTGAAATTTATGCCTAATGTTTTGTCCTTTCGTTGAATTGATGGCACAACAAGAGTCTCATTCATTTATAAATTAGCGTTAGAAGTCACAACTGAAACAGGCATCATAGAGCTTCACATTCTCCTTAATCAATGTTTTATATTTTGAAAGGACAATAAATCACGTGTTTAGTCTCAACAATGTAAGCATGGCTTGTAAACACACGTCATCAGTTTAACCAAGGTTCATATAGTCAAAAAGATAGAAAGTCATAAGTTGATATGGCAAATGACCCTCTACCACAATGGTGAAGATGAGTGTTGCCCTTGCACCACGACGTGGGTTCGAACTATGTAGGCAAGTGACCCTCTACCACAATGGTAGAGAGGAGAGGAGTGTCAAATGTATTTAGCCCAAAAAAATATTCAGTTTGTTAAAATAGCTAATAATGTTGGAGATGTTAGGTAATTTTCATGTTTTGCTGCCAGCCGCTTCATGCTCTTATTATATTGTCAATGTTGTGCTTTTCTTTAGACAACAATGAAGATGAACAAAACTTAAGGATGTTAATTGCAATTAATTAATAAATGTAATTAATTACATGAGATTACTTTAACTAAATCTCATGCAGTTAACTCTCACTCTTTCACTCATAAAATGAAAAAAATGTTTTGGGGGGAGAATTTCTACTCTTATGTAAGCTACATTATAACTTCATCTTACCAAGAGTGGTGGAGTGCCACACCTTAGATGGCGGGAGTCCAGTAGCCAAAAACATCACTAGCTTGCACTCTGTCCCGAGTAGCATGAGACATATGGAACCTTCAATTTGACGGAGATGAGATTATAACGTTAGAGAGTGCTAGCACAACTCTCACTTCATGGTTATCTCATCTTTTCGACAACAAATTTAAAGAAGAAATTGAGGGTTTTTCCTCCAAGATATAAAGTTTGTACGAATCAAAGTATGGGGTTCGTAGACAAACTCCTCCCTTCTTTTGTTTTGAACAAAGTTTTGGTTCATCATTCTATAATTCTTGAAGAAAATGAGAAATGATTTCGTTTTTAAATACACGCAATTTAGTTAATTTTAACGCATGAATTATTAAAAAATAAAATTCTAAATTTTGTGAAAAGTTTCCTTCACAACAAGTATGATCGTCCAATTAGCAAAATAATAATATAACTACAATACTGTTGACCTATTTTCGGATAAAAGTCGTACATTTATAGAAACACACACAAAGAAGAAAAGACCACTTGGAGGAAGTGCCACCACACCAAGTTTTCACTCAAATAAAGTCTGTTTTGGTGCGTTAGAAGACGAGGGTAACTTGGAAGCTGCCTGGGTATACCTATGAATTGTGAGATCTTTAAACAAAATGGTGGGTGGGTTCCAAATCAAATAGAGGCAACTAAGAACTATATGCATACGTAACATTCGGGAAGAAAAAAAAAGTTTAATTGCTGAGAAAAATGACGGCCATTGTTTGAATCCTATATACCCAAGACGTTAGAATCATACCAAGTTGATTTACATGTAGGTAACCAAAATGATGCACCTTCTATTGCTTGTCTTTTGCAACAAGCATAGGCGCTTCATACTCCGACCAAATGCAAACTACGTAACTTGATTTTGGTTTTCAAGTTTGTTCCATAAGTAAAATGCTCTCCTGATGATTGGATCAGCTGAAAATCCTTCCGCATATGCACTTATAGCGGTTAGGAGGCTCGTGAATTTCTCCCCATTGTCCTGTAACCATCCGAAATTTTGAATCAGCTCCTCAAATACAGTCACACTTATGCTAAATGTATGCGCTCGAGCATGTTTAAATTAGTTAAGCAAGATATAGATAAAACTCAATGCTTTGTACTTTTACAAACATCTTGAACACTGATAAGCTTTGGGGTTTCTGGATTCATTTTCAATATTCAAACAACATCTAATCTAAGATAGCTTAAAATTTGAAGATATCAATGAATTTCACAAAGGGAAATATGTATTACAACGTAGTTAAGTGACCGAACGAAGTGGCCTCTACATCCGTTACTTCTTCCTCCATGCAGATAATACAATATGCTAAATCAAAAGTTATGCGTGGTCTATTAATATGGTATCACAAATCAAACAAGAAGTTGTACTCAGATGACTTGCTTTATGGGATTGTATTAACTAAATACTCCAAAATTATAGTTACGAAAAGAAGATAACATCGTTTAAGTCTAATTGCACAAACCTCAGGCTTCTGAAATGTCAGATCTTTTGTGGCAAAAGGCACCATGTACAGTGGAAGATCAGAGCGTAGTAGTGCCTGTCATTATACAAAGGAACTACATATCAAATGATTATACAGAGGGCATATCAAAACAATATTAACATCTGTTGTTAAAGAGTATTAGCTATATGAATGAAAATGACAACCAGAAGATAATTGCTCTAGCCATAAAAAATTCAAAATCTGCAAAAATAAAGGGTGCTGTTATTGGCACTTCAAAATAGTCAAACTGCGCTCCTTTAAAGAAACTTAGGAGAGAAGTAACACGAAAGAGTGCAGAATGACTTTTTGGGAATGCCAATAACAGCTCCCAAATAAATTATACAAAATCCTATATTAGTTAAATTCTAATTTAGAGATTGCAGTCTTACTTATTTTATACGTTTTTTTTTCCTACACGTAATAGTAATACATAACAGAGTAACAAGAAGAGAAGTGTACTGAAGACAGACTTGAACTTGGTTCAAGCACATATGCATAGGTTAAAATCTTTTCGTGGTTACAGCAAATGTCTGGGCTTTGTTCAGATTGCTCGACCTTCTATTAGTTTGGCTTTGATTGACTACTCAATTCAAGAAAAAGCTCAAATGCAAACTGATGAGGTAGCTTTTCATTTTTTTATAAGATGAAAATCATTGTAAGTGAATAAAGGGAAGATTTTTGTAATATGAGAAGACGATTCATATTATAAGAATATGCTAAACGGGCTGAAACTCTTGTCAAGGTTTCTTCACAAGCTTGTCCATAAGCATTATCTTTTTGTTTGCTAAGCATGTTTGTATGGCTTTGACTTGGTTCACTAATGGGTTTAAGCTTCGGAAGGAAGCTTCAGCTTGAATTGATTCTTCAACACACAAATATTAACAGGCTTGTTCTCAAGTGAACCTTGAGCTGTCCGAGAGCAGAAAATTATAAGGGAACATCAGTCCTCCCCACAAAAAAGTAGTACATTAACATGTAGTCTAAGTTGATCACTGACAAAAAATTACAGATTTACAATGCTTTCATCTTTTCTTCTGATTATCAGAATTTGATTTTTTTTTTTTTTTTTTTTTTCCTAATTTGGTAAACGAGGACTAAGCCCAATTTTATCGTGAACAAGAATTCATTTTTAACACTAATAACTAATTATTAAGATAAATGCGTGTTTATCTTTTATGAAAAAACAAAACTGTTTTGGGCAAACCCCCAATCCCTTTGAAAATAGAAAAGGAAAGCTAGAAGAGAAACTGGATAAAGAAAATACGATTACCAAGTTCTTGCTCAAGAGAGCCTGGTCAGCATTTTCTATCAAGGCCTGCAAGGAGAAAACAGATGCAGCATTGTGAGTTAGGCATGATAAGTTCTGAACAGTTATAAATTAGCTTACAGCCTGGTAATACTGACTTTCCAAGCCATTTAAAGGCATACACCTAATCTGATAACCTCAGTAATCCAAGGAAACTTTTCTGAGCACATGGAGAACAAATTGAAGCATTACTCGGAGTTTAATAAAATGTGGATCCAACTGCAGGAGGATCCATGCAAATCTCTCATCTCTACCTGTCGGCCAATTTACGGAAAAAACCCAACCGGGACAAGATCGGCTTCCTTATTACTGATCCAGACAAAATTCATCAAAACTTGAATGTGTGAGGGGCAATGGAATTCAGTGAGAATTAGGTTTAGATTTGTGAACTGAATTCAATGAGAATTATAGTGTATTTGTTCCCTTTTGAATTAAAATCCCTTTTGAACTCGAAAGTGATTCTATCTGGCATAAAGTGATTAGAACCAAGTATGGTCTCAGTGACAACGGCTGGGATTCCAAGATAGTGTGGTATGGATCAAGTAGAAGTCCTTGGAAGGATATTTCCCACGGTTATAGTTATTTTCTGGAGTGTTGCTGTTTTGTTCTTGGTAAAGGAGATCGAATTAGATTTAGGGAAGACATTTGGCCGGGCGAAAGCTCTTTACAATTCTCATTTCCCGGGCAGTTCAACATTCCCATGTTTCATAACAAGAGTACTTCTAGTGTAGTGAGTTTTGTTGAACATTCCCTGAATTGGGACTTTGGCTTTCAAAGGAATCTGTGATGTGGAACTAGATGAGTTGTCATCTTTCTTGACAAGATTGGATCAGACTCGCATACACCCTTCAAGGGTTGATGCAAGAAATAGGATTCTCGATTCTTCAGGAAGCTTCTCTGTTAAATCTTACTGCAGTTTCCTACTCAAAAACTGTGCAGATAGAGGTTTTCAGGCTTATGGCTTGGTTTGGAAATCTAAAGTTCCTACTAAAGTGAAGGTTTTTACTCAGTTGGTGGCTCATGGAAAGTTAACATTTGTGACATGCTCCAAAAACGGAGACCTGATTCCTGTATTTTACGCAACAAAAGTTCAGTCTGTTGATCATTTGTTCTTCACTGTCCGGTGGCTTTAAATCTATGGTTGAAGTTGTTTCGGGAGTTTGGTGTCAGTTGGGTTTTACCCAGGGAATGTTATTCATTTATGGTAGAGAAACATAAATTACTAGGAAGGGGGAAGAAAGCCGAGGTCTTATGGGGTAATGTAGTTTCAGCTATCTTTTGGGTCATTTGGATGGAAAGAAACATGCTCATTTTTAGGACTGTGAAGTCAGTAGGAGGGAGGATCTTTGGGATAAAGTTGGGCTATGGTCATCTCTGTGGGCATCAGCTACTACACAATTTTGAGATTTTTGTTTTTCCAGAACTTTGCATAATTGAAATGCTGCTATTAGTTAGTTTTGTGATGCTTTGGAAGTTTCTAACTGTCAGGGTGATGTTGCTATTTATCCTGTTTTGTTTGTGCTTTTGCGGACTTCTTGTCCGCTCTTGTATTTTTAATGTTTCTTAAAAAAACAATGCAATCTCATTCCCAATTATTTGTAGTCAGGTCGTGCTGATCCATGCTTCACCCATAGTGATTAAAACCCCAGTAGAAGATCTCAAACTGTGATTAACGGTCCAGACAGGTTGAATCAATCAGAAATAATCTGGGTACCTAGTTCACCCCAGCTTATCTCCATAAAACCATACTAGCTTTTTATTCTTTTGATAGAAGGTTGATAAACGAATGAAAATTTATTTTAAAAGCACTTGATTGTTTATGAGATTGTTAATTAGTCATTAACAATAGCATTACCTTTCTTATTCGTTCCTCTTCAACTTGATCAACACACTGCAATAAATTCTCCAATGTGCCTGTCCACAGAAGTGAGATTATTTATTACTACCAAGCAATATAGTCCCTGTATCCAGTAACTAATTAGAAAAATTATCAAGCATATATACGGACATGTAATACCAGGTGACTTAGAAAAAATTATGTAATACAAAGGCGCAAATTCGGTATTTAAAAAGCCATCTGTATTGAAATTTAAACTTACTGACAGTACTAACGGAACAGGTTTGAAAGTCCAAGCTTTCTTGGCAATCATATAGAACTTAAACATCGTAAAAATTTAGCATTACTTCAGTTGGAAAGAAAGGCTACACATTATTAGAATGGTGCATTTATTATTTGTATTCTAGGTACACGCAGATCAGCACCACATTAAGCAGTTGGGCATTCAGGAAAGGCTATTACTACTAGAACCATGCAAGTTCAATTCCAAAGAAAGTAAAAAGATGACATGTTTTACGCACCAAATTTAGAGATGAGTTGCACAGCATGAACATTTCCAATTCCATGGACTCCTGCAATTATAACAACCAGGTTCGAAACATAAAATCCAATGATCATTTTTCTCTAGGAAATACAAAAGATTAAAAAAAAAATATTTTGAAATTTCCAGAATCCTTTTCCAAAATTAGAGATTCTTATAAGCAATTGTTATTCATTAGAACTCCATTTCCTCCCAACTAAAGGACAAGGATCCACTAACCACTCATTCCCTGCCCAAGTGAAAGTAGATTTCTGTCTCAACTCAAGTCATCAGTATGATGCCAAGAGAACTTGTGAAGATATCTACGATTTTTCTTTATTCAAATCAACTCAATTACAACATTTTAAATAAATGCTATCTTGCATTTCATTTTTAAAATGTAAGGAATGCAGGATTGGCACTTTTCCCAGGATGGACACTGTTCTCGTATAAAAGTTTTGTCCTGAGGCTGATGAATGGAATCTCAAGCTACAGAGAAAAATCACTGAATTTCATCTCGTCACGAGAAATACTCTTGTTGCCATTCATCAAATATCATGCTATAACTAAATGCTTTCTGTAGCTTGAGATGCTATTCATGCTGATGAGATGGTATTCATAAAATAATGCATCGAATATCATGCTATAACTAAATGTTAATAACTGGACGCTTATCCTGTAAAAATAAAAATAAAAATTAATCACTTTCCTCCCTTCTCATTTGAATTTTCACAAAAAAAACAAAATGAAAGTAACCTGGAATATTATCAGATTTGTCACCGACAAGCGAGATCACATCAACAAACTGAGAAGGTTGAAGGCTTCCATATTTTTCAGCAAAATCCTCCATTCCAAATGAAACCATACTGAGAAATCAGTAAACATACATCAGAGCTCAACTCTACTAATCCAAATAATAATAAATAGAAAGATATATGCCTACAAAGTTTGGGAATTTAAATAACTTTCATCCTTCACAAAACTGTCAAAAGAGAAAGGAAAAAATGGTACACATCACCATTTTCTTAACAAATTATCAAGAAATTGTGCTATTATTTTAATGTACAAGAAAATAATACTGATGAATTCTGCCACAGTATGAGAAACTTTAAGTATCCTAAACCGATCAGACCACTTTTTCTCTTCATTTTTTGTTTTTATTTTGAGCGCAAATTTTTCTTTCATTTTTATATTTTTTCTGAAGAAACTTAAGAATTTTGAGACAGTCAATCGCCACTTAATGTTATCTAGAATTAAAAAAGCAAGGAATAAACTGAGCGGCAGAGGTATTATATGCTAAACAATATTACATGAATATACGAAGTTAAATACAAGCAAACATGTACAGATTTTAAGATTCTTATACAGATTAGAACATAAATTACTAAGGTAGATATTCAACAAGGTTACTTACTCAAAGCCACGTGGAGCAATTCGTAGAAGGCGCAATGAAGGAGATAGAATCTGAAAAAAGTCTTTGTCTGGGGAGACAACCCGTACCTATCAAAATTTAGGTCAATAAGAAAATGACCGAGCAAAAGAACTCATACAATTCTTTTCGATTTTCATACAACTATCACACTATGTTATCTGTATTAGAAAGCACGTCTCCTCATAAGTGCTTTTGCTAGAAGTGCAAGTATTAAAAATACATTGAACTTTTTATTAAAATCCAAGTGATTCCTAGAAAAACACTTGGGAGTGCTTGCTGAAGGAGCACATGTCGAGTGCCTTTCCAGAAAGTTCTTCTATGAATCCAAAATAATTTTAAGTTTTTCTACTAAATACAGTCAAAAGCACTTTTGGTTCATATGGGAAGTGCTTCTAAATGCCTGAAAGTGCTTTTAGAGAAAATATTTTTGGGTTCAAAAGCACTTGAAGTGCTCTCTGCAAGAAGCACAAGTTAGGTGCTTCTTGCAGGAAGCACTTCAAGTGCTTTTCCAGGATTAACTTGAATTTTTACTAAGAATTGGTTTAAAAACATTTTCGCTAACTTCCCAAACGAGCCCAAAATGTCAAACTGCTAAACCATAAACAGTTTTGAGACAACAAACTTGTTATTCACCCACTTCTAGATTACTGTTATTCACCCACTTCTAGATTACTAGCACAAACTATGAAACTGTTAAATCACAAACAGTTTTGAGACCAAACTTTTTACCAACCCACTTCTAAACATTTGAACCCTTTTTGGGTTGTGACTAATGAAACAAGAATTCAGATTTGTTCTTTGTGTGTAACAAAAACAGAGAGAACACAAGATTCATTAGTCACAACCAAGCACAACCCTGGTTACAGAAGACACTAAACAAAAACCAAATCACTTTAACTAGATCACACAAAAAAAGTAGGAAACAATATATTCTTCTCTTTCTAATTACAATTAATCTCCAACACTCTCTCTGGAGCTGAGCACAGATTGAAGTCCCACTTGACAATCAAAGTGACCTATTTTCATATGGATAGAAATGAAATTTTTGTTTGTACCAAAAAAAGAAACGAAATTTTGTTTAATCATTGTTTAGCTACAACCAAAAATATAATCATACTGGGATAACATTAAGTATATTTAAAAAATAAATAAAGACATAGTTTTCTTTCATAAAATAACTTCAGAGTGTTACCTTGTACCCACTATCAACACTTCTAACGGCCAATGTTCCAATCACATCATCAGCTTCCACACCGGGCACCTGCCTTTGAGTAGACTCACGATCAATCATGATTCCCAAGATACCTATGGGGTCAACTGGTCATATAAAGCTGTGATATATAGCTATTACCTCAATCACCTTAATGGACATAGCCTTGATGGATGCTTTCAAGTATTGGAGTCCCTGGACAATGGTATCAGGTGTAGGGGGGCGATTGCTCTTGTATGCGGGGTACAGAGTGTGACGAAAATTCAGGCCTTCAAATAAAATAAAGATAATATTATGACACAACATAATCTCTTATTGTTTTAAAACAGTAGGTAACAAATATTAAGACAGAAAAATAATGCCAGGGCATTGAAGCCAAAAAAAAAGGAGAACAAAGATATCAGTACATGCTAAGGTCAAAACTTACTTCACATGGTAAGCTTTAAATTACTTCCAAGGTAAAGGTGTACAGATGAAAAGATGAAATACATTATATAAAGCGAAATGTGACTCTAACTAACGATGAACGATGGATAAACATTTCCCAATTTACCTCCCATGTGGGTCTAAGTCAATATGTGGAAGGGAAACAGGTCCTGGGTTTACTAGGTTCTATGGTAGGTACTTTGTTCTATGGTACAGGGTAGGTTCTAGTGCACATACTACATACATCATTAGGGGGTTACATAATTGGTTGATACTTTGGGCTGTAATTCATTAAAACTATAATCTAGAAAGGTTCAATTACTGTATAGCGTTACATATATTCTATAATTACATTAACTTATGTTTATATATTATATTTGTTTATATATTAACAAACGAAGATTAATAGGAAAATAAATGATGCAGGCAAACCAACAAACAACCGCGACTTGCTTTCTCAGAACGGCCTACAATCTCAACTCCAACATGCAAGCCAAGGGAAAAAATAAAACAAAAGAAGCATACCTTTTCCTTTAAAACTTTCGTTGGATGAATTACAAGTTTGACCAAATGAAACTCCTGAAAAGAGAATGCCCGTCTTATCAAAATTGGGCTTGGAAAAACATGCTCCCCTACTTACACATTGAGTACACTGTGTATGACTTCACTAGCTAAACCCAAGACTTTAGATGTATATAGCACTTAAAGAGATAGATGGTGATGTAGAGCAGAGAATTTGGTACAGTACAAGTAAATACAAAATATGAGAAAATCAATAACAAAATGAAGAGGCCAGCAAAGTTCGTATCGCACCATCATGGTCAAACACCACCTACATGAAAAGATGAAAAAAAAAAAAGAAGAAGAAGAAACAAGTTATTAGTTGTGCTACAACTTACAAGACAAAAGTGGGCAAATGTGATATTCAGAAATTGAATAATACTCAAGGAGAACAAAACGAAACAAGGTTTAATGGTTCCATGTCCTACTTATAAATAAAATTATTTCTTAGAACCAATATCTGCATTCTATATGCATTCAAAAACATTTGACAGTTGAAACCACAAAAACTGAACAGCAATAACTAGTTGATGGACAATGAAGTAAAGAAATAATTTGGGAGGAATACGATTCAATTAAGGAATTCAGTTAACTATGGCTTTCCGATTGGATTATGGAGCTACTTAATTTGATGTAGTTGATCATCTAGCTCTTCAAGACATGTTTGAATTATGAAATATTGAAGCCTCCCCATTGTTCTCTTTCAGAGTCTTCCCCTCTCCTTCTCCTCTCTCACCCTCATTCATTTCTCTCTTTTGTTTTCCCTACAAGTTCTGCAGTACTAATCCTTTTAAGTTTGTTAACCAACGTAGAATGAGCCAATCAATATGAAACATATGGCCAGCCAACACTGTAAAAATCGAAGAGAACATGCATGCTAGAAGTCTAGAACCTACAAGGGAAATACAATGAAAATACACAAAATATGTAATGGAATAAAATCATACCGCTACATGGGAAGGGATAAACATCAGGACATCAATTATCTGCAAGAAAATCAATTAACAGAAAAGGCCTTAGACCAGAAAAATTCCAAATGATAAAAGACAATGTCTATTTTAGGTTTGGGTTCAACACGTCCATAAAGATTTGTTATATAAAATTTATATACCCAATTATAGCCCTTTAGACCATCTCCAATGGTTGAGCTAAAAGTCAAATTTTTTAGCCCGAAAAATTTAGCTTTTAGCCCAAAAACAGCTTTTCTACTCCAACTGTTCTACCCTAAAATTTTAGCCCGGAATTATTAAAGAATGAACTTAGGCTATTTTTTTTGTTAAATTAAATTTTTTTAAAAAAAATAAATATGTAGACTATCGTAAATTAATTTTATGAACATTTTAATCTAAAAAAATTTAAATTCCGATAAATATTGGGTAGAGTCCACCCCGATTTCTGGGCTAAATTTCGGGGGGAATTTGGCATTGGTTTAGCATTTAGCATTTAGCTCAAAATTTCCCCTTGGGCTGGAGTGGGTTTGGGGGGAAATTTTGGGGGGTAATTTGGCTTTTAGCCCACCATTGGAGTTGGTCTTAGACCATCTCCAATGGTTGGGCTAAAAGTCAAATTTTTTAGCCCGAAAAATTTAGCTTTTAGCCCAAAAACAGTTTTTCTACTCCAACCGTTGTACCCTAAAATTTTAGCCCGGGATTATTAAAGAATGAACTTAGGCTATTTTTTTTTTTGTTAAATTAAATTTTTTTTAAAAAAATAAATATGTAGACTATCGTAAATTAATTTTATGAACATTTTAATCTAAAAAAATTTAAATTCCGATAAATATTGGGTAGAGTCCACCCCGATTTCTGGGCTAAATTTCGGAGGGAATTTGGCATTGGTTTAGCATTTAGCATTTAGCATTTAGCTCAAAATTTCCCCTTGGGTTGGAGTGGGTTTGGGGGGAAATTTTGGGGGGTAATTTGGCTTTTAGCCCACCATTGGAGTTGGTCTTAGAAAGGTCCACGTAGACATTAATATGCTATATTTATCAGTATTTAGAGCAGGAATCAGATATCAGTGAAAAAGAAATTGTAACAGGAAAATTATCCTAACAGGAAGTTAGGAACCCGATACCCCATGGTTGTGCATATGGTCTAACTTAATCAAAAGATGCACAACCAAAACACTTCCAACTCAACCAAGTTACATCCTCAAAAAGCCCCGGAATGACATTATTTCAAAAATTACAAAAATATATATGTTTTTAATTATTATTGGGATCAGGATGCCTCGATTAAATAGAAAAGAGCAATAAAGTTTAATTTTTATTACACAATAATATATTTACACAACAATTAATGTATCTTTGCTGTTAACTCAACACTCTATGAGACATCACAACTTCTTGAGCATAAAACCTTGCAACTGAAGAGGAGAATAACATACGTTTTGGTTTTGTTCTTATTACAAGTACATGAAAAGGAAAAACAGCAAAATGCTCAACTCAACCTTTTATATAAACATCACTTACAAGAGAAAGTGCTGAGAAGATGGTCAACACCCAATCTCCGTTTCCATCGGCATGTGACAAATGGCCATGATGCAGCTTTGCTACTCTCATCAACAGAAACAAAGATTAGTGGATACTATTGAATGAAAAAAGAAAACAACATTAACGACATTCAAATCAGCTATGTTTAGTATGACTATGACTAAAAGTAACAGGTATCCCATAAAACCAAACTATTATACAATGGAGAATCTTAAGAATGTTCAAAATATTTCTTGTGCAAGTTCCAAAATATTTCTTGTGCAAGGTTCAAAATATGCAGAAACCGCCCGAGTATAGAACTAACATACTGCACCAACATTGCATATATGTGATCTTGTGCCAGTAAAAATATTGTAAATCGAAAGTGATGAGAAAACCGCTAGTGTTATATATATTATACCAAGCAAAGGAAGGAATTGTAGAGCATACCTAAAAGCTTATAGTATGCTCTATAAATGATGGATGTGCCGTCGATGAGCATTACTCTACCATCTGAAGGATTACTGTTCACTGTTTTCTCTTCACGCTTGAACAAAGTTGAAGCCAGCAGCATGTCTCGGCTTACTACTCCCTCACTTTTAGAGTAAGAGGCTGCGGCGGCGGCATCACCACTCTCGCTAACAACTCCCGGTGAAGCCGAATTAAAACTACGATTGAATGTATTGCAGTAGCCCTAAAATTTATGAAAATAAATTCCGGTTAAAAAAAACGAGAAATTGGAAATTCAGAAGCTTGCCCAAGAACAAATTAGCTAGCATATAATACATATATATATATATATATATATGTATGTGAATATCAAACAGCAGCAATTGCAAGAGTGACTTGTTAAAGGTAATTTATACCTTATGGGAAATTAGGGGAGAAAATCGGAGTGAATTTGGAGATTGAATGCTGCTTCTTCCTCTCGTTGTTCCTACGAATCTGAGAGTGAAGCTTCTCCATTTCCAGAGGGAAAGGGATTGAGTATTGTGAAGCAGCCAAGAGTGCGAATGACAACAGGCCATCGCCGGCGCTCTGCTGCTCAGTCACGACTCGCTCCAAATGACAAAAGCCGCAAGCTTTGGCTCCGCACATAAAACAGCATCACATCCTCCCGCCTCCCACCCTATACATCGTCTTTTCAGACGGACTTCCAGTTATACCCTCGGTGAAATAAGGCAGTTTTTTTTTTTGTTTTTCATTTTTTTGGGAAAACCTTTCCGTAGAAAGGAGACAATTTTATTTCGAACACTAGAATACAAAGAGAGGCCTATATACAAAAAGTACCGGACACACAAATGGACCTCCCAACAAGCCCAACAAAGCTCAACAAAAGAGCCCAACACTAGAGACAAAACAAAAGACGTTTCTTGACCCCAGCATCCAACGCATTCAAAGTTTTCCCGATCAACCCAGAACCAATCCACCAGCCAACGCCAAATCCAATCGAGCAACTCCGCAAAACCCAACCACGAAAGCTGTCCCGATCGCCCCATTCTCAGCTAGAAAGCGGAAGAAGTCCGAGGGAACATCCCAAACGACAGTGCCATCGAAGGCAGACAAAGAGAGGGAGGTGGTGTTGTGAACACCTGAGCCCATGAGTCCATCGGAGCTCTACGCACCCTCTCAAAAGATTGCAAAAATTTGCGTTGAAATCTGACTACAGATCGAATTGAAAGTAGTTGGGGAAGACAGGCTTTAGGTAGAGACATATGGGTTGAATCAGGAAGAACTGGGGAGAAAAACTGAAAAACTTAGAAACAGACAGCGAAATGGAAAGCTTTCCGCCGACCCCCGCCACAACGAAGGCCGTCGGCAACGATGTTAGATGGTGGGAAAATCACTCACACACATATGGTGGAAAAGACTCTCAAGAAAAGAGAAGGAACTCTCACATGAAGAGAAAAGTTCCGTTTTGTTTGATTGTTTGGAAGTGTAAGACATAAGGCAATTTTACCTCCGTTTTGCCTTGAAATCCCTGTTATGCTCACCCGTTGACATTGTTTTAGTTTCCCACCCATAAAAAACTTTTAAAACAAAAAATTACCCTTAAAACAAAAAGAGCTGAAAATTTTTTGTCACTTAACTCATCAAAACGCGTAATTATGGTCATATTGGTCAACTCTATTAGAATTTCCGTCAAAATGACATCACGCACGTGAGGTCAGAATCAAAGAGCAATATATGGGAAACTAAATGAAAAATTTGTAAAAATGATCCCTCGACTTTAACCCAATTGGAGAAATTGGTCCTCAACTTTAATCTAATTAGACCAATGGTCCCTTAACTTTTACTCAATTGTAGCAATGATTTTTCCAATTGACTCATTTCGACAGAAATTCTGACGAATTTAACGAAAAAAATCATGGCTGCACGTTTTGAGGAGTTAAGGGATTAGTGGTCATGGATTTTTCGTTGAGAGACTATTGTTCTAGTTGGGTTAAAATTGAGAGACCATTACTCTAGTTAGATTAAAGTTAAGGAATCATTGCTACTATTTACTCAAACAAAAAATTACACATAAATCATTAGATTGTATACTTTTAATGATTGAAATGTATTAATTAATCCAATTAATTTCTTTTATTTATTCCCTGTCTATATCTATATATAATGGAAAAAACCTAAAAGGGTCAAGCTTTCATAATACTTAAATTATTCTTTTTTATTAGAATTAAAAAAATATAAGTGGTTCATTATTTTTCATATTATATTTTAATAAAAAGAACTAAATTAAGACAATAAAACAACTAATTGCCATAATATTAGCATTTGCATGCAAACTTTGTGTGTATGAAGACTTTTATTTTTATTTTTAAAATGAGAAGAAGAGAGGGAAAAAAGTGGGAGTGGAAGGGAGGTTTTTGTTTTTTTAATATTAGATATCTTAACATCAATTGTAGGCAAGAGTTCAATAAAAAACAATAAAAATTTGGATCTATGAAATTATATTATTGCTTTTTTTTTTTAATAAAAAACTAAATGGTCTTTTCACTCTTTTTTAGTTGACAAAGAAAATTTAATAAGTAGTTTAGATTAACAAAACTGTAATAATTAATTGTTTTCCATTAATTATCTCCTAATCTCTTTTCTTCTGTTTCCTATATTTGGGTCGTCTGCATATCTTTTAGTACTGGTTTGTTACTGATGTGTTTTTATAAAAAGTGGGTATAAAAAAAACTGAGCTAAAAAAGGTGTTTGGTAAACACTTAAAAACAGCTTATTTTCACAGTTTTGGATTAAAAAAAAGCTGCAAATGTGAAGCAGCAAAAATAAGCTTTGAACGACCGGCTTCTTTTCGCCAAAACACGGATGAATAGTGTTCATTAAATGAAACTTCCAAATTTCCAAACCTACCCTCACCCATCTCTTCGTTGTTCTCTCTCGTCCACTCCCTTTCTCCAGCTATCTCTCTGTTCGAGCTCGATCTCTCCCTCTCATTTGGTTTGGGCACTCTTCATCAATAAAAAGGTAAATTTCCTTTTTTCAACCTCTATTTCTGGGTAATTGAAATATTGAATTGAATAATTGGAAGCTAGAATTGGAAGATTTGGATTTCTGGATAGTCTGGGTAATCTACGATTATGGGTAATCTAGGTTTCAGAGTGATGTAGCAGGCGACGATGGACTTCTTCAACGACATGGAAGACCACGGCTCCACCATGGCCATGGACGTTAACGCACTCGAGGCGTCCCGCGAAGGCGTCATGGGTGAAAGCAAGCTGGCTAATCAATACAGTACAACATAAAGCCTCTAACATGGAGGGGAACTCTCCCTTGACTTTTCCCATGACTTTTCCTAAATCTCCGTCGAGAGAGTAGGGATTGTGTTCAAGGGATTGCGATTAGTGTTGTTGTGGTGATGGTCTTCGATAAATGAGTGGAATTTGTGACACACCCCGACCCGGAATGCCCACTTGGACTCCGAATCGAGCTGTGCTGGCCAACACCTGGAAAGTGATGAAGCCATAAAGTGTAGTGTAGTGGAAAAATGTGAATAAATTTAAATGTAAAAGTGCCTAAATATAAGAGTGCGCGGTGAGCGGGAATGAACCCAATTCACACGTGATAACAAAGCATAAATATTGTACAGTAAAATAGGGTGAGAATTTATACCATCAAAGGTAACCGTCTACCCCAAGATTTGCCAAGAATCCTCGTCGACACGAGAGCACAGCTACTAAACCTGAAAGGGCGAAAAACAAGGGTGAATGGGCCTGAAAATAAAGTTTTAATTAAAAACCTTTTGAAAACGTTGTAACTCATTGCCGTAAAAACATGTATAGTTTCCAAAGTATACATACTACGTATAGTATGAAAATACTTACTGTAACCTGCAAAACGTAAAAAAGGCATTATATCCCAAAATCACAAAATCTCCACAGTAATATAAGTAAAATCAGGTGCTCAACAACCTATGCTAGCACATCAGTCGGAGTCGCCTAATGCGACCTGTACGACTAAACCTATTGCTCATCAATCTATGTTAGCACACGACTCGGAGTCGCCTAGTGTGACCTGTACGATAGGACTGGGTGTAATAATATATGCTCTAGTGCTACTATCACATGAAGAATGGCGATAATCGCGGTCACGTACGAGTCGGAGTTGCCTAATGCAACATGGACGACAAGATTGACATATACTTGGATTCAAGGAAAGCGTGCGGTGCGGGAGGTGAACATACACGTAAATGACTGGCCTTGGCACGGGGCGGGAGCACTAACATCGGGGGTGTAGCAATGATGAGCACTACATGAATATAAGCATGCCATAATGATGCCATAATTCAACTAACATAATAAACTTACCTGAACTTACATGTGCATCCCGTAGGATCATTTTGGCATTTCACAATTTCACAACAATGCAACATTTCTTAATCATGGCATGAAATGCATAAATCAATTCAAAAACATTTGTGGAAACTATAAAATTTATATACACACACACACACACACTATAAAAAGGACTCACCTAGAGTCCGAACTACAACTCCCTAGCACGAATATTAAGGCGTCACAAACGATCATCACCTAGAACAATTAGCAAATCATGTTTCAAAATTCTTATTGATAAAACATGTAACTTACATAAAACACATACCCAAGGATGTTCTAGAATGATTTGAAACCCATTGACCAAAAATCAATTGTCGGTTAAAGATCGACAGTAAGGTCCACAACTCTACGTAACTCGAACCGGAAGATCTGCACCCTGGATTTCCAATCCATAACTTCCAAAGATCCACATTATGCTTCTAGAACATCATAATAAAGTTTCATTATGATCCAACAGTTGGATCTCCGTTAATTGCAAATTCAAGTGGAGGTCAACGTTTTATTTTTTGAGCTTACAAATTCAATTTGGGAAGATCCGTATGTCGGATTCCCGATCCATAAGTTTCTAATATCCTCAAATATTACGTACTAAAGTTTGGTGATGATCCAACAGTTGGATCGTCAAATCATTCAATATCCAAGTGGCGGTCTCTATCAAAACTATAGTCTTACGACGATATTTCGTCGATTGAACACCACATATAAAGTCAGAGTAACCAAATTAGTCTAGGAAGGGCAGGTGAGGCCTCGCCCCACGCGCCGTCGTACGCCCTGGCTCACCGGAAAATTCAACTATTTTTAAAAATTACCAAATTTTACAAGAATGAAGATCTCAATAAGTAGAGTAAGTTTTATACCTGTGGCCAAGACCAATTTGGCTGGGAAAAACCCTAAATCATCCTAGAACAACAGGAAACCCTAGAAAAAGTGGAATTTGATTTGACTCTATTGATGTTCCGATGGCCTTGCAAGTGTATGGGCCTTGCTCTTGAGCTCAAGGGGAGTCAACTAGACGTGGTGGTCGAAGGAAATCGTTGCAGTGCACCCACGAACCCGTATGGTTCGTTCTTCATGATACAGGGCCAAAACCCCTGCAATCTTGAGTGTAAAATGGAGATGGAAGGTTGGTGGGGAGTTTTTAGGTGGTGATTTGGTGAAATTCCTAAGAAAAATGGCAGAGAATTGCCGGAAAACTCTTCGGGTTAGAACTGGGTTGGCAAGGGTTGCAAAGGAGTTTGAGTTGGTTCCTCTCATTCTCCTTCTCCTCTCATTTCTCTCATTTCCCCTCTCCTAATTGGGTAGTTCATTCTCCTTCCTCTCCTGATTGGGCAAACCACTTTCATCCTCTCTCCTCCAATTGGGTAGCTCTGCCCAATCCCTTATCCTCTGTTTCTCCTCCTCCCCGATTCCTTTCTTTTCCCCACTTAGCCACACACATGTGGCATAACAATTTAGTGATATAAAATAATATAATATAATTAAAATAGTGATTTCTTCAAAAATACTTTCGGATTTGTACCTCTGTAAAACTTTAACCGTAGCTCTAATTTTAATTCTGCTTGCGCCTACGCGTTCGTACCGAGAATACGCTAAAAGAATATTTTGTACGTCTCACTATACGTTGGTCAACGAAAATCAACGATTTCGCCTCTAGCAGCATTTTCGTTAATGCACTCATTTAAAATTAATAAAATCGTAAAATTAGGAACAGGTTGTCACAATTTGTCGGCGACCCAGCCTTCCTTAGGATATGGCAGAGAGAGACAGAGAGAGAAGGATGAGAGAGGGAGTGGGTGGCGGAAGAGTAAAGAAAATACAGGTTTTGCAAAAGAGAAGAATCGAACCTTGGAGAAGAAAATAAAATAAAAAATGATGATTCCATAATAAAAGAAGGCTGTGATTGCGATATTTACACACCCTTTTTTATTTATCCCACACCTTTTTAGTTTTCGGCCGTCAGATCGGATGAATTGAAGAAGATCAATAGATATAAATTAATAAGGGGTGTGTGAGAAGTAAAAATGATGTGTGGATAGCACACCCCTAAAAGAAAAGATAAAGAGTAATTGTTGTATAGTGAATAGATATTATAAATGTTGAATTATATATTGAATGTTAGATTATGATTTCTTATTAAACGTTGTGTTATAATTTCTTGTTAAACGTTGAATTATATGTTTAAGATAAAGTTTATAAATATTTTTCTTTTAAAAATAAAGTATATTTAGTAATTCATCTTTATTTGTTAAGAAAATTAAATTAATGACACATTTAGTATTATACTATTTTTGATCATTTCATATAATCACAGCTATTTTACATCAAACTTTATCAAACGCTACAATATTATTATTATTTTTTTTTCCAAAAGCATTTTTACAAAAATATTTACTAAAACCTCTAGGCTTTGTTTCACGGCTAGTTATTCCACAAAAGCAGTTTTTTTTTTCAATACACGGCTACCTGCTTACTCTCTTTCTTCTCCATTCGTCCGGCTCTGATATTTTCTTTGGTTTAACCGCACGTTGTCATCTGATTTCCGGCGTTATCAGGGAAATAAATACCAAAAGGCGCCGCACCCCGCCACCTTCAAACCCAGCTCTCTCTCTCTCTCTCTCTCTCTCTCTCTCTCTCTCACAGTGAGTTTAACTTCTTTTTCTTCCGTTTGTTTTTTTCTCTTTTTTATTTATTTATTTTTTTTACAAAATTAATGGTATTATTTGTGAACCTGAAAAGTACAGTAAAGTTAGTATTTGCATTGTTTGGTAATTTGAATTCGTTGCACCATGATAGTTTGTAGAACCAAATACTCAACTGCTACATATGCTTTGATTTTGTAGAGGTAAGGTGACGACGAAATGGGCAAGAGAGGAAAGAGTCTGAAGAAAAGCGATGGAAATCCAGTTCAGAGTAAGAGAAAGCTCCGGGATGAATACAGTCCCATTCAAGACGACGACATGGACGACGAAATTGATGCCTGTATGTTACTTTAACTAAAATCATTTTTATTGTTTTGTTAATTGAGTTGGTGTTTGCTTGTTTAATACCTCGTTGAAATTGGTTTTATGAAACTTAGTTTTGGACATTTCACATTTGGTATGATCACTATCGCAAGAGAATTGAATTCGCATTGAGAAAGCAACGGGTTTAATAGACGTTTAGTCTCCTTTTTGCTTAATTTTTTTATATTTTGAAGTTGATGGATGTGTATGGTTCTTGTTTGGGCAAGAAAATGATGGGTTATACTGAATTCTTTGGTTGCAGTTCACAAACAAAGAGATATAATCCCTCTTGATGTTAATGAAGAGGATGGAGATTCCGATGAAGACAACGAGCAACCCGTCTTTGGTTTGGAGGTTTTCTTTTCATTATATTCCCTTTCATCAAGTTCTAAAGTTGCTATGGACCTTTTACAACCATTTAGTAATTTGATTTCTTTTAGTTAGAGAGATGCAGAATCGGTTTTTAGTTGCTGCATTGTTCTTTTCATTTATTTTTTTATTGATGAAATCCTTAGGCCTGTGTAATTTTCAAATTACGAAAAGACTTCCTATTATGCTTGATTTCGTAGTTCACTGTTGAAATCTTTGGAAAATTGAGTTTTTGTCAAGAATAAATATTTAATGAAGTAGATGGGAATGGGTCTCCATTAGATGAAGAAAGTAATCATCTTTTGACATTTTATGCTTTGCTAGTCCACACATTGACAGGGTGCATAAATGAAATGTACATATGTTATTGGTCACTTTGTATTCATTGTATGAATGATTCTATTTTCAACAAGCGAACAAACTACCTTGTTTCAAACTCCATTATTCTACCTTGAAACTCTTTGTTCCTTTTGGGTTGAAAAATCACTATATTTATGTAATTTCTCGTGAAAAGTATCTTTCTTGACATTCTCGTGGCTATTACAAGTTTTAAGTTTTATGACCACACCCTTTTTGAAGTTACATAATTGCTCATAGTTATGTATGCTTACAGTTGTTAGGCAGCAGAAGTTCCTAAGGGAGAAGTTTGGTGCTGAGGATGAAATGCATGATGATGAAGAAAACGAGGAAGAAGAAAAACCTGTATGGGGTGGAAAGAAGCAAAACTATTATGGTGTTGATAATGGTGATTTTGAGGTGAGGGCATGTACATTAAGTGCTATAATATATACACACACACACACACACCTACCTATTTCTACTTACTGCAGTTTACTGTTGACAATTTTTCTTTTATGCTTTTTCTTCCCCCTTTCAAATTTAATCACAATGTGCGTAGCAGGAGTCCTGTGTACTCATTAATATTCTTTTGTGTTGATTTTTTAAATTAGTTATTTGTTATTAATGTAGCAAAAATCAAGTGACGATGAATCTGTTGAAGAGGAAGAATCAGAAGTGGTGAGGCTGCAGAAAGAAAGGGCAAAATTTTCAACGCTGGATGACTATGGGCTTGACGATATTTGGGAAAATGAGAATGATGAGGAATTAACTTTTGAGGTGAGGTTTGAAGACAAGGGTTTCTTTTGAATCTCTTCTTTGGATCGGGAAAAATGGACGAACTTAAAATGTTAAATATAGTCTGAACAAAACTTAAAAGAGGGATTATGATGTAATTTTTCTTTCAAATGTCCATCAAATTTCTTTATTTGTACAGGAAATTTCAATGAAGGGAAACAGTACAAAAAGGTTTCCAGTGGGAATCGATCTTGCAGATGGCACGGGTACAGCTTATGAGGAGGTGAAGAAAGATTTGAGTGCCTTGTCAAAAGAGGAGCAAATGGATGTTTTATATTAGTAAGGTTTTTCATTTATATATATTTAAAAAAAATTAAAGTATAAGTGCGACCTTCTAAGTATATAAGTAAATTTTTTCATCTCTATATTTTCTTTTTAAATTAAAGATTGAGTGCTATGAAGTTTGATATTTCAAATGTGCTATGCAGTTTTTACCATTTCATGTTATTTCTATGGAGCGACCTACATGTACCTACTACAGGGGATGTTCACTTTAGTATTTTCAACTGGACTGGTTTGGGGTTTTGTACCAAGTGATTGTGCAGCGTTTTGTTTGATTTGACACATTTTTTTATTTTTTTCCAGTTGGATTATGAGAAGTTCAGATTTTCCTTTGCCTTGTCTCTTATTCAAATTTGCACATCTTTGTGTTTTGTATTTATTTTAGTTCTACTTTGGCACTTTGCCTCTTCTGTTGTACCCTGCTTAGTTAATGCTTTTTCCCTCCAGTTCCGCACCTGAATTAGTTGGATTGTTGTTAGAGCTGAATGATGCACATGAAGAGCTTGAAAGAAAAGTGAATCCACTTCTGGGCAAGGTATTGTTCTTTTTGTTTTGGTATTTTCAAAATTTACCTATACGTCGTCAAATTTGAAGTGCTATCCTAATTTTCTTTTGAATGTACTCTTAAGTGTCACTGCAAAACACTTTTCTTGGCATCTTGGTACGAAGGTTTATTTTTATTACAAAAAATGGAGGGTTTAGTAGGAAGAGCAAAGAGGCAATTTTTTCAGGATAATGTTGTGTCTTGTTTTTCATGATGTTGAAGCAAAGCCTTTTAGTGTCATTCTTATGGATTTACCCCACTCTGATGTTTCCTTTGTTCCTCTTTTTTGTTTTCTGGACAAGGTCTCCTTTCTACTTTTTTTTGTTTCCTTGACAAGGTCTCCCTTTTTCTCTTAGGCTTTGCAATGTCGATATTTTTCCCTGTTCTCTTATTTGTCAGTTTTATACGTGCATTCATGGGTTTCATTGCTTATAGTTATAATAAAATAAATCGTGCCTGGAGATGGGATGTTCATGTCTGCATCCGGAATCTATTTTATATATTACACCTAAATCATTTTTAGTATTACTCCTTGATTCTGTCCCACGGATTTATTTTTGGCCCCAAAATAATGTTACTGTTCTAAAAGAAGTGACGGTAACATTTCTATTTCCTTTTGCATATATTTGCTGCAAATTCAAAATAATTTCTAACCTATGCCTAGATGAAACTTAAGGCGGCAAATTTGGAATAACAAAACTAGATAGGGAATGTCTCACAGATTCTCCTAAAAAGCATACGCTGATTTTAAGATACAGGACTCATGTTTATATGAATGCCTGCAGATGTAGTGGTATGATGATCAGTCCCTTTAAGGAGTTAATGTGTTGGGATAAATTCATAATCATCCATGTATTTGGTTCCTTCTGGCTGTAAATATGCTCTTATGATTTTAGACTTCAATTTCTGTACATCTAAGGGTCAAGTTTCTTTAGGTTTCTTCTTATTGTCTAATTTTGTATGATTTTTTTCCCCTGGTTACATGCAAATGTTTTTAATACATTTGCTCGGTCGTGTGTTAAGTTGTTATATTGAAATTTTCATGTTTTCTGAAGGTTAAAAAAGGGGAGGTCATGTTGGAAGGAGGGATGCGCTATTTAGAGGTTAAGGAGCTTCTTCTGCTTTCCTACTGCCAAGCAATAACATTCTACCTTCTTCTCAAGTCTGAAGGACAACCAGTTCGTGACCATCCAGTGCTTGCTTGCCTAATAGAGATCAAGATTTTGTTGAATAAGGTCGTCTTTTTTCCTTTAACTCACTCACTAAAGCATCTTGAACTTGCCGGCCTTACACAGATCTATAAGTTGGGTACGGTCTCCATAAAGATTTTAATTTGAAAAAGTAAATAATATTCAGATATGTGTGTACAAATTGCATATACATTTGATGCAGTGCTTTTGCTCCCATCTCTCGAGTTCTATTTTATTTACATGTTTTCTTTTGAAAAAATGGAATATCGGTGATCATTGAATAATGAGAATGTGTCCCTTCTCTCGATAGTAAGCAACTCTCCTTTTGATACTATAAATTTAGTTAGATTGTCTGCCTCTCCTTGAATTGCTCTCCTAAACTTTTGTCCCAATTAATTAAGGATTTTTAATTGTTATCTTCAAATTTATGTTTTATTGGTTTCAATGGAACTATGTCGTATTTAATTTGCAATTTAAAGGTCTCGTTTGAGATCAGGATGACTATTGCAACTTAGTGTTGGTATTGTTTATAACTGGAACTGGTGTGGGGCAAAAGGAAAATTACAACCCACTTGAGTCAAAATTTTGTTTTATAATGGTCCCTGCAGAGTGCAGATTAACAATTACGTAGTGCAGATTAACAATTACATATGGAAGTATAGAGTTTGGTTTCCTTTTGCTCTTATTATAGTAATGGTTTGTATGACGATATGCTGTTTCATTGTTCCAAAGATATTGGCTAATGTGGGTTTCCCTTTACAGATGAAGCAACTTGATGGCAATCTACCATCTCATTTTGAGGAAATTTTAAACAAATATAATTGGGTGGCAGCAGTGGCAAAGTCGGGTAAGGAGACTTCTATTGACGCATCTGATTCTTTTTCTAAAGAATATGGACCCCAACCTGTCTTGGTTGAGGGAGAAGCAGCAGCTGTGGTAGATACTGCTTTAATCTCTGTCTTTGAGCAGTATACATTGTATTGTTTTGAGCAATGATATCTTAAGAGATTCATACTTTAATTCACTGCAGTGCATGACATTGCTAAGGTAGAAATACCGGAGTCTCTGAAGGATAATGAAAACCAGGTGGGAAAATGCAAATTTCAGGTTAATACATGGCATATTTGTTTACGAGTATCTGATTCTGTTCTCTTTCCTAAATTTTGTAACTCCTTTTCTCTTTGTGGCTGCAAGAAGATTATCATTTTGTTTTATGCTGACCTCTTAGTATGTGGCAGAATGATGAAGTTGATGTACAGAGCATGAAAATGTTGAAAGTAAGAGCTGCCCTTGAGGAAAAGTTGAAGCAGAAAGGTGTCTTCAGTTCCATCACTCCGAAAATTGATAAACCCAGGAAACTTCTGAAGCCATTGAATGGGTACCACTTTGCTTCCATACTTTATAGTATGTATTTATTCCTATATTGTGAGTACTAAGTTAACTCAACCAATTTGCGAGTAAACAGGAAGCTTGAATCATATGATGATTTTAATGATGACACTGTAAATATTGAGGGTGCCGTCCATGGATTGAACAACGGTCGTGCAAGTCGAAGGTATTGACCTCGTCACTGCTGCCTTCCAATCAATTCTTGTTTTTGACTTCTTTCCTAGGTATGAAACATATTGAACTTTATAATATTTATGTCTTCATTTTTCCTCAAGAGATTCAAACAGGAAATAAACCTCTGCATTTCTTTCCATTAACACATACAATGTAACACCTAATGGGTATCCATTGGCCATCCTTACCATGTTGTTTCTAGGAATCCGTCAATTTGTCCCCTAAACTTTTTTTTTTTTTTTTTTTTTTGGAAAATTTGGTGCTTAATCAGCAAAATTTTCCCCCTTGTCAATTTTTATTTTTCACATTCCATTCAATTTGTTTGTCTAATAGCGTCACCATTGGGCATGTCTCACTTTAGAGGGCACATTAGTCTTGTCCACGCCAATTTGGGTCAGAAACATCCAAGGATTTAGATATCGGTAGGTGGATATATCGGTAGTCTAAATTCATGGATATACTGATCAAAATATAAAAATGGTGAGCAACTGCTTTATAAAGTGTTGCACTAACTTCCCCTCCGTTTGACCAAGTTCGGTGAGATTACGTGTTCACTAACTACCCCTCTGTATTGTGTGACCCAGCTAGGACCAATGTGGTCACACGATAGAGGGGAAGTTAGGGAATACGTATTTGCACCGAACGTGGCCAATTTTCTGCTGGGTTCATACTGAAATTTCATTGATATTTTGCTCAAAATCGGTGAAATACTGAAGATTTTCCATCGTAAAACAAATCTTCTGTCTAAATATCTGATACTTCGCCAAAATTTCGACTGATATTTTGGTAATATCAGCAAAACTTTAATTCATGGAAACATCACATCCTGACCCCAACTTTTTGAAGTTTGGAGACTTTTGGATTTGATTCCTCTCACCCCAATTCGTGTTGAAAATACCAATTTCACTCTGCACTTGCCCATCATATGACACTTTGATGAAAATTTGATGAGTATAAATTTGACCATTAGGGGTAAACTGTTAGTGACCATAAAATTCTGGGCGTAAATTCGCAAACAGCCTTTTTTCTTTCAAAAGAAAAAGAGAGACCCTGATGTGGTTTGTCATTATGCTGAACTATTGATAGGAGCATATTCATGCGACTTAAATGGCTTATTCTCGTGCATTTACGTTATGTTTCTTTAGTTATTTTAGTCCTTTATGCTTCTTTTGTGTGTTTTCAGGTTCTAAGGGCAAAGTATGCAAAAGGATGCCTTTTGGAGCAAATTAGAGATTGGAATGGATATCATATGCTTGGAGCCAAGAGGATGGACGAAATTGAATGATTCCTAATCCATTGCAGCCACATGCACATTCAATCATTCACACCAAAACCTTGCACATGCTTTCCCATTTCATTATTCATTCGCTTTGCAGCCACCATTCACTCTTTAATCCACATGCATTCATCATCATTCACCCTAGCTTTAATTCACATGCAAACACATTCATTTTCAGCACCAAACACCATCATTGACATGCACTCCCATTTTCTCCCAAAACATTGCACATGCATTCATAATCATTCACACCTTGCAGCCACTCCACATGCATTTCCAGCTTTCCACCAACCTCCTAGCTGTCATATTCCCTCTTTTTCACCTATAAATAAACATCCATTGCAGCGACATGCATTCCCCCTTTAATCCACATGCTTTCCCATTTCAGATTGCATTCCCACTCACCACAAATCAGCCACATGCATTTTGCCTTTCATCATTGCATCACAAATCATCCACATGCACTTTTCCTTTCATCATTGCACCACAAATCAGCCACATGCACATTCACCCCTTTCTCCACCTATAAATAAGCATTCATTGCAGCCACAAAACTCATTCCCATATTCAGAAATTCTCATTCATTCTTCCATATATTCAGAAAATCATCCATACACACCAACAACATCCCCTTAGAATCCAAAGTGCCGTGCACATTCATATCCAGAAATCATCCGTTGGCCGTGGCTTCCCATCCCTCCAAAAACACTATCCTACCACCCCACTCCATTCTACATCATCCATAATCCCCAAAACTCACCTTAGACCTTGTGCTACAACAAAGAGGAAGAGAAGCGGGCCTAAACGTTCATACAATTCAAGTTTGAGTTGTTGGAATGTTTAGATGTTTCTTTTCCTTTGAATTCAATGTTTAATTTCAATTTTCTTTGTTTTGTACGTATGAGGAACTAAACCCCCCTTGGCTAGGGGGGGATTCGAAATATATGTTTATGCTTGCATTTTGATTTGATTACTTCTAATTACGTTTCATAAGTTGTGGATTCAATTTGTTTAACCGTTTGATTGATAACTTATTTATGTATGTTTATTGAGAGTGCACGCTTAATTTTCATGCATGAATATGACGCTAGAATATAAGTGAGTTTCACCTAATAGTTATGAACTTATATTCACAAGTAGTGGAGGTTGCTTATAAACAATCGCGTTAAACGAATTCTTGGCATAAGTTTCATGCGTATTCCATAGTTATGAATGTCTAGTCGATGTTTATGATTTCCGTTGAACTTAATGATCTTTGTTGAATGTCTCTATCATGCGTATTCCATAGTTAGAGACTTTGATTAGGAATAATTTGGTTGTAATGCGTATTCCATTCAATCCAATGAATCTAGGGAAATCTGAAAGTTAATTTAAGTGGATCTAATTAACTTGGAGCATTGAGAATTCATGGTTTATTGAAATGCAATTGGAAATCTTTTTATTATGCAAGTGTAACATGTGTGGAGATGAACCCCTTGGCTAGCATCCATTCATACTTTCATCATATTCATATTTACATTCTATTTTAATTACAATCTGTTCATTTAGTTTAATTTCGTCAAAACCTAAATCCCCCTTTACTTTAATGTCCAATTTAATTAGAAATCAATTTAGTTTGTGTTTATAAGTGTTTTGATCCAATTTGTTACACAAATTCGTCCAAATTCACCAAAGTGCTCAAAACTGCCCAGAAAGTGTTTTTAAGGCAGTTTTGAGTGTTTTGGGTGATGTTTGAGTTTTTTGGTTTGTTTTAGTGTTTTAAAGTTTAGTTTTGCATTCTTTGAGTCTAGTATAGTGTTTTATATTGTGTTTTTACGTTTTTGAGTCAAATCCAAGTGATTAACAATCCCTCCTAATCCCCGGTCCAGAACGATCCCTACTTACATACTTACTACAATTTGACAAAAAGAGGGTTTAATTTGTGCGCGTATAATTCTCGGATCAACTATATCATTGGATTATCAAAATAATTTTTGAAGTCATTCCCCCTCTTTTTTATTATTTTTTTATTTTTTTGAGAAGGTTATCTCAGGCGATGATGATTTACCTCGGCGAGATGATATTGGGGAAAGGCGGAGAAAACATGAGCTTCGAGTGCTTGCAGGAGCTGGAATCAAGTCTCAGGCTGACGCTAGAGATGAAAATGCCACTATTTTGGATGCTGGGGATGTGAAGATGGAGGATAGTGAAACTGGAGATTCCGAAGATGACTTCTACGAACAAGTGAAAGAAAAATGAGCTGCAAAACTTGCTGCCAAAGCTGAGATTTATTCGAGGTACATTTTTCATTGTGGTTAGTTGCTACATTGTTTTAGTTGCTGTACAATAAATGTTAATCAAAATGATCTGATAACCATATTTTCATGTTTGGTTTCATTCTTTTTGGTACGAGTTTGGTTTCATCAATGTTACTCTCTGAGTTATTGTTGGTTGAGGAAGGGGGTTGGTGATTTTTAGTTATTGTTGGTAATTTGTGTTGGTGCTTTGCTTCTGCAGGTCCTCGACAGTTCTGTCTTTGGTTGATATTGAAACTGTTGATGGGAAACGCCATATTACGTATCAGGTAATTACGAGCCAATTTTGAGTATGCTCATCTAATTGGCTGTATAATATTTACCATAGTTTGTTGGCTCACCATATTGTTTTCTTCCTCCACATCTACACCAGATGGAGAAGAACAGGGGACTTACTTGTGCTCGCAAGAAGCTGATCAAGAATCCGAGAAAGAAGTATAAGGTATTTTGATCAAATAATCGAACATGCGTAATGTTGCAGCCTATTAAATGACTGCTCTGTTGTTAAACTCATCTCCTTCTCTGTGTGTGCGCAGTTGAAGCACCAGAAGGCAGTGAAGAGTAGAAAAGGACAGGTGCGGGAGGTGAGGAAGCCCTTAGGTCGGTATGGTGGAGAGGCCACTGGAATCAATGCGGGAATCAGTCGGAGCACCAGGTTCAAGAACTAAATGTTGCTCTTGATTTCGTCGTTGTGTCCCAATTTTGATAGTGAGAATTTTTTATGTTTAAGCGAGATAATTTTGTGATTAACTTAAATGACGTCCCGAAATGTACTTGTATACAATGCCTGCATTATATAAGAAGTTCGTTTTGCATTGCATGAAGGTGCAAGTAGGGAAAAGGTGAGGAGCGAACCTGCACTAAGGTGCATGCCTCAATTTTATTTAATCCATTTGAGATTTGAGATTGAGGAGTAGAAACCAAAAGTCCCCAAACCCTAAATGTGAAATTCTCAAAAATTTGAAGAGGAGAGTTTGTTGAGAGGCTGGGAACCCCCGCCAAATTATTAGTTCCCAAGTCCCTTTCCGAGTAGACTCAAGGCGTGTCCAATGCCAGGCGTTGCGACGCAAATGACTTGTCTGTATGCCATTTTTGTATCCTGAAGGTCATCTCCAATGAAGAGGGCTAAATGTCGTGAAAAATGGTCTGATTTGTCCAAACACTTATCTTCAACCGATAGTTGGGCTATAATTTTATGGAGCCTACCAGGCTATTATTTGGCCAATAGGGCATTAGGCTGGCCAAATGTAACCCTCCTCGTAACCCCTTTTTTGAGACTCAACTTCTCAGTTACAATCATTGATTCAAATTCAATTATTAGATTTGAAAACATTTAATGATAATTTAACTAAATTAACCAATAAATTTAAAGTATAAACGTAAAACTAATAACTTATTGAGATGATTGTTTAGTCCTTTCAGTTGAAAATAATATATGAGTACGGCCTTAGGACGTGTCCAATGCTAGGCGCTGTGACGCAAACGCCCTGCTATGCATTTGACAGTGCGACACTGCCAAAGACGTACATTGATTTTCACATACGTCATTTATAAGATGTATCTAATGTGTTGACTTGGTTGATGTGTGCTGAATCTTAGTTAGTCTTTCAAGGGTGTGTGTCTTATGCTGCTGTTTCATCACTTTATTCATTTAACTAGTGATATTGGGTCTTATTCTAACACTAGAACTTAAGGCATTGTATGCGTTGCGGGAAGGGTTGTCTTAAGTGTTGTTCTAGGCTCTCGCGGGCAGGATACTAGTTCGACGACCAAACCTTTGCGTGCAATTCACCTTACGCCACATCCCAATTGATTTGCTTCTAAGTTTCTTTGTGTACCGGTTTTGCTTACTCTTTTTTATTAATATTGTTTACGAATACAATGGCTTGTTTGGTATTTAACTTGAATTCAACTTTTTAGACTCAAAAACACTCTTTAAGTTTTACAACTTAAATACTTGGGTTAAGGGCATGATACTAGTTCGACGACCAAACCTTTGTGTGCAATTCACCTTACGCCACATCCCAATTGATTTGCTTCTAAGTTTCTCTGTGTACCGGTTTTGCTTACTCTTTTTTATTAATATTGCTTACGAATACAATGGCTTGTTTGATATTTAACTTGAATCCGACTTTTTAGACTAAAAAACACTCTTTAAGTTTTACAACTTAAATACTTGGGTTAATCTCAGTTTATTACCTTGAAGTTTTTTGGTTTTCAACATTTGATACATGAAGTTTTTTTCATCCCAGAGTGGTACCTAAAGTTATAATTTTGAGACACTTTCGTACATCCATTAAGTTTTCCGTTAGAATATTTGTTAACTGATGGCGTGGCGCCTACATAAACAATGACTGGGTACCACGTGGATATTTAAAAAAAATAGAAATTAAAAAATTAAAAAAATTAATTAAAAAACTAATAAAAATTAAAAAAAATCTAGGCCTATTCCTAACCATCCCCCGCTCCCACCCAGCCAGCCTCCTCCTCGCCTTCTCCTGCTCCGTCAGGGTTGCATCGTTCTCGATCTCCCGGACTGTCGACACCAGACCGCCATCCATGCCGACGTTCACGGAGGGGACATGCGCAGGAGCATCGTCGGAGATCGATGTGCAGTCGGGGCATTCCCACTGGAGAGTGGCGGCCAGGGACTCGGGCTTGGCCAAGAGACAGGCAGCGTGCTAGGGGGTCACGCAGGTCTTGCATGTAAGCTTCACAGCGTTAGGCGGAGTCACCTTGCAGAGCATGCAGACGCCATCTCTGTCGTAGGGAAGCTAGCTAACCCTTCCTCATTTCTCTTTCCGTGGCCATTGCCCACCTACCCATCACTCACCCGCTTCTCCAAAATATCTCCCCGATGAATTTGCCTCCGCCATCGTCATCACTCCCTGCCTTGCTTTTAGCCTCGCCTGCTCCATCATTGGGAGTTTGTTCCACTCCGGCTTCCATGCGCAAGGTACCCGTGACCCACCAAAAACCCTGGGTTTCATCTCTGCAAAATATAAACCCTTTTCTCTACAAAAAATTGGGGAAAAACAAATATTTTTCCATCTGTTTGTTTTTCCTAATTTTGGGAATCGAAATTGAAAAAATAAACTGAATTTGTATAAATTGAAGAAATCATATTGGGTTTCGGTTTAGCGGGAGCAGAATTGGGCAAATGTGCGGTTGCCTCCGATGAGGGCTGGTGGTTTTAAGAGGGAGTTACAGATCTTGGAGTTGTGAGGGGAGGGAGAAGCCATGGCTGAGTTTGGGGTAGGCGCAGAGGAGAGGAGAGAAGAGAGAAAGATGGGAGGGAGGGCTAGGTGGGTGGGTAGGATAGGCCCAGGTTTTTTATTTTATTTTTTATTTTATTTTAATTTTTAAAGTTTTTTAATATCCACATGGCGCTCAATCATTGTCTATGTAGGCACCATGTTATCAGTTAACAGAGATTCTAACGGAAAACTTAACAAATATATGAAAGTGTCCCAAAATTATAATTTTAGGTACCACTCTGGGACGAAAAAAACTTTATGTATCAAATGTTGAAAACCAAGAAACTTCAAGGTAGTAAACTGAGATTAACCCTAAATACTTATTTGATATGATTTCTTCAAAAACTGAATTCAAAACTAACTTGAAATTTAGAATACTTCTAAAAACACAAAAAGCGAAAATACGAAAAGAATTGGGCAAAAAATTGGGGAAAAACAAATCTTTTTCCATCTTTTTGTTTTTCCTAATTTTGGGAATCAAAATTGAAAAAATAAATTGAATTTGTATAAATTGAAGAAATCATATTGGGGTTTTGGTTTAGCGGGAGTAGAATTGGGCAAATGTGCGGTTGCCTCCGATGAGGGCTGGTGGTTTTAAGAGGGAGTTACAGATCTTGTAGTTGTGAGGGGAGGGAGAAGCCATAGCTGAGTTTGGGGTGGGCGCAAAGGAGAGGAGAGAAGAGAGAAGGATGGGAGGGAGAGCTAGGTGGGTGGGTAGGATAGGCCCAGGTTTTTTTTTTGTTTTTTGTTTTAATTTTAATTTTTTAAAGTTTTTTAATATCCACATGGCGCTCAATCATTGTCTATATAGGCACCATGTTATCAGTTAACAGAGATTCTAACGGAAAGCTTAACGGAAAGCTTAACGGATCTATGAAAGTGTCCCAAAATTATAATTTTAGGTACCACTTTGAGACGAAAAAAACTTCATGTATCAAATGTTGAAAACCAAGAAACTTCAAGGTAGTAAACTAAGATTAACCCTAAATACGTATTTGATATGATTTCTTCAAAATCTGAATTCAAAACTAACTTGAAAATTAGACTACTTCTAAAAACACAAAAAGCGAGTTTTTAAACTCCAAACCCACTACTTTTTCTCTCTCCTCTCATCTCCTCTCACTTCCGATTTTTCTCTCTATCCTATCGTACTCTTTCCTCCCCTCCAAATCTCTCAGCTATTTCTCTCTCCTCTCTTGATATTTCACTCTCATCTCTCTCTTTCTCTCTTGTCCCCTCATCCTCCTCCGAATCTATCTCCCCTCTGTCCTTTCTTTTTCCATCCTCCCCTAGAATCTCTCTCCTACTTCTCTCCTCCCGTCCTCCCGTCCTCCCCCCAAATCTCTCTCCTATCCTCCTTTCTCTCATCTCTCTCATTCTCTTTAACCTGCCTCTCCTCTAACCTTCCAATTGAATTGTTGTAGGATATTTTTTTTCTTTTTAATTATTGAAATTTAAAAATAATTTTGAATCTCATATCAAACAAGTTTTTGGATCTTAAACAAAATTGTTCTTAAAACATGTTCTTAAGAAATGTTTTGAGAAATTATGAAATTTTTTAATATGATACCAAACAAGCCCTAAAAATCTCACATCACAATTTTGACTAAATGAAATGACTTATATTGAGTAGTTTCACTATACTTATGCTGAGACTTTTTTTGTGATAAAACCCTAGTTGTTGATGAGGTGTAAGTTGATAGAGCATGTAAGCTTATAGTTGAATTTTGGTCCGTCTCTTTAAAATTTTGACATGTATGAGAGTAGGTTGATTAACTGGGCCTAAATTAGTTTTTTATCTTGCCTTTCCCAAATTACCCCGCTTATTACCTTGCTTTTTTTTTATAGGTAAATTACACAGAACTACCTCAACTATTGGTCATTAATAGTTTCATACCTTGTCTTTAAAAAGTTTTAATGTCATACCTCATCGACGAATTTGTTACAATTTCATACCTTTTGTTAGTTATCTGTCAATTCTTCCGTTAAAATGCTGACGTGGCAAGTGATGGGACCCATTTTCAATTAAAAAATTAATATTAAAAAAAAAAAAAAAAACAAGAAACCCAAACCCAAATCCCATCCCCCCTTCCCATCTTCCCCATCCATCCCCCCTTCCAAACCCAGATCCCATCCCCCCTCGTCTCCCCTCCCCTGCAACCCGTCTCTCTCTCCCTCCCTCCCCCTCCCTCCCTCCCTCCCCCTCCCTCCCTCCCTCCCTCTCCCTCTCCCTCTCCCTCTCCCCTCACACATATTCTCACACATTTTCCTTCCCAAAAACAAATCCCAAATCATGCGACAAAGGGAAAAAGGGAGAGCACCCGGTGAACGTCGAACCCCAGCGACGTGGGCCAGAGGAACCGGAACTTGTTGCTGCCTCATGCTGCTCATGGTGGCTTGGTCGAGCTCGACGATCTGGGTGTGCGAGTGGAAGGAAGGGGTTCGCGAGCCCGTGGGGGTGAAGGTTGGGTGGGGTGCAGCTGCGCCGACAAAAGAGAGACTGGATTTCTTCTTCCGGGAGAAGAGGGATTTGAATTTGAAAATTGGGGGAATTTTGTGGGGTTTTGAATTTGAAAATTGGGGAAATTTGGGATTTGTTTTTGGTTTTGGGGATCTAGTGGGGTGGGGGGTAGTGAAGGCTCTGGTTTTGGGTGAGCTGGGTGTGGGTTGGGGGAAGAAGAAGGCTGAGGTTTTTTTTATTTTTTTATTTTTAATATTTAGTTAATTTTTTAATAGAAAATGGATCTCGTCACTTGCCACGTGGTAGGAGCATATTTATGCGCCTTAGTTTGCTTGTTTTCTTGCATTTATGTTGCTAGTACTTAGTAATTTTAGTAGTTTAAGCCATTTTCATGTGTTTTTAGGTTCATATGGCTAAGGAAGCAAAAAGATGCATTTTGGAGCCTTTTGGAGCACTTTTGGGCTAAGGATGGATAGCTTATGCTTGGAGCCAAAGTGTTGGACGAAATTGAAGACCTAATATCAAAGGATCCTACCTATTCTAGGTCGCAAAACTTGCAATCTTAAGCCATGCCATGTGTCCCCTTATGTTTCCCTTCCTTACCGTGCAAGGAAGGGCCTTGTTTCCTATTCTAAAGCATTAAAACACATTCCCCATCCACTCAATCATTCAAACATCCCAAAACCGTGCATCCCATCACCCATTCACCCATTGCCGTGCATTACTCCCATTCTTTAATTCAGCCACTTAATCATTCAACCACATTCACATATAACCCACACAATCTGCCATCATTCACACAAACACAACCATTGCAGTGGCTCCCCCTCCACTTTCCAGCATTTCCACGTGCTTCCCCCTTTGTTCCAGCCACTCCACATGCATTTCCAACCTAGCAACAACCCTTTAATCATTTAACCTAGCTGTCATTGCACATGCATCTTCAAATAAATCAGCCTTGCCATGCATTCATACACATTTCAGCCATTCACCAAAACCACTCCCCTTTGCCGTGCAAAACACCTTCAATCCAGCCATCCCACTTCATCATTGCACATGCATTCATTCAATTCAGCCACATGCACTTATTCTTTCATCATTGCACCACCAATTCAACACATGCACCCATCACCTAACACAAATCCTCAAAGCCGTGCTTCCCCCTTTACAATTCCAGCTTTCCTTCATGATGGCAGCTACACATTCACCCACATGCACATTCAATCATTCACTCCACACCTTGCCGTGCATAACCCACCTTCATTCCAGCCTTTCCACAACTTTTCCTAGCTGTTTTGCACATGCATTCCCTTCATAAATCAGCCACATGCATTCCCCTTTGCATTTCCAGCTTTCCACCAACAACCTAGCTGTCATATTCCCCCTTTTTCACCTATAAATAAACATCATTGCAGCCACAAAGGGGGGGGGATTCATTCATTCATAAATTCATCCATTCATACACACACCATTCACACAAACCCCCTTGTGCCGTGCCTTCCCAATAAATCCATTCAGAAATTCATCCATTCCCCATCCATTCATACACAAAACCTATCATTCTACATCATCCATAATCCCCAAAACTCACCTTAGACCTTGTGCAGCAACAAAGAGGAAGAGAAGAGGGCCTAAACGTTCATACAATTCAAGTTTGAGTTGTTGGAATGTTTAGGTGTTTCTTTTCCTTTGATTTCAATGTTTAATTTCAATTCTCTTTGTTTTGTACGTATGAGGAACTAAAACCCCCCTTGGCTAGGGGGGGGATTCGAAATATATGTTTATGCTTGCTATATAATTTGATTACTTCTAATTACGTTTCATAAGTTGTGAATTCAATTTGTTTAACTGTTTGATTGATAACTTATTTATGTATGTTTATTGAGAGTGCACGCTTAATTTTCATGCATGAATATGACGCTAGAATATAAGTGAGTTTCACCTAATCGTTACAAACTTATATTCACAAGTAGTAAAAGTTGATGATCTCAATTGCGTTAAGTAAATTCTTGGCATAAGTTTCATGCAGTTTATAGTAACGAGTGCTTCGTCAATGCTTATGGTTTTCAAAGAACTTAATGATCCTTGCTTGTATCTCTATTATGCAGTTCATATAGGGAACTTGTGGGGAATGCTTTGGGTTGTCGTATGCAATCATCCAATTCAATAACGTTAGGAAAATCTGAGGGTTAATTAGTGCAATTCACGGTTAATTTGGGGCGTTGAGAATTCATGGTTTATTGAAAAGCAATTGGAAATCGTTTTATATGCAAGTATAACATGTATGGAGATGAACCCCTTAGCGAGCTTCCCATCCATTCATTTTCATCAAATTCATATTTACATTCTGTTTTAAATTACAATCTGTCCATTTAATTTAATTTCGTCAAAACCTTAATCCCCCTTTACTTTATTGTCCAATTTAGTTAGAAAGTGTCTTAGTTTGTGTTTATAAGTGTTTTGATTCAATTTATTACACAAATTCGTCCAAATTCACCAAAGTGCTCAAAACTGCCCAGAAAGTGTTTTTAAGGCAGTTTTGAGTGTTTTGGGTGATGTTTGAGTCTTTTGGTTTGTTTTAGTGTTTTAAAGTTTAGTTTTGCATTCTTTGAGTCTAGTTTAGTGTTTTATATTGTGTTTTTACGTTTTTGAGTCATTTTCCAAGTGATTTGCAATCCCTCCTAATCCCCAGTCCAGAACGATCCCTACTTACATACTTACTACAATTGATAAAAAGAGGGTTTAATTTGTGCGTGTATAATTCTCGCATCACCACGTCAGCATTTTAACAGAGGAATTGACAGACAACTGACGGAATGTATGAAATTGTAACAAATTAGTAGATGAGGTATGACATTGAAACTTTTTGAAGACGAAGTATGAAATTGTTAATGACCCAATAGTTGAGGTAGTTCTGTGTAATTTATCCTTTTTTTCTTTTTTTCTTTTTATTTTTTTCCGGTTGGACTAATTACCTTGCTTAGTTTCTACATTTGAATAACCGATACAACAATACATTTATTCTACGAGGAGAAATTTGAGCTAAGCGTAGAGTGCAGATGAATGTGGTCAAAGTAAAATATCTGGATGTCAAACAAAACTCATAAGACTATGGTTTTGTAAAATATATATTTTTTTTATTTTTAATGAATACTATTTTTTAAGACTTTCCGACAAATTAAAGCATCGCTAATAATCTTGCTTGCAATCTTGTCATGGGAGAAAAGATAGGTGCATAAAATTTCTTATAAGATCTTAATCAAAGATCCCAATCTCCTTTTTAATATTGATTGATAGGTATGTTTTTCTGTTTGAGTAAGAAAATGAAAAACAACGGCTAGTGGTGAACTGTCTTAGTATATAAATGTTTTTTCTTTAACTTACTTTATTTCGGATTCAAACATTCTCTTCTTTTCATAGGTTAGATAAATTTAACTTAGATTATTAATCACTTGTTAAAAAAAAAAACAAAAGAATGAATGGGCAGGTTAGGTTGCTGGGTTGGGGAAAAGCTCGTACCTCCCTTTGACAATGATTTTGCACCTTCAGCAAGCATTTTCAACTCACCAACAGAAAAGAGATGTTGACCCTATCAACCTTTTGACATTATAAACCAACCCCATTAAATTGTGGGAATTCTTGTTCCTTCTCTGTTATTTTTTTTTTTTTTTTTTTTAAATTAATTATTTCCAATAAAAAAAAATTGGGAATTGGCTCGTGAAGGCTTTGGCACTAATCAGATGCAAAACGTAGTTTTTAATATATATTTTTTTAATTTGAAAGGGTACCATGCAACGTTCAGTTATTGTCCATAGAGACATTTTGTCACGGATTAATGAAGTCTCTCACCGAAAATTTAATGGACATTTCTCACTTTACGTATGATACTAGGATGAAAAAAAAACTTGATATATGAAAATTTAAAAATTGCGATACTTTAAAATAGCAAAGTGAGAATTACCCAAAAAATGAAACATGGAAAGTGAAACATTTCCTTAAAAAAGTTGGACTGGAAAGGAGAAATCAATGGTTGACATCAAATGCATGTAAGTATTGAGCCAGTTCCTAAATTTGCTAGTTGTTTAGACAAAATTTGATGCTCCACTTGTATTTTGACCAAAATTTTGTGGTTTCTTCGGAGGAATAGTCTTCAAAGTTTCATGAACTGATTCTGTTAGATTTAATAAGAATGCACTCTAAAATTGGCACTCAACACAACTAATCAGCTACCAATTATGTATCGAACTCAACACAAACATATGCGAATTAACTAAAAAGTGAGTAATTAGCCTTGCCTCTTTAAAACCTTGTCTAACAAAGTTTATGTATAAAATTCGTTGACTAACCAAGTTTATATGTAAAATTAAGAGAATTGTTAAGGCGACTCTCTTAAAAGTGGAACATTCCATGGACTTTCTGACACCTCATGTTTTTTTGCGCAATGTTTAATAACGTTAACACATGAATTAACGTCAAATTGTGAAATGGCAGAGAGTCCCACTTTAGGGCTGGTTTGGTATTGCTAAAATTATTTTAAAAGTAATTTTTTTTTTTAATGCTGAGGCTAAAATTATGTTTGGTAAATAAATAAAAAAAAGAAGTGATTTTTGTCAAAATCATGGATTCAAAATGCAGAAAGTAGAAGCAGCTTTACCCTTACTTCTAAAAATAGCGTTCTTTTTTAGTAATCACATTAATTCCAAACTAGCTCTTAAACAGTCTCCTTCGTATTTCTCTAAAATTAAACGCATGAGTGCATGTACATGCGTGCAGATACTGAAAATTGTAAACATAGAGGGACCAAAGATGCTCTTGGGAAGAGAAGTATATTTACCAATTTGCCATTTTAATGAAAAATGCAACATAATATTAAATCTGATTTCCGGATTTTGCTCGGAAAGAGGACGGCGCGGGGCCGACAATTATGGCGATTAATGAATCTCGGACTTTTCTGGATTTTGTGTCTTTTTCATCGCACGGGTATGTCCATGTTTTATGCCCCAATTCCCGGTGCCATTTTGGAGTCAAAAGTTTTGGGCCATATATCTTGGGCAATGTTTTAGTCTCCATCTAGAGTTGTCAAGGTATCGCTTAAGCATTAAGCAGCTTGCTATCACCACGATATATTTTTAGAATTTAAAAAATAATGTATTTTTTATTATTTGTAAATGAAAAGTCTTATATTTGATTCCTGTTAAATATGAATTTGAACCATATTATTCTTAGTTTGTTATAAGACTAAGTTTACCATCTCCCTTAGTGTAGATAATATCGTTTATTCAACAAAAAAAAAAAAATGGTGCTGAAACTTGCCTAGACCCTCACCTTGTCCGCCTAGGTGAATGTAAGGTTATCTTCAATCGAAGGAGGGTCAAATGACTCTGTTTAGTGATATAGCCCTGCAAGAAATTATATTTTAATGAACAGTGTCAGACCATATTTTATACCATTTCCAACCGAGAGGGCCAAAGGACCATAGGTCAAACATAATTTATTATTTTAATTGAATTAATATAGTTAATTAAATTAAACTACCATGTTAAGATAAGATTTTCGGACATATTGGAAGATTATTGAAAGAGGTGGTCATTTAAAAATTATTGAAAAAATTAAAGGAAAGATTATTGGAAGAGAATATAATGTGAAGAATTGAAAAAAAAAAAAAAAAAAAAAAAAAAGAAAAAAAAGAAAAGAGGTAAGATAGTATGAAATGGTGTAGGAAAAAAAATTTCATAAAAAAAAAAAAAAGGGCTGGGCTCATCAGGGTGGCTAGCAAGCTGGAAATGGTCAAGCCGCTAGCCTGATTTGGTGTTTTGGCTCAGTGGAGCCCACAAGCCCTCTGTTGGAAACTGCTTTGCATGTCATTTCGAGTTATTTTTAGTCCTATGATCGTTTGGCTGGGTCGATTGGAGATGGCCTAAGGGAGATAAGCTCTGTATCTAGGCAAACTTGGTGTTTTATGACTTTTCTTACTTTTTTTATTTAAGAAAACAGCTTAGGGTCACAACTCTTACTTAGACAGGAAATAAATAACTTTCGTTTTATATTTCCAATAATTTGTAAGAAGATTGTTATGTGCTTGTTCATATTTTCAATATGTTTTAGTATTTTATAATTTTATATATCATCTTTTTGCAATTTATGTTTTTCAATATAATTATATATGTATATTTTTATGTATAAGCTGACACATGTTTATATGTCACACAATAATTTAATTTAAAAAAAAAATCTAGGCCCCAGCTAGACCTCGCCTAGTCTCTTATATGCTAAGTCCCTATCCACAGCCTGACTAGCACCTTTTAGAATTTTGTCTATAAAAATTGTTCACTTGTCTATGAAAATTGTTCATGCCCAAACAGTATGAGATGATTAGGGATGGGTAACGGTTATGGCGGGCAGGTAACCGCAGTTATTTATCCATAACCGTTTACTCGTTGGGTAATTGTATAAACGGGTATATACCCACACCCATAACCGTTTATAAACAGTTAACTATATACATAACTGAATTCCAACTTTAACCGTAACCGTGTACCCGTTTAACCATTTTTTCCCATTTACCCATTTTTAACAAGTTGAAAATTAAAAGCCAATTGAACGCCGTTATAAGTAAATTTAACATGCATTCCTCTATTCCAATCCTTTAAGTGCTTGTACTATTCTTGAAATTGATATAAAAATTTGCAGATGATGTTTTTAGTTATTGTCAATGAAGATAATACTAATATATTTTCTAAGAATGGATTAGGTTACTAACAAAAAACTTCACAGGACTATCATCACCAAATGAAAAACTTCAACACGAAAAGTAGAGTATGAATCCGATTCCATAATAAAAATTAAAATATATTCCTATAAATAGCTTTGTACTTCAACCTATAGCAGAAGTTAAGGGCCAAATATTATTGGCCGTTACGCTAATAACGTCCTTCATGTGCCTGCGAAGCATCCGTCTATTATAATTTCTACGAAAATTCACTTAAATTAGGCCTGAATAATTGAGCAATGTTTCTATTTTACATCCTTTGAAGCGAAATGCTAAATAGCTATTCTTTTTCAACAAGAAGGCATTCACTGTTATAAACTAAATCAAAAACCAATCAAGCAATAAACAAAACACAACGATTTCAGAGTTCCTTTAATATAAGAGTACCTCTCTAACAACAGGAACTTTATTGATTACCAACAAATACAAGAAAACTCACAAACACAAAGTGTTCTTGTGACATCCCACATCGCCCAGGGGAGTGATCCTTATATGTATATTCCCATCCCTACCTAGCACGAGGCCTTTTGGGAGCTCACTGGCTTCGGAGTTCATCGGAACTCCGAAGTTAAGCGAGAAGGGGGTTAGAACAATTCCATGATAGGTGACTCACTGAGAAGTTGCTCGTGAGTTCCCAAAAACAAAACCGTGAGGGAATGGTAAGCCCAAAGCGGACAATATCGTGCTACGGTGGTGGAGCGGGCCCGGGAAGTGGTTCGCCCCAGGCCGGAATGTGACAATTTGGTATCAGAGCCTAACCCTGGCCATGTGTGTGCCGACGAGGGTGTCGGGCCCCTAAGTGGGGTGGATTGTGACATCCCACATCGTCCAGGGGAGTGATCCTTATATGTATATTCCCATCCTTACCTAGCACGAGGCTTTTTTGGAGCTCATTGGGTTCGGGTTCCATGGGAATTTCGAAGTTAAGCGAGAAGGGGACTAGAGCAATCCCATGATGGGTGACCCACTGGGAAGTTGTTCGTGAGTTCCCAAAAACAAAACCGTGAGGGAATGGTAAGCCCAAAGCTGACAATATCGTACTACGGTGGTGGAGCGGGCCCTGGAAGTGATCTGCCCCGGGCCAGGATGTGACAGTTCTCAAGTATACAAACTTATGCCTTTCAAAAACTCACACAAAAAACTCTTTCTCACATCCATCTATTTATACTAATAGACGTCATAGGTTTACACAAAGTCCCTAGAATATAGGAAACCAAATCCTATACTAAAACCAAATCTCAAACCAATTAGGAAACACAAATCCAAATATCTTGAGTCCAAGATATCCTAATCCGTGTTGGATTCTTGTTTTAGTTTAAGCATTTTGATTTAATGTCAAATCCAACATTCGGCAGGAGCCCGCTTGAAGGGGGTATTTCTATTGAGCTAACAAAAGTCAATGATTTTGGTAAGAACCAACATCATCGATGGCATGGGTATCAAACCGACGAAATTGTTTTGGCAGAGATGAGAGAGAGGAGCCACGATAGGAGTGGTCTCATCGAATAGTTTTTAGAGCTTTTAATTTTAAAATTTTACACAAACGGTTAAATGGATATTTGTTTGTAACTGCGGGTAATATTCATAATCGTCCATTTATATTTCATGGGTAAACGGTAACGGTGTATTTGTTTAAACGGTTAGCCAAAACCGTAATCGTCAATTTTAAATGTGCGGGTAACCGTAATCATGAATTTTAAATATGCAGATAACCACGATTACTCATACCCACATTAATTTTGCCTATCTCTAGAGGTGACACTAAGCTTGAAAAAGAAACACACACACAAACACAAAACTGTAACCTTAGCTTGTGCTAATAATATGTTGGAAATCACCTCAGTAATATGGTGGAAATAAAAAGCATGAATAGAGAGAATAAGAGGGAAACTGAGAGAATTTAGAATGTGTCTGTTCCTTTATATAAAGTGTGGTTATTCTGGGGGTGCATGCGCAAGTTTTTTTATTTTACATCATTAAAAAACTAAATAATAACATATTGTTGCGGTCATATTTAGAATAGAAATATGATTGTGTAAATCCTAGTGTATCTAGAGATATCTTGGAATATTCCCTTTAGTAGTTAATATTCTATTAGAGTTATAATCTTATTAGGGTAATGATTTAACATATCATACTACTATAAATAAAGGCACAATGAGGTGATACAACACAATCTTTCTCTTCTCTCTTTTACCGCCGGCCCCTCTCACTCTCTAGTCCTAAATACAGTTAAATCAAATAGGCCTACAACACGTTATCAGCACGTTCTTACCAAAAGCTAAGGAACTAAAGGATCGTAGGAGGAGGTTTTTTTTCTACAGAATTCAAAGGCTTTTATTTGTTTTTTACCAATCAAGTACGCTAAAAATAAAGTAAGATATTTGAAACATCCACGAAGCATGAAAACATTCCCCATAATGCATGAACACCCTATATTTATATTTTCCTTCCGATACACACACACACACACACACTTCATCCATTACACAATTATTTTGCTATGTAGAACTTGTGAATCAAAGCATATAAATAAATTAGAAGCCATTTAGGGTTTTTTCAAACCCTAGAAAAGTCAAAAAAGAAAAAAATTACGGGAATTTAATGCGAGACGGCAGCTGCTCGCCGCCGCTGGCACCACCGTGCTGGCTTACAGCCCAGCCGAGTCGAGCACACCCCCAGGATGATGTTGTTTTGAAATTTGATCCATGGTAGCAGCCATTTGGGTTTGCTGTGAGCAAAGATAACTCGGCCCCCTTGGCCTGCGATTGGTTGGATTGGGCCTGCAACCCCAGCCCACCTACCAACACAAACTGTAGCCATTTGCTGGGCTCTGCCCTCACACCCATGGCCCATCACCAGCAACACGTGTGTTACTGGGCCCAGTTTTGCGTCCTTAGCCAGCCTGCAGTAAGCCTGTGTTGCTAGCTGGGCTTCGTCACCCATTGGCCCACTTGCTCGTAGCTTTTGCTGCTGGGCTTGACTTACCCCGACCTAAACCCGAAACCCAACCTTGGCTGGGTTTCCTTGCACCAACCCACAAGCCAGCCTTAGGTTGGGCTTGCCTCGTGCCTCAGTTTTACGCCCAAACTAGTAGCACATGTTGTTGGCCTTACCCAGATCACACTGCCCAAAGGCCTGCAGTTATTTCTATGGCCCAATGGCCTGTAACCGTGCTACAGGGCCCATCCCCACATCACAACTAGCCCACTTTTGGCTGGGCCGCATTATTTTTTCTACCCAATGCCAATTTTTGGCATCTTCGCGTTATAAATCATGCCCAAATATTTTTTTAGGGTACTTTGATTTACGTTAATTAACTCTAATTTAATTATCACTTGGTTTATCACCAATCGATGCTAGTATGACCCGTCTGTCATTATTTTGCTTCCACAGTAGACCCCGTTTTGTCCCGATCTATTGAATTAATTAAAAGTGACCTGCATTCCATTAATCTAAAATTATTGACCTAAATATCACTTTTGGACATTAACGATTCAATAATTTATTTTTCTACTTTGAACCGTTGACATTATTTTCTAGTCCTGAAGCTCTCACACTTGAGTTCCCGAAGCAACTCAAATCCGCTACACTTAACTCAACATATTGTATTCTGTGTTCTTGGAGGAACCTCTCCTTTATGAACTAATCGTTCATGAAACTAAATTGAACCTGTAGTTTCATATTAGTGCCATTGAAACCCGAAGTTTTCATTCAAAACTTACCACATGAAACCTGTAGCTTTCATGTTTAAATTAAATCAACACATGTCTATAAAACCCGAATGTTCTGTATGTTTATAGATTAACATATGACTAACTATGTTTTGTTGTACCCTCTGTTTTAGGGACATGTCGAACTTGAACAAGCTCAATTTCACCGCTCCGGAAGTATATGGAAGAAATTACCTGAAGTGGGTTCAAGACATGATGCACTGCAGATTAAGTAACTCACTAAGGAAAACCCACGCACCCCCTGGTTTGTGCTGGCCAATCATTTCGATCACCAGAAAGACATATACTTGCTTAAAGCAAGACACGACTAACAGCACCTACGCTTTCAAGACTTTAAGTCTATGAATGAATACAACTTTGAAGTTTGTTGAATCCAATCACTGCTTAAGTTCTGTAAAGTGGACTTAACAGATGCAGATCTCCAAGATAAGACATATTCGACCTTTCATGCCACCAATATTATCCTGCAGCAATAATATAGGGCACATAAGTTCACCAAATTTTCGAATTTGATCTCTGTTTTACTTCTTGCTGAAAAGCAGAACTAGTTTTTGATGAAAAATCAGCAAGCTCAACCCACTGGCTCGAATGTTGCGCCTGAAATGCATGTGACCAATTCTAGCAGTCACAAACGACGAAAACATCATCGTGACCGTGGTAATGGGTGGTAAGCCCACCCATGGGCCCAAGGTCAATAGAGCCAAGGCCCACCTAAGGAAGGAAATTTGACCCAGAAACGTCAACCCCTTGCACCTAAACTTCAAGAATAAGGGAAAAACTACCATTCAATCGGCTTCCACTGAAATGGACATGTGCTACCACTGTGGATCAAAGGATTTGGTCACACGTATGCAGAGCTACCTTTGAGGCTATTACCAAGTATCATTCCCGTCGTGAGTCTAACTTGCCAATGTGGAACATCCCGAAGATACTACTATATCCATAGAGATATCAGATTTTCAGGAGGCATCAACTCATATGTAAGAATAAGTTTTATTCTTCTAAAAATGTTTTTTAGGATGTTTTTACCCCTAGTGGCCAAACCCACTAGGAGTGGCCGAACACCCTTAATTTTTTTAGGTTTATGGTTTAATTTTTAGACAATTTTTCCAAGTATTTGGAATAATTTGTTTGGTTTTGGTAAGTTTTGAATTTTGGATAATTATTTTATGGATATTATTTCTTGAATTGATTAATTGAATGAATGGAATTATATTTATGCATCTGACCAATTCATTCAAATTATTTCTAGGTATGTCTAGTGGGGAAGTTAGATGTCTGGCTGATAGTTTACTACGCATACCATATTGCGTAAGCAACACTATTTTACTAACTTCGTACATAACAAAGCACCTCTGACAACCCTCTCATGCTCATCCAACTTAATTGAAGGATACGGAAAGACCCGTATAATGTTGTTTAATGGTACTGTCTTAACCATTAAAGAGACCTTTTATTCTCCACGTTCCGGAAGAACGTAGCTAAATTTTAGAGACATTCGAGATAATCAATATCACGTTGAAACCACTGAAGAGAATGGTTCTGAATTTCTTTGTATCACTGCCTACGAATATGGCCAGAACGGTATTTATAAGAAGCTGGAACGTCTCCCGAGTGGGTTGTACATCACAACCATTCGTGGCATAGAGACCCACCATGTGGCCGACCCTGAGCCCGAGTTCCACAGCACTTTGTTGCTTTGGCATGACCGTATGGGACATCCCGGACGTGACATGATGCGCCATATCCTCAAATCATCACATGGGCATCATTTACCTCCCTACATTGAATTCCCGCCATGCAATGCTTGTTCTTTGGAAAAGTTGAATACTCAACCCTCAATTACAAAAATGATTCACAACCTTTCTAAGTTTTTTTCAAAGGATTCAAGGGGATATTTGTGGATCTATCCAACCAACATGTGGACCATTTCGATACTTTATGGTGTTGGTTGATGCATCGACACGTTAGTCACATGTCTGCTTATTATCCACATGCAATACTACATTTGTGAAACTCCTAGCATAAATTATTAAGCTTAAGGCTCACCACCCTGAATATCCGATCAAGTCGATTCGATTGGATAACGTTGAAGAGTTTATGTCATAGACTTTTGACGACTATTGCATGTCAGTTGAGATTGAAGTCAAACATCATGTACCTTATGTTTATACCCAAAACGGCCTGGCAGAAGCTTTCATAAAGCGCCTTCAATTGATAGCTCGGACTTTGGTTATGCGAACCAAACTTTCAGTATTTGCCTGCGGCTATACAATATTGCAAGCAGCTATGTTGGTTCGCCTGAGGCCTACCGCTACCCATCCTCATTCACCGTTACAGTTGGTTACTAGATACGAGCCTGACGTCTCACACTTACGTGTGTTTAGGTGTGTAGTCTATATGCTAATAGCGCGACCACTACGTACCAAAATGGGTCCTTAAAGAAGAATGAGAATATATGTCGGTTATGATTCACCATAAATTATTCACTACTTAGAGCCCTTGACATGAGATCTTTTTACCGCATGTTTTGTGCATTGTCACTTTGATGAGACAATCTTCCAGTCGTTAAGGGAAAATAAGTATTCTTAACATTTCTGTAGAACGTCGCGAATTATCGTGGTATGCTCCCACTATATGTCATTTAGATCCTCTCACTACCTAATCTGAAACTGAAGTGCGACGTATTATAGATCTTCAGAACATTGCTCAAAGCATGCCGGATACTTTTACTGATCTAGAAAAGGTGATGAGATCACATATACCTGCTGCAAGCGCACATGTAAGGGTAAACGTACCTAAAGTACGCCGTAATACTGGATCAGAAGGCTGAACCGTCCCCGAGGGTGGGGTAAGCCTTCCACGCAGCCATGTACATTGGCGGCTAGCCAATCATCTGCTCCTACCCTGAAACATGGCAAACCCCCTGGTTCAAAGGATTCACAACCCTGGAAGAGGAAAACGACACAAACTAGTGACCCTTGTCTGAATCTGACCATCGTTCACTCATATATTCTAACACATGAGATTATTCTAGATTACGGTGATGTCTTAGATGAGGCAACATGACCTTCCGAGAATCACAAGATTTCGGTTCACTACGCAGCATTGGATAAGGTTTGGAATCAAAATAAGATGATCGTCGACGATGCATTTGCGTACATAGTAGCTACTAACATCATGTTTAGCGATGACATTGAACCACGTTCCATTGATAAATGCCGACGTAGAATTGATTGGTCAAATTAAAAACAAGCAATCCAGGTCGAACTTGATTCGCTTGTGAAACGTAAGGTGTTTGGACCTATAGCTCGTACTCAATCATATGTAAAGCCCGTGGGCTACAAGTGAATTTTCGTGAGGAAGCGTAATGAGAAGAATGAAATAGTGCGATAGAAAGCACGCCTCGTAGCGCAAGGCTTCTCTCAATGCCCTGAGATTGATTACGAGGAGACATATTCCCCCATAATGAACGTCATAACACTTCGTTACCTTATCAGTTTGGTAGTTTCCGAAAAACTGAATATGCAGCTTATAGACGTGGTAACCTCGTATCTTTACGGGAATCTAGATACGAAAATCTACATGAAAGTTTCAGAAGGACTTCCATTGACTGGTTCAAACAGTTCTAGACCACGAAACACTCTCTCTGTTAGATTAAGGAGATCATTTTACGGATTGAAATAAGCCGGGCGGATGTGGTATAACCATCTAAATGAATATTCGACAAGTCAAGGTTATGTGAACAACAACTTATGCCCATGCGTGTTTATAAAGAAGTCACATTCCAGGTTTGCGATCGTTGCAGTTTATGTCGACGACATGAACCTTATCGGAACTCCCGCAAAGCTTGAGGAAATTTTCGTTCACTTAAAATTAGAATTTGAGATAAAAGATCTTAAGAAAACTCGATATTTTCTCGGCCTGGAGATCGAGCATTGTTCGAATGAAGTCCTAGTACATCAATCGGACTACACCCAAAAGATGTTGTGACATTTTAATGAGGATAAAGCAAAGCCTTCGAGTACTCTTATGGTCGTTGCTAAACAAGATCCCATCCGTCCCAATGAGGATGAGGAAAAGATTTTGGAGCCTAAAGTTCCATACCTAAGTGCAATTGGCGCTTTATTGTACTTGACTCAATGCACTAGACCTGACATCTCCTTCGCTGTTAATCTTTTGGCTAGATATAGCAATGCACCTACACGCAAACACTGGAATGGTGTTAAAGATATTTTCCGCTACCTCAAAGGTACGACAGATTTGGTTTTGTTCTACACCCACGAATCCTTGAGAGGAGTCGCCGTACCCTCAATCCTCGGGTTGATCCCGCCTTGTTGGTTATGCAAATGCTAGTTATCTGTCTAACCCACATAGGGCATATTCTCAAATGGGTTATATATTTACCATTGGAGACACCGCTATATCTTGGAGGTCCACCAAGCAAACACTAGTTACGACTTCTTCGAACCATGTTGCAATCTTCGCCCAGCATGAAGCATTGCATGAGTTCCTTTGGTTGAGAGCAGTCATGGAACATATTAGAAGCACTAGTGGTCTTACTACTGTTGTTAACCTTTCTACAACGATCTTTAAAAACAATGCAGCATGTATCGAGCAGTTAAAGAAGGGAGAAAAGTTCTTTTATTCTCACCAGCAACAACAACATCAAAACATTGAAGGCAAGAAAATCCGTTCCCAGGACAACCTAGCCGATCTCTTTACCAAGTCATTGCCCAATACTTTTCAAAAGCTCGTCCAAGGAATCAATATGCATAAATTATCTGAGTTGAATTGCTTGTAGTTCTCTTATTTGGAAGTTATGTCTAACTCAGGGGGAGCATCCTGAAGCATACTCACTTGATCTTTATGTACTCTTTTTCCTACAATTAGGAGCATTTTTCCCACTGGCTAGTGATTGATTTACGTCCCACACGCAAAAGATGTTGGCGGATGTTGTCTCGAATTATATTGATTTCAAAGCTTACAAAAAGTGCCCGGCTAAAGGCTATATTTTTCTCTCTTCAGTCGTTCGACCATCTTACAAGAGGTTCCCACCCCTTTATATAGGCTATCCATAAACCCAGAAGGCATCTCTCTCACCTTTCTAGCATTTGATGCACTACTTGCATTGTCTAATATACTAACAACTTTTTTAAGTATCAGTTGACATTGTGCAGTGAAGTGACGTTTGCTCAGTTGGGATTGCACGTCTGTCTAGATCAATATGTGTGAAGCGACTTTCTCGGCCTTGATTAGTCAACGATGCCATTTTGAGTAGTGGTCCGACCATCTTTATGTCCCGTCCTAAACTTCTGCTTTTGATTGGTGATTGGCAAGCCTTGTGCCACAAAGTTGTCAGTCTTACCACGTGTTCTTCGTGGTCAGAAAGTACTTTATGTTGCTCAATCGGACTAGCTAGTGAGCAGTTGGCTCTAGCACTCAAGCATATCCTCTTTTAACTATCTAGGGCATAGGGCTTCTCATTCTTCTATGGGCTTTGACCTTAATCGGGTTTTTGTGGTCTCTTTCCCGGCTTGCACTATTTTGTAGGATGAAAATGACCCTGGATTAACACCAAATCTCAATCATTTAGCAAAACCTAGGGCAAAAGAAGAAACTAAATTAATAGGCAAAATAAAATATACGCTCAATTGTAGCAAGGGTCCCCGAATGCTACCCCTAGTTTAATTTTGGTCCCTAAACACTTATATTAGTTTGTTTAGTTCTCGAACTTAACAATGTGTTGTTCACTAGCCCTTTTCACTAACACTATCTATTTTTTTGTTAATTTAGGGGTATATTTGGAACTTCATCCCAGATCATTAAAAAATAAATTTAAAAATGAGAAGAAAAAAAACCATGTATTTTTTTGTGTAAGAAAATTGGATCCATAGGAAAATTTTCATAGTTCAATATGTGATTAATTAGTTTTTTAAGTCCAACGATAGTTCTATCTTCTACTGATTTTGAAATCGCATTGCCTAATATTTACAAGTTGCTAAAGTCCCTCAATTTTTTTTTTTTTTACTTATATTACAAACTTAATTTTGTTTTAAGTTTTAGATATTTATTTATAAATTTTTATTTGTTTTTTTTTACCCTTTTCTATTGTTTTTTTTTAATTTTAAGTTAAAGTTCATAATATACCCATAGATTTAACTGGAAACAAAAAACAACATTAGTAAAAATGAACAATATTGCAACACATTATTAAGTTTGAAGAGTAAAAACACTAGTATAAGAGCTCAGTAACTAAATTAAACTAAGAGTAAAATTCAGAATTCATTACTACAATTAAGTGTAAAAATATATACATATACATATATATATATATATATATATAGCCTCAATCATTCAATCTTGTACAAGAAAAAAAAAATTAAAAAAAAAAATAGTCATTCAACCATGGTTAGAGGAATGACGTCAAGTTGGGGTTAAATCAACCACTTTTTTCTCCCTGTCTGTCCGGTTGTATATTAGCTGTCAAATAAACCTCAAAATTTTGAAATAACAAAAGTACGTTTTGTTTTAATTTCCAAAAACAACTTTATATTAAAAAATGATTACTTTATAAAATCACTTTCGAAGGCCTTGTCTCTTCTCTCCCCCCCCCACGCCCCACCCCAGTTTTCACTCACCTTCTCTGCACTCCTCTCTTCTTCCTCTCTCTCCTCTCTCCTCTCTCCTTCCTCCCTCTCTCTCTCTCCCCCCCTCTCTCTCTCTCTGCGTACTGACACTTGAGACAAATTGATCTTTTTGGGTCTGAATTTCAGTAATTTCAGACAAGTCCCATGTTTGCGAATTGAGATAATTCACTGAAATTTTAGCTTTCTGATAACTTTTGTGGTTTCGCAGTAACTGGGTTACCGAGTTTTTCTGTAGATTTTAGGAGTTGTTGTTTTGGTGAATTTGGAGACACTGTCTTGAGCTTCACAGTATGATCGTTAGCTCCTTCTGCAATGCAGGCGCCACGTTCTCGGTCAGTTCATCAAAACTTCACTTCACTTGCATTTTTTTTTTCTTTTTTCATTTTTTCAACTTTTGCATGTATAATTTGTGTTCTCTATTGAAAAGTATGAATTCAAGTATTGTGTTCTCTAATCCACCGGAAAATTTGGAGTCAAATGTTTCACCATAATTTTTGAGAAGTTTTAACGAAACACTGTCACTTTTAACAAAAAATTATATTTTAACATTTCTCTGATACTATTTATTACACTTTTATTTATCTTTTTTCATTAAAACTATTTTTTATTATTTTTAGGTAGTTTTTCTTATTTTTTTTTTTGGGTAATTAGAGAGAGATTGAGCATCTCTTAGTGTTTTTATTTTGTATTTTAGTCTAAAGTTAAATTTTACCATGTATACATTGGAGATATGATATCATATTTGAAGGTTCGGTTACAATACTTATATGTATTTAATACTAGTACAATAATCACTGAATGTGTTCATGTGAATATATATAATTAGAAAATTGAATATGAATGATGAATGATGATTGTCTTAAATACATATGAGTATTGTAGTCAAATAACTTTTGAGTGGTACTTAGTTGAGTCGAAGATCGCTTTATTTATATATGTATGTGTATATGGCCTCGTTTGATATAACATTTAAAAGGGCTGAAAGCCATTTTAGTTGAAAATATTTTCGGAACTAATTTTTATTAAAAATATAAGTAAATTTTGAAAAAAATACTTGAAGTGCAAGTGCTTCTTGCATGAAGCACTTCAAATGCTTTTGAAATCTAAATATACTTTTACTAAAAACGATTTCAGTCAATTTTAAAACAGTTTCAAACAAGTCCAATGATGTTAAATGAAGTGGGAAGATTGTGTACGCCAATCTTGCATTTAGGTTTAGGTTCACGAACATGGTTCATTTCATTCGTTGATATTTATATTTTTTTCTTCTGTTTGGGCCCACCAAACGTCAATTTAAATATTAATTTCAACATTTTCCGCTGACATTCAGAAGGAAGCAGAAGCTTATCCTATTATTCTCATCTTGTGCTTTTTTAAATGCATCGTGTGCTAAAAATAAAATTGCGTTCAACTTTAACCCTCTGATCTGAATTTGATTTATTATTTAGTTATTTATGTAGGTAATGAAATCACGGATTCCACAGGACTTTGAGTTTTGATTTTTAAAATATTATTACGTTGTTGATTAGTTTAGTGTGAGTAGGTGATTGTGCTTGTATATTCGTTGTAAGATGGAGCTCTTGTCTCTTTGTTCCTTTGATTTCATTTCTTTATAAACTCAATTATATATGGTGTATAAAATATTGTATTAATTTTTGTGTGTCGGATTGGAGAAATTTTTCAGTGTATTTGGAACACAGCTCGGTACATCAATTGTCATAACAAAATTGGTTGAAATTTTTTTATTTCAAGTTTCCAATCAATTATATAAATAAACTTGGTGTACCAGGGGTCCAGCCGTATTACTGGCACACTGAAAAATTTCTCGTCGAATTGAGGATAACTCATAAACGCTTGACTAATGTCTTGTTTATGATATCTGCGCATGCTGTCGGTGTATAGTTTATATAAAACTTGAGTATTTTAAGGTACATGAGCAGAGAATGGAACTGAGCTTGTCTCATAGACCAAATTAGCCTTTTGTTGCCTCAATGGTTCATTTTTCAAACTCTAACTGGTCGGACAGTCAACTGTAATCGTCTTTAACATTTGCCACACGTACGGATGCATTCCCGCATTTGCAAAATTTCTTTTCCTGTGTTCTTCTTCAAGATTTGCATGGAACCACCATCCTAGAAACGACGAAGGTTCATGTATTTGTTTCGAGACAACAAAAGAAAATAGAAAGGTTTTCTGTGGTTAGGGGGTCAGTAGCTGTTAGCTCATTTCGCACCTAATTTATTCGTTTTGTTTCCTAGTGCCATGGAAGTAGTAGGCCGTCTGTAGTGAGTATTATGAAATCCTGTTATGTAAAAGTCGAGGTTAGCGTTTGATTATCGTGTGTTTCATTTCGTCATTCTTCTACTTCTGCACGTAGTGATTTTTCTTTCGAATGATAAACTAGGGAGAAGAAGGGATAGATGTAAGAAAGATGACAGAACAGAAACGAAGCCCCTGCGCCGTTGACCAAAGCAGTATTACTTCTCTTCCATCTAAACGACATAAGACTGATTTATCCTTCTCCACAAAGGTACTTTTCTTTCGTTCTCTCCTTTGAATTTTTACATTCTTGGGGACCTCATATATTTGTGTGCTCGCACGCTGGTGTGTGTGTTTGATGGTATGCTTCTCTTAATTCGAAATTACAGTATACTGATTTATCCATCTGTGCAATGCTTTCTTCCCCTCCAATTTTCTCTTCTTGGTGTATCGACCCTTTTCTACTTGGTGTCGGGAAATTTATGATGTGTAAAACATTGTTCTACATTAGTGTGACTTGATCTAGTTTCCGTTTCTGTGCGCTTTTGTTAATTGAGTATTTGGGAGCAAAATCGGACTCACACAATCATGTTCTTAAGCCTTAAAATTTGAAGCTTTCACCTTAGATGTGTCCGAATTGTTTTCTAATATCTATAATTATGCTTTCAAGCGACCATCGTTACAAATTCCAAGTATATACTGTATCTATTAACTACCTTGATGTAAAACCGTACGATGCTTAAAAATAATGCGTTTTGTAAGTGCAAGAATGCAGAAAAGAGATCAAGTCAAACCTTCAGCAACTGTAGTGAGAAATTTTGAAGTGACTAGGTGAAGGCATATTTCAAATGCTCGTCTAAAATGCACTCTGGTGTTATTAGTTTCACATGGCAGCGGTTTTATTGCTAATGCTACTAGGGCTTTCAATCCGATCTCTTAAATTTTTCCTTCTTGCTAGAGATATCTTTTGTGTGCTACTTATATTTTATCACTTCAATTTCTCTTGTTCTACTTTTAGGAGAGGAAAGAGAAGCTTGGTGAACGGATTGTAGCTCTGCAACAGCTTGTTTCACCATTTGGAAAGGTGCACACGACAAGTTTGTTTAATTGAATTCGAAACTTTTGAAGCATATGATTTAGAACGTTGGCATTGCAACATTAGTTGTTCCCTATCAACTCATCTCATGGAATTTGTGCCATTCCGAGTTCTTGGGTCCATCCATCGTACACTTCAGCTTATGTTATGCTTATTTTGTTTCCAATACTTTGTATGTCCTGTGTGTCTAATGTCCAAGTATTTTACTGCAGACAGATACAGCTTCTGTCCTTCTGGAGGCAATGGAGTACATACGCTTTCTTCATGAACAAGTTAAGGTTAGCCTTTCCGACTTATAAGTGAATGCCTACCGTAGTGGTAATCAATAATTCCCTTTTTTGTTATCAAGAAAGTCTTTCTTGCACATCATCAGAGATTGCCATTTTACAGATGAGATACTTCCTTTTAGATTTTAATAGATTGCCTGAGATTGAAAATAAGAAGTATCGAGTCTTTGTCGATATTTGACTTTTATGTTGGTTGGTGGATTTAGGTGTTGAGCGCTCCATACCTCCAAAGCACACCGACAGCTAACACTCAGGTGAGCTTGAGCTGGATTTAGAAATATAGTAGGAATGATATGTCAAAGTTTGTTTGGAGAACCCATGAATTACATTAATGAAGATACCGCAAATCACGGTATTGCAGAAAAACGCAATGCAGTGCGACATAATGTTTATGGTTAATATACATATTGATGTATTGTTTAATATATCAGGAACTAAAGCCATACAGCTTGAGAAGCAGAGGTCTTTCTCTTGTTCCTGTCTCCTCTACCATTGGCATTGCTCAAAGTAATGGCGCAGATATCTGGGCGCCCATTAAGACGACTTCCCCCAAGTTTGAGAACGACATCGCACATTTCCATTGATACGAATCAATGCTCCGGCTACCAGGAGTCTTGAAGTAACTAGATTGCAGAGCACAACAAAGTCCGTTGAGGCAGATTCGGATTTGTAACTGAATTCTTAGCATGACGGCGTTCAATGTATTTATGTTATTGAATGTAGTCCTTGCCTGAACTCCATCTAGTGCAGTCAGCCCTCCCAACCATTCTGGTTTTCTTTAACTGGTGGTGGGTTATATAATGTAGTCCTGCTTGAACTCCTAGTACGCTACTTGTATTGTATACTACCAAAATGTATATTTATAGACTTGTGATGTATAATGTTTCTGACTGGGAATTAATGAAATATATGGTGGGGAATATTATGGTCTTAGAAATTGATGTGGTTCTTCAAAATTGCTTTTTAATGATCTCTAAGATCTGATCTGAGGGAAATATTTCCTCTCGATTGATTCAGTTTGTTATGTTAGTGTTAGTATTAAGTTACTAAGGGCCTGTCCGATAACGTTTTGCAAAACTATTTCTGAATAACTATTTTGTAAAATGAAAACAATAAATAGAATTTTGCATTTTTATGTTTTAAGAATGTGTCATGAAATTGAATCCGACAATGATTTTTTTGAACGAAAACATTGGAAACGCGTCTGATACTAATATTTAAAATGTCAATGTATATATGCATAAATTTGTGTTTGAAAGTAATGGTGACGGTGGTGGTAGACGAGAGGTTGGTACCAATGGTGGTTGTCGTGGTGGTAGTAGCGCAGGTAATGTGGTGGAAATGGTGGAGGTGGTGGTGGCCATGGTGAGGGTAATGGGGTAGAGAATGTGGTGATGGTGGTGAGGGGTGGTGGCCACTGTTGAGACGGTGAAGGTGATGATGGGCATGGTAGGAGGGGTGATGATGGGCATGGTAGGAGGGGTGATGTCGGTGGATGGTATGATCATGGTGGTTATGGTGAGACTGTTGATTGTGAGACGGTAGAAGTGGTGGCCATGGAGGCAAGGGGTGGTGGCGGTGGTCATGGTGAGACAATGGCGGTGGTGTCTATTGTGGCAAGGGTGATGGCAATGAAGGATAAGGTGGTGGCGGTGATGGTGATGGAAGGTGGTGGTGTCAAACATGGAGGCAGTAGTGGTGATGACGGTGAGACGATGGAGAATATTGTAGTAGTGGTGGTGGTGATGGTGACGATCTGGTGGCATACATATTTTTATTTTCTATTAATGTTCTACAAAAATTAGGCTAAATGTTGTTTTTTGCGTGTTTCGCTTTCTGAGATTATTTTCAAAAAACAGTCTATCAAACACATTTTTTACCCATTTTTGTATTTGCAAAACAAAAAATTGTCATGCAAAACGTCAGAAAACGTGCCAAACTATAAGATATGTTTGGTTGCACCCAATTCACGTTTCTTTGGACACCCACTTTAGAATTCTGTAGACGCCCTAAATAACATGCAACTCTTGTAAGACCGATGATCAACAACCAGCCAACACCAACAGGAGAGTGTACAGTGTGGTTCGAGTGTCTCGTTGGTAGGCTGATGGACACTCTATTTTCGAAAATAGGTTAATACAACACTTCCTTCTTCTTCTAAGACTAAAGTTTACTGTATTTTCATTTTGTGCTTCATTCTTGAACTCAAAACTCGTGGATTAGTGGTCCCTGAACTTATGAAAATGTGGAACACTGGTCCTATTGGGTAATTCCGTTATAACTTTTGTCTCTTATTTTCCTCGGTGATCGTTCCGTAAAACCCCTTATGTTGGAACCATCACTCCAAACTGTGACGGACTTCATTCGTAATTTTAGCTTCTTTCATTTGTCAGTTGGAACTTAAGCAACTGGCTTACATACAATACAAGGCTCCTAAAACCTAACGTTCAATCCTGGAATAAATACGCAAGATGAAAATTTCCAAACATTCGTATTTGTCGTCAAAATGGTTACCCCTATTGCCTCTAAATCAAACTATGTCTAAGAGATTCAAGAATTTAACACTAAGTTTCAACAGAGTTCATGTCAGGTTATTCAAGTCCCCTGTGGGACCCACACGCACACCGAAAAGAAAAAACGACAGAATATTCAATTTTTCAGTATCACAGTTCAATATTCTAAAAAGAGGATACAAAAAATACATGTTTGTTAAGATACAGATTGAGGCAGTGACAGAAGATAATAACAAGTATTCAGATTGCAGAAGCAGGCTTTACCTTCCCTTGCAGAAACTGCAAGATATGTTCACGCTTCCAATTGTCGATTCTGTGATAGAGAAAAAAAAATTGTCATAAGTTCGTAGAAACGCGGTTTTTCCCTTGAGGAATACAAATGAAGAAAAAATTTCTAAGCAAGAGATTATAAATGTGCATGGACACGTTTAGGCAACATTCATTATTTAGGATAAATGTGATATCATGACGAAAAAAACAACAGCATGTATATCAAATGGGCCGTCCATACTTTGAGAAACATTGTGAAAGAAAATTAGGGGGATGTGTCCACTGTTTCTACGTGAATGACAAAAGGATGCTCACCTTATTGTTTCCTTATGTTCGCCTGCATCATCAAGCAGGATCAACTTTGGTGGAGAATTGAAAATGTATTGAACTTTGACCGAAGAGAACCGATCCTTCTCTTCTTCAATAAAGCCAACAATTTCTGGATAAAAAACCAGTTTCCTCATGCAGACTTCCAGTATGGCACCAGAATACGTGATCTGTAGTTACAAACTGTCATATTAAGCATTTCCTTATCTATTAAATAAATGTTAAGACTTAAGAGAAGAAGCCTCCGAAGGAAACTTGCAATTTGCAGAATTGGGTAACGTGTACCGATGGATAACATTTTTATAGCATACCCTTAGAATAAAAAATCTCAAGACATCTAAAGTTGCCCTAACATGTCTTGACATTAAACTAGCAAGTCTCATGCAACCAAAACGGGTGAAAATCAACAATCCCTAAAAATAGTAGGGGAGCTTCCAAGCCTTCCATCCTACACTTGTTTTTTCCTTTGAAAGGAAAACTCAAATTTATTTAGTTGTTGTACTAGCACAAGAAGTTTGACTGTTGGAATTTGCATGTGGATAGGGTGTTGGGTTTCTACCCATGTGTCTCGGGTTCGAAACTCCCCCTCCCCTAAATTAATGTAATAGTTTCGAACACTCTCCCCTCCTCCCCTTAATAATAGTCAAATTTAAAAAAAAAAGGAAAAAAAGGTTTGAGTGTTGGAATTTATCAAACAAATTATACAGGAACGGTGCAGATCAGAGATGGGATACTCATACCTGAACTAGTTATCATTCGTATACCTGATAAAGTACGTAAATATGCCCTAAGCATCATTAAGTCTTTGCAAGTAATTAGATTGTGCAATAGATAGGTTCTTACAAGCTGTTTAATTGTTACTAATGACGTTTGGGAATCTGTCTAGTGGTTATTAATGTTCTATGCAAAGGTTATAGGGTTTGGCTATATAATGCTCTATCTAGGGACTAGTTACTCTAGATTAATTTTATGTCAGAGTTTTCAATTTCTAAACTATCCTACAAGATTTCCCCTTGGAAATCTAGGCTCCAACGGTGATTGGAGTAATTCCATTGAGACCCCCCTTAGGCGAACGTTACTTAGGTAACCGCCATCTGCCCAACAAAATGGGAGGGAAAAATAAAGTGAGGGTGGAAGACCAAACTCCTCATCATCCAAGAACGTTTCACTGGAACACTATGGTTATCCATAGCCCAGCCACAACCCAAAGAACTGAAAACAGTACAAATCTCATGAAGCTCCCATCTAAAAGTAAGTGAATGCACATAAAAATTTCTAAACGCTAACTTAAGCATCAAATACTCCTTGGCTGACACCACACCGGTGCCCCATTCATCTTTATTTTTTTTCATCTTGATTTTAGGTTGCTCAAGTCATTCAATCAACTCAGTGGAAATTTGTTGCCAAAAAACTTTTAAGGACTTGTTATTGGGACTCCAAAATAGTCATCCACTCATCTCTTATCTATTTGTTTATTTATTGTCACTAGTCAGGAGTGCAGGATGGCTTTTTTGGAGTGCCAATAAAAGCCTTAATGTAATAGTGTAATACATAAATTACTAATTTTTCCCTACACCAGTGGTTAGAGTTATTTTGGGAAAACAAAGAAGAATAAATTTCAGACCGAACAGGATATCGGCAGATTAAAATATAATTTCAACTTCCAGCAATCATCATGTGTATAACTTTACTTACCTTTGTTGTGGAATCATCGGAATCCTCGGTGCAACATTTCATACAGTCAGATACCAATTCTGCAGTCAAAACTAGGACTTCAGTAAGCATTTTGCGTCTTTTTTGATAAAGAAACGATTATATTAAAAAAGGGAAGAAGCAAAAACAACAGAAAGAGTGGTCAAGCAAACCACCCCAAACAGAAACTGGAAAGAGAAAGAGACAACTTCACAGAGCTGAAGAGCACCCAAACTCAAAATCACAAACTAAAAGGAAGCTGCCTTCCAATCTACCCAAATTAAGGAGAGGGTAATTCCCCTGAACTCATAAGAAATAGAAACCTGGAGGGCTCACAAAAACCTCCGCAAAACCAGCTCCTGCATAATCTTCAAAAACCCTTCTATTTATCTCCATCCAAACCACCCAAAACTCAGCGAAAATCATCCAACCCAACATTACCTTCACTTTATCACCCTTCCAAACCGAAGGAGAGCTTCACTAAGCAGTGAGAGGTAGTCCTCCCTTGGAATTACAGTAATACCCATCTCCCTAACCAGCTTCGACCACAAACCCAATGTCATCGGACAATAAAGAGAGATTGAACAACGGATTTCAAATCTAACTTAAACAACATACACCAATAAGGTGACAAGCAGTAAGGGGGGGTGAGTTCTATGAAACATGTCACAAGTGTTAACTTTGACATGGGCAATTATCCAACATTTTTACTTTAGATGGAGCTCTGGGTTCCCATGTCGTCCAGCAGGAAAGAGAGAGTTTCATTGTCATGATTAGCAATGAAACTATAGTAAGATTTGTAAGAATACCTTCCATTGGGTCTAATTTCCTTGAATCCATCATAAAAGGGTGGAAAATGATATTTTCCAGCAATCTCAAAAGGGAAGAAGATTCTTCCACTTCCCTTTCGATTTCTCCTCAAGCAAAATTCCAGTTCATCCATCCACTGGAAGAATACACAACACTAGAAATGGCCATATTACGATAAGTGATATACTGTAGAGCTTGGAAACTGAGATTTCAAAGAAGAATTTCCCAACCACTCATATTACCAAAACTTGTTTCTATCAACGTTTTTGCACAACAAAATGGCATTTTGTAATGAAAGAGTCACACGAGATCTCTCCTTCCAAGGGCTCCGACAAGTTCCATTCATGACACGTTGGAATCCCATCCATTAGACAGAATTCCATACTTGCTTTTGATCACAGAATGCCACAGAATCCTAATTTAAGGAGAACAAGCTCCATATTTGCTTCAGTATACTTAACTATGCTGGAAGTAAGACAAACCACATCTTACAGTTACAGTCAAATAACAATGCTGGAAGTAAGACAAATCACATCTTACAGTTACAGTCAAAATGTCGAGCAATCAGAAACCGTTCCCACATTTTAGGGTTCTCCAATTCCAATCCCTGACGATTAAAACATCCCTTACATTCACCTTATATTTAGCCTACAGGTCTTCCATCTTTTCGGCCATGTGATGAAGAAAACACTACTTCGATTCTATCCTATCTCCAAAAAATGCAAGTGATAGTGATGTCTTATAATGCAAACAGCATTGGGAACGGCCACTGATTACATCATCTACCCACTTATTTCCATGATTAAAAGCTATGCAGTTGTATTTACATTATTCGGTATGGAATATCGATGGAATTGAAGACTCAAACATTTGTTGTTGCTCCTAATTTCTATGTCCTTAATTGCTACAAACGATAACTGCCAATGCCAAAGCCGCCAACGTAAAGAAATGGAGATTCCTCCTCTTCGGATCTCAAATTCCTTCCCATAAAGTCAGTAACTGCCAATGCTAAAACTCTCACACTTTGTTCTATGATTGCACCAATCAATGTTAACCAACCTAAACACATCCTAAACACTCACTCTTGAATTAAAACACTTCAAACCCCATCAACAACAACAGCAATTCGCACAACAAAAAACACGCCAAAAGGAAGTTGGGGGAATTTGAAAGATAGCTATAGAAATTAATAACAACAACACCAACAACAAAGCTTTTTCCACTAAGTGGAGTCGGTTATATGAATCCTAAAACGTGCTTGATTCTGTGACGTCTTTCGTTAGATCCAAGCTATAGAAATTAATACTGCAAAAAAATAAATAATAAATAATAAAAAAAAAATAAAAAAAAATGGAAGGAGATTGGATTGGATGGGTAACCTTGATCTTTAACATACTCAGCCAAACTGTTACAATCAGAGCACAAAGCGAGACCTGTGAAGCCAAGATTCTCGCATTCCCTTGTGCTTAGCTGCTCCTTCGATGAACCGGAAGCTACTGCCACCGCGAGCACCACCAACATAGCGGCCACCAACGCTCCCATCTCTCTTCCTTCCGAGCTCACGAGTTTCGGTCTCTCCTCCCAAGACTCGAAACAAAAACAAAACGCTGGTCTTGCTCTTGGTCTGGGCCTTCTATTTGTTTCGGGCTTTAGGCACCACTAAGGAAATTTAAATTTTTTTGTTTTGTATTTCTTTTAATTCTTAAAAAAAAAAATTCAGATTGAAGAAAAACATTTTTGACATCCAGCTGACCTAACGGCCATTTCCGAGAAATAGCTAAATTAAGAATAGTGCGAATGGTAACAGCTTTAATCACGAGACTAAATGTTCCATCCCATTCAAGTCCATCTCATTTCATCCCCGTTTCGTTCTGTCTATGTACCAAACGCTATCTAAAATAACAACGTAACACAACACTCGAGAGAAGCCAATTTACTGTCTCTCACACCATAACATGGCAAGTACTCCATTCTAGAGACCATTTCAAACATAAGTCAGTTCTTCGGCTTAAGTTGAATCAAGTGGGTTAAAATTTATTAAGTAGGATCAAAAGTCAACGGACCTAAATTGATAAGATAAATCTATGAGATTAAACCTAATAATTACTTACATAATTGATCTTATATCTAATTATCTCTATGTTTTATGCATTCATGGATGTTTTCATTGTTTGTTCAAAAACAAAAAAGTTGAATCAAGTGGGTTTGGGCCCAACGGGCGTAATGAATTTCGAAACCTCTTTTTTTAGGCCCACTTGTTATTTTCAAGCATCTCTGAGATTATGAATAATTAACTTAAATTCATTTAGTTAATTATTCCATCTCCTTATTAATCATAATTAATTAGTTCAACACGCCTTAGCTCCCGAATAAGGTGTGCGATCCATTAGGTATTACCGGCGAGGCAATAAGAGCGATTAATCTCCAATAATCCGTCTAGCAAATTTAAATTCTTTTTAGTTTTACCCTTATTGTGAAACAGATTATCCATTTCACGGGTCTTACTAACCATGAGTAACACCGAACAAACTGTACGTTATGGTGTGCATGTCAATATGAAATAAATGACATAGAGAACCTATATAGTTTGGAATCACAGTACAAGATACTACAATACTTTCAATTACATTTACAGTCGATGATTAATGTCAAACCCTTTTTGGTGCTGAACATAACACCAATGTAAACTATTTTGCTCGTATGATCCAATTTAAGGCTATGAGTTTTTGTATATGCAAACATTAGTGTGCATTGATCTTTTCGGAATTATCAATATCAACTCGATAGTTCCAACATTCAGGAATAGTTTTAGGATAAACACATGAGAGAACGGTCTTACTAACTTAACTCATTAAGTTACTTGCTTCTTATGTACGAACTATTGTTGAAGTTATCAATATACAATCCCATTGAAGTTATCCATGGACTTACCCAAAAGATTTTATTTGGTTTAGTTGATGTATGGTGATCTTGCTTGATGATTTATTCATGAAATATCGTGGTATTGTCCGAAATAGTTTATCAACCTGTTAATTGCTTTTAGGAGATACCTCTAACAACTACATATTTCCCTTAGAAATACGAATAGAAGAAGGATGAGCTAAAATTACCCTTGAAGCTATTAGAAAAACCCTTACAAATTGCTCCACCAATCTTCTTGTTCTTCAAGTCTTCTCTTTAAGTCTTCTCTTTAAACTCTCCACCTTTGGTTCTCCTTTAGTTGTCAAAGTAGACAACCTTTAGCATCACTACACCACTGAAATCTTCAGTGGTTGGATGGAACATAGAAGAGAGCAGTCCCACAAATATTAAGTGACACTTAGCCATATACGATGACTAATCAAGCTAGTAAAGGATAAAACTAAAATGCAATACAATACTTCACCTATTAATGACTCCTAATTACATTATTATGGTCATATTGTTTATCAAACCACGAATGATGAATACAAATAAAATCTTGAAAGCAAAAGCAATTTAAAGTGAGTTTGGTTTTCTGGTTTTCAGTTTTCATTTTATTTACCTTTCTTTATGCGTGTGTGTATTTATGTATATTTCTACCATAGCTCTCTCGCCATCCTTCCTACCTTCTCTCGTACCCTATCATATATTATCCAACTAGTGCAAAATAAGCTCTCATCATGCTCATAACATATGATATGACGTAAGGAGAGATTTTTATGTATAATCGGAATACAAGAGAACACTACATGCCATAATATAAGTGAATAAACATTGAAAAAAAAAAAAAATATATATATATATATATATATATATATATATTCTAAAGCTTTGTCATTCACTTATATTGTAACACGCAATATAGCAGTTTGTATTTTAGATAGAACAATGTTTGGCTATTTAAGGATGAGTAGGAGCTTCTACTCAAAATTCTTCGTGTTCCAATTATAGAGTTTTGTGCTTATGATCAAAACCGTTTATATTATGAATCACTTTGTAAGAATTATTTGTAAAAAAAAAAATGAATTAAAACTAAAGTCGTTTAGTCTATTTATTGTAGCAAATACATAGACAGTCCGTAATACTTTTGTCAATTTCGTTCATCTATTTTTATACAATTCGATAACTAAACGACCTTAGTTTTAATTGATTTCTTGCTTAGGCAATGTTATAAAGTGATTTATAATATGAACGGCTCCGATCATAAACACAAAATTCTAATAAATCAGCAATGAATTATTTTGAGTATGAACTCTTACGTCATTTAGTACTAGAGTGTAGTGATATTCCTCTTACTTGTAAGTGAAAGGTCTTATGTTCGATTCTTGTCAAAGACAAATTTAAACCAAATTGTTGCTAGTTTTGATACTTAACTCACTCCATTTCTCAGGTAGATAATATTGTTCTTTAAAAAAAAAAAAAAAAAAAAAAAAAAAAAGAAGTTTTGCTCTTTCGGACATGAAAATAGTGAAAAATCTTTTATAAAGAAATGCAAAAGGCAAATGGCAGACTTCCACGTGTTAACAAAAGCGGGAAAGCCTTAACTCTGTCTTGGAATAAGAATAGGAAGAATTATTAGGAAATTGGAGGCCATTGTGTAATTTGCGTTTAGGTTTTTATAACGTTACGCACTCACCACTCCCTACTTGCTTTCATCGGCCGCCATCACCCACCCACCTTCTCTTCTCTTCTCTTCAGCTCCTCCCTCACTCCCACTCTCCGGTACCCCTCTCTCTCTCCGTATGCCAAATATGCATGTATGTTGTGGTATTGGTCTGTACTGTTGATATTCCAACATCAATTCCTCCTTGATATTATAAGGAAGCATTCTTAAATCGACGTTGTAAGAACAGAGCTCAGCCGGTGGCTATGGCTCCTGCCCAACCAGACATGGAGGCTGACCAGCTCCAAGACTGCAAACCATTTGTCAACCCAAAAGTTGAACTTGTTGATGATGATACAGATATCAGAAGGGCTTCCTTGCCAAACTCTGCTTCGGCATCGGAGGGAAAACACATGGCTCCAGTCGTCGACATTGATATAATTCAGTGCACAAGTAATCAGGACAGTACTCAGCCTGATCCCGATGCAACGGATGAATATTCAACCTCATTTGCCGGCACTACGTCCGACACTGACAATTTTTCTGGATTTTGTGAAGAAGGTGAAGTGCAGTCACACTCGTTTGAGGACAATGCTATGACATCTGCTTTTGATGCATTTGCGAGTACATTTCAAACCAGGTGTGTGTGCAGCTTTTTACTTTCCCTCCTCGTAATTTATTATTTCTAGTTTATATCTAGTTACTTGATATCCGTTTGTAACTTGCATGCTACTTCATACATGATTAACTGCTACCACACTCAAGCCTTGGAATGACACGATGAAACCCTTTGTATTATGCACATCTTGATTGGATTTTTGGAACAATCTACATTCTAAACGTGAAACTTTACCACTAAAAACTTGTTAGTTTCTTCCCTTTTAATTAACCCACAGCTGGACTTGTGGCCAGGGGAGGCTGAAATGCGTGAGTCTTCCGGCTCCCGAAAAGGATGGATAACCGTGGCTTGCCACCAGTTGTCCTTTTTTTTTTTTTTTTTTTTTTTAAATAAAAATTAGCTTGCTAAGTAAACTTAAGATTGTCAGTGCGAGTGCGACCGCCCTGTGCATAATTTTTATGGGTGTCTTAATCATGAAATAATAGTCTTTCTAGATGAAACAACAATTATCCAGTCTAAGGTTGTTTTTCCATCCAAAAACACTGGGCAAACATTCTCTGTCTCTCCAATTTTACAAGTATGTAAACATAGACATGGGTTTTTGATACTTCAGTGTCATCTTTTCGGCATGTACTTCTGGTAGATAGTATAACCCCTCACGTGAATATCCCAACTGCCTTTGTTTCTAATTCAGGAAGAAGAAGTTGACAAATCACTGGAGGAGCTTTATACGTCCTGTTATGTGGCGCTGCAAATGGATGGAATTGAGAATCAAAGAAATTGAAGCACAAGCACTAAAGTATTCCAGAGACCTTCGAGCAGCATATGATAAAAAAAGACATACAGGATTCGACCAACGTACTTTGGAAGAATTTGGTTCAAAATCATTGCCATTTTGTAGTCAATTCCGCAGAAAGAAAGCTATGAAGAGGAGGAAACGCAAGAGAGTTGAAGACACAACTGATATAGCATCATACATCTCAAATCATAATGTCTTTTCCTATCTTGGTGGGAGCTTCTTCTTTATATTAAAACATACCATGATTTTGCTCATTCACTCTCCTTCATAAAATACACCTCCTGCGATGATATTTATCCTTGCATTATTATGTATTGCAGAAAATAAAAGATCCGATCCTGACAGCACGTCCATTGCTGATGACTTTAATAATGCAGGTATAGTTCTTACCATTTGTCTTTCTTCCTCATGTTGAGCTGTAGGACTCTTCATTCTTACCAATCTCAATAATCCAGCAACCTTTTGCATTGTGTTCTTAATTTTTTTTTTTTCTATTTTTTTTCTTTATTCACTAGTCCAAGCATAATTTGTTTCCTTAAGATTGACTCCGAGACTAATTTATAATTGTTGAGGGGATAGTAATCACAGAGCAGAGTGCTGATTACAATGATAAACTCAGTACTGGTGATAACTGGGCATTCTTTGAGTACCGAGATGGTGACAAGTCTTTGGAGCATGTCCTTTGGAAAATTGAGACGGTGCACTATCGGGTTCACAAGTTAAAGTATCAAATGGATTTGGTGATGTCCAAAAATGCTGCTAGGTTTTCTTCCAGCGAAAATTTGAGCGTTCTTGTACCCTGTGATGCACAGACCAGCTCTGCACATAGTCCAGCATTGTCTCCTGGCAATGGAGAAACAAACTCTGCGGGAGCTATATATACTTCAGCTCAACATGTATCAGGCTACAATGTTGGGGATCTCGCAATGCCTGACAGTGTAGTCTCAAGTTTTGTGGAGGGAATCACTGTTCCTGATATAATTGAAAGCACTGTGGGACTACCGTCTGCTGTTGACGTTACCTTCCATCAGCCACAGTTCGGAGACTCAAGCGAAGATGTAAGTCTTCCCTATGGAACATAACTTCCATTCCACAACTTTCCTTCAACCTACAGCCAAAAGTATTTCTACTATGTGATGATAGATGCATATCACATATCAAATACGGTAAAATTGACATAGTGGATGTCATCTCTTCAACAACTACCACATGTGGACATTAATTTTGTTTTAACAAAGGGCCTAATTGGGAGTTAAAAAGTTACGCCAAACCCGAAATTTTCCCATCATATAGTTGAGATAATTAATTGATATCGATAGCAGCTCAAAGTATTTTTGTTTGTGTATTTAGTAGGTAATATAAGATACCTTTTTAGTTGCCTTTTGTTTCCCTGCATAACAGAAATGGATCATAGGGTTTTTATGTCATCTCTTACAGATTGTGGATAATGTCCTGACACATAATGAGGCTGCTGAAGCAGGGAAGCGCGCTTTCCAAATGATCAACGACCAACCTAAAGAGGAACATCAGCAACCAGAGAAAGACTTACAAGAAGCCGTTTTTCCAACTCCACAATCAGAACCTGCTCCCTCGGCAGAAGTTGCTGTTCCTCAGGAACAATCAACTCTAGAGTCATGCTTGGCTTCCGATGTAAATTTTCCTAGAAACAAGAGAAAGCGAGGGGAGCGGAAAGCAGGTTCAGTTGTTTGGAGCAAGAAATGCTCAGGCGAGCCCGATAGCCAATGAGTTTCATTTCCTTAAATTATGCTGGTTCATGGAACTACAGAGACATTTCCTCTTCTTTTTCACATAAGTGGATACACGAGCTTGTTACAGTTATTGTGAACTAGCACTTGCTGTATATAGAGAAGTGGTTTCAGTTCCTAAGTTATGCCGTGGTTTCGGTTCCTAAGTTATGTCGCGGTTTGCGGCAAGAGCCAGTCTAGTGTACTTTGACAACTGATATGTGGAATAGTTGGTCTAATTACGTGTTCCATCAACAAAAAAAACGTCTGAAATCTTTAGGACCCGTTTGATAACTATTAGATATCATCAATGGCTTCTCTTGCATTACCCGGCCTGAGCGGGTTTGTTGCTAAATTGTTAGTGTTTTATTTTTGGAATACTTGCTAGTCAACAATAGCTTTTAGCGACAAAAATATTTGACTTTTGTAATGGCAATTGGAATGATATTAACTCCTATTTATTATCTATGTTATGCCAGATGTTCTATGGATACAAGCTTACTAATGTAAAACCCAATTTCGATTGATTCATGCGATACTTTTTTCTTTTTAGTGGTGAGATTATGTGAATGATCTACTACTGATTTTGCTTTAAAGTAAAAAAATAAAGTCGTTTTCTAATTTTAGTCTAGAGTGAAAAAATAAAATTAAAATAACACTAGACTGTAAGGTTAAGTGGTTAATAATTAATATAAACTTAAATAATCATAAACAGCTACATACACTTAACAGGCATTCCTCATTGATGTTGTTTTTTTTTTATGTTGACATGGCTTGGAGAAGATGTATTAATTAGCTTAATGAATCATTTACATAACTGTAACTGAAATCAAAACACGGAATTGAATTCTGATTACGGAATCACCCCGAAGGTTACTAATTATTGCGGAATCAAAAAATTGATGGAACACACTACTGAAAGTCAAGAGTGGGTATTCCATATGCAGCATCAGTCATCTCATATTGTCTAATAACAGTCAAGAGTGGGTATACGGAGCTATTGGTTAGGTTGATGATTAGGGTGTAGTTGTCACCTTACTTCTAGTTAGATCTTGTATCTTCCTTCCCATACTTCTAGGGTGGTTAGAAGCTTTTTGCCTTTCCTTCTTTCTGCTCCCTGTTTTATGGAGGTACCGTGTAGGAGTGATTCAAGGGTGATCAGTGTGTTGATCACACTTTGCCCTATATATCTTGTATTCTTGTGTTGTTGTTTCTCTATGAAAGATATATACAAACAAACACTTAAAACTCAACATGGTATCAGAGCAGGAATAACCTGTCTTTGTGATACTCGTTGCTTTATTCTTCAAGCTTTCTTTCATGGCTGACGAAAACCCCATCCTTGAGTCTGATGCTGATAGCTCACTTGGAGCCAGTCATCAAAATCAACCGGAGATTGATGTAAATCCAAATCAAAGGTTGAGTTCTGTGCTTCTAAATGAGTTCAACTACTTACCATGGTCGAGGGCAGATTCACTTGCCCTAGGAGGAAGATCAAAGCTAGGGTTCATAAATGGAAGTATTGAAGCTCTTGATGCTTCTTCTACCACTAATGAATCTTGGCTTAGCAAGGATCAGTTGGTCATGTCTTGGCTCCTCAATTCCATGAAGAGAAAGATAGCTGAGATATTCAGCTACTCTGAGTCATCATTTCAACTATGGAAGTCTGTGCAAAAGATGTATGGAAATCAGAATAATGCAGCCCATGTGTTTCAACTTAAAACAGATATCACGAGCATGCAACAAGATGGAAAACCTTTTGTTCAACTACTTGGAAGTCTAAAAGGTATGTGGAATCAGTTGGAGGTATATCGTCCACATACAACGGACTCAAACCTGCTTCTTAAAAGGGTTGAGGAAGACAAAATCTTCTAGCTTCTCTCTAGTTTGGGGTCGGAATATGAAGATTTGCATAACCATATTCTCATGAATCCAGAGCTCCCCACATTTGCAAATGTTTGTGCAACAATTCAAAGGGAAGAAGTGAGAAAAAAGGTTATGAACACTGGTACCACAACAACTGCCTTGGAAGCTAGGGCTTATTTTTCCAGCTAGTGATAAGAAGTATGTTGATGCACAAAATCGGCGAGGAATTTGGTACAACAGAAAGTGTCAAGTTTGTGACCTTCGCTATGTTGCTCTGGTCATTAGTGTGGATAAGTATGTAAATGAATAGAGATAGGGAAGCAAACAACACAAGATGTACGTGGTTCACCTAGATTGGCTACGTCCACGGAGTAGAGGAGTTCTTATTAGTTGTGAAGGGTTTACACAAATACATAGGTTCAAGCTCTCTTTTAGTGAGTTCTAGTGAATAGTTAGTACAAATGACATTAAGGATTATTGTGGGAGAATGATCCCCTTTTATAGAAGAGAGTTTCTAGCTTTGTTCTAACATTGACACGTGTCGTATTGTGATTGGCCTCTGATATCGACACGTGTCGTGCTGTGATACCAACATGTGTCGTGTTGTGATTGGTCTCCTGATTGGAGGAAAAATCTTGTGGGTCCTTGACGGTATGCTGTTGACCGGTGCTTAGTAGTTTCAGGATTGGTCAAGTATGGTACAAATAGTGCTCCCCTAAGTTCCCGAGTGAGGGAAGCTCCTCGGTTGGGGACTTGCAAGATCCAAGCCATTGAGAAATCACGAAACTTCCAAGTACCGAAGTGTGGTGTCACATTCACTTGCCTTCTCTGTCCTGTAAGTAGATGTGGCATCTTCTCTTGGAAGTACTTTTCCTTCATCCAGGAGTGGTATCTTTAGTTGGCGTTGACGCACAAGGTAATGTATCATTTTCATTTGAAGCTTACTTGTAGTTTCGGGTTTGGTCAAGTGCGATATAAACCATATAGTAGGAGTCCCCCAAGTCTCTAAGCGAGGAGATCTACCGAAGGAGGTGACAGACAAGGTAAGCAATCAGGGTTCCAAGCAATCAGTCTCAGATCGGTAGGTTGATCTTGGGTTCCGGCTGATTGTACTCATTCTCCCTATTTTTCATTCAACAATAAGGATAAAAAGAAGAAACAGGGAGAAGAGATGATATGAGGTACTCTTGTTTTTAGAGAAGACGGACGAATCGGCACGTGCTTTGTTGTATTTGACTTTCCATATGTGTATTCTTGAACTGGGCTGGAGGGTTTTCTGGTTTCCTCCAAAGGAGCGAACCGACTCCAGAATTTGAGGGTCAAAACAAGTCCGTCAAACCTGGAGTATGTTCGATCCTGATGATATGGGATACTTTTGCTGTTTGACAAAGTAGTAAATGTGGTATGGAGAAGCTTTGTTCGTCGACAACGGTGCTAGCAAAATGCTATTGAGGCTTCTCGATCTCTTTAATTAGAGCAATGATGCCGAGCTTGGATTTGACTTAGACTCTTCCGTCTGGATTGTGCGGTTCCACAAGAAGGGCGTCGTGGTGTAGTGATCTGTTCTAGCTCGCCGTTGAACCTTCTACTTCAATTTTTTGTATAGCAGAAATGGTGCACAACCTTTTCATTTAAATGGTCATTCAGAGCACGACTTCTCAGTGACTCATCCATGCTTGGCAGCTTCAGTGTAAAGAGCCAATATCGTACCAACTGTTCTGAGGTATTTGCTGAAGGAATTCATGACCTTGACAACAGTTGAGGATGAGTACTGTAGAGCAATGCTAGGCAAGCGACCAGACAAAGGTTCCGGACAATCAGTTCTAGATCGGAAGTTTGATTTCAGGTTCCGAATGATTGCATTCTTTCTCCTTGTCCTGCAGGTAAGAGCAAGGGTAAAGGAAAAGACAAGGAAAAAGCATGATATGGGATATTCTTGCTTTCAACCCTGATGATATGAGATATTCTTGCTCTGATGTGGCTGGTTGGCATGGGTATTATCGAAGGAGAAGAAAACTGAGTATTTCGAGAGGTTAGATTGGGAGTGCCATTTCGGATGTAAGGAAGGGTTGAGCATATTTTTTTTTTATTTGGCAGGTTTGCCTCGCTGTGGAGGATGGAGGTCGACATATATAGGGATTATCCCAACAGCGAGTGGTAATGCTGTTCCTTTACCCTTCTCGGTCAAAGCAATGTAGTGGTCGCTGCAAGGTTCACGTGTTTTAACTTTGTCAGAACACTTTGAAAAAGTGGTATGTGGTATCCAGAAAGCTGATGTTGCGTGTGAGGATTGTAGACAAATTTTATCCAATGAAATCCGACTTCTCGAAGTTCGGGGATCGGTGCCTCTTCGATTTCTGAGCAGGTAATCTTGTTGGGGATATGGTTCTCGAGATTCGAAGAGTGGTGCCTCTTCAATTTCTGGGCAAGCAATCTTGTTAGGAGTGTTTTCTCAGATGTGAAGAAAGGTTGGGCATTTTTGCAAGTGTGCTTTGCCACGGAGCACAAAGGTTGACACACATAAGGATTTTCCAATAATCAAGCAGTGGTGCTGAACCTTTATCCTTGTGGGTAATAGTAGGGTAACTGGGCCTTCAACATTTACCTGTCTTAACTTTGTCAGAGTTCTTTGGCAAAGTTGTCCTTGGTATCCGAAGAACTGATGTCGCGTGTGAAGATTACTAATAAATTTTAACCTAGGAAATCCGCTTCTCAAAATTTGGAGAGTAGTGCCTCTTCGATTTTTGAACAAGCAGCCATATTGAAGATCTGACTCTTTCTTTTATAGGAGCACCAATTAAGTTCAAGAAGTCCGTTCTGAAAGTTATTGCTTGTAGGAATTTTTTCCTTATTTTCGTACTTCTGAGACTTATTGTACTTCATTTTTTTCTTCATCTTTTCTGAGAATGTCAGGTCCGTCCAATCGTCGTTTGAAATTGAATGTTGTAAAAGAGGTAGCCATGTCTCCTCAAGATAACATATGGCGCCCATCCTTCTTATCACCTATTTATTGAATTGTTGCCAAATGGCCTTTATTACATAGGATGCCGAATGGCCGTAGCTCAACACTTGTACAGTGTGAGTCTACTTGTAATAGTACTTCAAGTGATCAGCATTCCATAGATGGCCAAGGGTCTTGCCATCGGAGCTCCTGAGCTTGTAAGAACCAATGCGACTGATGCCAATAACTTCAAACGGTCCATCCTAATTTGGGCTAAGTGTGCCTTCACTCGGGACTCTGTCGCAGAGTAGTCTTTTCTTCAATACCCAGTCCCCCACTTTGAAAGAGCGAGGTTTGACTCTTGAGTCATAGTAGTTGAAGATGCGCTGCTTGTAGGCGACATTCCTCAAGTGAGCCTGGTTTCTGTGTTCCTCGACTAGATCCAAGTTGAGGGTGAGTTGTTTGTCATTTTCACTTTGCATGTAGTTCTGGACTCGGAACGTTGCTTGCTTAAGCTCAACTATGACAACAGCCTCTGTACCAAAGGCAAGTGAGAATGGAGTTTCTCCTGTTAAAGTCCGATATGAAGTGCGGTATGACCAAAGAACTTGGGGTACAAATTCTGGACAACAACTTTTAGCCTTGTCCAAGCTGATTTTCAAAGTGCGCTTGATTATTTTGTTGATGGCCTCAACTTGGTCGTTAGACTGGGGATGAGCTGGGGAGGCAAAACATAAGTTGATGTTGAACTTAAAACAGAACATCCTGAACTTTTTGTTGTCGAACTATCGCCCATTGTCCGTGACTATCGCATTAGGAATGCCAAATCTGCAAATGATGTTCTTCCATACAAAGTTTTCTATTTTTGCCTCAGTAATGGTTGCCAAGGGTTCTACTTCGACCCACTTTGTGAAATATTCAACTGCAACGATTGCATAGCGGACCTTGCCATTTCCTGCAGGCATTGGGCCGATCAAATCAAATCCACATTGGGTGAAGGGCCAAGGGCTGATCATAGAAGTAAGAGGCACGGGAGGGGAGTGATGAATAGTTGCGTAGCGTTGACACTTATCACATGAGCGGGATATTCTGATGGCATCTTAGTGGAGTGTTGGCCAGTAATATCCTTGGCAAAAAGTCTTGTGTGCTAGGGATCGAGATCCAGCATGATCTCCGCAGACTCCTTCATGTATTTCTCAAATGACAATTTCCGCTTCCGCAGGTATGAGGCACCGTAAGTATGGTAGGTTAAAACCTCACTTGTAGAGTTGGTCATTAATGATCAGGTAACTGGTAAACTTGTATCGAATCTGTTTAGCTTGGACTTTATCATTTAGGAGAGTGCCATGAACAAGGAATTTATAAATTGGGGTGATCCAGCTATTCCCCTGTTGCAAGTTGCATACTTTCGTGACCATGGTGCTTGGTGTTGCCAACAATTCGACATGAATTTTTCTCCCAATCTTGTTTTCCACTGCTGAGGCGAGGCGAGCCAAAACGTCTGCATGACTATTTGCCGCTCGAGGGACTTGGGTGATCTGGTAGTGGAAGTGCTTGAGCAAATGTTGCGTTTGCGCAAGATACGCTGCCATGGAGTTATCCTTAGCGTCAAAGTTGTTCGTGACCTGGTTAACCACCAATTGGGAGTCACTGAAGATATTAATTTGTTTAACTCCAAAGTGTTTGGCCAAACGTAAACCTGCTAAAAGGGCCTCATACTCGGCTTCATTGTTTGACGTTTTGAATTTGAAGCGAAGAGCATACTCCATTGCCACTTTGTCGAGGGTAGTTAGGACTAGTCCTGCTCCACAACCCTGTTTGTTGGATGAGTCATCAACATATAGAGTCCATACTGGGAGTGTTGGCTCTACCTTCCGGGTTTCCAGGGGTGATGAAGCCGCTGCCTCAGGTGTATGAGAAATGTCAACGGGATAAGTGAATTCGGCAATGAAATCTGCAATTGCTTGGCCATTTTTAGCTATCTTTGGGTGGTAGGAGATGTCAAACTTTCCCAGTGCTATAGCCCATTTGATTATTCGCCCCGAAGTGTCAGGACTCTGAAGTATTTGTCGAAGGGGGTGATTGGTAAGCACGATGATGGAATGTGTTTGGAAGTGGGAGCGAAGTTTCCAAGCAGACATGACTAATGCTAGAGTTAATTTCTCAATGTTGGAGTATCGTGTCTCCGCATCTTGTAGAGCCTTGCTAGCGTAGTAGACAGGTCGTTCAATACTACCATCTTTACGAATGAGGACGAAACTAACTGCTAAAGTTGAGACAGATAGATAGACAATTAGGGTGTCGCCAACTTCAGGTTTGGAAAGCAGATGGGCTTTACTCATGTACTCCTTGAGGTTCTTAAATGCTTCGGCACATTCATCGATCCACGTAATGTACTTTTTACTTCTCTTAAGTGTTTTGAAAAAAAGAGCGCATTTGTCTGTGGCCTTAGAGATGAACCTGGTCAAGGTTGCCACTTTGCCAGTAAGGCTCTGGATGTCTTTTGAGGTTACTGGTTCTTTCATGTTCATGATTGCTTTGATCTTCTCGGGGTTAGCTTTAATGCCTCGTTGGCTAATCATGAAGCCCAAGAATTTTCCAGAGCCCACACCAAAAACGTATTTGTTGGGGTTCAACCTCATTTGATACTTCTTCAGGATGGAGAAGGTTTCAGACAAGTTGGCAATGTGTTGGTCAGCATGTTTGCTTTTGACTAACATATCATCAGCATAAACTTCCATGCTTTTCCCAATCTGTTCAGCGAACATTGAATTGACTAATCTTTGATAAGTCACCCCTGCATTCTTTAGGTCGAATGACATGACTTTATAGCAATATAGTCCTCTATCAGTGGTGAAGGCCGTGTGTTCTTGGTCCGAAAGGTTCATGAGTATTTGATTGTACCCTGAGGAAGCATCCATGAAGCTCAAGAGTTCACACCTTACTGTAGAGTCTACAAGTATATCAATGAGAGAAAGGGTAAAGCTATCATTCGGGCATCCTTTGTTTAAGTCGGTGTAGTCAACACACATTCTCCACAAGATCTTTTGAAGCAAAAGACTTTCCTTGGTCGGATTTTTCTTAACAATGACCACATTTGCTACCCACGTTGGATAATTGACTTCACGGATGAAGCCTATGCTTTTGAGTTTTTCAACTTCTGCCTTCATTGCTTCATATCGTTCAACATCATAAGATCTTCGCTTCTGTCTCACTGGCTTGGTTGGAGGATCAATACTCAAGCGATAACAGATGATATCGGGAGAGATATCTGGCATGTCCTCGTATAACCAGGCAAAGACTTCAGTGTTCTCTTGCAAAAAAGAGATCAATGCCAACCGAATGGGTGGTGACAAAGTGGTGCCAATCTTCACTATGCGATCTGGATAATCTTTTGAGATAGAGACCTTCTCCAACTCTTCAGCAAGTTGTGCTTGCTGGGTGAAAGAGTCGTCTCGAGGATCATCGGGTTGATTGTTACCACCGTGAATATTCAAGTTGGCTTTGTCCAAGCTGGTCTTGATAACTTGGTCATGTATATAAAGTGTTTCTTTGGGTACATGCAAGTGTGGTTGCTTGACTGAAGTGTTGTAACATGATCGTACACTAAGGTGATCTCCTCTGATGTAACCATTGTCATAGGGGGCTGGAAATTTCATCAACATATGCGTGGATACCATGGCCTTGAGATCATTAATGCATGTGCGTCCAAAGATGACATTTTATGCCGTTGGGCAGTCAACCACCAAGAAGTTAGTGGTGATGGTAGCTGTGTACGGGCCTGTACCGATGGTGAAGGGTAAATGTACGCTCCCTAAAGGTTGCACGACATCACCAGAGAAGCTTATCAAAGGAGAAACCGAGTGATCGAGCAAGTGTTCAGCTACATTAAGTGTTTTGAAAGCTTCAACAAACATGATATTGATCGACGCCCCCGTGTCTACTAGGATTCGTCGTACATCAAAGTTGGCTATGTGAGCTTCCACAATCAGTGGGTCGTTGTGAGGATAGATGATACCTCTTTTTTCCTCAGGGTAGAAACATATTGGATCCCAGTTAGGCTTTTGATACTTGCCTCCCCTGATGTCTTCCATGTGAAACACTTGGTGGCCAGGCTTTAACGTTCGTTCATTGTTTTTCATGGCCCTGTTGGAAGATTCAGATATGGGTGTGCCACCGCTTATGGAATATATCACATTCACTTGGCGTTGGTTGCGGTTATCCCTTGGAGGGTGAAGGAGGAACTGGTCAATTTTTCCTTCACGTGCCTAAGCTTCAATATGATCACGGAGGGCGATACATTTCTCGCCGTCATGGCCATTATACTCGTGGTAACCACAAAACATGCATGTGTTCTTCGTGGACTTGAAATCTGGCTCCCTCAGCCTTGGCTTTGATATCAAGTGAGCTATACTGGGGTAAATGGCCATGCATGTGGCGTTCAAAGGTGTGTATGTCTTATACCTTGGGGTAGGACCATTCTTGACATGTGTTTAGCTCACTGCATTGACTGCCTGAGGGCAGGTATTATCGTGGTGATACCTTTGGTTATCGCGATAGTACCCCTTACTCTTTTTATTAAACTGAGACTGGTGAAGATGAAAGTCTTTCCTCTTGCCCTGAGAATGATACGCCTGTTGACTTGGCGAGGTATTAGGTAGGGCAGGGGGAAGCGTCGCTGTTGTTTGGAAGGTTGAGGTCTTCTCATTCTGTTGGATTTGGCTTCCACTCCCCATTTGCTGATAAGGGATGGCTGTAGGGAGTTTTCCTTGATATGTCATTGCCTCGGCGGAGGCATGGTTATAAGCATGTGCCATTACCTCAGAGTAAGTCTTCCAAGTGTTAATATTGATCATGTACTTGAAGAAACAGTCGCGTAGGCCTGCCGTGAAGACTTTAAGGGTGGTCTTGTAATCTGCCTCAGCGCAGCGAGAATACTCATGGCTGAAGCGGCCAGCATACTTTCATAGTGACTCATCTAGCTTCTGGCGAATAGTGTTCAAGTCATCTGCGGAATGCAAGCGATCTGTTTGGAAGATGTGTTGAGAGACAAATAGTTTCCTCAGTTCCTCAAATGAGTCTACTGTCTCAGGTGGAAGACGACAATACCAATTCAGAGCTCCACCAGAGAGGGTAAAGGGGAAGAGAAGATATCGTTCTTCGTCAGTGTGCATCCGGTATGCCATAGTGGACTCAAAGAGGTTAAGGTATTCAATCGGGTCCTCCCTTCCAGTGTAGAGTTGTAAACCAAGCTTTTGCTTTGTCTTTGCTTGGAGGGGGTGTCGAGGATCCTCCTTGTAAAAGTGCCAGGCCTAGGTTGGTTCCAGTCAGGTATTTCGGCCTGACGTTCGGCCTTCAACTTGTTTACTTCCTCAAGGAGTTGTAGGACAAGGGGGTCCTGAGTGGAGTCAGGTACTGCTAGATCCTTCTTCCGCAAGTCTCCATCTTCTCTTGGAATAAGGAAAGCTTGGTCAAGGGCATGGGATTTTTCTTTGGACTTACCGTACTGACTTCCAGGGCGAACGCCCCCGAGTCCCCCGTACCTTCATATTCCTCTAGGACATGTCGTTCATTTCCTAGATTAGCAATTGGCTTGGGGCATGGGAGAGGACCAAACCTTTCAGAAACCTTTGGATCATTGACCTTCAAGCTTATGTGGATGGGGTTCTCTCGACGTTGCCTCAGGAAGTCCCGACAGTCGCGATAAACAGTTTTTGATCCTTCTACTCCTTCTGCAAGAAGGTGCCTTCCTTCACTTCTCCTGCTTCGGGTCGAAGCAGCTGGGTCGAGAGAGGTCTCATGTTGATCAACACCTTGATGAGTAACTCGCTCCCCATTAGGGATATCCATGTTGAAGGCAGGTGATCCCCCGTGGTGGGGGGCATCCAGGTAGTGGTTGACTTCCCCGGGGGCGATGAGTTCGTGTGTTTAAGTATGCCTAGCTTCATGGAGCATTCCGAAGAGCTTCTCATACTTCTCCTGGAGGATCTCATTCTTTATCGCTATCTTGTTGTTCTGAGCCTCTAGCTCATCGACTTTAGCCTAAAGAGCAAACCTCTTTCGTTCCTTTTTTTCTTTGTTTTGCATTAAGTGCGAGGGGGGTGTCGTTCTGCGTGTTGTGGCTCCCTTCACTCCCCATGTTGGAGAGGGGTGCCTAGTCGAAAGAAAGTGTGCGAATGGTGGAAACCAGCTTGATAAAGCTGGAGAAAGTAGGAATAAGTGCGATTCCCACAGACGACGCCAAATGTTAATGCACAAAATCGGTGAGGACTTTGGTACAACAGAAGTGTCAAGTTTGTGACCTTCGCTAGGTTGCTCTGGTCATTAGTGTGGATAAGTATGTAAATAAATAGAGATAGGGAAGCAAACAACACAAGATGTACGTGGTTCACCCAGATTGGCTACGTCCACGGAGTATAGGAGTTCTCATTAGTTGTGAAGGGTTTACACAAATACATAGGTTCAAGCTCTCTTTTAGTGAGTTCTAGTGAATAGTTTAGTACAAATGACATTAGGGATTATTGTGGAAGAATGATCCCCTTTTATAGAAGAGAGTTTCTAGCTTTGTTCTGACATTGACACGTGTCGTGTTGTGATTGGCCTCTGATATCGACACGCGTCGCGCTGTGATTGGCTTCTGATACCAACATGTGTCGTGTTGTGATTGGCCTCCTGGTTGGAGGAAAAGTCTTGTGTGTCCTTGACGGTATGCTGTTGACCGGTGCTTAGTAGTTTCGGGATTGGTCAAGTATGGTACAAACAAAGTACAAGGGAAGAAATCCTCATCTCAAATGCAAACATTGTGATGTCATCGGACACGTGAAGGACAATTGCTGGATTTTCCACCCTGAGCTCAAACCAGACTTCATGAAGAATGAAAGGTTTATTCAGAAGAAGCCTCAGTTTCCCAGTTACAAAGCTAATCATGCCTCATCCCTATTAACTAGAAGCTCAGAGGATCTTCTAAATTTTACCTCCAATCCCACCACACTTATAAATGAGTTTGTTGCATATCTTCAACTGAAGAAGGAAGTCTCTGGGAGTGATAAAGCTGGTACCTCTGGTAATGGCAACTCAACTACAATGCTGGGAAAGTTTGCAGGTTTTTTGGCTGACTCGAAAAAGCTCACTCAAGACAACATGCAAGGTATACTGACAGCTTTCAAAACTGCTCTAAATATAAATCAATTGCATGATTTGTGGGTCATAGATTCCGGTGCCACATATCACATGATAAACCAAGTTTACAAGCTCCGTGATTTTAAAAAACTTTCTACACCTTCACATGTTTCAGTTGTAGGTAGTTTTTTAAAATCATGGAGCTTGTAAACTTGGTTTGTAATGTGATATGTGGCATCGGAATATATGTCACACATCATGAAACAATATTTAAGCAATAATGGAATTTTGCATCAAACCAGTTGTGTTGGTACTCCACAACAAAACAGTCTAGCAGAGAGAAAGAATCGTGATCTACTTGAAAAAACAAGAGCTCTAATGTTGTACATGAAAGTACCAAAAAGATTTTGGTCTCAAGGGGTCATGACGGCTGCATATATCATAAACAGATTACCAAGTCGAGTCTTGGAGTTCAAATCTCCAATAGAAGTGTTAAAAGGAAGGGATGTTAGTCTATCACATCTTAAAGTCTTTGGATGCACATGCTATGTTCCTATTCAACCACAACATAGGGATAAACTGGACCTTGGGGCTAACAAATGCATGTTTCTTGGTTACTCATCTACTTAAAAAGGTTACAAGTGCTATAGTCCCGAGTTAAAGAGAGTTGTAGTTTCAAAGGATGTACGATTTGATGAAACTAACCCCTTTTCAACAAGTTGTCTGAAGAAGTCATGTTTTGAATTTTTTCCCTTACCAAGGGTTGAGGAACTATCTTTCAAGATACAACCTCTTAATTCTCCTACTGCAGCTGATGAAATTCAAGATAGTAATCACAATCCTGACCAACAGATGCATAATGAAGAATCTTCTCATGAAGAGCCAGAAAGCTCAACAGAAGAAACACAACAATTTCAAGGCAAAAGAATCCAGTGCATGCTAGGTATCCTCATACAAGGCTTCAAGATTATGTGACTTATTCAGCAAGGCATCCAATCTGTGGTTTCATGTCCTACCAGAAAGTTTCATAATCTTATGCTGCCTATTTGAACACCATCACCAGTCACTACAAGCCTCAAACATTTCAAAAAGCTGAGTATAGATCGATGGCATCCATAACATGTGAATTAATATGGCTTAAGGGTCTGTTGAGTGATTTGGGGTTTCAAACAAAGTAACCTATGTCAATGTACTGTGATAATCAAGTTGCAATGCACATAGCTTCCAATCCAGTGTTCCACGAACGAACAAAACATAATGAGGTTGATTGCCACTATGTCCGTGCTCAAGTGCAAACACAAGTGATTCAAACTCTCTACACAAGAAGTGCTGATCAATTAGCTGACATTTTCACTAAACCATTACCTCCAAAACAGTTTAAGTGTCTTCTATCCAAACTCGATTCCATTAACATTCTGGACCCGGCTTGAGGGGGAGTATTGAAAGTCAAGAATGGGTATTCCATATGCAGCATCAGTTACCCCATATCGTCTAAAAAAAGTAATGGGTATTCCATATGCAGCATCAGTTACCCCATATCGTCTAAAAAAAGTCAAGATTGGGTATTTGGAGCTATTGGATAGGTTGATGATTAGGGTATAGTTGTCACCTTACTTCTAGTTAGATCTTATATCTTCTTTCCCATACTTCTAGGGTGGTTAGAAGCTTTTTGCCTTACCTTCTTTCTGCTCCTTGTTTTATGGAGCTGCCGTGTAGGAGTGATTTAAGGGTAATCAGTGTGTTGATCACACCTTGCCTTATGTATCTTGTATTCTTGTGTTGTTGTTTCTCTATAAAAGATATATACAAACAAACACTTAAAACTCAACACACACTCCAATGAAATTGAACTCTCTACATTTAAGCGATGTTCTAATTTTGGATTTTTGAGGGAATCGAAAATGGAGTTGGTCACACGCCAATGGAATTGGGGCCTCTATTGTTCTTTGTTGTATTTAAGATCAGTTGCCGACTGATCAGAAGTAAATCGGTTGATTTGCACAATGCCTATTCGAGTCTTTCGATTATTGTGGGCCGCGAGAGATCATGCCATTAGGGTGTGGAAAACTATCAAGTTGGAAGGAGAACTTCTTGGAGAATCTCAAACAATTTTATTAAATTTTTGCTAGTTTAGCAGTTAAACAGTGTTAAAGAACTACTTTAGCTAATCACTTAAACTTTTCGTCTCCAACAAACACGCTCTGTTTTAACAAATTTTGAATATTTATTATCACTCATTTTAAGAAGAAAAAACTCAACTCACTCATTTTTTAAAACAACATTCTCTCTTCCTTTTGTCATTGGCTCGAGAATTCCACTTGAATTTCATTAATTTTTTAATATTTAGCTCAGTTGCTCTATAAACTTAAATACTAACGGTTCATTTTTCTATAACAGAAACTCTTTTATAGAGTCAAGCTTCTCTTGAAGATGAGTTTTTTTTCAAATTTAAAACTCTTTAAAATAGAGTTTTAGCGGATTTACAGTTTTATGTGGAGATGCTTTAAAAAATGACCCAAGCCATCTCTAGTGTTCATTACTATCTTCTCCCCCAAAGTTTTTATTCTGAGCTTCCAATTTTGTGCAAGTTTTCTTGGGTAAAATTGATGACAAATGTCAAATTCATTGGAAACCTTGGGAGTTGATGTGTAGGCTTGTGTAGGCTAAATGGTGGAGAAATTTTCAATGTGCTAGGAACACAACTTAGTATATCAAATGTTATAATACAATTGGTTGAATTTTTTTTTCAAGTTCCCAACAATTATATTATTATATTTAGTGTACCAGGCCGTATTTCCAACAGGCGAGCTGATACCCTACATATCATAATACAAGTAGAGGGACATATATGGAAAAATCTCTCCCAATCATGATGTCTTTTTCCTAATGCAACAGCTTTTAGGTTCTTTATATGGACAAGGAGCCTCTCCGATTCATTTTGTGAGGATTCTAAGGATTTCTATATTCTAACCATTCATCGTACATCGCGTGGTCAGTTTTCGTAAGGTATATTTATGTTTAATTTTAAATAAAAAAATTAAATGATTTCTGACTGCATGACGAATGCCTAATATTTGAGGTTTCCTAATATCCCCACAATTTAAATCAGGATGGGATCCAAATCCTCTTAATATAACATCTATCACAAATGAATCATGATGCCATCTGTTGTAGTTCGATGACCCAAAGAGGAAGTTTCTTCTAATTTTGAGGATTCCGCTCTAGCAGCAAAGAAGGCAATTTCTAATGTCTAACTCGGCTAATTTCGCGTTTGAGTGATTTTTTTTTTGTAAGGATGGTTTTTATGGAAAGAGCTAGGCGGTTGAGGTGATGGAAATACATTGTTAAAGTAGGGTCTAGGAGGGTGTCATTCAATATGATGAAAAAGGCTTTTGGGTAGGGTTGAGATATTAAACGCTAGGCATGAGGTATGATGCGTGCCATAAGAGGTACAGGTTGATCCCCATATGATAATGATATGATTCTTGTGCACAAAGGCCAGGCCAGGCAGGCAAGGCATGTCTGAACACATAGATGCTTTAGCTTTCCTCCATGCTAATAATCATAGACATTGGGAGGGAGGTAACCATGATTACAATCATTTGGGTAGCTTTTTAGCTTTATATACATACATATATGATATAAGATTTATTCGCATTTTTTTCTTTTCTTTATGCCTGCTATTGTTTATATGATATAAATTATCATATCATAACAACCGAATCAAAGTGGTATATTATCATTACTATACTAACCGAATTAATTGACACATCGAAATTTGATGTATCAAAAGTTTGACATAACATTAGTAATGTATTTTGAGATACTAAAAATTTAATATGGTAATTGATATGAAAATTTTAGTACGATAACTGTACCAACCCAATCCTAATTATATATATCCAGGGGTTCTCATGTGATTTTTCTAGTTCAAAGGCATAAAATAAACACGAAGAGAAAAAGAATTTGTGAAAATCACAAACCAAAATGATATCCTTTAAAAGTTATGAAGGGAGCTTTAGTAGTTACAGCATGATACATAAAGCAAAGAGATTTTGAATTTTGAATCTCTCTCTCTCTCTCTCTCTCTCTCTCTCTCTCTGTGGAGGAGTCAGGCCTGCCAAGTTGCCAAAGAAAAGGAGGTAATAAAGAAATGGAGTAAAGAAAAAGGAGCACATTGCCATCTCCATCTCTATCTTTGGATCAGAAATTGGAGCAAAAGCAGCTGCAGGGTCCTCCACATTATTCTCATCAACCCAAATGAAACTTCTTCTTCCTCCTTCTCCTCCTCTTTCTTCCTCTCCCGTCTCATTATTCTTCACCTGGACCTGCATTATCTGTTCATGCAAGATCCAAGTAACTCACAAGCAAGGTATGCCCATTGCCCACCTCTCTCTCTCTCTCTCTCTCTCTCTCTCTCAACACGCACACCCTGCGTACATTGTAAGCTTGTAGGTACATAATCATATCAGCTAATTGGATTATTAGTCTACGGTGATAAAGGGAGTTAGAAGCTAGTTCATGTGGTAAAAAAATTAGAATTTAAGCTCCTGTGATAACATTTGTTAGAATTTAAGCCCAAAATTGAAATTTCCGTCAACGTTCCGTTAATTATTAGCACGTGAGCCATATATATTAGGCTAAAACGGAATTCTCCGTTAATTGTTAGCATATATTAGGCTAACTTATATTTTTAGTCTCAGATGTTAGTCTCATGTGCTAACAATTAGTGAAGAGTTGAGGAAATTTTCAATTTTTGGCCTAAATCTTAACAGACTTCACTACATGAGGTTTAAATCCTAATTTTTTTTATCACATAATCTATCTTCCAACTATCCTATCACCACAGAAACTATTAATCCAATTAAGCCTAATCGTATTTACATGAATGTTATGGCACAACTAATTTGAGGCCTGCATGCTTCTTCAATGTTGATTAAGTAATTGCTGCTTTGTATATAATTTATATATATATTGAGTTTAATGTTTACTATATCCAAATGGTTAGAGTGTTTTGCTAGTCTACTAAAGAGAAAGGAGAATATAATTTTGGAATGCTAATTCATGCCTATTAACAAAGTTAATCATATATTTCAGGGGGTTTCGGTCCATTTCATTAACATCACTTTGGGTCTTGTCCATCTAATCTAGTTACAAAGATACGGTCCAACTCAATTGAAAATTCTGCCACATAGACTATTTACATCCAAGATCTTCTCCGGATCCTTTTAGGGAGAATTCTATAGATCAATGAATTATATTCATTTATCGTACACAGTTTTTGTCAAGTACTATTTGTATTTAATTTTAAATAAAAATATTTAAAATAATTTCTGACTGCATGATATACGATGAACGAACATAATTGGATTATTATTTAAGTGTTGATTAACGTGCTTATTTTATATTGTTGACACATCATTTAGTTTGAAATTTTAATTTAAAATTTTGATCTCCCTAGCATTACTCATTTTAAAATATTACCCCACAAGCCACTGATTCTAAATGGTAGACTACTCGCTTCATCCCTAAATCCAAGCCATCGATCGTTCCCATCTCCAATGTTATTATTACTTGATGAGAAATGTTAGAGACTGCATATGTACACTATATTGATAAACCATCTAATATGACAAGAGATTCATACAATTAACATTTAATAAGATAAACTCATTAATTCACATGATATGCATACATTATTTAATGCATCAGATAATACATTAATATAGTACAAACATGTAGTGTACCCGCATTTCCCTCCTTTATCACCGTCAGTGTGAGACATATATTGTACAATGATTGCTTTTGACTTGAATAACTTTTGCACTAGTCGTAAACTCGCCCCTAAAATAAAATTAGGAATAATTTTTTTAATAAAAAAATATTATCTACAATAAGGGAAGGGAATAGACTTAGCATCACAATAAACTAGTAATAATGTAGTTCAAATTTGTCTTCAATGAGAATAGAACCTAAGATCTCTCATTTATAAGTGAAGAAAAAAACCATTAAACCGTAATACCGAATGGCTAAAATAAGCAACATTAAATCCATATAATTTTTTTTTTTTGTTTAAAATCATGAATTCGGTTTTCCAAAATATCCTAGGGTAGAAATTAATGAAAATGGTTTGAAAACTTTGAGTTTTAACAATAAGGACAAAATAAAAGGTAAAATGAATAGTACTAGGATTGATTTTTTAGTGTAAAAATGTAATTTTTCGTTAAAATAAATAGTACCGAAAGCTTTTTGTTAAAATTCCGTAAAAAATAAGCTGACTCATAATATAAAAAAAGAAATTTATTAAGTAGGACCAAAAGTGAACGGACCTAAATTGATAAGATAAATATGTAGGATTAAACCTAATAATTAACTACGTAATTGATCTAATGTCTAATTATCTCTATGTTTTATGCATTCATAGATGTTTTCATTGTCTTTATCTCGTACCTATTGACAACTAACATAATCTTATAATTTGCACTTCATCTCTATCTTATAAGTATTTTTTTTAATACATCGATATTTTCACACTAAGGGGAGAGAGAATTCGGCTAAGTCACATAATGGACAGCCAAATTTGGTATTGAATTCGTCATCCACGAGATTCGAACTTAAGACCTCTCACTTCCAAATGTAGAGGAATACCACCAGAATGTAGTACTAAGTGACCTATCTTATATGTATTAATCAGACAATATAAATTGAGACGCTTCCTTTCATATTGACAAGTTTTTTTATTTGGTGCATGTGAGATAGTTATCTTGGGGATATTACAGTTAATATAACGCACTTGTTTTTTAATATATAGGAATAAGCCTTGGTATCAAAGAGCAATTGAGATGGGCAGTTTATGGAGAAGCATCAGCAATACTTCCAAGTCCACACAAGTTCCAGCGTCAACTTCATCCACGCTATGGAAAACCGCTGTTAATGTTAGGAGTGGGCACTTGGAATCGAAAACCAAAACCGAAACACGAACCAAACCATGCCCGCCTAATGTCCAAAGTGGTGGCAGTAGTACTACTACTGGAACAAACAATCACACCTTTTCTGCAGCTTCCAGTTCGAGTTCGAGTTCGAGTTCCAGTAACAATAATATTAGACATGCCAACAAACTGCGAAAATGTACCTCTCTAAAGGTTGCCACTTCATTTACAAGGGTTTGCCTTTGTGCATCAATATCTTCCTACAATGAGGTTTTCAGAGCTGAGCTTCCCCCAAGAAGAAGCAATAGTTACCCGAGAACGCGATCGTATTCCAAGCCACTTGGTACAACTAGTAGCAGTACTACTGCACAAACACCACAACAAGCAATGAGCGCAAGACGACATAGTACCGACCAAGGAATCAGAAGAGTGTTTCGAGGTAAGTCATTGACCGACGACGTGTTGATGAGAAGGTTTGTTGTAGAAGAAGAGGCAATGATGCAAGTTAGAAGGAGAAATCAAATGGAAGTCATAAGGAGGAGAAGTGTGATGAGGAGGAAGAGGCTTGGCCCCAGTCCTCTTAGTAGAATGGTTATGGCTCAGGTTCTGGAGGAGGATTAAAACATTTTAAACTTTCCCCTCATTTTCTTTCTGTGCCTCTTTCATAGTCCTTTTTCTCTTATTATTATTTGTGGTCAAAAGAAGAAGTGCCTCTCTCTCTCTCTCTCTCTCTCTAACACATCTTTTTCAAGAACCATGATCTGAAGAACTTCAACTTGTTTGACCACTGGTCTGGAATTCGTCACCTTGAAATCTAGAAATTTTTCGAGAACGGACTTTTTGGAGCCTGCATCCTTCGTTTTCTATTTCTTCTCCAATGACAACCATGGTTCTTTGGATGTCTTGCAGGATGCATACACATTGCGAAGAGTATCATCTAGTCCTTTAAAAATGCACTATGAGTCCAAGCATCAATGACATTTATAGTGTCTTTGTCAGGGTTTTCTGTCAAAAATGACACTCTTCCTTCACAGCATGTACAAGATGTAACGTTGTTAGGTAGAACAACATTTTTTTGCTTTGCCAACATTTGAAGTCTCATCCCTTATAATTTTGTGGCTTTTTGGTATAAGGGTTCTTGGTGCTACTTGTTAGACATATTCTAAAATCAGAAGAACAAGACATTATGATCACTAATATAATGAATAAATCAATATAAAATAGAGAGGAACTAATTACATTCATCTTATCTGTAGAATACAGAAAACATGATTCTTTCGGATGACATAAGAATTAACGTATGAATAAGAATGTCTTCTACTCTCTCCAAACTATATATTTTTGCTATGAATAGGGTTGAACACATAATAGAACAATTATTGTGAGAGCAGACACAATCTTTATATAGTTGCTAGGATATTTCTCAATCAAGTCTATTATTAAATGAGAGATACTCATATTCACAATTATATATTTTATATCCCACCATAATAAGCCTTTACTAAATAAAGATCACGTAATAGGTTAATCAGAGGTTAAGACTTTATTACTCTAACCATATTTGGCCATAAGATCACTTCAACAATCAAGTCACCTAAATATTAAGTTATTCAAGAATCAAGTGATTAATTCACAAAGATATTGACACTCAAAATTATTCTTACACCACTCATATTGACTAATTGCTTCATAACATATTTTTTGTGTATAAGATTGTTGGAATGAGAAATGTTAAGAAGACTCTCTCAAAAGTAGACTCTCCTTGACCTCTATACCATCTCATGTTTTTGACACAATTCTTGTCCCAACATTATAAAATATTATGCCAAAACATAAGGTGTCGAAGAGTCCATAGTCCTGTGTTTTGAGAGAGACTCTTTATCATTTCACTTGTTGGAACATAAATATATACTTTTCTTGATAATAGTAATTAGAATACGAAAAAAATATTAATAAGGACAAAGCAAATAAATATAATTTGAAAACAGAAAGAGAAATTCACTAGCAATTGCAAATGATATTTTATTGCAGTGGCATAAAGCAATATTGTTTATGCACTTTGGTACAGATTCATAAAGCAATCATGTTTATGTACTTTGGTATAGATTCGATTTCTACCGAGTCTCCTTTCCCTAATAGTTAACTGTTTAACCCACTACCGCTATTGTTACCCGTAAACCTCATTTGTCCTATCGACACACTTCCTGTTAGGCCTTGTTCGGCATCAAATCATAACTCAACATCCAACACGATATTGCATGTTTTGAGCCCAGTTGACTGGCATGATTTGTGTTTTTGGGAGTTATGACGAAAAGTCCACAGTACAATTCACTTTAACGAAAAACCACATTTTTATACTAAAAAGTCAATCCTGGTACTATTTACTTTATCATTTATTTTGTCATTATCGTTAAAACTCAAAGTTTTCAAGTTATTTTCATTAATTTTCTTATTTTTAAACCCAAAATGCATCATGGTGTGGTTAAGCGTAGCCCACATCTTCATGGCTCCAAGCCTCCAAGGTTTTTGTTTGAGACAACTCCAGAGTCTTCCTAGGTGGTACATAATAGAAAGGGATAATCTTCGGATCCTTTTTTATTTAATTCATCTAGTTCGGGATCCAGACCGTTAAAATTTGATCATACGATTACAAACAAGGGAGCCTTTAAAAGTGATAATAACTGTAGCCGTTGGATCAAATTCCAACGGTCCGAATTCCAAAATAAGTAGATTCCCTTTCCGTACATAACATAAGACAACACTCTCGCCTTTTTAAATTGATGAAGACGCATGGCTTGTAATGATAAATTGACGAAGACAAAGCTCCATTTTGGACTCTTATCTTTTGTTTTTAGTGATGATAAATGTAATTGAATTATTTAGTGGGTTAGGATCGAGTATACATTTTTTTTAACAAACGATATTATCTAATTAAGGGATGTGGAAATGAGGTAAACTTTACAATAGGCTAGTAATAATATGGTTCAAATTCATCTTTGACGAGAATCGAATTTAAAACCTTTAACTTATAAGTGAAGAACAATACCACCAGATCGTAGTACGAAGTGGCAAATCTGGTATACATTTTTATACACATTTTGACATCTATTTCATAATGTATTTTTTAACGATTCGAACTATTTATATTGTAGTATATCATTAATAGATCATATTCACAAAAAAAATAGACAAATTTAAAATCATTAATACATTTTTTTGTAGTGAAAAAATGGACACATATGGTCTACAAAGAAATATGAAAAAGAAATGCTTTTTATTCAAAACGGTCGATGAGATTTGAAATTTATATAAGTGGTCTTTAAGTTTGTCCACCATCAATTATTTTGGTTCTTTTGTGAAAATATCTATTAAATAAGGATTAAAATGATAAAAATCCCTCAGTTTAATCAACAATCGGCAAAAATAATTTGACAACAAATTGAAGGTATTTTTATCATTTTCTCCTTATTTAACGAAGATTTTTTTAAAAAGGACAAAAATGATTGATGGTTAACAAACTTAATGAAATACTATTTTTCTTACTTGTTCTTTTAGGTCGCCTAAGGTATCTAAAAGGTTAATAAAAGTATCTAAAAGGCGATAAGGTTTGGTTGAACAACATAGTTGACCTACCAAAACTAATTTCCATAATTAGGAAAATCTTTTGACTATTTATTATTTAAGGGGAAGAAATCAATTAAACATTATTGCATCTCTTTTGTCCTGGATATGCATTCTCATATTGTCACGCACGTTATGTGGACTAATAGCATTTAGTATTGTCACAAAGTAACATTCAGTATTATACCAACGACCCTTCCATTTTTTTTTAGCCACTTAATTTTAATTATATGTATTGTCTATTCCATCCCATACTCATTTTTTATTTTCAAAAGATAGCTCTAATGAGTTAAACGGTTCGCTAGGAAATGTTTTTAATATGATTGAAATCATTTTTTGGGAAATTTGAAATCAATTCTTAGTAGAAATTCAAGTGGATCCTAGAAAAGCACTTTAAGTGTTTCTTGCAAGAAGTAAATATCTGATGTTTCTTTCAAAAAAACATCTAACATGTTTTTGGAAGTCAAAATCAATTCAACCAAAAATGTTCAGTCATTTAAAAAATGCTTCCAAATGATCTCTTAGTTGTTAGAAAGAAGGTGAATTAGTGGAAGTCATACGCGCATTATGATGAATATATATAATTGTTTTCTATCATCGTTATAGAACATCGTATGTATCACCATATTCCGTTACCATTAAAGACAAAAAAATATTTGAAATTGAACAAAAATCATTTTAATATAACCAACTTTCAACACACGGGTCATCTTTGTAGCATAGTTCAGGAAGTGTGCGTGGAAATTTGGATCAGATTAAAAGTAATGGAAAAGAGAAGATAATTGTGATGAAAGGTCGACTTTCATCTCCTATACTGCAACCCAAATTAGGAGTAGGATTATCTCTCCTCTTTTTTTCTCTATCCTTCCCTTTCATCCTATTTGAACGGTCACGGTTAAACAACGTTAAGATTTTATATTAATTTTTTATAACAAGAGAAAGACAAAATAAGAGAATGTGAGAGGAGGGAAGAGAATTCTAGTCTCCCAAATTATGGCTACATTTTCGGTTTACTTGGGTTTGTTTGTTTACTTGAATTAAGGGTGGCTCTACTCACACTTTCATTTTTATATCTCATACACATTTTTTAATTTTTATTCATTAATTTTGTTCAATTCATTTAATGGGACAACCGAAATTTCAGAGTGATATGTGAAAAACTCTCTCACATCTATAGCTTTTATAGAAAAAAGCAATTAGAGTGTCCAAGTGGGGAAAAAAATTGGAGCAACGATCTTTGGATTTAAGCCCAAATGATGAACTAAAAATATATGAGTATGGAGCAATGATCCTATTCAATAACATCATTAAATATTTCTTCCAAAGTAAAGGGTTTAATGAGGCAAAAAAATGATGAAAGTTTTAACGTTGTTACCCAAAAGAATCATTGCTCCACATTGTAATAAATTCACGAACCAATGCTCATAAATTTTTAGTTTAAGAACCAAAACTCCAATTATACTAAAGTCAGGAAGCCATTGCCCCAATTATCATATCAATTTTCATTGATATGATAAGAATATTTTTCTCAAGTACCGAGTTTGACACTTATTTCCATTGAAATGTAAAGTTATCAAGAGCTTATATGTTAAAAATTTAAGAATTAATCAAGAAATGTAATTTAAAAAAAAAAAAAATCGAGAAACGACTTAATAAAATCCCTCTAAATTTTGTCAAACGATAGGCATTCAAATCACTTTTATTTGTTAACTATTTGTGTAACATCCCACATCGCTTAGGGGAGTGATCCTTAAATGTATATTCTCATCCTTACCTAGCATGAGGCCTTTTGGGAGCTCACTGGCTTCGGGTTCCGTAGGAACTCTGAAGTTAAGCGAGAAGGGGGTTAGAGCAATCCCATGATGGGTGACCCATTGGGAAGTGTGCCGACAAGGACGTCGGGCCCCTAAGGGGGTGGATTGTAACATCCCACATCGCCCAGGAGAGTGATCCTTAAATGTATATTCCCATCCTTACCTAGCATGAGGCCTTTTGGGAGCTCACTGGCTTCGGGTTTCGTAGGAACTCCGAAGTTAAGCGAGAAGGGGGTTAGAGCAATCCCATGATGGGTGACCCACTGGGAAGTTGCTCGTGAGTTCCCAAAAACAAAACCGTGAGGGAATGGTAAGCCCAAAGCGGACAAAATCGTGTTACGGTGGTGGAGTGGGCTTGGGAAGTGATCCGCCCCGGGCCGGGATGTGACAATTTGAAAATTCAAGACGTAAATTACATGGAAGGGTAAGAAACAAATTAGTGAAACTCACTAATTAAAATGTGGAGATATTTAGTACAGATAATGTTGTTGGTACTAAAAAATAATCTCATTGTTCACTCCTCATTAGTGTATATATATTATTTTTTTTGTAAATATAAAAACTTTGTAACAATGAAATTTTTGTTAGAAGTATGCCTTGAAAGCTGCTTTATAGCTTTTGGAATACTTATGTTGTTAAATTCTTGTTTAGTGTAGGAAGGTTTAGCATGTGTTATGTCCACTCAATCATAAGTATGACTCGTCTCAAGTCATTAGTGTTAGACACTAAGATGAACACATAGGTGTTCAAATTATTGAGTTCATTGAACTACGATCAACAAAGAGTTCTTATATACATGTCATATAAAAACTCATAACTTGCAATAATGCAAAGTTGTCATTTGATCTGAGACACCACAATTGCTTTATGGGTAGGTCTTTAATCATTTGACAATGTAACAAAGATCATGCTCCATCTCATAGGGTAGGCAGGATAAGACGGCTACGATCAAACGACGTATTAGTAAGTGAGCTTTTGTTTTCAAACTACATATCATGTACATGGTTTTCATAATTGCTTTTATGAATGCTTGTATATCATGCCATGACTTTTACTTAGAAAATGCAAATATTACATACATTGTTGTTGTTGTGATTTATGAGTTTTGTGAATCCTATTATGTCATGATCATACATACATTTTTATCTTCTTAGCGCTCGACTGTGTGCGGTCGGAAAGTAAGACTGTGTGCAATCGGAAAGTAACCAGACCAAACACTTAATTTGACAGTACTCGGGTCCCACTATAGACTTCCTTCCACATTGATGATTGACGCGTGGAATGCAATTGACGTTTGCGCCTGTCTCTTGGAGTTCCATGGTAAAAAGTTGTCAGGTTTTTCACTCGGATGAAGCAGTCGAAAAGTACTTTAAGTTGAAAGCTCGGTTCTCATGGTGCCAATGCTCTTCAGCCATCCTTGACGCACCGCTCGATAAATAAAAGCTCTTAGGCTGGTTTATACACCTAAGAGTATCTTCAAAAGAGAGGTCAAAATGTCCAAATCAGCAATAACGGTAATAAAAGACAACATTAATGTTTTCCAACTGAGAAGCCAAATCTGATGTGACATGACATGGAATGATATCTCTTCCCCTTGCTGCCAATTTTGACAGCACCTTCACATTTTTAAAATTAATTATTAAATGCTTTTTATTAATTTTTTATTGGTTTTAAGCATTATCCTTTTGTTTCTTTTCATTCCCACTGCAAAGAAAATACATATGAATTTTTATTTTATATTTAAAATTTGACATATCGGTTGGAGAACAAAACTTTAAAAGATGTCAATGTGCCACGTAAACCTTCAAATTTAAATTTTAGGTTTAAAAATTGACATTTCCATTGGAGATGGTCTAATAGCTTGATATGTCGACTTTGTAGGTATTTATGGGCTTCCTTTCAAGGCCTTGTGTCAATAATACCTAAGAGCATCTCCAAAGGAGATGTCAAATTTTAAACATCAAAATGATATTTGATGGCTTATGTGGTAATTTAACATTTTGTACAACATTTTGCTCCACCCGATATGTTAAATAATTACGTTATTTGAAAAATTTTGTTTTTATCCTTTTGTGGCATCCAATATTGAGGCAACCAATCAAATATTTGAAAAACATAACAACATTTATTATATTATATTAATCTATTAAAAAATTATTTAATAAATTTGATATTTGCTATTAAATTAGACAGCCAAAGACCTTACCTTCAATTGATTCAGCACCACATAAAAAATTGAAAGCTTGATTGGAGAGAGTTTGCTATCATTTTTACTGTTGTATGTCTACGTGGTAGTTTTAACATCTTTAAATATGCTCAAAGACTCCTAATTTACAAGTAAATAAAGAAGAATACTATGTAGCGTAATATCAAGGAGAGATTTGGTGTAATAAATTAAGAGAATAAAAAAAACATAGAGAGTGAAGGGAGGCCAAAGTTGTAATAAGTGGGAATAATCTGGTGTGGTGGCCAAAATAGTCTTCCCATTGAAGTAAAGTTAGTTGAAGTTGGCCACATTGAGTGAGAAAGTGGCCAACCTCTATTTCTCTTTCTCTCACTTCCATCATCATGGCATCAGACACACAATGACACACACAGACACACAAATCTAAAGGCTTATAAATCCAGCAAAAGGCAGAAGGTGGGAAAGTTGAAAAGTAAAATCCATTCTTTCATACCAGCAAGAACCAGATTCAAAGTTGGAGAGAGAGAGAGAGAGAGTCATAATTCCATCATGAACAACTACCGCTAACCATTCATTTTGATTAATAATATATGTGAAAAAAAAAGAAAAAAGAAAAGCTTTTTGATGGGGAAAAGAAACAAAGGAGGGAGAGGCTGAGAGACTCTTCCGTCTTCTCGTTGCTTGCTCTTTCTGTGTGTCTGTCTGTCCTTCTGGTTGTAGCAGCAGCTGATTTGTAAAGGGATCCGGCCGAGTGCTGTCTTTGGAAGCTTTGGTTGGTCGTCTTGGAGGTGGAGGAGGAGATATAAGGTACAGATGCCTTGCTTGAATAATCATCTTACTCTGTCTAATTATCTTTATTATTTTTTGTCTTGGAGGAGGAGCAGATGCATATAAAATGGTTCTCAATTTTAAATAATTTAATTTAATTATATATATAAAAAAAAGAAAATTTAAAAAAAGAAGAAGAAAAGAGTCTTGCTGTCAGAGCAATTGTTCTCTTCTGAGTTCCTGAGTTCTGACTTGGGATGTGATTCTCCTGTGAGTCCTTTCTTCTTGGGATCCCTCCCTCCCTCCCTCTTGATTTCATGTTTGTAAGAGTGAGAAAATTGTTTTATTTTATTTTATTTTTTATAAATAAATAATATTATCTTGATATTCTGTTGTTGTTGTTGTTGTTTGGTTTGTGTTTTGGTTGTCTGGTTTTCTTAATTTATTGAGTAAATTAAATAAGGAACGATAATGATGTCCTTAATTTCACTTTCGTGGGTGTTTGTACTTTTGTTAAACTATAGGATCTGGATTATCATCTGATTTGATAGTTCATCAATAATATGTGTTTTTTTCTTATCGTCTGTCTGTCTGTCTGCCTTCCTGCACAAGGATTTCTTTCTTGCTTTCTTCTTCTTCCATGGAAGTTAACGATCTTCGATACAGCAATGTTGCGCTGCTGATCAATCTAGTAATTGTTTCAGCTTTGAATCATTTTTAATTTGACAAATTAACTGATGCCTGATGGTTGGTTTGTCTGTCAATGCCCCCCTGATTAGTGTATGTGGGTGGGGACATTAAGCTTAAACAATCAAAGAGGACACATAATTCAAATTGATATATATATGTACGTATATGCGTGTTTTCTGTAAGCTAGGCTTCTTTTGTTAGTGATCGAAACATCGATCCAAATTAGATGTTTTCATCACCATGCAAAAATGTAACTTACTAGCACCTGTAAATTCTCAAGTGCTCTTTCTTGTCCCTTTCAGGTAGGAACGGTAATGCTAGGAACATGGGAAAGAAAGGGAGTTGGTTTTCCGCCATAAGGAGGGTTTTCTCTCCGCATTCCAAGGACAAGGACAAGGACAAGGACAAGGCTGTCAATGTAAGAGAATATGGCCTATTTCTTTTTCCAATGGAGTTTTCTAGATTTATATCACAATTTTTTGAATGTCTCACATAAGCAGACGAATCACAGGTTGACCTTTTGTAATTGTGGTTCTATTCGGACCACTTTTTCCCAAATTTCTAACTTTTAAATAAGTCTATTCGGGGGGTCGTCTCAGAAACATGAGTCAGCTGCTAGCTGTAATGAATGTGCTTGTAGCATTTGTACTAGCGAGAACTGTGTATAGATGGTGTTTTAGTATTTACTATATGATTGTTTCGTCTTGTTGGCGATAAAACAATCATAAATTCATACTGCAGTTTATATGTTCAATTCAGTTTATTGTATGTCTGCAACAAATGACGGTTCAACTTTGATTAGAGTGGTGCACATTTTTCTTTTAAATTTGTGTAGTGCATAATCATTTTTTTCTGCTTTTCGAGTGCAGCGGTAAATAATGTGCAAAATATTTGCTAACTCAAACTAAATCTCATTGTTAATCATATTGCAGGGTTCAGAGAGGAAAAACACAAAAGAAAAGAAGAAGGGGCTTGGGAAACTAAATCGTGGAGAGACCAATTCATTCATTCCACTGTTCAGAGAACCAAGCAGCGTTGAGAAAATTTTTGGGGATTTTGAGAGGGAGCAACAAAGAGTAACTTTTAGGCCTCCTACACCTGATGAGCAACCAAAGACCCCGCCATTTGTGCCTCCTAGAGTTGCTTCTCCGAGGGTTGGCTCACCAAGGGCTGCTTCTCCAAGGTCTCCTTCCCCAAGAGCTCCTTCTCCAAGGGCTCTTTCCCCAAGAGCTCCTCCTCCAAGAGCTCCTCCTCCTCCAAGAGCTCCCCCTCCTCTAAGAGCTCCTCCTCCAAGAGCTCCATCTCCTAGCACCCTTCATCAACATAAGGAGATTAGCTACAGACCTGAACCAACTCTAAGGAACCACCATGCCTCAGCTACTAAAATTCAGGCAGTCTATAGAGGTTATATGGTAAGCTTACTTTTCACCCATTAGCACTCAAGGGTGGGGTGGGATGTTACGTGTAATGTGAAAACTGGACTATACGAAGGTAGAATTCAATATAGGAAACCTAATCCCTTTGTTCAGTTCATCTAATTGAAAGCTTTCTAGTGTTTCTACTTTTACTGTGGCCGCATAAGACAATGCATAGTTATGCCCTGTCAAAATAAATAACTCAAATTCGGACATCACTTTTGGAGAACGTTTTAGGTAAAAGGTACTAGACTAACGAATTCTCCAAAAATGTAGCCGTTAGTATAATATAACGTGCTATCTAGAATCTGGTGTTTTGTGTCCTGACTTTATATCATAAAGTTGCAAATTTTATGTGCATAATTAGTTTTTAGAAGCACAGCAGCAGTTCAAATGTAAGTAGTGCGCAAAGGGTTTGACCAGCGACCAGAGATAAGATTTTGTTTGGTCCGTATTCATTTTTCTGGTTTACATGTTAAAACTTTATTTAAAAGGTACATTTCCTTCCCGTAGAGGTGTATTGTATAACTCTAGAGGTATGCGCACAGGAGAAAGATAAAAAAGGCTTCTGCATTACTGTGCAGTTGTCATTCTGTCCGAGATCATGCTACATCGTTCTTGGGAAGGTTTTGGTACCATGCGAAGTTGTCTTTAGCTAGCATTTGATATCATCTGGATCAAGTCTAGGTTTTGATAACTACAGGTTATGAACTTCCTGGGAGCCTGTAATGAACTTAGTCTACTTTTTATACAGGCAAGAAGAAGCTTTAGAGCTCTAAAGGGTCTAGTGAGGCTTCAAGGAGTAGTAAGAGGCCAGAATGTGAAGCGTCAGACGATGAATGCCATGAAATACATGCAACTCTCAGTGCGCGTTCAGTCCCAAATTCAGTCGCGGAGGATTCAGATGTTAGAAAACCAAGCACGACATCAAGTCCAAAACAAGAATGACAAAGATGTGGAAAGCACCTTTGGCAAATGGAACTTGAGCCAGCAAGTATGTCTCCATTCATCTGTTTGTTATTCTATGCCTATCTGTTTCATTTGGTTCCAAACGTTTAAGCTCATAGCTATTGTAGGGGGCCCTAAAACAAATATAAGGCTAATCACTAACATTACACTTGCACATCCACACACCAACACTTCTTCATTTGTACGTTAATATGGTCAATAATTTGGGGAAAACATGGACCTTATGCATGTAAATAGAACATAAAATTAATAGAAGCAATGGTTCCGATGAACAACAGCTAAGCACTTAGCCGAGTTTATGGTTGACGGGCCTTACAATATGTATCAAGCTGAACACAGCACGATGCATATTGCATTTATGTCACTTCAAGGAAAGCTTAAGCTGGTGGAGAATTGGCCGAAAATGTATAGTGATCTTATATTATGAAACAAGATCTTTTAGGCCGCATTACTTCTCAAAACAGATTAGATGAACCATCTTTTGATATGGAAACCTGTAGACTCACATGACTATAACAATATAAAAGAAGATTACTCTACTTTTTGTGCTAAAAAATGAAAAATAAACATATAAAAACTCCACCACTATGTCTTTAATGTGGTTAAGCACAACATATCTATAAAACAAAGTAGTGCTAACAATTTCAAGGATTGTGCTCTAGTCCGAGACTGCCAATAATGAGGATTGGGATGATAGCTTGCTAACTAAGGAGGAAGTGGAGGCAAGGTTGCAGAAAAAGGTTGAGGCAGTCATGAAAAGAGAGAGAGCAATGGCTTACGCCTACTCCAACCAGGTATTCTTTCTGCACCAGTAGCAGTAACCCAACTGAATCTATTTTCTAGTCTCATTTTCTTCAACTGTATGTTATTCTGCGTTCACTTTTCTGTTCAGATAGGGAAAAAACAATCTTCACTTTTATGTTATAGTTTCATACCCTATTAAACTCTGAAAGATGCAATATTAACAATGACGTAGATAGTGAGTGACATCATTTCACCGGAAAAACGTCAGAATCAAAACCATTTGTTCTCTTTATCATTAACTAAAGACTATCTCAAAAAATTCATTCATGTGCATCGTTCAGATTGATGGTTATGGTAAAAAGTCCTCATGATGGACCGCTAATTTGTTGTATTCATATGGATGATTAAACAGTCTTCTAATCAAATGATTTTCTAAGAGATCAACGGTTCCGGTATTGACATTTGAATGGTAAAATGATATTGCATCGTTATTGAAGGAGGAATAGGTTTTTACATGATTATATTAATGAGTTTTTTCTATGCATGGGTTACATAATAGTGGTAAGGTGACACCATCAATCCCCTAATGGCCAAGGTGTAACCCTCTGAGTGTCTTGATCTTAGAGGTATTTTGTGGGTCAGGCCGGTTCCATTGACCTTGAATTCGATCTTTTTTCCCCTAGACGAGTAATTTAGAATATCGTTTGCTAAAGAAAAAAAAAGGAACATAGTGGCTTAAGGGGTTAATTGGTTTCCTTTGTGCAGTTTTTAATGCAATTGATAGTTATCATATTTCTTGACGTTGCTTTGTACTTTTGTGTAACAAAAACAGCTGTGGAAGGCTACTCCTAAATCAGGTCAAACACCTTTAGCTGATATCCGGTCTGGGGGATTTCCATGGTGGTGGAACTGGTTGGAACGTCAGATCCCTCCAGTAGACCCTCCTGCAGCAACCAATGCATTGAAAACTTTTCAGTTTACTCCTCCAAGACTAGGATCAGAGCGAAAGCCAAGCCCCCTGGCCCAGTCAAGCAATCAAGGGGAACATCCTTTTCCATTTGATAACAATTTCGACACACCAAAATCGTCAGCAACAACCATTAATCTGACAACAATAAAACCAGCACGAACCCCGCCTCCCACTAATATGAGTAGGACTCCACAAGCAAACAGGTCTGGGCTATCGAAGTACAGAAGAACACCAGCTGATGGAGCTGAATCCCCTTTCGGTTTTCCACTCAAGGATGATGCCAGCCTCACAAGCTGCCCCCCATTTTCTGTTCCAAACTACATGGCTCCCACAGCATCAGCCAAAGCGAAAGCACGAGCTAGTAGCAATCCCAGGGATAGATTTGTGGGGACACCGACCAGTGAGTCCAAAAGGAGGCTTTCCTTCCCTTTGACACAAGGTATTGGGTCTTTCAAGTGGAACAAAGCTTCTTTTTTCTCTAACAACAAGGATTCCAGCTCTCCAATGAATTTAGATAAGAACCGGTCTTTGCAATCTATCGGAAACACGAGCATAGATTCCACGGTTTCAATGCCTGTGGCTCCACGAGCTGGGAGGAAGCCGTTTAAACGATTTGTGTGATTCACTTTCGTATATTTTTCGAACTTTTCTTGTACCTGTCATTCATTGCGGTGTTGATTTTGTTTTGAGTGTACGGTAATAGACTTGAGAGTTGCAAAACACTGATGTAAAATGATAAAAAGGAAATATGTGTCGTGTGTGTAATATATATGATGCTTTGGATTATTGGATGGAACACGATTTGAATTTTTAGAAGTTTAATAGACAATTTTATTCTACTTTTGCAATTCTTCGACGATTCGTACCACTCGTTTCGATGTACATAACGGGTGCAGAACGTCGCTCGCAAAGTATACAAGTCTCGGGTTTTACAAAGTAAAGCGAGAACAGAAAGACCAAAGTAAGCAACAGCAAACTGAACACGAAAACCCAAATAGCGCTGGAGCCTGTCCGGGATGACATTCACAGAAACTCAATAGAATTATTCACATTTTTGTACATGTTCGTAGGAAATAGCTAGATATATACAGAAATCAAAGTGCCAATCTCCCGCTAGAAGGATATATAAATGTTTAAACGTAAAATTCATATGTACAGTTGGGATTCTTCCATCACGTCGATCTGCCTACGCTGCAGGGATCAGGAAGGGGGCGGGGTATGAATGGTGGTGGTACCAGGTAACATGGCTACTGTCACTACGAAGTATTCACAGCCGATTGGGAGACCATACGGGTTCAATCCTGAATTCAAGGCCAACCGGTCGGTTCCCGTGTCAGATGTTAGCTCGTGCTCAGACCGGGTTGAACTAGGAGCCAATGGCTTCACAGTCTGCCGTTCGATGTGCACAATTTGTCCCACAATGTAGTTAGGTTGATTTGGGAGATGATCGGTAAACAAGGCTACAGATTCAGCAGACAGGTAGTAGTTGGAGCAATTCCGATTAATTGCCTCGTACTGCCCAAATGTGTTTAGAACAAATGCAGCAATCTCGTGGACTTCCAAGCGACCGAAAGATATCTTCTCTTTGTTTGCCTGCAGCAAAATTAACCACCCGTTAATTCATCATTCAGCCGGAACAGAATTCAGGTCACAGTTGATGCTTAGGTCACTAAACCATGCGTAGAAAATATTACATTAAACTATTTTACTTTTTCTTGGTACCAAGTAACAAATATTTCTTTTCTGTTGATCAAAATATCCCTCTATTATCAATTACCCGCTTCTCCAGTTAACCCACCAATGCTATCGTTTGTCAAAAATAAAAAATAAAAAATATGAATTACCTGCTTCTCAAGTTGATGCTTAGTATACAAAGTTTTAACCAGCTCCTTCTTCTCTTCCAATTCTATTCTAAGTTGTTCATTTGCAGCTTCAACCTTTGGATACTTGTCAAGCAGCTCTTCACGGTGCCTTGACAAGAAACCAACCCTTTCTGCCAGGACCCGAATACATTTCCGAAATTCAACAGTACCATCATCTTCATTGTCGTTAATAGAACTGAAACAATTCAAAGCCCAAATCACAGTCATCTCCCAATGTCAATAACTGATCTAAAAGTATTCATTAAATGAAAGTACCCACGAAAACTCCCGGAAACAGGGACATCGGGGGTTTCTCCCCAATGTACTTATTTCATTTCTTTTTCACATTAAAATGACCTGGTTATGTACACTTTCAGAAGGAATGCTATCCAGGTTGCATGAGATATAGCGTCAGCAAAGCATTAGTGAGAAATTGAGATAATAAAATTTGTTTTTTTTTTTTTTTTTGGTCAAAACGAATAACAGAATTTGTTCAAAACAGATAAAAGTAATTTTAGTGGTGTGGAAAACTTACTTGCCCAGAGATTGTGCAAAGTTGCGCAAAGATTCATTAAAACTAGCCACCCCACCCTGGGCATAAACACAGTTCCTGAGTCTTTCAAAAAGGCCACGCATTTTCACAGCAGATGCGCGCAGTGCACTATACTCCGAGGCCCTACGATCAGCCGCACAAAGATGGGTTTGAGCTTCCTCTCTTGCCTCATGCAAACAATTCTCCAAGTGCGCACAATTCATCTGGCATGGGCAAAGCATGAAAATATACAATCAAAATATGGAAGAGCTAAGAATTAATAAAACCAAATATTTATATCCATAGAATCAAATCAATCCCTCCTACACCCCCAAAAATTTTGAAAATTTTCAGAATAATCCATGCCTGTAAAAGTATTGTTGCTGTATCCCAGAGTCAACAAATCAGAAAAGTCAACGATACTCCAATGAGTGTCCAACGTGTTGGACAGTATCCTAGGGGTGTAGGTATCAAATACGCACCCTTCCCTAATTTTCAAGTATCTGTGCAACAAAGTATCTACCACAACAGCATAATCCAGCTTTTTTTAAGTATGTAATATGTATAGATAAAAAGGGAAGAACTCTAGGGAAATAAAGTCGACCATTCTTTGTAAGAATTCTTCTCAAGGAAACAAAAGCAGGCTAGGGATCATAATTTAGCATTTTTAAATACCAACTTCTATTGAACAGTCATGTTGAAAAATATTCAAAAGAAAAATATAAATCAGGTGAATTAAGTTCACTGTGACTTCAACATAAGAGTCATCTAAGAAACACCGACTAAAGAATATGTGCCACCCACAAATACACTCGATATGTGTGTGTGTATGTGTGTGAGAGAGAGAGAGAGAGAGAGAAAGAGAGAGAGAGAGAGAGACGTAGAGAGAGAGAATGCATTTATAAAAGAAACAAAGAACAGAACAGCCGGATGCATGAGTTAAAAATTGCTGAGAAATAATCTCTCGAAAGAAAACATAAAAAAAAAAGTGGTTGAGTCAGACCTGAGATTCGTCAAGGAGTTTCCGATTTGTGTCCAATTCCCTCTTAAGCATAGAAACATCCTCCATAGCAGCTTTAAGCTTAATTTCTGTTTCACTCAACTGGTTTGACTTCTCTGAAAGTGCAGTTTGCAATTCCAGTAACAGCTCCGCACTGACTTTGGTGTCCAAGCCTGGGTCAACTGCTGTTTCACATGGTATAACAGTAAGAGGTTCAGGCATGCTTTCAGCAGTAGAACTGTTTGTCAGTGACATGCCCAGCTGCCCCTCCATCTTATCTTTTCCATCTTTACCACTGGCTAGCAGTTCTTCACGCTGTAGCTCTTGCATGGATGAATCCATTAGATGATTTCGTACTGCAGAAGAATCCATCATATTTTCATCTACCCCATCTCTCATTTTTCCAGGTTGCACATTGAACAGACCCAGTTTTGCATCAAAAACACTAGAGATGCAGGAAACCTCATCCATGGGATCAGTATTAGATGAGCAAGGCATATGGACTCCCCTACCACCTTCTTGCTTGCAGATCTCAACCTTATCAGACAAAATTCCAAATTCAGAGGCATCCTTATCATTTGAAATCTTCTGGCTTTGCGAATACTGATCAGACAATCTCTGTTCAAGTTCTTGAATGCGTTTCTCATATGAAAGACACTGCATCTGCTTCTCCCTGAGCATCGATTTTAGATGCTTTCCATATTCATCTTTCAGGTGCAAGGCTTCAGCTGTCTTCGCTGCGGCATCCTTCAATAAATTATCCACTTTACTATCATCCAATGATTCAAGGTCTACTTCAGGCCAGAATGAACAAATCACAGCTATAGCAGACGCCAGTTCTGCTTTCAGTTTTGCATTCTCAACTTCCAACTTACCTGTTCCAGCAATCTCTACCAACCCACAGCCTTCAAGTAGCTCCTCAGAGTCGCAATTCTCAAAGTTATCCAATGTACTCTCATCAGCATCAACCGAATGACAAGTTTCATTCGACATAGAATTTGAACCTCTAAACGCACTCTTTGAAGACAGTGCAGTCAAGTACTCAGGTGCATAACGGTCAATGTCTGAAATCTCAATATCAAGCAAGCTAGTATCAAAAGGAGCTATGTTGACATCACACTGATTAGGGGTATCATATAGTCCCATGGATGCTAATACATCCCTGGGTATGTATAAACTGTGAGTTCTCAAAAACTCCTCCCGTCTCCTGACTTCAGTCTCCCTCTTTGTCGCAAGTCTTTCAGCCAACTGTCCAGCCATCCCCATGTAAAGCTTCAATGAAGCCTTTCGTCTGACTATTTCTGCTAAGCAGGCTCTATATGCAGGGCCGATCCCGCGGACCAACTTTAAGTCCAAAAATAGATCCTCCTGACGGACCATTGCCTCTCTAAAAACAGGAAACTGTAATTTTGCATCTTTGATGAAGTAAGAAATATATGTTATCTTTTGCATAAATCTATGGAGGAATACGTTCATTTCATTCTTTTTATCCTTGCAGAAGTCGAGGAGCTTGGAAATTGCGTGATCACAAGCCTGCATCCTAGGCAGGTGATTTTTGTCATGGACATCATACATAGGGCCCAAGGCTGAAACTGCATCATGAGGACGAAGTGACGAAGACAATTGGCAAGACAAGCAATCGTCCACGAGTTTCTTGACAGTATTTACATCTTTGCTGCATGAATTATAACTGGTTAGTATATTTAAAAATAATATAACTAATTTAGTATTTCACAGCAGACAATTGTGCATCTAAGTGCAGTAATGAAATTGAGAGTCGTGATCCCAAAGACCATAATATTCAGAAACCTTTAGTAGTCCTGGAGGTTTACGATCTGGTAAGCTTCGTATCTATTATGATATGCTTCCACTCTAACGGGTGTACGAGTACATCAAATGGCTAAAATCATTCAACAAAATACAAGTTGTGCATATACAAATAAAGAGAATAGCCACTTCCTGAATGTTACCATACTCAAACAAAAGGACAGCCACAAACAATAACAATTGAGTTCTGCTATTCCCTTCACTTGTCCTATTTTCCCACCCACATTAAAATACAAACATTTTACAAATTTTTATTACCTACAAAATTTCCATTCATATAATGCTTTCCCCAACCTCCGCAAGAACAAATTGAGCAGAAAGGCCTCTTCATTGAAAAGAGTCTTTTGCTCAACCCTTTCTTATCATTTCATAAGATAAACTAGTCATTAATCATTAGAAGGTTTTGAGCTTTGAAGCTAATGCATAGCATCGTAGGAGGAAAATTGATCTAGTGAAAATATGAGGTAACTTCTGATGAAAACTCAACCACCTTATGGCTTCGGATTTTGATACCTAATTGATGGAGAACAGGATTGGGAATTGGTGACAAGGATGTTTAATCTTTTACTTCTAGAGTTACTGACAAGGATTTTGTTACCTAACTGATGGAGAACAGGATTCGATTAAGGTCTTTATATTACATCCTTGTAACTCTTTGGAGACAGTTTTGGACGATTGAATTAAAAATTGTTGGAGCTTTGCTTCTCTCTAGGTTTTGTGATGCAACCTAACCCTCGGTGTGATGCCTTAGTCCTGTAGGAGTGATTCCTACAAACCCTACTGGTGTGATGCTAGTAGTTTCCATCCTTTTCTCATACTTTTCATTTATTTCTTTATGATTTCCACTGTACCTTCTTTCTACAATTCATAAGTCAACAACACTCAAATTAGACTGACATCCTCCCTTAATTGAGGTTGTCCTGCATCACTAACTCATCTACTTCTACTTCATTAGGTTAAGGCTTTAAGCACTTATCTAGTGGTACTTGTTTGCTTTAAGAGAAAAATACAAATGTGAGTAATTTTATTTGCCCCCATATTTTGCCCCTGGCATGAGTAGCTACACAAACTCCATTCATTTCCTTTCCATCTCTCCTTATCAGCATCTCAGTATCCCCAAAAGATGGGCATTTGAACTAACCGTATTATCTAATGATGATAATAAAGCCAACAGACAACCTTAAAAGCACCAGAAGTCAAAAAACAACAGGATGAACTTGTATCTCTGTACAATTCAGTCGAGGAACACTGAAGAGCTCAAGGGTAGCAGACCAGGAGAGTAAACTAAAACAACGCCTACAACGAACATATGATGCATACGTGAACATGAAACCACACATACAAACCTCTAAATTATATCTGGAATCCTGTCTACAAAATGTTCTTAACATGAAATATGCTGCAATACTACTCATGCAACGTAATTGCTAACAAAATGATAAATTCTAAAAACCGATTTGGTTTTCAGCAACAACAAAGTTTTAAAATGATAAATGAGCATTCTTAAGTAATCTCCAAATGATCCCAAAGAAACTTGACGGAGGAAGTTAGAAAGACAAATAGACGAAAACCAGATATCTGATACTGCATAACTATGACCGGAAAAAAAAAAAAAAAAAAAAAACCAACCTCAAAGATTGCATGATACTCCTTTGCTCATGAATATATCTTTGGTGCTCCTTAATCGCGATTTCCAAATTCCTAATAGGCAATGAAGCCCTATTAGAAAACAATTCTTCGACTTTCCCCTTTACCTCACTAAACATCTGTTTAAACTGTGAAACCTTATTCTCAAACTGCCTGTGGGAACTGCTACAAATTTCTCCCGCTTTCCTCAAGTTCTCTTCCTTCACAAAATCCGATAAGCACTTCCGAGTGGCAGTCTCTAATGCAGGGTGAAGCTTGATAGATCTCAGTTTTTCTACATCCCTCCCAAGATTGGTCAAAACATCAGAATGACTTCGATGCTGTTGTGAATAACGCTTCATGAATTCTGTATAGTTTTGGTTTATCATTTTATAATATTGATCCAAATTGCCCCTAGCAACCTCCACTGCCCTTTCTTGAACCTTTTGCTCCCTCAAAAGCCTCTCACAGTTCTCATATTTTACTTGCGTACGACTGTAAATTGCATGACCCTTGTGGTAGTGGTACCTAAATTGCCTTTCATAAGAAGGCAAGGCCTTCAAAGCAGGGTCTGAAACATCATCCAAAGGGTGAGGGTCATGTGAAGCTGAAGGCGATTTGGGGTCAGCAATGTCAAGAATATCAACTTGCTCGGGCTGAGGGAGCGGAGAATTAGGCTGCAGCCTTGCTTTATTGAATATAAACACTTCCCGACCATCAGCTGGAAGCTTATAAGCCGAAAGCCGCCTCTGTGGCTCAAGCTTCATATCCAAACACAAAACAAGCTGGTCATTGAGATTAATCCCAGCCATGGATTCAATATACCGCATAACTGCCTCCACCGGTGTGCTGTCTTCACAATCGAGCTCAAATGAATGCCCATTCTCAGCAATACGAACCAAAAGCTTGCCCTGATGAACCAAACCTTCAGCGATACTCGAACTCATCTTATCTCAAACCAGACGACGATGCTCGACCACAAAATCCGATACCGCTGACCTCCAAGCAATTGAATTGAGCGAGCAAACCACTTTTGTAGAATAACCTGCAATCAACTGGAAAATTCCCGATTTATAGATCTTCAGCCTCGAGAAAAACCTCAAATTATCACAGACCCACCTCCAAATCTATAAAATTTAACCCAATTCTCAACAACCCACAAAAGATTAACGAAAAAAAAGGGGAAGAAGAGCATGACGTACCGCCAATTCTTGAAAAGCAGCCAAAATCACATCAGAAATTTGTCGAGGGGGGCTCGAATTCTTCTCGATGATCAACCCTCAAACAAATATAATCGAGGACAAAGACTTTCACAACTGAGGAGGAAGAGGAGGAAGCGGAAGAGAGGTAATCGAAAGGGATTGGTTACGTGAAAAAAAGAGGCTCACAAGGACAAGGTTTTCACGAAATCCCTTTCCCTTTCACACTTGCACTGTTGCACATATATATTTTTTATTTTATATATATACCATAGCCACCACTGCAACGTCTACGACTCTTCCTTCTTCAGCAATCCTTTTTTTCTTTTTTTCTTTTACTTTTCTTTTCTTTTTTCAAATTGTAAACAAACGCGGAGAAGAGAACCTTGTGCTGGGAGCGTTAGTTCACAAAAGTACTGAATGGTAAAGTAAGAATGACTGATATTGGATTTTATTTATAGAGCTGTTATTGACACTTTTAAAATCTCAATCTACACTCTATCTATATTTTTAATTCATCTATTTTGATTTTTTTTTAATTTGATTTCAAATTTTACCCTTATATTACTTTTGATGTCTACAACCTTGAAAACCTCATTAAGAGGAGTGTATTCAATTGAGATTTTGAGAGATTTTAATTATTTTAATGAATTTAGGGGTATTCAATCAGGATTTTAAAATAGTTTATTAAAATTCTTAGAAATTCGGGTGTATTCAATTAGGATTTTAAAGAAGTTTATAACATTCCAGATGTATTCAATTAGAAATTGATTTTAAAGAATTTGAGAAAGTTGAGGAATTAGAGGGAATTTGAGAGATTTCGTAGTGTATTTTAAGCATCCACAAATCTCACCTCTCCCCATAAGATTTTGAGGGAATTGAATCAAAATTTTATATGAAATCTCTACAAATCAATTAAACTCCATCAAAATCCATTAAGGTCTCTCAAATTCTCAATTAAATACACCCCCTAAGTATGATGATTTAAATATGGGTAAATATTTATAAGGAGTTGTAAAGACCTTTTGTGCTCCATATAGAATCGGTGGCTGCTTTATAAAGTCATAAGCATATCTGCAAAAGACTCCAGCCCCATATAGAATCGATGGCTGCTTTATAAAGTCAGCCATTTCTTCGTCCTCAGACTTTTTTTCTCTTAGTCTGAGCAAAATTTTTCCTTTTTGTAATTTTTTTGGGTAATTCATCAAAGTAATCCTAATCTTCAAGCAATTTCTCATGTCTATAATGAAAGGTATAAGATTATGAAGCAGAGTTTAAGAAGACGTACGACTGTTCAAGCCTTGTTGGACGAACTTGGTTAAGGTGGTTTCACTTATAACATTGAGTATGATCAGAATGATCATTTGACTTATTTGTTCTTTACCCATCCCATTTCAATGAACTGACTAAGAGCTACTCAAATGTTTTTGTGATGGATTGCACCTATAAGACTAATAAGTACAAGATGCCATTGTTGGATATCATTGGGGTCTCAAGTTTCATTTTATTCTTGTTTTGCCGTCATGCAAAAGGAAAAGGAAGAGGATTATGTATGGGCGCTGACAATGTTTAGTAAACACATGGGAATTGATAATCATCTAGAGGCGATTATAATAGATAGGGAATTGGCGTTGATGAAAGCTATAGAAAGTGTCTTCCCTAGAGCTACAAATATTTTATGTGTCTAGCACATTGAGAAAAATATTCTTACAAATTATAAGTCTCATTTTGAAAACGAAGATGATTGGGTTAATTTCATATCCACTTAGACTAGTTTAATACAGTCTCCTGATGAATCATCATTCAACGAAACTTGGAATTGTTTTGAAGTAAATATTACAGCTACATGGCTACCTTTCAAAGAAAAATTTGTAAGTGCGTGGACTGAGCAGGTTATGTACTTTGGTAATCATGTTAGTTCAAGAGCAGAAGGTGCACATGCAATGTTAAAGAAGTATCTTCAAGTTTCAACTGGAGGCCTTCGTGAGGTGCGAGAAAAGATTTGTCTTCCTATTGAAAATCAATTTTAAGAAATCAAGGTTTGACTCTCAATTGAGAAGATTCATATGTCACATAGACTTTGAACTCCCTTTTTTAAAGAACTTGTTACTCATGTATCTATGTTTGCATTGGATAAGTTACATAAGCAAATATGGATTAGCAAAATCCACTAATGTTTTATCTCGGTGTAAAGGCCATTTTTTAAAAACAATGGGCCTTCCTTGTGCACACATGATTAGAGAAATGAAAAGTGAATTGCAATTAAAGGACTTACATGAGCAATGGAGGATTGATACAAGATCGTTTAGTGATGTTTGCGATGTTAACTTGGATGGTGATAGAGATGAAATAAGTGATATTCTGGCAGAGTTTAAATCAAAGTACGGAAAAAATGCCATTTCTGAAAAAGAAGGCACCAAAGGGCCGCTAACCCAATTTCTTTGTGCTTCTCTTCCTCTAATTCTTGAGCCTACTATTCAAGCTCATAAAGGTCGTCCATCAAAGTCGAAGGGAGAAAGGAATCTAACTCCACGCGGCGTGAGCCTTCATCGATTGAGATAGTTGAAAATTCCTAAAAATGTAGCATTTGTAACAGTGTTGGCCACAATCGTCGGCCCTGCGAACTCAACGAGAGAGCTGCATGATTTCTGTGGTATGATTGCAGATTTTGAACAAAGACATACTTGTAAGTTCTCTTTTTATAATTAGTCTTTAAATCACGTTCATCTTGGTTGGGACTTGAAATTAATTTGTGTTTCCCTCAACTGAAATTTCTCTTGTATGTGTAACAACTAAAGTCTGCCCCTCCAGGTTTTAGTGCTGAGCTTTCATGTCGACGAAAATTTTTGGCAAATCTTGGTATAGGTGGTTACCTTCAATGGTATAATTCTCATCTTACTTTACTGTACTTTACTTATGCTCTAACATCACGTATGAGAAACAAGGGTGAGTGGGCCTAATAAAGATTTGTAAAAACCTTTTCGAAAATATAATAACCCCTCGCTGTAAAACAAGTATAATTTTCAAAATATACATACTATGTATAGTAATAAAATACTTACCGTAGCCTACAATATCTCAAGAATTCAATACGTTGCAATATTTCGTAAATAAACACATGACATCCATAATCACATAATCTCATATAAGCAAACATATCATATCGAGTGCTAATCAACACATGTTGACACATGAGTTCATGCAGAGATGTTCTGACATGAACATCACTCGGTGTAACAATAATAGACGTTCTAGTACTACAATCATGTGAAAACTGACGCTATGCGCATCACATACAAGTCCTAATTGCCTATAGCAATCTAGGATATGATTGGCACCTACAATGAATCCAAAGTGAGCATACGGTGCGATGTGAATATACATGTGAAAGATAGGCCCTGGCCCGGGCAAGAACTAACACCGGTGCAGCAAACGATGAGCAAATAACATAACTTAAGTCATGCAATAGTGATTCAATAATTCTAGTCAACATAATATTATTCATAGCCGTAAATTTAATTAAGGCATCTCGTAAGATTTATAATGATTTCCTAATTCTCACCGTTACGTCATTTCCTATAAATGTTAATTTAATTATGGCAGTCATGTAGAAAATTCATCATTAGATGTATATATGGAAACTAAACAAATATATGTATATATCAAAGAAAAGACCCACTTACATATCATGTCGTCGAGTCAAACCCGCCTCACAGGTATTGAAGATCCTTGCGATGCATTTCACCTCGAAGTGAGACCATTTATGTAAATATATAACGTACTAATGTATAAACATGTTTTCGTACAAAGTATAGCTAATAAAGAAACTATTTTAACATGGTCAAATTTTGGAAAACAGAGGGCAGATTCAGATTCGGCACATCGAGAAACCTAAGGAGAAACCTTGGGTTCCTCCACGTACCACCACAAGGTAGCTACATTGGCAGCCACGCGCCGCACGAGCCACCATGTTGTGGCTTCCCACGCGCCCACACATCTGCGAGTACGGCTGTACTCGCCTCTTTCACGAAACTTGCAGCTTTTGTAGGTTGCAGGCCCAACTTTCAGAGCTCTAAATGAGCTCATTTCTCAACCAAAATCCATGATTTGAAAACCTAAATAAAGTTAGGAATGTAGGGAATAGATCAATACCCATTTGAGGTCATGTCGTGGTCGAAGTTTGCCAGAAAAATGGTTTGAAAGTGGCTCGACGACCACGGTTGGTTCCTTCCAAAAATATGGGGAAATCTTCCCCGACTTTTTTTCTACACTAAATCACCCCCAATCATAATTTTAAGGTTAAAAAAAATATTAGGGGTTCAAAATGAGAAAGGTTTGAGGTTGAAGGTGATCCTGAGGCTCAAAATGGTGTAGTTGTTGCAAGTTTGCCGAAAAATAAGCACTGGTGGTGGTTCCTAGGCTTGGGGAAAGCAGAGTGAGATGGGGAAGGAAGGACATGACCCATAGATGGTGGTGTCATCATCCAGGTTGCTGCTGTGCAGTAAGCATAGTTTAGAATTTCTAGGATTTGGGATGGGAATGAGAAGGACGGGAGAATGTGGGGTGATGGAGCATTGCGACTCGGTTGGTTTTTACAGAGGTGAAAAAAAGATAGAGAGTTTGAATGAAGAGAGAAAGTGCAATGAGAGAGAGAGAGAGAAAAACGAAATGGGATGGCAGAAAAGAAAAGGGAGAGATGAGAGGGAAACACGGGAGAAAGGTGAAGGAATAGGGCGTGGGCCCCATATGGTACACAACCTAAACCACAAAACGACGAAACATGAATAAAAATTATCTCCCGTAAATGTGAAATTACTAAAATGTCCTTCACATTTGTAGTTTCGTAAAATTTTTGTCGTAACACCAAATTTGATTCCTTTTGCGCCTACACATTCATATCGTCGTGTACTACGCAAATACGCTAAAAGAATGAGTCATACGTCTCTAAATAATGGTCAACGAAAGTCAAAATCCTTACCTTTAGGGGCATTTTCGTTAATGCACTCATTTAAAATTAATAAAATCATAAAATTAGAGACGGATTGTTACATTATGCAGTTTGCTGGTACATATTTGTGTGCTTAATTGAGATGTGGAGGCAATTGAAGATTAAAGTTTGATTATCAAGGAAGTGGAAACAGACTTTAGGCTTGGTTTGAGATGTGGATGCAATTGCTGATACATATATGTTTGGATGCTATATTTAGAATTATTTAACTTTGCATTGACATGATTAAAATTATAGAAAAAGAACATGAGATTATTCCTTGTTATGATGTTCAAGATACGAACTGTGATAGCCACAACTATTATGTCATATTTTAGAAGGATTACTTGTTGTGTGACATCCCGTCCCGAAACTATCTAAAATGTGCGTGTGAAATGACCCTTTTACCCCTAGTTTGTTTTCGTTATGTTGTTTGGTTGTTTTTTGTGGTGTTGGCATATGCTGGGCCACACACACACACACACTGTCATCTCCCTCACCCTCTGTCTTTTTCCCTGTCTCTCTCCCGTGCTCCCATTTCTTCCCTTTCTCTTCGAACACGTACGGACACACCAAGAACCCATCAAACCTTAGCAGATCGAGGGAACCAAGGACACTGTCGAACTCGTGAGGTTGAGAGGAGCACGATCGTACCATTTTCAGGTAAGAACTCCGACGTTTTCACGTCGATTTCACAAGCTCCGTTTGGGGTACTATTCATGTAAACTTATTTCATCACGATTTTGGGATTTTGAAGCTCGTAGGTAGCTTGGTGGTGTCCCAAGGAGCCTCAGAGTGCTTCGTTGGAAGAGTTTGGACGTCGGGATCACCCTGTTCGAACTTGGCCGGTTTTGGAGGTTGGTGACAGGTGAGATTTCGTAGGTTTTAACACTTAAAACTTGTATGATCGTGTTCTACTAGTCTTAGGCTTCATTTTGGTTCAAGAATCGTGGAAAATGGTTGAGAAACGAGCGAGAAAACACGATTTACAGGTTTTGCGATTTTCCGGCGCCGGCGACGGCACCGGAGGTTCGCCGGGGAAGGAGACGGAATATTCCGTCAGACTTGACGGAATATTCCTGACGCCGTTGACGGAATCCGTTAGAAATAACGGAATATTCCTCACGGCGTCAGTTGACACCGTCAGCGTGCCAGGCACGTGCGGCGATGAAAATTTTTTCTAAAAATATGGGTGTGATCCTGAGGTTGTGTAGAGCACGTTGGTATATTCATTTGTCCAATTTGAGCAATGTATGAGAAGTTAGTACGAGAAGTTGGTTATGTGCTTTAAAATTGATGTTTTTATAGTTGTTTCGCATATAGGTGATACGTATCCCGAGGACGAGCGTGGTCACTCGAGGCAGGGGGGCTACGACCCTTCCACATACCAGTGAGTGGGCTTTTGTTTTCCGTATATATCTATATACAATTATTTTCCCAGAAATTGAGTAAAAAGGGTTATTTGTCTTATGCCATGCATATTATTATTGTTGATTATGCACCCTTAGCCGCATTATTAGTTGCATACACATACATATGCATATTGGGTGCTGTGGACGCACAGGTAAGTGCCAGGTAAGTGTTATTCATGTTTATATTTCAGTTATTGAGTTTGAGATTTGAGCTCTATATGCAGCCGTACAGGTCACGTTAGGTGACTCCGGCTGCCAGATTATATGTTATCGTTATGAGATATACCTGAGCACTTGCATTTCATTATGAGGTTTTGACATGACATTTTCTTGAGTATGATTGGCATACCCTTGAGCATGATTGGCATATCTATACATACGTATATATGTTATTTTCTGGGAAGTATACAGGTTTTACGGCGAGGGGTTAGAATGTATTTTACTAAATGGTTTTCGAAAAGCTTTGTTTTTGCCCACTCACGCTTTTGTTTTGCGCCCCTCCAGGTTCTAGTTGCTTAGCAGTTTCGGTGGTTTCCCAGAGGGCTTTTCCGGCATTTCTGACAGACACTCACCAGCGTAGGGTCACCTTCAGGTGTACTATTGTCGCATCTTTTCTTTTGGACTGCTGTAGATTTGCTCTGAACTTGTGTCTCACTTACGCTAGTACTTGTTTTAGTACTTTGTATGCTAGTTTTTAATTATTCGTACTTTTCATATTACTACTCTATTAGCTTCCGCACGTGCACATGGTTACGTCACCTTCGTGTGACGGCCAGCACTCCCTGATCTCGGTCGGGGTGTGTCATGTTGCCTTTAGCAACAATTTTATTTTGTTGGAAAGAAGGAAGAAATATGATTTTGTCGTATTTGCTATGCTATTTGTTTCATAGGATATCTGGAAAGAAAACAAATCTACCAGAAATCCCTCCAATTTTTTTTCATTAGCAAAATCAATTGGGTAAAGTACAAAAAACTATCTCAATTATTAGTGTCACGGCACTTTCATACCTTATCTTTTTAAAATTGACAATGTCATACCTCATCTTTAGAATTTGTGCCAATGTTATACCTTCCGTTAGCTTGGCCGTTTATTTTTCAGTTAAATGCTGACGTAACTTGATCTGGGACCCATTTTTTTATTAAAAAATTATTAAAAACTAAAAAAAAATCATTTAATATTTTTAAAATATTAAAATAATAATAAAAAGTAAATAAAATTAAAAAAAAAAAAAAAAAAAACCTCAGGTCCATTCGTCCTCCCCCCCCCCCCTCTCTCTTCCCCATCTTCTTGCAACCCATAAAGAAGAAGAAGGAGGAAGAAGAAGAAGAGAGAAAAAAAAAAAAAAAGGGAAACCCAGTTCGTCTTCCCCCCCCCCCAACCCAACCTGCAGAAGAAGAAGAAGAGAGAGAAGAAGAAGAAAAAAAAAAAAAAAAAAAAACCCAGTTTGTCTGTTCCTCCCCCCCCCCCCCCAATTTTCTCCGCGCCCAGGTTCTCAACCTTTGGAATCAGCTTGGCGAAGGTTTCCCGATTCCACCTCAATGGGATCTGGGTTTTTTTTTTTTTTTTTTTTGGGTTGCAGGTAGTGGGTGCGAGGTTGGGTGCAGTGCAGAGGGTCGGTGCGAAGGTGGGGAGGTTGGGTGCGGAGAGTGGGTGCAGGGAGAAGAGGGGGTGGGAGCGGGGAAAACAAATTGGTTTTTTTTTTTTTTTCTCTTCTTTTTTTCTGGGTTGCAATTGCAGGAAGGGGGAAGAAGATGAAGATGGGGAGAAGAGAGAGAAGGGGGGAAGGGGACGAACAGATGTTGGTTTTTTTTATTTTTTATTTTTTTTATAACTTTTCTTTATTATTTTAATATTTAACAAATATTAAATGACTTTTTTAGTTTTTAATAATTTTTTAATAAAAAATGAGTCCCGGATCAAGCCACATCAGCATTTAATTGAGAAATTCATGCCTAGCTAACGGAAGGTATAACATTGACACAAATTCGTAAGATGAGGTATGACATTGTCAATTTTAAAAGATGAGGTATGAAAGTGTCGTGACACCAATAGTTGAGGTAATTTTTTATACTTTACCCAAATCAATTCCATATGAAACATTAATGAGGCTTTCAAAAAAAGAAAAACATGCTCAAAATCCAAGCATTCCCACCAATTTATTTTAGTCATCAAAATTATACTTAATGAGGTTTTCAAAATTTTAGGCACATTAAAAATAATACATGGGCAAAATCAGAAATCACATTAAAAGAATTAAAATAGATAAATCAGAAATATAGAAGGAGTGTGGATTGAGATTTTAGGAGTGTCAATAATAGATCCTTTATTTATTTATTAAACTGACTAATATACCTTTTTTTTTTTTTTTTTTTTTTTTAAGAAATGACTAAAGTTCATACACAAAATCGACTCCTTTTTTTTTTTTTTTTTTAATTTATTTACAACTGTCCTAGTATTATTTATATGCTTAAATAATAAAGTTTAAAGAATATTTCTCTTCACTTGTAAATGAGAGGTTTTAGGTTTGATTTTCGATAAAGGCGAATTTAAACCACATTATTGCTAGCCAATTGTGAGGTTAAGCTCATTCCTCTCCCCCTTAATGTAGATAATATCGTTTGTTAAAAAAAAAAAAAACAATATGCAATAGAGATACTGTAATTTAAACAAGTTAGAATTCATAAGATTTTTTTCTCTCTAGTATAGTTATTATGAATGTTTCTGATCGTAGGATTACCAATTGGGCATTGACAATCCGCTAAGATTAGTACATACTATGCCTTTTGACTTTGGAGAATGACTAGTCTTGAGTCATTAGTGTGAAATACACCAAGACAAGTATGTAGATGCTCAATAGAGAGTGAGTTCACTAAAAGCAATTAAATATGAGTTCTTATATGGAAGTCATTACTGACAAGTCAAATAAGGAACTCTAAAGTTGCATTAGTGGAATCAGTCTTCATACATTTAAGACATCACAATTGTCTTATGGAGATGTCTTTGTTTATTTAACAATGCGTCATACCCTTGGGTTTGTTCTGTGCATTATCGGGGTCTTAGACTCATTCGTAGAGGCGTGTGACTGTATAACAAGGAATATCAACCTTTGATAAAGAAGGAGAATCTTCTAAAATGTGATTCAACAAATTTTTGAGTATAGTATTGAATGTAATTAAGAGAGAGTCGTAAATTATATTCATTTGAATCATATAAACTTAGGAATCTACATTAGGGGCTTGACATAAACTTCATGCTCTAATAATGTAAAGATGGAGAGCAATTTGTTGAGTTTCTAGGCTTATGATTGGGATTAATTTAATTCTAATAATTAAACACATCAAAAATTAAGCAAACAATGATAATAGCAATGGATGATGGAGTGATTCAATTAAATGTGCTAGCAATATCTCTCACTTGGATCATTTTGGGAGGCACACATGGTATGTTTTGACTTAGGGTTTTCTCTCTTTTATCTGAGACACAATTGATTGCCTTGGACATATAAGAGAAACACAAGGGTATACATAGACACCCATAGCGACACCTTTAGGGTTTTGATGCCACGGGCTTTGTCCTATGGTAAAGCTCTATTCACTTGCCATGTTGGGCTTGTGACTTTATCCCGTTTTAATTAGATAAAGTTCATACCTTATTTTATTTAAAATCATGTCCAATAGGCTAAAATAATTAATCTCATATTAACAATAAATTATATCTTAACATCATGCATATAAAGTTACTAGAACTATCATTTACACACCTCTTAGGTTCTAACTAAAGTTAGAAGTGAAATTAATAAATTAATTTAATTCCACAATTCATGAATAACACCTAGCAACATTTTATAGCTACCCCGACTAGTCGAAGTATCGTGAATTAATCATGATACTCCTTAGAACCTCAATGGTAGATACAATGCAATTTGGTTCTTCTCTCATCCATATTCCGTTTGAGATTTATGTGATATGAAATAATGCCGAATAACATACAAATATCTATGATCACCATAATGCATCATGTTCAAGCAGTTCTTACAAACATAATTTAATCAACAAGAACTTTGACAGAAGATTTCTGAGATGGATCTTCAAGTGGCTTCGACGGATATCTCCTTTTATTAAACAATTACTAGAAGGAGATAGATTCCTTATTATTGCGCATTAATATATCTATCATGTTCATCAAAACAATTTAGAAAGGATACACTCATAGAAACTTGAATTATTCTTCCACAGCAGGCTCCTTCCTTTCATTAGGACAAGTCAAGTTTGCACCTGTATTAACACCTTTATTCAGTTTACTAGCCAATTAAGGTTTCTAAGTGTCAAACATCTCTAATGCCTTCAGATTAGTGAAAACGGAGTGCGCTGTGCCATTCGAGATATCAAATAACCTTAACGTAGGTCTTAATCTTCATGCGCAGTCGCACGTGCCACTCTATATTTGGTGGCATGCCATAGTAGTCAATGTCATCATTAGCGAACGCGCTGTTGTACCCACTGGTGGTACTACGTTGTAGTCGGCGCCTCGCAACTGCGCCATAATAGTGGTAGTCTATGTCTGGTGCTGCCACGTTGTTGGAAATGTGCCCTAAAACCAATCATATGATGATACTTTATGGACATTTCACATGTTAAACTAATCTAGTTTAATATTAAGGGCAAAGATTATTGTTTGAGTCGTCTCATATAAATGTTATATGCTTAAATGATAAGTCCAAGGAATATGTGATTGGAAGAATGCGATCTAAAGAAGTTAGATTCATGAGACCATTCTTTCGTTGACACATCCTAAACGTTCCTGATCATAGGATTGTCAATTGGGCATTGACAGTCCGTTAAGATCAGTACGTGCTATGTCTTCTCTCAGGGAGAGTGACTAGTCTCGAGTCATTGGTGTGTGTGACATCAAGACAAGTACGTAGGTGCTCAATAGAGAATGAGTTCACTGAACACGATCAACGAAGAGTTCTCATATTCATGTCACATGAGAACTCATGGTTGGGATAATGCAAATTAGTCTTTTGACCTGAGGCATCACAGTTGTCTTGTGGTTAGGTCCTTAATCTTTGATTATGTCAAAGTCACTCCATCAGGAGGGTGTCCACGGCATCGTTGGGGTTAAGCCACTTAGCCATGGAGGCAAGTGAATGCGCAACAAGGGATCTCTAACCTTCAAACTATTTGAGGGAGAATACTCTATGATATGATTAAGAATCTTTGGCCAAAGTATGAATGAGATTTAGGAATGTGTTCCAAATCACATTCAAGGTAATCATATAAGCACAAGACTCACATTGGATAGTAGACATGAATAAACTATCAAACCAAACAATGTGGTCAAGAGTATTGTATTAGAGAAAGACCGTATTGCATTTGTAATCCTAAAACTGAATAGGTTCTCCACCTCTTCTGATTAGCTTGGGTAACCATGACATGCTGCTAGGCGTCAACCATGGTTTGTGGAAGCCCTAAAAGTGTATTATCACTAACGGGAGAATTGAAAGTAAGTTTCAATTCACAATCGATTTGAAAGAGTTTGAATCGCCCACTGCCTCGCTAAAAGGAACCTAATGGATCGTACACCGTGTAAGGTAGAGATTGAAGATTCAACGGAGATGAGTAAGAATAATTAAATGGTTTAATTATTTATGGCAAGGATTAATTAATATGATTATTAATCAAACGAATAAGTTCGTTAAAAGACCTCGGGATAGTTTTGGACCTTAAGGCCCAATGGGCTTCGAACGTCAAGTCCATTGACTTAAGTTGTGTGACAACTTAATGAATAATGATTCACAAAGGCCCAAATAGCCCAATAAATCCCATGTTAAAGAAGGAGTGGTTTTGGACTTATTTACAAGTTTGCCACTCAAATGAATTAAGGAATAAGTATGACTTTATAGCCAAAATTCATTAAGGGTTGTTTTTGGGGAAAGGATGAGAACACAAGCTCTCCTTTCTCTCTAAAATTTCAGCCACCTTGGAGGGATCATCTAGCAATCAAACTCCTCCAAGGTTACTCATTTCTTCTACAATATGCCTTGGTGTGGAGACTTGGAGGTTTTCAATTTTGGGAACTTGGAGAAACCTTTTCATCCATCCAAATCCATGGATCTAAGATGCAAGGAATGAAGGCCCTCTCTTTGGGTGATTAGCCTTTGCTTATGCAAAGAGGAATCTACAAAGGTATTGATTTCTCAACTCACTTTGTTTTGAGTTGAGTCTTGGTTCACCTATCTACTAGGCTTTGAAGTTCATGGGTTAAGTTTTGTTTTTGAGTGCATATAAACATGATTCCGCCTTTTAATTGTTAATTGCATGTTGTTGATGTTGCTCAAATGAACTTGTTTTTCACAAATTTTCCTTCACACGTGTCATGCATGTGCAAGTTATAATAGAATATACCTTCTTCATTACAGATTTCATCAGAACTAAAAAATATGTGGCCTGTCTCTATTGTTGTTAAGTCTACAGCCATTTGCCCTGCTCTGCCACGGAAATTTTCGTCGAATTCTGCAAAATTCCCAAAGTAAGTTACAGAGCTTGGTTTGGCTCAAATTTCTAAATTTCAATTTTAAAACAAATATTTTTTAAATAAATACGATATTACCTATACTATGGGATATCGAAAGTTGGTTAAGCCTAACAATGGGTTAGCCATTATAATTTGGTTCAAATTTGCCTTTGGCAGGACTTGGGAACTTTTTGGAGTTTGTTGAATTTTTTGGCATGTCGAGGCGGCCGGCCGCCATGTACAGCGGCGCATGCGGTGGCGCGTGGCCTCCTAGGCCGCCACCCTATGGCAGCGTGTGCATCGGTGTGTAGGGAGAACCCGAGGTCCCTTTTTAGGTTTTTTGACGTGCCGAATCCAAATCCGTTGTCCGTTTTCCCAACTTCTATCATTTAGGCAGAGTTTTCCTAAATGGTCTCAAATTGTGGTTAAGTGCATCGGTGGGAAGTGACTCCATCCTCGCTAGCTTGAGCGGCTCTCGGGCAACAAAATATCTCTGAGTGGACTTGTTCTTAAATTGCATGTTTTATAAAATATTAGGCTTGCATGCATTTCATATTTCATGATTTGAGTATGTTTTATATTATGTTTTCCATGTTTCTATATTTATTGGTTTACGAAGAATTTATGATTTATTTAAATTGCTTTTACGAAATATTTATGTTTTATCGAATTTATGTTTTACTAAAGGTTATGAATTATTGGATTTTCGTATATGAAATTTTACGGATTTATGAATATGATTTAGAATGGATTTATGAGATGAGGCTTTGAGTTTTTGAGCTCCGGATTTGATATGAGTTTTTGAGGGATGTTTTCGGTGCTTATCTAGTGGGTTATCATACAACACATCCACACAACATAGGTATGTAGATGCCTATGACCATAGGACACAGTTGAGGATATTTATGTCATACCCCCAGCTTCACTGGCAAAACCAGTGTCTGTATATGATGTTATATGTTTCTTCTCTAGTGTAACCTAGAGTCGTACAGCTTCACCTTCGGATGATGGGGCCTAGCATGTTTCTTTACTGGCGTAACCCAGTGTCGTACAGTTTCACCTTCGGGTGGTGGACATGTACTACCTTGGGGCGACTATGATACCCCTAGTTGAGTACAGCATTGATGTGATTTACGGAGGTTTATAGATTTGCCTTCGGGCGGCGATATTACCATTATTTTGATTTATAAGATTCTTAGGTTTTGCCTTCGGGCGTTTCAATACCACTTTTAGAGATGATTTTATTGCTACAAACATTTTGGCATGTTAGAGTTTTAGAGAAACCTATATGTAGTATTATATATGTGTTTTCAAAACAAGGGGTTAGTATGTTCAGAAAGAAAATGGTTTTCTTATTATTAGTATTATTATAAACTTTGGTCTGCTCACCCTTTTGTTTTGCGCCCCTTCAAGAGATGGATTCGAGGCATACAATCTCAGCGTCAGGGCACTTCCGCATAGGTATCTTCGAGTCTTCTCAGTGCAGGTCCCATTCCTTTATTTGTACCTTTTATAATAGTTCACTCACATTATTCTTGAGTAGTTGTATGCTCTGAACACAGTTATGCATTAGTATATTTCTTTTTAATTACGTATTTTATTCGTATGCATGTTTAAAATGGCTTCGTCACCCTCGGATGTCGTCCAACATATGTTTATCCTAATATTTGGGGATATTGGGGTTGGGGCGTGTCATATTTTGGATGGGAGGAAAAACCCAGACTACGAGAAGGTGTGCTTTATCATGGTGAGTGCTTGTGAGAAGTGGGGTATCTTTAAGTTAGTGGATCATCGGGTTGCTTTGGAGATCATAGAGAATTTCATAGGGAGTTTAATAGGCTGTTTGATCTTCCAATGGAGTAGAAAGTGAAAGGTGTCATATCAGCTACTTGTTCCTATTTTGTTAGCGTGATAAGGCATGAAATGCTAGACATGCATGGATTTTTATGGGCATGGCGTGACTTAAACAAATGTCTGACTCAAGTATACTAGCATGACATGCTTGTGAATTATTTCCCTTCTTGAATCTGCACCCTTACATGTGTGTACACTTGGTTTAGGGCTTGTATACTAATTTTGCTTTGAGACTTGATTAAACGCATGTGACATTTTTGGGCTCCAACACTAATTAATTAAAGGTAAAAGCCAAGTGTCCCTATACCAAATGGTTATTGGAAAAATAGTTTTATTCTTTAGTAATAGTTTAAGATGATTGCTAAAATTGTCACTTAAGCGCATATGAGTGATTTATGACAGTAAATGTTTGTAAATTTTATAAGAAAATTGCAACAAGAGTTTTTTGTGGCCAACATCACCCATTTAGGTAAGATTTTCATATATCATAACTTGAACTGTGACAACCTGTTCCTAACTTTATGATTTTATTGATTTTAAATGAGTGAATTGATGAAAATGCCTTAGAGGCGAGGGTATTGACTTTCGTTGGCCAACATATAGTGAGACGTACGAAATATTCTTTTAGCGTGTTCTTGAAGTACTTAACGATACGAATGCGTAGATGCAAGCGGAATTGAAATTGAAGTTACGGTTAAAATTTTACGGAATTACGAATTCGAAAAATATTTTTGTATAGAATTGCTATTTATTATTTTATATATTTCTCATAATTATTATATTATTATTTTAAGATTATTTTGAGAGAAATGAGGGAAATGAGAAGAAGGAATGGAGGAGAGAAGGGCTGCTACCCAATCGGAGGAAGGAGGGGGCTGAATCGGGATAGGAGAGAGAGAAGGTTGGTGAATCAAAAACAGAAGAAAGGAGGGGAAAGGATGGAGTGGAGAGGCACAAAACCAAAAACATTTTCCCTCGACCTATTTCCAAACCGTGACCCAGCCTTCGACCCGGACCTCCCCGAGCTTTTCCTGACGATCTCTGCCATTTTTTCCGACTAATTAGGACACTCCAACACCTGCAAACATCATCATGCCCCTCCTCCTTCATTGATCACCAAAGATTTGACGGGATTAAGCCCGTTTCGTGGTAATTGACGGCGTCGGCACCGCGAGGTTCTTGGTGGCAATTCGTCAAATTTTGAAGCAAAGTCCCTTGATCTCCACCACCATTAGACTCCCCTTGGACCTAGGAACAAGACTCAACCGGTGGTAGGGGCAGCGGAGCACCGGCGACGGCAAATCGAAGCTCACACATTATAGGGTTTCCGACGGGTGCAAGCTAAAATGGAGCTTTTCCCTGCCAAATTGGACTTGACCACAGGTGTAAAACTTGCTCTACTTTCTGAGATCTTCATTTATGTAAAATTTGAGAATTTTTTGAAATAGTTAAATTTTCCGACGAGTTAGGGGGGCCGATCGCAACGTGCGGCGGCGGCGGCGCATCGGCAGAGACACCACATGACCTCTCTAGGGTAAAATGGGTGCCTTGATTCCATATTAGACATCTGGTTGACGAAATTCTGTTGTTTGGTTATATTTCCGTTAAGGGCCACCACTTGGTTATTATATGATTCAACGATCTGACCATTGGATCGTCACCAAACTTTAATACGTAATAGTACACAATATTTAAGGATATTAAGAATTGGTGGATCAGGAATCTAATTATGGATCTTCCCGGATGGGTTTTCTAAGTTTGTAAATCTAAACGTCGGCCGCCACTTAAATTTAACGTTTGGCGGTGATCCGACCGTTGGATCGTTCTGAAACCTTATGATGTTGTTCTAGAAGCTTATTGAAACTCTTGGGAAGTTATGGATCAGAAATCCAGGGTGCGGATCTTCTGGATTGAGTTACGTAGGGTTGTGGACCCTACCATCGACCTTTGACTGACGGTTGACTTTTGGTCAATGGGTTACAAATAATTCTAGAACGTCCTTGGGGATGTGTTTTATGTAAGGTACATGTTCTATCGATAAGAATTCTGAGACGTGATTTGATATTTGTTCTAGACGACGATCGTTCGTGACGCCTCGATATTCATGTTAGGGAGTTGTAGCGCGGACTTCAGGTGAGTGGATCTTTTTCTTTTTATAGTGTGTGTGTGTGTGTGTGTGTGTGTGTGTGTGTGTGTGTGTGTGATTGATAGTTTCCATTTATGCATTTGAAAAAGAATTTCCTACGTATGCCTGGATTAGACTAAAGTTTATAAGAATTAGTGAAATGACGGAATTTATGAAATATGCTACATCCTATGGGATACACAAGTATGCTTATAATCTTTGATGCCATAATTATACCTACGGCTATGAATGATATTATGTTGATTAGAACTATCGAACCAATATGGCATGACAATATTTATGTTTTATACTTATCATTGCTACACCTTAGCGTTAGTGCTCACCTAGGGTCAGGGCCAATCTTTCACGAGTATGTCATGTCGTATAGGTTGCATTAGGCAACTCCTACTCGTAGGTGACCGCAAATAACGCCAGTCTTCATGTGATTGTAACACCAGAGCGTATATTATGATTACACCCAGTCCTGTTATACAGGTTGCATTAGGCAACTCCGACTCGTGTGCTAGCATAAATTGATGAACATCAGTTTAGTCATACAGGTCGCATTAGGCGACTCCAACTTGTGTGCTAGCATAGATTATTGAAGCACCTGATTTTACTTATATTACTGTTGAGATTTTGTGATTTTGGATATCTTGCCCTTAGTTACGAGATATTGTGCCGTAATGAATTCTTGAGATTTTACAGGCTACGGTAAGTATTTTTATACTATATGTAGTAAGTATATTTTGGAAACTATATTTGTTTTACGGCGAGGGGTTACAATGTTTTCTGAAAGGTTTTTATAAAATTTTATTTTCAGACCCACTCAACCTTGTTTTTCACCCCTCCAGGTTTTATTAGCTGAGCTTTCTTACGGGCGAGGATTCTTGGCAAATCTTGATGTAGACCATTATCTTCGATGGTATAATTCTCATCCTATTTTATTGTATTGTACTTATGCTCTGACATCACATGTGAAATGGGTTCATTCCCGCTCACAGCTCGCTCTTATACTTAGGCACTTTTAGGTTTAAATTTACTTACATTTTTCCACATCACTACACTTTATGGCTTCATCACATTCCAGGTGTTGACCAGCACAGCTCGATTCGGAATCCTAGTGAACATTTCGAATCGGGATGTGTCATGAACTCTTTGATCATGAATAGTTTAATGGTTTTACCAGTAGATTAATTAGAGATAATTAATCAACAAACTTACCACCTCTTTCAATACGAGTGGTACAAATAGATTTTTTGGTTGACTTCTACAAACTATCGTCCATGTAACTTAACTAAAGTCTCCTCTCCAATAAAGTGAAGGTTAAATGTCTTTGTACCAGCTGGTTATTGGAAGCATAGTTTTATTCATTGCTTACGGTTTAAGATGATTGCTAAAAGGGTGGTGCAACTCCCATGTCGTTTTTTTATCTTTCACACACACCCTATTAATTTTTATCATTTGACCATCTTCAATTCATTTAATCGGATGGTTAAAAATTGAGATAGTGTGTGAAAAGTAAAAAAAAAAAAAAAATGTGCGAATAATATCACTTTTGCTAAAATTCTCGCTCAAACACATGTGAGTAATTTTTTATTGTAAATGTATGTGAATTCAATAAAATTTTACATGCATCCATGATGTGAAATCAATCACGCACCCACACAAGACTGACCTAGCTAGCATTTTTCTTCATATAGTTTAACACTTATCAATATTTGGAATATGTGTATCAGCAATGCAATGATTGGACAGAAAACTTTGGAGATGTTAGCTCATGGACTGGGCCTAGACAAATTTTTCACAGGGAACTTTGAAGAAAAAGAGGCTACCATGATCAGGGTCAATAGATATCCTCCTTGTCCACTCCCTGAAAAATGTCTTGGGCTTGGGAGCCATTCAGACCCACATACCTTAACCATATTGTTACAAGATGATGTTGGCGGCCTGCAAGTTCTGATGAGTGGCAAGATATGGGTTGGTATCCGTCCCGTTCAAAGTTCTTTCCTCAACATTTGTGACACCATTGAAGTAATATATGCATTAAGGTGTATATATGAAGTAATGTTTTTTTTACTAGAAAACGCTAATGTTGTGAGACTGTGAACTTGAATCACACATTTTTCCAAAAGTTTGGTTTTTGTACATAGTTGTAACTGTACATGTTCTTGCAAGCTTGGACCAATTCTGCCCTCATTGACTGCCATCTTAAGCTCATGGAAGCAAAAATCAACCCTAGAAAGCATGAGCCCTTCACTTGGGGGTGATTTCAAAAAGCAACTTTTGGTTCAAAAGAGGGTTGTTGGAAACAGCTGTCTTAGAATATAAAAATACCTCATATCCAAGTGAAGAAAATAGTCTAAATCCTAAAAGGACAAAATGTTTAGACTTATTAATATTATATTATAAACGTCTTATAAATGTTTGGACTATTTATATTAGCGGTCTTACTTCTATAAAAATAGAGTTTACACTGTAATCTACGAATATGATGCAATTTACTGTACAAGTCCTTGCTTGCAAGGAAAAAAAAAAGAGAACAACTACGAAGATTCCTTCCAAATTTTTTTTTTCATGTAATTAATAATTTCAAAAATACGAAAGGCCCTTTTTTCCTTTGAAGTTTATTAGCGGAATGCCAAAGAACGGAAATTCCAATTTCCCCCGTCACTGACCAATATATCAGACCAAATGGAAGTCTGTTTGATTTTTGTCAAACGATAGTGTTTAGTAAGTTCAATTGTTAGTTATTAGGAAGAGAGGGGATTAGTGGTGAACGAATATGCATCAAGGTACATAAACATAATTACTAAGAAGAAAGTATGTTTAATTAGCTAACAACAATTGAACAATACTATATGTATAACCTACCAATTGTGTGACTAAACAAGACATATTATATAAAATATATATAACGTCTTCATATATCATTAGCTGTACGGAACACACGCACATATGTACAGTTTTGTGGAATCATAATCCACATAATTCAAAATTGTCAACTCATGGCCCAAACAACTAAACACGAAATCAAATGAAGACTAATAATTGATCGGACCCTCTCTCTCGACCGTGTGGCTCCTACTTTCATTTAAGACAACTTTTAAATGGTTTACAACTACTTTAGTCGGCAGAGTGGATAATAGAACAATTCAACATAAACTAAACTTGCTCACATATTGCATGACATGCAGATGACGCATATGCATTTTAGTGCAGATTCAACTCTTATTAATTTTCATTAGTAACTAACTATTTAGATCATGAATAAAGTAAAACTATTGTTTTACTAGAAAAAAAATTAAACTACATGATGATGAACTTTTGCTCCATGTTCATGACCTAAATTATCGGTTCGATAACAATGGCAATTATAAGAAACACATTTCTTACGTAGACCATACATTTTCTCCAGCTAAGCCTCAGGACAGTTTTGGGTGCATTTGGATACCCAGCGGCTTACTAAGGATTTTTCCACTGGGCTAAAGTATTAACAAGTATTTTCATTTTGTAACTAATATAAAGCGACATATGACACTTAATACTATAGTCTAGTGATATTCATCTTCACTGATAAGTAAGAGGTTTTAAGTTCGAGTTTCAACAAAGACAAATTTGAATAACATTAGTGTCAGCCCATTATAAAGCTTAACCTATTATTTCATTTCTTTATATAGATCATATCGTTTGTTTAAAAAAAAAAATTATATATATACACACACACAGCGGTAGGTACAGTAGGCTGGCTTCTTCCTTTACATGCATCAAATGGATTCATATCTTCCGGGAAGAAAGCTTTGTAGTAGATGCCATTGCAAGTGCGGGTCATTCGTTACAAAATATACATATTTGAGAAAAAAGAATTCCAGATGTGACTTACAATACTTTTTCTTTTTTATTGAAATTGGTTGTACAAGAGATTTTCTCTTTGAATGAATTTTTTTTTTCCTCGCAAAAGAACATATACAGAGACTTTTCACCTCATGGATCGATTTTCATTTTTCAACTTTTTTTTAAGCTGGAATTTATATTCTTAAGTCACCAGTGAGAAAATTATATTCCAATTCAATGCCCCCTTTTCCATTTTATGAAATATGGTCAAAAGAGCTTATATCCTTACATTTGGTTCACTTACCGCGTAGAATTTTTTTGATCACTTCTACATTTGTCGGTTGCAAAATCACTTCTCTATTTGAACTGCAGATTGTGGTTGAAATGAAAGTTGTATTTTTTTTTTTTAAAAATTCAAATTGTCTTGCTTTGAAACTTTATTTGCCTTGACTTAGTATCTCCATCAGCATGCATGCGAAACTTGTCCTCCAAGAAAATTTCTGCATACTAACACACATTGAAGAAAGCGCAGGCATGAGATTGTACAGATATTCAGAGGGTATGCCTCCGTCTGCAAGGTTTTGGTCAATAGTTAAGGATGTTTCTTGGAATATAAGCAACTACGTACATAAAATTTGACCTGGCAGCTGCATTGGTCCTAAAATATTTGGTCATCGCCCAACATGAAAAGTGAAAGCAAGATGAAAAAGCTACTTCGTTTGTCAACACCAACATGGCAGCAAAATAATGTTGATGTTGCAGGAACATATATACTTTACATATATATATGTTTTAGTTTACCCAGTCTGATGTCAACCTTTCTCAGTCGCAGAAGGAGGCACATCCTCTTCAAAGTCTTAGCTCGTTTTTCTTGTAGGCCAAGTTCTTACTATTCCATCTAGGATATTTAAGTACGTAAAAAGCCCTAACCTTTTAGTATTATTCTAAATCGGTCTCAATCTTTTTAAATACTCAAAACAAGTACCCAACGTATTGAAAATGTCACATCTGATAAACCCAAATTAATTTTCCGTTAAATTAACTAGGCTTACTTTGTCTGCAAAATCAGTAAAAAGTCATGGAAGCATGGCCTCTACCACTAACGTCACCACCACCCCCATCAAGCCATGACTTCCACACCTAATGTACAACCACCAACTTCACCCTACAACTTAAATCCCCAACACCGAGAAGAAGGTCATCATAGAGGTTTTTTAAATGGGATGGATTGCCATAATGTGGCCACGTGCCACCACCATCTTGACTGCTCACAAAGAAGAACTGCAAGCTTTACGAGTCGAGAATTGGCAAATGAGGAAACTTCATGAACAAAATGAGGCTCCTTGAAACCTTATTTGAATTATTAACCCCCTTCTTTGTTAGAACTTTGAAAATTGCCCTCCTGATGTAAAGCAATTTGGGTCCATTTTCGATTCATTTCAATACTCTTTTGATCATTGGGTTCCATATATTATAATCTATCTGTGAAAGATTTCAAGATAACTAATAGTAATGTTGACCATGAAAAACCAAGTGGGCGATGGGTTTTGAATATAAAGTAGTGAGACCCCTTTTCATATGTACATTTGACTAAAAAACTAATTGGGGCTTAATGGATGTGACATTTTCAATAGGTTTGGTGCTTGTTTGGAAATTTAAAAAGGCTTGAGATCCATTTGGAATGACACTAAAAGGTTGGGTAGTTTAAGGTACTTAATCCTTCCACCTATAAAACTTTTTTTTTTTCCTAATCAATCCTAAAATTACAAGGACTTTCTATTTCCACCTAACATTCTACTCAGCAGGCTAAGGTGCGTTTGTCGCGTCGACATATCTTAAACTGGACTAGTTTCAAGGACTAAGCTGGATTGAGTCAAATAGACTAAGCTGGACTGACTTAGGGCTCTTTTAGAAGTGCGTTTAAAATTGTTGAAAGAGTTTTTGATATTGTTGGAACCAATCTTTAGTAAAAATGCAAGTGAATCTTGGGAAAACACTTGAAGCTTGTTATAAGAAGCACATAATTGGTTCTTACAAGAAGCATTTTAAGTGCTTTTATGGAACCAAAAATCATTTTCTGCAAATGGGCTTTTAGTTATTTTAAAAGCACTTCTAGATGAGCTTTTAGTGAAACATTTAATGCATTATTGGACTAAGTTACAAAATAATGAAAATAGTATTGTCCTATGTTTCGGATTCTCTAAGAATTCCCTAGCTTCTTCCCATTTACCCTCATTCATGAAACTGTTGTTGTCGACTATTATAAACTTTTTTTTCATTTCTTTTGATAAACTTAGGGCAAATTTGATAACAATTTCGGTTTTTGGTTTTCTTTTCTAATTAGTTAAAGTGAAGGAAATGTATGGGAGGAATGAGAGGGGACTACAAGGAAGAAGGAAGTTAAATAATAATTACTTGAAAATCACCCGAAGATAAGGAAGTCATACTCGTGGTACAGGTTTTATATATCTTGTTCAAACCCTACACTCAGTTTCAAGTCGTGTACTCTTCCAAACCTTGTTCATATTACCTCAATGTTTGAGTTAGGTCCATACTCGGTATAAAAAGAGTACAACTATCTATATACGGGAAATGCTAGCTATCTTTTTCTCTGTACCTTTTCTTTTTGCATTCTATTTTATTTTTAAGATCATGTAATCCAAACCGTTTAGTTTCTAAGTCACCATTTAAAGATCATCTCTATACAAAATTAGTTAAATTGAGTTTAATTATTCGATTGATGTTGTCGTTATTTTGTTATTTTATAGGTGAAGAACATGTTACATCTACTATGGGTAACGTAGAAGATAAAATGATTTTCGATTATGTTGTCATGATTTTATTATTTTATAATTGAATGACATGTTACATCTATAATGGTAACATAGATGTTAAATTAATGATTGATTCAAAACATTTTTTTATATATTTGTAATACATAAATGACCAATTGTGTTTAATAAAAATAAATAAAAAATAAAAAATAAACTTGGGGTGATTTCAAGCAAGCAACTTTTGGTTCAAAAGAGGGTTGTTGGTAACACTGCCCTAGAATGATACCTAATATCCAAATGAAGAGAATAGTTTGAAACCTGACCAAATGTTTAAATTTATTATATTATAGAAGTCTTAGACAAGTCTGGTAAAAAAAAAAAACTTGGGGTGATTTCAACCAAGCAACTTTTGGTTCAAAAGAGGGTTGTTGGTAACACTGCCCTAGAATGATACCTAATATCCAAATGAAGAGAATAGTTTGAAACCTGATCAAATGTTTAAATTTATTATATTATAGAAGTCTTATACAAGTCTAGTCTTTTTATATTAGTAGTCTCACTTCTATTTAAGATGGAGTTTACATTGTGATCTACGTATATAGCGTAATTTATTGTACCAGTTCTTGCTTACCAAGCAAAAAGAAAAGAATGAGACTATGAAAATTCCTTTCTAGGAAAATCAACTTTTTTTTTTTTAATGTAATTAATAATTTCAGTAATATGAAGGACCCTTTTTCCTATTTGAAGTTTGTAAAGGGAATGTCAAACAATGGAATGCTTCCAATTTTCCCCTTCACAAATCAATATATCAGACCAAATGGAACTCTATTTAATTTTGACAAACGATAATGTTAGTGTGCTAAGTTGTTAGTTGTTAGGGAGAGAGGGAGATCAATGACGAACAAACCCGCACCAGGTGTATAGACATAATTACTAAGGATGAAGTCTGTTTAATTAGCTAACTCTTGGACAATAATATATATATATATGTGTGTGTGTGTGTGTGTGTGTGTGTGTATGTATGTATGTATATGTATGTATGTATGTATGTATGTATGTATGTATGTATGTATATGTATATGTATATATCTACCAATTGTGTGACTAAACAAGGCATATTATATAAAATATAAATTAGGTCTCTTCTTATATCATTATCTTCCCTGTACGGAATATATATGCAGTCTTATGGAATGATAATCCACATAATGCAAAATTGTCAACTCATCGTCCAATTAACTAAACACGAAATCAAATGAAGACTAATAAGGGTTATTTGGATTTGGTCGGACCCTCTCTCTCAACCGTGTGGCTCCTACATTCATTTCATACTACTGCTAATTTGGTTTACAACTACTTCGGTCCTCATAGTGGATAATAGAACAATTCAAGAAAAATTTAAATTGCTCTGATATTAAATTACATGTAAACGGCACATATGCATTTTAGTACGGATCTGATTCTCAATATTGATTTTCGTTATTAACTAACTGTTTTGATCATCAATATTAACTAGAAGATTTATATAAGAAAGCAAAAGAATTTAGAAGCAAGAAAAGATGAAAGAGAGCTGAATTTCAAGAGAACTGTATTACACGAATATGATGCAGATGAACAGTACATCAACTTATGTAGTAAACCCATCTACAATGACCATGTTACCCTTAAAACAAACTCTTTATACACCGCGCTGAAGGCTTGATGCCGCGTGGGGAAAGTGGGGCAACTGGGTGGGCTGCGACTGGGCTTGTTTCTGGCGAGTTCACTCGCATTTGGGTTAAATCCTGGTTTTTGTTTGGCTTTTAGTTTTTAACTCGTACATTTAGCATGTGTTGGGTTGGGTTTTGGAGAGGAAATAAACCTTAAAAATAGCATTTAGCTCAGGGTTCGGTTTGGTTTCTATTCAACCAATGCAACTACCCAACTAATGACATATTGCCACATGAATCAATGACTTACTGCCTCATGTTCATATGGTTATTAACTAACGCTATCATTTTATTAAAAAAATATTAAATTGGATGATGATGACGATTTAGGCAAGTTGCAAGCAAACCTAGAAACATTATGTTCTTTGGACAAAACTTATAATCTATATTTATAATTACTCGTTTATTGGAGTACTCATGACCTAAATTGTCGGTTCGATAACGAAGGCAATTATAAGAAACATTTATTATGTAGACCGTACATTTTCTCCAGCTAAGCCTCATGAATGTTGATTGCATTTGGATACCCAGATGCTTACTCGGGATTTTTCCATTGGGATAAAGGATTAACAAGTATTTTCATTTTGTAACTAATATAAAGCCGTAGGTACAATACAAGACTTGTTAATATACAAAGACTTTCTTCGTCGAATGTTGGTGGAGGGTGATTCAGTCCAGTTCAGGGGCTATGCAGGTGTTTGGCTGACTTCTTCCTTTCCATGCATCAAATGGATTCATATCTTCAGAAAAACAAACTTTGTAGCAGGGGTCATTGAGAGTGCGGGTCTTTCATTACAAAATATACATATTTGGGATAAATGAATTCTTGATGTGACTTACAATGCTTTTCTTTTCGATTGGAACTGGTTATATAAGAGACATTTCTCTTTGAATGAATATTTTTCTAGCAAAAGAAAATATACAAAGACTTTTCACCCCGTGGACCGATTTTCATTTTCAACTTGTCTTGCTTTGAAACTTTACGTACCTTGACTTCGTATCTCCATGAGCATGCATGCGAACTTTATTCTCAAGAAAATGGCTGCATACTAACTACATATTGAAGAAAGCGCAGGCATGAGATTGTACGCATATTCACAGATAGTGTATGTTTCCTGTCTGCAAGGTTTTTGTTCCGTAGTTAAGGATGTTTCTGTAATAGTTTCTGATCTTAATTATAATACTTCAAAATCTCACCCTTTCCAAGCCTTACGGGAAGGCTTTTATATGTACATCACATTAACAACTTTACATATTAAATTACTAGGTGACAGCATGTACACCCATCCCTCAGCACTATCTATACACCTTTACATATTAAACTACACACACATGCAGCAGCACCATCTGCTGTCTTCTGACAGCAGCTTTAGCAGTAACCAAGCACGCATGGGAATACCAAGCACGCATGGGAATACTTCGGACAGCACACATGCACCTGCACATTCCTTCCTGCTGTTCATGAGTCAGTAAATGCTTGCTGTGCTGTCTGTACAGTTTGGCCTGCTGTCCTTCTTCCAATACTTGGGTTAACAAGAACAGCTTGAGCTTGACTTCGTCTAACACCCCCCCGCAAGCTAACAGGTTGAGGAGCAACTGGAAGCTTGGACACCAACAAATTGAAGCGAGACGAAGACAGACCTTTGGTAAATAAATCTGCAAGCTGATCTTGTGAACAAATATAATTAACCAACAGTTCACCACGAACCACTTTCTCCCTGACATAGTGATAATCAACCTCTAAATGTTTGGTTCTAGAATGGAACACTGGATTGGAAGCAAGAGCAATTGAAGACACATTGTCACACCACATTTGAGGTCGAGTAAGATGTAACTGCAAGTCCCGAAATAAAGACCTCAACCACGAAAGCTCAGCTGCGGTGTAGGCAAGTTGCCTATACTCGGCCTCAGCACTCGATCGAGAAACAGTTTTATGTTTTTTTGAACTCCATGAAACCAGATTTGAACCAAGATAAATACAAAACCCCCCAGTGGAATGCCGAGTATCCGGATTCCCAGCATAGTCCGCATCTGAAAAAGCAGAAAGATGAGTAGTACCTGGCTTGTAAAGGAGACCATGACTATGCGTCGTCTTCAAGTATCGTAGAATCCGTTTGACTGCCATCCAGTGAAGAGTTGTTGGAGCATGCATAAACTGGCATACTTGGTTAACTGCATAAGATAAATCGGGACGAGTTATCGTTAAGTATTGTAGAGCACCGACAACACTACGATACATTTCTGGTTTATCAAACGGATCTCCAACATATGCACTGAGTTTTTGACCAGAAGACATGGGTGTAGAAATCGGTTTGGCATCAGTGAAATGTGTGTGTGACAATAAGTCAAGAGCATACTTGGATTGGCACAAATGCATTTGATTTCCATCGTACTTAACCTCTACACCCAAAAAATAATTAAGTAGTCCCAAATCCTTCATGGAAAACAAAGTACCCAGCTTTTGAATTAACTGAATGATGTGAGAAGAACTGTTGCCAGTAATCAGAATATCATCCACGTAGATGAGCAGGATAAGATACACCCCTTTTTGGTTGAACACAAACAAACTATAATCACAAGTTGATTCCTGAAAACCAAGTTGAAGCAGGAAATCTGAAAACCTCTGAAACCATGCCCTCGGAGCCTGTTTAAGACCGTAAATGCTCCGTTGAAGTTTACAAACATGATTGGGTAACTGTTGATCAACAAAACCCGACGGTTGACGCATGTAAACTTCTTCGTTCAAGAAACCATGCAGAAACGCATTTTGGACGTCAAGCTGCCTAACTTGCCAACCTTTGGAAACTGCAAGACTTAAAACAAGCCTAATGGTGCTGTGTTTAACCACAGGACTAAAGGTCTCATTATAATCCACACCAGCCTTCTGATGAAAACCATTTGCGACAAGGCGAGCCTTGTAGCGCTCAATTGTTCCATCTGCATGTCTTTTCAATTTGAACACCCATTTATTTGGGAGCAAATTCATCTTTGGATGAAACGGGACCAAACTCCACGTGCCACATCGTTGTAGCGCATTAAATTCCTGTACCATGGCATTTCTCCATTCCTGAGACTTGACAGCTTGACTGAAACAAGTTGGTTCAATTGGAAACTGATCAACAGTTACATGCATAGCATATTTAGGGTTAGGTTTTTGGATGCCAGACTTTGATCGTGTAGTCATTCGATGGTCATTATTTTCTGGCAGCACTTGTACTGATTCCATGGATACCACAGCTTGTTCATGTGAAGGTATGGGTGATGACAGAGGTAAGGCCGACACGGGTGTAGTAGAGGGTGGACTGGATGAGTCAATTGAAGGATTGGGGACAGGTTCAGACGGTGCAGTGGAGGGTAAGGAAAGAATTTCATTAGAAGGACAATTTTGACGGAGAGGAATAACAGGTACATTAGGTGAGTGAGATAAAGGAGACGTGCTAATATCATCAAAATTAAATAATACCACGGGAGAGTTAAATGTACCTGAATCGACGACATTTTCTGAGGTAGATGTGAGTCCCTTAAAAGGGAAAGAGTCCTCATCGAATAGGACATGGCGAGACAAGTAAATTCGTCTTGTGGACAATTCCAAACATTTGTAGCCTTGGTGATTCAGTGAATAACCTAAGAAAACACAAGCTTTTGATTTTGGTTGCAGTTTATGTTGTGTGTATGGGACTAACCATGGAAAACATCGACAACCAAACACTTTCAACATGTCATACTTTGGAACTCTTTTAAACAACTTCTCATAAGGTGACATATTGGATAAAAGTTTTGTTGGCATGCGATTTATCAGGTACGTAGCGGTAGAACAAGCATCAAACCAAAACTGATTAGGAACGTGAGATTGAGAAAGCATAACTATACTGGTTTCAACAATATGGCGATGTTTCCTTTCTGCAAGTCCATTTTGTTCAGGATGTTTGGGGCAGGAAAAACGTTGTGAAATCCCACTGTCAGAAAGAAACTGTTGAAAAGCACGACTTTTATATTCCCCCCCTTCATCACATTGAAAGGTTTTAATGGCAAGATTAAACATGTTCTCGACAGTGGCTTTAAATTTTACAAATATCTCAAAAACTTCACTTTTATTTTTCATGGGAAAAATCCAAGAATACCTAGAGTAGTCATCCACAAACAACACATAGTAACGAAAATTTTCATTAGAAATAACGGGAGAAGACCAGACATCAGAGTGCAGAAGTTCCAATGGAGACGTAGAAACAGACTCGGACAAATTGAAAGGTAACTTTTTACTCTTTCCTAAGGGACATGACTCACAAAAGCTTACATGAGGAGGACCATGAAGTGGTACTAGTTTATTGGAAATTAAAAACTTAATTATTGAGTTGGCAGGATGACCAAGTCTAGCATGCCATTTTTGCACTGAACACCGTACCCCTACCAAGGCTGACATTGAAGACTGGAACCGTCCACTGCCATTTGGAAATGGGTATAACCCATTCTCACATCTCCCTCGAAAAAGCGTCTTCCGAGTCTTGAGGTCCTTAACAAGAAAAAAATATGGGAAGATTAGCAGGTAGCAATTGTTGTCTAAAGTAAACCTATGAGCAGATATGATGTTTTGAGAAGCAGTGGGGCAGTGAAGAACATCATTCAAATCAAAAGAACAAGCTTTAGTATTTAGTTGTTGGAAACCAAAATGAGAAATAGGAATGCCAGAATCATTACCTACACCTCCAATAGTTTCATTACCAGTGTACTCTTTGGGATTAACCAAATTTTGAAGGTCAGGAGTGACATGTGCATTCGCACCACTGTCTAACAGCCAGGTACCATTGGATTGCTTGTTGAGAGTAATAGGCGAGGAGGACATGGCTGTGAGTTTGTGAGCAGGAATCCGACCTTCATAAGCAGAATTCATCCTTTGGAAGCAATCAAGCGCAGGATGACCTGGTTTGCCACATATTTGGCAAATAATACGCTCACCAGAAAACGAGGATTTCTCACCATTAAACTGCTGGTTGCGCTGATTGGTGGGATTGCGGGGATTGTTGCCACGCTGATTTGACAGAGAAGCACGGGTGAAGGAAGACATTCCTCTTCCATTCCCACGCGATCGTCCACCACCACGTCCTCTAGTGGCAACGAAGGGGTTGACAGGTGCAGGTGCAGCCAAGGAATTATTCTGATCCACCATTCGTCGTTCAGTTGTCAACAGAAGTGCCTCAAGGGTGGGATAGGTGATCGGGGTATCCCTAGCTTGAGCAGCACTTACTGTCATCTCAAATGCAGGTCCTAGATTGTTCAACACAATCTGCACGAGTTCATCATCACTGACCGGTTGACCCGCGAGAGCAAGATTATCAGCAATCGCATTCATGCAATCCAGGTAATCCGCAACTGAAAGATTACCTTTCTTTGTCTGCAGCAACTCATTCCGCAGGAACAAAATTCTGTTCTGAGAAGTGGAGGCATACCTTTGCTCTAAACCTTCCCAAGTGGCACGCGCAGTTCTCTTGCTTGCCACAGTAGCTAAAACAGACGCTGTCAAGGAGCCATTTATCCAACTCAAGATCATTTGATCTTGTTGAATCCACGCACTGTATGCAGGATTGACAATGGTAGCACCAGGCAAGTTTTTTGGAGGGCACACCAAAGTACCATCAACATACCCCAGCAGATCTCTACTTTTGAGAATTGGGAGAATTTGAGCCAACCACAGTGGGTAGTTGGTTCTGTCAAGCTTGATATTAACAATAGTGGAAAACGGATGAAACTGATTGGTGGTAGGTGGGTTGGTGGAAGAACTGACATTGTTTTCAGCCATTGAAGCGTGGGAAAAAAAAACAAACAAACAGGATCTAGTCGTTAGACAATGAGAGGCTCAATACCATGTAATAGTTTCTGATCTTAATTATAATACTTCAAAATCTCACCCTTTCCAAGCCTTACGGGAAGGCTTTTATATGTACATCACATTAACAACTTTACATATTAAATTACTAGGTGACAGCATGTACACCCATCCCTCAGCACTATCTATACACCTTTACATATTAAACTACACACACATGCAGCAGCACCATCTGCTGTCTTCTGACAGCAGCTTTAGCAGTAACCAAGCACGCATGGGAATACCAAGCACGCATGGGAATACTTCGGACAGCACACATGCACCTGCACATTCCTTCCTGCTGTTCATGAGTCAGTAAATGCTTGCTGTGCTGTCTGTACAGTTTGGCCTGCTGTCCTTCTTCCAATACTTGGGTTAACAAGAACAGCTTGAGCTTGACTTCGTCTAACAGTTTCTTGGAATATAAGCAGCTACGTACAAAAAATTTGACCTGGCAGCTGCATTGGTCCTAAATTATTTGGTCTTCGCCCAACATGGAAAGTAAAAGCGAGAGGAAAAACGCTACTTTTTTTGTCAACATTAACATGGCAGCAAAATAATGTTGATGTGACTTACAATACTTTTTCTTTTTTATTGAAATTGGTTGTACAAGAGATTTTCTCTTTGAATGAATTTTTTTTTTCCTCGCAAAAGAACATATACAGAGACTTTTCACCTCATGGATCGATTTTCATTTTTCAACTTTTTTTTAAGCTGGAATTTAGATTCTTAAGTCACCAGTGAGAAAATTATATTCCAATTCAATACCCCCTTTTCCATTTTATGAAATATGGTCAAAAGAGCTTATATCCTTACATTTGGTTCACTTACCGCGTAGAATTTTTTTTGATCACTTCTACATTTGTCGGTTGCAAAATCACTTCTCTATTTGAACTGCAGATTGTGGTTGAAATGAAAGTTGTATTTTTTTTTTTTTAAATTCAAATTGTCTTGCTTTGAAACTTTATTTGCCTTGACTTAGTATCTCCATCAGCATGCATGCGAAACTTGTCCTCCAAGAAAATTTCTGCATACTAACACACATTGAAGAAAGCGCAGGCATGAGATTGTACAGATATTCAGAGGGTATGCCTCCGTCTGCAAGGTTTTGGTCAATAGTTAAGGATGTTTCTTGGAATATAAGCAACTAAGTACATAAAATTTGACCTGGCAGCTGCATTGGTCCTAAAATATTTGGTCTTCGCCCAACATGAAAAGTGAAAGCAAGAGGAAAAACGCTACTTCGTTTGTCAACACCAACATGGCAGCAAAATAATGTTGATGTTGCAGGAACATATATACTTTACATATATATATGCTTTAGTTTCCCCGGTCTGATGTCAACCTTTCTCAGTCGCAGAAGGAGGCACATCCTCTTCAAAGTCTTAGCTCGTTTTTCTTATAGGCCAAGTTCTTACTATTCCATCTAGGATATTTAAGTACGTAAAAAGCCCTAACCTTTTAGTATTATTCTAAATTGGTCTCAATCTTTTTAAATACTCAGAACAAGTACCCAGCGTATTGAAAATGTCACATCTGATGAACCCAAATTAATTTTCCATTAAATTAACTAGGCTTACTTTGTCTGCAAAATCAGTAAAAAGTCATGGAAGCATGGCCTCTACCACTAACGTCACCACCACCCCCATCAGGCCATGACTTCCATGCCTAATGTACAACCACCAACTTCACCCTTCAACTTAAATCCCCAACACTGAGAAGAAGGTCATCATAGAGGTTTTTTTAAATGGGATGGATTGCCATAATGTGGCAACATGCCACCACCATCTTGACTGCCCACAAAGAAGAACTGCAAGCTTTACGAGTCGAGAATTGGCAAATGAGGAAACTTCATGAACAAAATGAGGCTCCTTGAAACCTTATTTGAATTCTTAACCCCCTTCTTTGTTAGAACTTTGAAAATTGCCCTCCTGATGTAAAGCAATTTGGGTCCATTTTCGATTCATTTCAATACTCTTTTGATCATTGGGTTCCATATATTATAATCTATCTGTGAAAGATTTCAAGATAACTAATAGTAATGTTGACCATGAAAAACCAAGTGGGCGATGGGTTTTGAATATAAAGTAGTGAGACCCCTCTTCATATGTACATTTAACTAAAAAACTAATTGGGGCTTAACGGATGTGACATTTTCAATAGGTTTGGTGCTTGTTTGGAACTTTAAAAAGACTTGAGATCCATTTGGAATGACACTAAAAGGTTGGGTAGTTTAAGGTACTTAATCCTTCCACCTATAAAACTTTTTTTTTTCCTAATCAATCCTAAAATTACAGGGACTTTCTATTTCCACCTAACATTCTACTCAGCAGGCTAAGGTGCGTTTGTCGCGGCGACATATCTTAAACTGGACTAGTTTTAGGGACTAAGCTGGATTGAGTCAAATAGACTAAGCTGGACTGACTTAGGGCTCTTTTAGAAGTGCGTTTAAAATTGCTGAAAGAGTTTTTGATATTGTTGGAACCAATCTTTAGTAAAAATGCAAGTGAATCTTGGGCAAACACTTGAAGCGTGTTATAAGAAGCACATAATGGTTCTTACAAGAAGCATTTTAAGTGCTTTTATGGAACCAAAAATCATTTTCTCCAAATGGGTTTTAGTCATTTTAAAAGCACTTCCAGATGAGCTTTTAATGAAGCATTTAATGCATTGTTGGACTAAGTTACAGAATAATGAAAATAGTATTGTCCTATGTTTCGGATTCTCTAAGAATTCCCTAGCTTCTTCCCATTTACCCTCATTCATGAAACTGTTGTTGTCGACTATTATAAACCTTTTTTTCCTTTCTTTTGATAAACTTAGGGCAAATTTGATAATAATTTCGGTTTTTGGTTTTCTTTTCTAATTAGTTAAAGTGAAGGAAATGTATGGGAGGAATGAGAGGGGACTACAAGGAAGAAGGAAGTTAAATAATAATTACTTGAAAATCACCCGAAGATAAGGAAGTCATACTCGTGGTACAGGTTTTATATATCTTGTTCAAACCCTACACTCAGTTTCAAGTCGTGTACTCTTCCAAACCTTGTTCATATTACCTCAATGTTTGAGTTAGGTCCATACTCGGTATAAAAAGAGTACAACTATCTATATACGGGAAATGCTAGCTATCTTTTTCTTTGTACCTTTTCTTTTTGCATTCTATTTTATTTTTAAGATCATGTAATCCAAACCGTTTAGTTTCTAAGTCACCATTTAAAGATCATCTCTATACAAAATTAGTTAAATTGAGTTTAATTATTCGATTGATGTTGTCGTTATTTTGTTATTTTATAGGTGAAGAACATGTTACATCTACTATGGGTAACGTAGAAGATAAAATGATTTTCGATTATGTTGTCATGATTTTATTATTTTATAATTGAATGACATGTTACATCTATAATGGTAACATAGATGTTAAATTAATGATTGATTCAAAACATTTTTTTATATATTTGTAATACATAAATGATCAATTGTGTTTAATAAAAATAAATAAATAAATAAATAAACTTGGGGTGATTTCAAGCAAGCAACTTTTGGTTCAAAAGAGGGTTGTTGGTAACACTGCCCTAGAATGATACCTAATATCCAAATGAAGAGAATAGTTTGAAACCTGACCAAATGTTTAAATTTATTATATTATAGAAGTCTTAGACAAGTCTGGTAAAAAAAAAACTTGGGGTGATTTCAACCAAGCAACTTTTGGTTCAAAAGAGGGTTGTTGGTAACACTGCCCTAGAATGATACCTGATATCCAAATGAAGAGAATAGTTTGAAACCTCATCAAATGTTTAAATTTATTATATTATAGAAGTCTTATACAAGTCTGCTCTATTTATATTAGTAGTCTCACTTCTATTTAAGATGGAGTTTACATTGTGATCTACGTATATAGCGTAATTTATTGTACCAGTTCTTGCTTACCAAGCAAAAAGAAAAGAATGAGACTATGAAAATTCCTTTCTAGGAAAATCAACTTTTTTTTTATTGTAATTAATAATTTCAGTAATATGAAGGACCCTTTTTCCTATTTGAAGTTTGTAAAGGGAATGTCAAACAATGGAATGCTTCCAATTTTCCCCTTCACAAATCAATATATCAGACCAAATGGAACTCTATTTAATTTTGACAAACGATAATGTTAGTGTGCTAAGTTGTTAGTTGTTAGGGAGAGAGAGAGATCAGTGACGAACAAACCCGCACCAGGTGTATAGACATAATTACTAAGGAGGAAGTCTGTTTAATTAGCTAACTCTTGGACAATAATATATATATATATATATATATGTGTGTGTGTGTGTGTGTATGTATGCATATGTATGTATGTATGTATATGTATATTATATATCTACCAATTGTGTGACTAAACAAGGCATATTATATAAAATATAAATCAGGTCTCTTCTTATATCATTATCTTCCCTGTACGGAATATATATGCAGTCTTATGGAATGATAATCCACATAATGCAAAATTGTCAACTCATCGTCCAATTAACTAAACACGAAATCAAATGAAGACTAATAAGGGTTATTTGGATTTGGTCGGACCCTCTCTCTCAACCGTGTGGCTCCTACATTCATTTCATACTACTGCTAATTTGGTTTACAACTACTTCGGTCCTCAGAGTGGATAATAGAACAATTCAAGAAAAATTTAAATTGCTCTGATATTAAATTACATGTAAACGGCACATATGTATTTTAGTACGGATCTGATTCTCAATATTGATTTTCGTTAATAACTAACTGTTTTGATCATCAATATTAACTAGAAGATTTATATAAGAAAGCAAAAGAATTGAGAAGCAAGAAAAGATGAAAGAGAGCTGAATTTCAAGAGAACTGTATTACACGAATATGATACAGATGAACAGTACATCAACTTATGTAGTAAACCCATCTACAATGACCATGTTACCCTTAAAACAAACTCTTTATACACCGCGCTGAAGGCTTGATGCCGTGTGGGGAAAGTGGGGCAACTGGGTGGGCTGCGACTGGGCTTGTTTCTGGCGAGTTCACTCGCATTTGGGTTAAATCCTGGTTTATATTTGGTTTTTGTTTGGCTTTTAGCTTTTAACTCGTACATTTAGCATGTGTTGGGTTGGGTTTTGAAGAGGGAATAAACCTTAAAAATAGCATTTAGCTCAGGGTTCGGTTTGGTTTCTATTCAACCAATGCAACTATCCAACTAATGACATATTGCCACATGAATCAATGACTTACTGCCTCATGTTCATATGGTTATTAACTAACGCTATCATTTTATTAAAAAAATATTAAATTGGATGATGATGACGATTTAGGCAAGTTGCAAGCAAACCTAGAAACATTATGTTCTTTGGACAAAACTTATAATCTATATTTATAATTACTCGTTTATTGGAGTACTCATGACCTAAATTGTCGGTTCGATAACGAAGGCAATTATAAGAAACATTTATTATGTAGACCGTACATTTTCTCCAGCTAAGCCTCATGAATGTTGATTGCATTTGGATACCCAGATGCTTACTCGGGATTTTTCCATTGGGATAAAGGATTAACAAGTATTTTCATTTTGTAACTAATATAAAGCCGTAGGTACAATACAAGACTTGTTAATATACAAAGACTTTCTTCGTCGAATGTTGGTGGAGGGTGATTCAGTCCAGTTCCGGGGCTACGCAGGTGTTTGGCTGACTTCTTCCTTTCCATGCATCAAATGGATTCATATCTTCAGAAAAACAAACTTTGTAGAGGTCATTGAGAGTGCGGGTCTTTCATTACAAAATATACATATTTGGGATAAATGAATTCTTGATGTGACTTACAATGCTTTTCTTTTCGATTGGAACTGGTTATACGAGAGACATTTCTCTTTGAATGAATATTTTTCTAGCAAAAGAAAATATACAAAGACTTTTCACCCCGTGGACCGATTTTCATTTTCAACTTGTCTTGCTTTGAAACTTTACGTACCTTGACTTCGTATCTCCATGAGCATGCATGCGAACTTTATTCTCAAGAAAATGGCTGCATACTAACTACATATTGAAGAAAGCGCAGGCATGAGATTGTACGCATATTCACAGATAGTGTTAGTTTCCTGTCTGCAAGGTTTTTGTTCAGTAGTTAAGGATGTTTCTTGGAATATAAGCAGCTACGTACATAAAATTTGACCTGGCAGCTGCATTGGTCCTAAAATATTTGGTCTTCGCCCAACATGGAAAGTAAAAGCGAGAGGAAAAACGCTACTTTTTTTGTCAACATCAACATGGCAGCAAAATAATGTTGATGTTGCAGGAACATATATAGTGTACATATATGCTTTAGTTTCCCCAGTCTGATGGCAACCCTTCTCAGTCATAGAAGGAGGCACATCCTTTGCAAAGTCGTAGGTAATTTTTTTATAGGTCAAATTCTTACAAGTCCATCTAGGATTAAGTACATAAAAGCCTCCAACCTTTGAATGTTATTCTAAATTGATATCAACCTTTTTAAATACTCCAAACAAGTACTCAACGTATTGAAAATGTTACATCTGATAAGTCTCAATTAATTAAATTAACTAGGCTTACTTTGCCTTCAAAATCAATAAAAGGTCATGAAAGCATGGCCTCTACCCACTAACATCACCACCACCCCCATCAGACCATCACATTCAAATTCAACATACAACCGCCAACTTCACCTTACAACTTAAATTGCCAACACCGATCGAGAAGAAGATCATGGAGGTTGTTTAGGGTTTAGGGTTGTTGGTAAAACTGCCTAGAAAGATACCTAAACTCCAAAATGAAGAGAATAGTTTGAAACCTAGGAGGACCAAATGTTTAGATGTATTATATTACGCAATTTACTGTACAGTCCTTGCTTACCAAGCAAAAACAAAAGAATGAGACTATGAAAATTCCTTTCATAGAAAAATCAACTTTTTTTTTTTTATGTAATTAATAATTTCAGTAATATGAAGGACCCTTTTTCCTATTTGAAGTTTGTCAAAGGGAATGTTAAACAATGGAATAATTCTTCCAATTTTCCTCTTCACAAATCAATATATCTGACCGAATGGAAGTCTGTTTAATTTTTGACAAACGATAGCATTAGTGTGTTAAATTATTAATTGTTAGAGAGAGAGGGAGATCAGTGACGAACAAACCCGCACCAAGCGTATAGACATAATTACTAAGGAGGAAGCCTGTTTAATTAGCTAACAACTATTGAACAATAATATATATATATATATATATATATATATATATATATGTAGAGATGTAGATATACCAATTGTGTGACTAACAAGGCATATTATACAAAATATAAATAAGGTCTCTTCTTATGTCATTCTCTTGCCTCTACGGAATATAAATATAAATATATATATATATATATATGTATGTATGTATGTATGTCTGTATGCAGTCTTACGGAATTATAAATCCACACAATGCAAAATTGTTAACACATCGCCCAAATAACTAGACACGAATTCAAATGAAGACTAATAAAGGTTATTAGGATTGGGTCGGACCCTCTGTCTCAACCGTGCGGCTCCTACTTTCATTTCAGACTACTGTTAATTTGGTTTACAACTACTTCAGTCGGCAGAGTGGATAATAGAAATTAGAACGATTCAACAAAAATTAAAACTTCTCAAATAATAAATTACATGTAGATAACATATATGTACTTTGGTGCGGATTCGATTTCGTTAATAACTAATTATTTTGATCATATGTAGACCATGCATTTTCTCCAGCTAAGCCTCATCACAATGTTGGGTGCATTTGGATACCCAGCGGCTTGCTCGGGATTTTTCCATTGGGCTAAAGCATTAAAAAGTATTTTCATTTCGTAACTAATATTAGATATAAAGCGGTAGGTACAATACATGACTTGTTAATATACAAAGACTTTCTCATCGAATTTTGGTGGGGAAAGGGATCCTCTCTCCGGATCCCTTCCATCAAATCTAAGGGATTCACCAATCCAGACCTTTGAAATTTGATCTAACGGCTAAAGTTATTAGAATTTTTAAAGTGGGTTTCTGTTTTTAACCGTTGAATCAAATTTCAAAGGTCCAGATTAGTGAATCCCTTGGATTTGGTGGAAGGAATCCGAAGAGGATCCCTTTCCTTTTGGTGGAGGGTGATTCAATGCAATTCAGGGACTATATAGTGTTCCTTAGACCCATCATTGAGGATATTAGTTGGCTTGCTTCTTTTTTCGAAAAGCAAACTTTGTAGTAGATGTCATTGCTAGAGAGTTTTTTGTTACAAAATATGCATATTTGGGATAAATGAATTCTTGATGTGGCTTACAATACTTTCCTTTTTTTTTAGAACTGGTTGTACGAGAGACTTTTCTCTTTAAATAAAAAAAAAAATTTCTAGCAAAAGAAAAAATACAAAGACTTTTCACCTCATGGATAGATTTTCATTTTTCAACTTTTTTTTTAAGCTGAAATTATATATATTCTAAGTCACCAGTGAGAAAATAATTTCCAATTCAATGCCTCCTTTCCTTTTTATGAAATATAGTCAAAAGATATCCTCATATGTGGTTCAGTTAGAATTTTTTCGATTACTTCTACATTTATCAGTTGCAAAGTCACTTCTATATTTGAACTGGATTGTCTTCCTTTGAAACTTTACGTATCTTGACTTAGACCATCTCCAACTCTTAGACCTGCTTCAACTGTAGTAAAACTCAAATTTTAGATTCTAAACTTACTCTAACTTGCTCCAAACCTCTGGGCAAATATGAGTTAAAGCTCAAAACTCATTTCTAGGCCAATTTTAGCCCAAGATTCTCCATGGGTTAGTAGGGCTGACCCACCATATATGTATATTTTTTTTTAGTTTTATATTTATAAATTCATTGAATCCAACTGTTAAAATCTAATTTGATGAAATCCAATGGTAAAAAATAAAAAAATAAAAAAATAAAAAAAAATAAAAAAAATCTAACGGTCCATATTTAAATCAACAACTAAAGTAATTAAAAAGAATTCTTTTATGCGTTTCATATTCTTTCATAGTGTTTCACAAATTTCATGGTGTCGGTTAGTGATTTTTCAATATTTGTCGAAATCTATATATTTTTAGATTAAAATGTTCATAAAATTAAATTAGGATAGTCTATATAATTTTTTTTTTCTTTTTAAAAAGTTACTTTAAGAAAAAAATTAGCCTAAACGCATTCTTTAATAATCTTGGGCTAAAATTGTGACATCCCACATCGCCCAGGGGAGTGGATCCTGTAAGCCTTATATGTATATTCTCATCTCTATCTAGCATGAGGCCTTTTGAGAGCTCACTGGCTTCAAGTTCAGTAGGAACTCCGAAGTTAAACAAGTTCGCGCGAGAGCAATCCCAGAATGGGTGACCCATAGGGAAGTTCTCGTGTGAGTTCCCAGAAACAAAACCATGAGGGTGTGGTAGGGACCCAAAGCAAACAATATCGTGCTACTGTGGAGTCGAGCCCCGGATGTGGTGGGGGCTCAGGCCGGGATGTGACAATTTGGTATCAGAGCCAATCCCTGGCCAGATGTGTGCAGATGAGGACGTGGGGCCCCTAAGGGGGGTGGATTGTGACATCCCACATTGCCCAAGGGAGTGGATCCTTTAAGCCTTTATATGTATATTCCCATCTCTATCCAGCATGAGGCCTTTTGGGAGCTCACTAGCTTCGGGTTCCGTAGGAACTTTGAAGTTAAGTGAGTTCGTGCGAAAGCAATCCTAGGATGGGTGACTCACTGGGAAGTTCTCATGTGAGTTCCCAGAAACAAAACATGGTAGAGGCCTAAAGCGGATAATATCATGCTACGGTAGAGTTGAGCCTGGGATGTGACAAAAATTTTAAGCCATAAGAGTTGGCGGAGAAAAGCAGTTTCTGGGTTATGGCATAAAATTTTTTAGCATAAAATTTTAAGCTTTATCCCTAAGACCATCTCCAACCCTAGAGTTAAAACCTAAAATTTTAGCCCAGAAAATTTAGGTTTTAACCCAGAAACATCTTTTTTGCTCCAACCATTTTGAGTTAAAATTTTAGCCCCAAAATATTAAATAATGACTTTAGCCTTTTTTTTTTTTGGGTAACTTTTTTGAAAATAAAATTTGTGTAGATTATCCTAATTTATTTTTATGGACATTTTAATCTAAAAATATTTAAATTATAATAATTAATTAAAAATCATACAAATACATAGGATTTATAAAGTTTTAAGTAAATTTTTTATTTAAATAATTTTCTTAAATTAGTTTAGACGTTAGAGTTAATTTTGGGCTGTCAATTTTTTTTTTTTTTTTTTTTTTTACCATTAGATTTGATCTCATTTGATCATAGCCGTTAGATTATAAGTAAAAAACAAAAAAGTTTTGTCATATTGTGGGTCCAAAATCATTTAAGCTAGACTTAAATCTTGAGAGGAATCTAGCCCAAACATATATTTTCTTCCCACGGCTTATGTGAGCCCAATAATTGGAGATAGTTTGAAGGGGTTTAAAACTTATATTTTAAACTTTATCCTACGGGTTGGAGATGTTCTTAGTATCTCCATCAGCATGAATGCGAAATTTCTCCTCCAAGAAAATGGCTGCATACTAACTACAATTTGAAGAAAGCGCAGGCATGAGATTATACGGATATTCACAGGTAGGGTAGTTAGTAGTTAAGGATGTTTCTTGGAATATAAGCAGCTACGTTTATAAAATTTGACATGGTAGCTGCATTGGTTCTAAAATATTCGGTCTTCGCCCAACAAGAAAAGTAAAAGCAAGGGGAAAAATGCTACTTTGTTTGTCAACGACTCAACATCAACATGGCAGCAACATGATGCTGATGTTGGAGGAACATATATACTGTACATATATACTTTAGTTCCCCAGTCCGATCGCGACCTTTCTCAGTCTCAGAAGAAGGCACATCCTTTCCAAAGTCGTAATTCAATTTTTTGATAGGCCAAAGCAGACGATTTCGGATTCTCTAACAACTCTCTAGCCTTCTTCCCATTTACCCTCATTCATGAAACTGTTGTTGTCGACTACTCTAAACTGTTATTCCTTTCTTTTGACCATCTAATTAAGGCAAATTAGATAACACTTTCGATTTTGGTTTTTTCCCCCTTTTTAATTAGTTAAAATGGAGGAACATGTATGGGAGAAACGAGAGGGGACCAGGAAGAAAGAAAGAAGTTAAATAATAATTAATTGAAAATCATCCCGATCAATAAGGAAGTTAGGGTAATGATGGGAAGTCCATCTATTTAAACCATATTTTGTACATCATATGACGTGGCTATTTATGATTGACTTATTACTTAAATGTTGATTAACGCGCTTATTTTTTTATTGATGACACATCACAAGATTGCAAATGTGATCTACCTAACATTGCTCAAGAAGTTATACAGGTGGTACATGTTTTATATATTTTGTTCAAAACCCTACACTCAGTTTCAAGTTGTGTACGCTTTTAAACTTGTTCATACTAGCTGAAAGTTTGAGCTCGGTTCATACACGGTAAAAAGAGTCCAACTATATATAATATACGAGGAATGCTAGCTATATTTTCCTTTGTATTTTTTCTTTTTGCATTATTCTTTATTTTAAAGATCATACAATTTGAATAATTTTTTCTGAATCATTTTTTTCTAAATCGCCCCTTAAAATTGTCTCTACACATAGGTAAATTGAAATCATTTAAATGTTTGATTAATATTGTCATGATTTCATTATTTTATTATTGAAGAACATGTTACATCTATTATGGGATACAAGTTAGATGACATAATAGATTCGGATTTGGTTGATTCTTTTGCAGGCTTCATCTTTATAGAGTGGCTTGAAAAACAAATAGTTCGTATCATTAAGAATTGTGGTAGGATCTTAAAAATAAAAGAGAAGGTCAAGAGAGAAGATACCTAGCATTCCTCATAATATATATGGGGCAAAGAAGCTCAACATGAATTAGATTAACAAAGAATAATGTACGGTTTGCTAGCCTCATTCTTTTATATGCGTTGTTATTGGCATATGTCGACAGACTCACCCAGAATATGTATTTCGCTCATAAGTTACTAACATTACTCGACATGCTCACTCGAAAATTGAAAACATCTGTTGTGCCATGGGCGTAGTGTTATCACACACACCAAAAACACCCCCCTTCTCAAATTAAAGACTCAAACCCTTCGCTCCCCCTTCTCAGTCTTCTCTCCCTCACGAGTCACGTGCTGTTCTTGCTTACGCATTGCAACATTTTATTTATATATCCATATTTGCACACTGAGCTGTTTTTATTAGGTTTTTCTTTTTCTTAATTACTTTACGAAACCAATATCTGTATCATTTGCTTTTCTTCTTCTCGACCACACAGGCTGCATTCGTCATGTCGCTTTCAATCTTTGGTGCCCGACTACAACTATATACTTGGTACAAAGAATTATTGGATGCCCACCGGCCACCACATAGAATAAAAAATATTCCCACCCAAAAGGGGCGACTACAATCACGCAACCCTTCTTGTTACAATAAAAGAGCGACTACAATTAAAAAAAAAAAAAACACGAAAAAAATAGAAGAAAGAGACCAAGAGAGATTGCCACCGACCTCAAGGCCAACGACCAAGGTCAGCGGCCGAAGGATTTTTCCTTTAGGTTTTTTTTCTCGACAACAGCTAAGATTTTATTTTATTTTTTTCAAAATAGTTAGCTGATCATTATAATAACATCTATCCTCACTGATTACTCATTAACGAATGATTAGGATCCTTTCAGAATCCTCTTTGTGAGAATTTCGATAATCTTCCAATCATATTCATTCATTGTATATCGTGCGGTCAGAAATCATTGGAAATCCTTTTATTTAAAATTAAATATAAACGTTATCTGACGAAAATTAGCCGCACGATATACGATGAACAGATGTAATTAGAGGATACCGAGAGGATCCTCATTCATTAACGAAGTCGATAGTCCTCCACATCAGCATATGACAAGTTAATGGGTATTAGGTAAAGGTCTATAAGTGACTAATGGGGTTATGAGCCACTAATGTCTTTTACTCACTTTATTTTGCGCAACTGACGTCGGTTACCATATAATATTGTCTTTTTTGTTTTAAATGTTATTAGTACAATAAAATTTTTATTATGCACTTCAAGTTTTCTTATATTTAAAAAAAAAAACACATACACTTGTGAGGAGTGCAGAGGCTTTAAATTGTCACTAAGATGTTTTTTTTTTTTTTTGGAATTATTAGACTTGGAAAATCGTTTAAATCTTTGATTAATGTTGTCAACCGTATCAATTGCCACATCATGTGGTCTTCAAAATATGATCTAAAATGATGATCTTTATGAAGTTCATTAGATGATGTAAGTGTATCAAAACAACGACTGTTTTAAAAAAAAAAAAAAAAACAATTTATCACAAATGGACTTTTATGTATTGCAAATACATAATTTGATTCCTTTACAAATACATAATTTGATTCCTTTATGTTTTGAATCAATCAATTTTATCTCCATATTTTGCCTTGCACATCAATTTCCTCGTTACCGTGTAATTTCGTTAGTATGTTGACGTGACAACCATGTGAAACATGTTAACCAATAAGAATATATCACATGGTTTTCATGTCAGTACACCAACAAAATTATGTGTAAGACAAAACATGAAAAATGAAATTATGTATTTGATTCGAAACACAAAGATCAAAATTATGTATTTGCAATATATAAACAAATCAATTATGATAAAAACTCAAAAAAAAAATTATGGTGTATATAAAAGCTTTCCGGTCTAATGCATTTTATTTCCATTTCCAGTCCTCTTAACCTTTTTTATTTGGACTCGACAAAAATATTGTGCTTTGACCTTGTTGGTGTACTCTGACCCCTCCACTTCGCAGACTCCACCAAACAAAACAGCACCTCTCTTTCTTTTTCGTTTTCCAACACCTCCCTTTGGTCTCTGCTCGTAACTCAATTCACTTTAAGTTGTATACAATGTGTTTTTACTTTTTAGAGCACGGAGTCACTTTTAACCTTTATGCTGCTAGGTCGGTTGTCTATCGATCTGCTCGTAACTCAATTCAGTTTAAGTTGTGTACAATGTGTTTTTACTTTTTAGAGCACGAAGCCACTTTTCACCTTTATGTGCTGGGTCGGTTGTCTATCGATCTGCCTGTAACTCAATTCAGTTTAAGTTGTATACGTGTTTTTACTTTTTAGAGCACGAAACCACTTTTCACCTTTATGTTGCTGGGTCGGTTGTCTATTAATCTTCGTTGAATATGAACAGAGGTGATTTACAGTTACACGCCCCTGTTTTAGTTTTTTCGCATGCATTTATTGATTTTTAGTTATTAGATTGAATAAATCTAACTAATCAATGAAGAAAATTAAAATGAGATGTGTGAGAAATTAAAATAATTGTGTGTGTATCATTGAAATTTTGATTAACTCGAGGAAAACTACTCTTATTTCCTAAGACAAATTAATATATCACTAATAAAAAGATTTAAAAAAACAAACTTAAGTTGAGTTGGCCTAGTGAATAAATGTGACGAGGCTCCCGAAAAGTTGTGTTGGCTCCAAAATAATGAATTGATCAATTCCTGATATGAGAATTGGTTTCTCATGTGACATTGTGTGGATCATTCGTGAGGGGACTTGTTGGAAAATAGTGACACTTCATAGAAAAACAAAAATAATATACAACTTATGTGTGGGAGGTGCACTTCTAATATCACCAAGGCTTTTTTTTTCTTCATAAAACTCAACATCTAGTAATTGGTGGTTAAGTCGAGATAATACCGTAGATGTCGGTGGACCATATTGAGACGAAAAAGTTTGACATGGTATTAGCGCGATTTTTTATTGTGGGTCATGTTAGTCTTTGTCGTAATGTGGCCAGTTTATTAGGTTTAATGTAACACCATGCTTCCGCTTTTAACTTTAGATGTGCGATTAGTTGCATATTAAGATGCTAAATGAATATAAGTCTCACATTAGGAAATTAAGAAAGTAAAAGAAATATATAAATGTATTGTTCCATTCAAAATATCGCCAAGGCCTTTTATATAAATTCGCCAGACCTTATGTTGTGTACAGGTAGCAAGATTCAAGTTGAGAAACAATATCATAGTGGTTAGGAATGAGTCAATAGACCGTCTCTCTGAATATCTGACAACCTATTAATCAATTCTAGCACTAAAAGAAACTAACAATAGCCTTAGTGGTTAGTCACTAACAAGCCTTTTTTATACATCTTTATATATAGTTAAACACACTATTTCTTTGTTTCAGTCCTTTTGACTATACCAGGACAAACAATGGTGTGTTCCTAGTTGATGCACTCTCAACATGTAAAAGCACTTTGCTCGCATATATCCTTTTTTCAGTCCCCTGAACTTTATCATATGGACTCGTAAAGATGTCGGGTCCTTGTTGATGTACTCTCTGCCCGTCCACCTTTGCACATCGCCCACTAATTAAACAAAAGTGTACCTTTATATATTTTTATTCCTTTCTCAGCCCCCTTTGGTCTCTAATCATAACTCAGTTGATTAGTGTTTGGAGGGACTTTAAATACATTATAATTACGGCTGGTCGGTGGTACATGGTAGTGTATCTTTGTTGAATACTACGATGATAGAAATCATTTGCTAGATTAAGATCTAGGTTTGACTCTGGTTACCGACAATTTCTCTTAACGGATGATTTCTAAAAATCGAAAAAAGAGCTAAGATTCCTTATTTAGTTCTCAAAGAAATTTGTGTACACACTAGGCCTGTGATAAGGTAGTTGGGTAGTCTCCCTTCCCCCTAAACGTTTTTCAACCAGAAGGGAAAAAAAAAATAGAAACCCAATAAGTCTTTTTCCACATATTGCTTCTTAATTTGTCACTTAATTAGTTTTGCTTAACTCAAAAAGTAACAAAAAGTTAGGTCAACGGCCAAAGCATGTAGCACGTTGCACATGATCCACAATATAATAAGAGAACTCGGTTTTTAATTAACTAGGGCACAAGGCAAACATGTTTGGTAGTTTAATTAGAGGCCGGATTGTGTTGAAATTCCACTCCACTAACAGTTGAGTAAAATATTGGATTTGATGGTATCATGTATGTTTATTGCCTGTCCTTGTCGTCGTCGTGGAGTGATAAAGTGAAAGCCTCTCATCATCAAAAGAAGTCTTTTACGTAGAGTCAACTTTAGCTACAAGAGTAACATGTGAGAAATGCCTGCACCAGTAACACGAGTACCGCGTTAGCATTCATACCCACTAATTTTGTTCTCTAACTACAGGTTCATGTAGCCAACGTAACTATGCCCACGTATATTGCAAAATATTATTTACATAAATTATTATTTTTCTCTAAGTAAACACATTATAATGAAGTATACTTTTTAGGTATTTGCATAATATGCAGCGTAGGACTTACGACGAACTGCCATAGATCGATCGTAGTCAGTCCCATATTGCGGCATCGTTAAATAGGTTCTATTTAAAGGGTTAGCAGCTTAGTTAATAGTGTCCCTCGAGAAACTCCACCTGTATATATTATATTTATATATATTGCCCAGAATTTGTATTTACTAAGTACGTTCTTATTGGAGCAAACAGAAGAAAGTTGATGATGAAAAGGATCATTTAGGCTAAAGATGTGTGACGTTGTGTCCCTCATCATTCTGTGGCTGAATATGTCAACTATAAAACACATAAACATTGAATTACATGGCCAAACATAGATATTTGAACGTTGTATTTAGTACACTTACTTAGGGCCTTAATGAAAAATGCTCCTTAGAGTTGGGTAGGGGTGGTTCGGTATGAGATCCCAAATTAAAAATGGGATCACGAATCCCAAACTGAAAATGGGATCGCGAATCCCAAACCGAAAATTTTCGAGATGGGAATTTGAAAACCAATCTCAAATCAAAATTTCGGTATTTCGGGATGGTTTGGTATTCCCAAATCTCATACAAATTGAAATAGCAATCATTCATACCAAATTAAATTAACATGCAACCAAAATAAAATAAGTAACAAACCCAAAAGTAAAAAAATAAGTTACAAACCTAATATGTTCGAAAACTAACAATACAATTTTTTCATTTCGAAAACTAACAATACCGAATCCCGTACCAAAATTTCAGGAATTTTGGTTTGGTTTGAGATTTTCGGGATTTGTTTCCAACCCTAGAGTTGGGGTTTGAAACCACCCTAGATGGGTTATGTTTAACCTCACACTTGAAACTTACAAGCATACTATAATCGAAGAGGAAGTGGAATTTTGGATCTCGGCTTTATTCTTAACAGACTTCACCATAAGAATTTAAGTCTTTTCCATTTTCTAGCTTAATTTGTTGCCGGTGGTTGGTGTGAGAAGAAGGACGGCCCGGCTAGACTTATTTGAACAAGTTTGGGGGACGTGTGGCCCAGATTAGGACTACAATTGTCGTTATGCGAAAGTTGGAGAAGTGACTCCTGCGACCTTCGAATCAAGGGAGTCATGTTCACTTCCTCCTTATCGGCAGCTGAAACCTGTCCCAACTGAGGTGGATTTCTTGGGTGGGATCTGAGTGGCCTCGACGGTGGGTTTTGATGGCTCCGATGGGGTATGGGATTTGACTATGAAATGGGTTATAGGTGATGATGATGATAGGGTTTGGTGGTAAGATGAGGGACTATGAATTAGTTCGTGAGAGTGAGGCAGAGGCCTGGAGGAGGCTGGAAGAGTAGAGTGAGAAAGTGAGAGAGGGTGGGTTTTAATATGATTAAATATAAAACAACGTGTTAGGTTTAATTTGGTTTGGTTTAGTTCAACTTTGTTTGTAAACTACTGAAACTGAAACCAAACCAATAGATTTCGGTTCGGTATTTTCTTTGGTTTTTAATTTTTTGCACTTACCCCTAATACTACTTAGATATGTAGTGCAAAATGCAGTGTGTAACTAAAATACGGAGCGCATATCATTATAATAGGCATCTATATTGATGGATCATCACTATTCAAGAACCTGTTCTTTCCTAAAACAAAAGACAAGTTTAATGTATAGTTCTACTATAAATTATTTATATTTGCTATTCATTTTCCTAGTGAAAGGTTCATATGAAAACTAATTATAAATTAGTGCGCAACACTATCTAAATATATCGACCATTAATCCAAGTACCCATTATTTTTCATAACAATAATGAATGCAAGATATATTTAACGTACAAATAAAACTACCATATATATATATATATATATATATATATCACATTACGTAAGGGATTATGTCTAAATTACAGTTAGCTAACAATTGATGTGTCGTGCATGTTATAACCGAGACAGAAAATCTCCTTATAAATTTTTTAACCTATTAATTATTTGACTTGAATATTATCTTAGTAAGGCAGTCTTTCTTTTAATTGGAAAATACTTGTTCAAGATTCAACCTATTGCTGCATCCAGTCCACGTACACCCCTAGCTAGTAAATTTATTAAGAACTTCCTCAGCTGAATCTCCAAAAACTAAATTAGGCCTTAATTAGTGACCTAATTGCTGATCATACTTTGATACAAAAGAAGACGTAAACGCGGTGACGACGACATGACAAAGTTTGGAAACTTCATGTGTAATTACTCCAAACTCCGTGAATATGGCAATTTTATGTGAATAATCGTAATCGTTGATTAATTATCAGAATCATGGGTTGAATGCTTCAAGTCTACTAATGGAGAAGCAAGGAAGCATTTTATTCAATCTAAAACTTACTGTAGAAGGAGTCTTCAAGGGAAGAGATTCTCTTTTTTTCATTTTTTTTTTATTTTTTATTTTATGGGGATTAATTTTGAGGCCCACACTACATCGAGTTTAAACAATTCGAACCGTTTATTTTTCAAGTTGCACCTTAGAGATCTCTATTTTTTTCTCGCCTCCTAGATGATCTACGAAGTGCAACTTGAAAAATAGACGATTCAGACCATTGAAGTTTGATGTGGTTTGGCATTACAACTAATCCCCATTTAAAAAAAATAAAAATTGAAAGTCATTTCCCTTAAAGTCCTCGTATAAACATATAGCAAATGGATTCGGAGAGAATATAATTATATTAGTTTTAATAAATCCTTGTTTGATCATGACCACCGCCAACTACTTTTTTGAAAACTAAATAGTCGTTAGTCGTTACCATCTTTGCTTTCACTATTTATATTTTATATTGAAAAATCACATTATATAAGAGAATAAACAAATATGAAACTGAATATCCATCACAACATTTCATATACTTTTAATAACTCACAAAAATTAGATCAAAAGTATTTTCCATATTAAAACAACTAATATCCCATTAGTGGATACATTGTACAATATATATATATATATATATATATATGAAGAAAAAAAGTAGCTAGATAGATGTACTAAATAGTTAAACAAAATAATAACACCATGCGTACTTTGTATTTATATCTAATTACATTATATTTTTGACGAGTTTGTTATTGTGAAGTTGTGGTGTTTATTTGGCATGTGTAGATTGTTCTGCTTTAAAGACGTGTGATATGTATGTCTTGTGTAATTATTTTTAATGAAGCTTTATTTGATCTTAAAGAAACTAAATGATAATGTTGTCTTCCAAATAACTTTATTTAAAGAGACCGCATTTTTATACGCAACATCTTATGTATGGGAATGTGTTTGTATCCGTTAGATTGATAAATAATTTTAGTTTGAGAGACTACATTTTATACACGAGTAACTGTTGGACTGATTGATGGTTCTTATAGTACCCATCTCCTGTTCTTCGAACTTCTCAAAAATCAAATCTTCTACATTTATTTTATATGTAGCATATATAATTGATTAATATGTTTTAAGTTTATGACAACAAAATTAAAAAGAATTAAATGTTTTAACATGTCTCAATGATTACAAAAAGGTTATGCACAAAATAAGTACGGAGTATTTAAACTCGAGTTCTCATGAATCGTATTCGTAGACTACGTACACCGTTTGGGCGTTAGCCAGTTAAAGTATTTGACGGTTTGAATAGTTTGGTTCTTCCTCCAGTTTCTTTCTCAAAGAAAGAAAGTCCACACACAACAAAAATTCGTCCAGTCACCTAACAGGCTGTCAAGCAAGTTAAGTAAGGGAAAAGCCATCATATTACTTTATATAATTCGAAGTCATGGGGCGAGAGATATTTCAGTCAATTGACTCTTAACACTATATTTGAATGCGAGAAATAAATTTAGAATTTAGACAAAAGTCAGAATTTATAAATTGATATACATTAATTTCTTTGTTTGGATTCATAAATATAAAAATTTAGAATTTCTGCATGAAAAAAAAACTTATATTCTGTTTGAATAAAGAAATTTAAGATTACTAAGGAATTTTAAAATAATGAAAATTGAAATGACATAATTTTATTTTCTAGAATTTGTGAATTTTCTTGTTTGGTTAAATTTTAAAAAACAATAGAATTTGAATACGGAAATTGTTATTTTTAAACTCTCATTCATAGAAATTAGGAAATGACACTTATTTACATTAAATTTAAATTTGGGAATTGGAGGTCCCAAATTTCAAGTTTTTTATCCACTTGGAGATTTAAATTTTTATATTTATGAATTCAAATAATGGAATTGGTGTATGTAAATCTATAAATTCTGATTTTTGTCAAAATCTCAAGTTTATTTCCCTCATCCAAACATAGTATTAGAATTTGAGACCTCTAATTCTTAAATTTAAATTTCATGTAAATATGTGTTAATTTCCCAATTTTTATGGAAGAATAACAAATTCTGTGTTCAAATTCTATTGTTTTTTTAAGTTAATAAAGCAAGGAAATTCACAAATTCTAGAAAATAAAATTCTGTTATTTCAATTTCCGTTATTTTAAAATTCTTGAGTAATCTTATATTTCCTCATCCAAACAAACTGTAAATTTTCTAAAATATAAAGAAAGATTTTCATTTTCACAGCACGATTGAGTACCTCGTAATTGTGTTGTTTGGTGCCATAACACAATGCTATATTTGGTACGAACAACACAATATTGGTAAGATATGATTACATCGTAATTATGATGTCTCATGCCATAATCTATTATAATATTGACACAGAACAACACAACATCAGTGCAACAATTCGCTATAGCTGAAACAAAAGACGATACAAAGTATTTTAATACAACTAGATAAATATTAAAAAGTAAATTAAAAATATATATCAATTTTTTCATCCACTCATATTATAACACTTAACCTATCACATTATGTTTTGAGGACATAAAAATTTATCCTCAAAGTAGAGACACCGTGTGGAAAATTTCTAAAACATAAAGAAATAAAAAGGGGAAGAGAGAAACAGAAAGAAAGAGAGAGGGAGAGGTGACGGGAAGGGCAGGTTGGGCGGGGATGGGAAAGAGGATTTTGCCTTCTTTTTTTAATTATTTTAATTATTTTCTGAAATGAATACAAGGATAAAGTAGGTATTTTAGTGTCACTTATAGAGTAAAGGATAAGTGTCAGAAGCCTATTAGTGGAGAACTCCAGATCAACATATGTGCCAGGTACTTGGAAAAACTTCTCCACCGTGTGAGGCTGGACGCGGACTTTCATGAATGATTTTGTACCTTTCATGTAGCCCAAAAGCATGAACCAACGTAAATATTTGTATATTATATTTCTATATCATCTTAGATGGCATCTGATGTGGACAGCTACATCATTTGAAAAATTTATAAAAGCCAAGGAAAGAAAGGAGAAAGACTTATCGTATACCACAATCATCATTTAATTAACTAGTTTTTCTTAATTATTAATTTATTAAATAATAAACTAAATTTAAATATCTGATTAATTCAAATAATGTTGTTGTTCATATCAAATACCACTTAAGATGATATGAAAATATGATACAAAAATATGATAAGAATAACATTAAAATTATACTTATTCAAATATCCAAGTTAAACAAGGGAAAAGGTCAATAATATTTCTTTATAATAGTCAAATGGACTTCCAAACGATGGCATTTCCGTAACAACAAAGAACTCCATGGCCATTTGTAACCTCACAGTTTATATAAACGCACTTTGATCATTCGAATCCCAGTTAGTTGTAAATTGACAGTCTCTCTCTCTCCTCTCTATCTATCTAAAACGTGTGCTTCTTGATCATGATGCTCGTCGGACCAACGCTCCCAGCTCACAACGTCAACATGTTTCAGGCCAGAAAAGCCAGCTTCAGAAACCACACGTCCTCATTAAACCCATCAACGATAGCTCCATCCTCTTCTTCTTATTCACCCGCCTCCATTAAACCCGGTTCTAACTCCACCAAGTTGACTCGGCTCCACCTCGCCAACCTCGACAAGCTCCTCCAAACCCCACCTCCGCCCCAAACCCAACTCGACCCACAACCCGATCTCGAAAAGGACAAAGATCCGCATAAAAATGGGTCACGAGAAAACAGGGGAAGGGGGCTTCTGGGAGGGCTCAAACTTTCTCGGTTATGGACGCAAGTGAAAGGCGCCGCCGAAGACATGTCTCCGAGACACCTCAAGCGCCTGCAGCGCCTCCTGTCCAAGACTGGAGAGTACTCTCCCAGAAATAATTTGGGCACCCGGTGGCGCGAGTTTCACGGTTCGAACAACTGGGCCGGACTACTTGACCCGCTGGATGAGAATCTCCGGCGAGAGGTCGTCAGATACGGCGAGTTTATTCAGGCGGCTTATCAATCGTTTCATTCGAATCCAGCCATGTCGGCAGAGGAGGTTCAGATGCCTCGCAACGTGGCGCTTCCGGATAGATCATATAAGGTAACGAAGAGCCTTTACGCCACGTCATCAATCGGGTTGCCCGATTGGGTCGATGAAGTGAGGCCGGATCTCAGTTGGATGACCCAGCGGTCGAGCTGGGTCGGGTACGTGGCAGTTTGTGATGATAAGGGGGAGATTGCACGGATGGGCAGACGCGATATTGTCATTGCCCTCCGTGGGACCTCCACGTGTCTTGAATGGGCCGAGAATTTAAGAGCTCAACTAATTCAGATGCCGTCGACCGAGCAAGGTCAACAGGAACGCCAAGCAAAAGTGGAATGCGGATTTTTGAGTCTCTACAAAACACGCGGGGCCGACGTGCCGAGCCTTGCCGAGTCAGTGGTTGAAGAGGTCAAGAGGCTGATGGAGCAATACAAGGGAGAAACATTAAGCATAACTGTGACAGGACACAGCCTTGGTGCTGCCTTAGCCTTGTTAGTAGGCGATGAGCTCAAAACATGCGCCGAGAACATGCCGTCGGTGGCGGTTTTCTCCTTTGGAGGCCCGCGCGTAGGTAACCGAGGATTCACAAAGCGAATGGACGACAAGGATGTGAAGGTATTAAGGATCGTCAACTCTCAAGACGTGATCACTAGGGTTCCGGGTATTTTCGTGGGCGAAGGAGCGCTCGAGGAGAAGTTGAAGAACGCAAAGGCCGGAGGATTCATCGACATGATCGACAGGAACATGCCGTTGGCTTACACACATGTTGGGACAGAATTGAGAGTCGACACAAAAATGTCACCTTATTTGAAGCCCGATGCAGATGTGGCTTGCTGCCATGATTTGGAGGCATATTTGCATTTGGTGGATGGGTTTTTGGCATCTAATTGTCCTTTTAGAGAAAATGCTAAAAGGAGCTTAGTGAGGTTGCTTCAGGATCAAAGATCTAATGTGAAAAAATTGTATACAAGCAAGGCAAATAATTTGACTAGTTTAAAACTGGAAAGAACGGGACTGATGGTTAGTTGTTTACCTAGTCCATCATAAATCGACATCAATAAAACTTTTGCACATATCTATATGTTATTCTGGCTAAATTTGTCAAAATTATGCCTATGTATATGAAGAAAGTTGAGGTTAAAAACGTGGACAATGCAACGGGGTGATGTGAAGCGCATGTGACCGTTTGACTTCATATGTGAGACAATCTCCTCTGATACTATGAAGAAAGTTAGGATTCCACCATAAAATCAATTGGCAATATAGGGAGTAGCCCAACTTACTTACAAGCTCGTGAAAAATTCATCCTCTCATCAATGTAGGACTTATTCCCAACAATATGTTTTGGTTTTGTGGTGAATTCATTTTCCTTTGTTTTACCAAATTGTCTTTCAAAAAAGTTAAAAGAAAATAATTTTTGTAAACAATTCTAATGGGATTGTTCAACCAATAATCTTAGACAAATTAATAGTTAACAAACAAAAATAAAGCTCCCAGTGGGATTAGGAATTAAATTAACCTCTCTTACAACCAACCAGATCCTATCTAGATATTTTTTGTGCAGGTCTCGAGAATTCATGAATCGTGTTCGGTCATTGTACATCATGCGGTCAGTTTTTGTCAGGTACTGTTTGTGTTCGATTTTAAATAAAAAAAATTAAAATGATTTTTGACCGTACGATGTACGATGAACAAATACTGACAAAGAGGATCGGAAAACGGATGTCACTTAAAATATTAATAAGTGGATACTTTCAATTCAATTCAATTTGTTATCCATTCAATTCAATTTTCTCAACTAGATTAGGTCAAAAGATAAGTAAAACCGAAATATTTAACTCTCTTTTTCTGGAAAATTAGAGCAAAAAGTTTAAAAAGTCAGATGTGGAAAGATAATAGCACAACTAAAGAGTAATGATTTATCCTTAGAAAAAATAAATAAAGGTTATGCACCACTCTTTTCTGCATATTGTGTACATTATTTTAAAACTTAATTCTCGTTTGATTTCATCGATTTAATAGTTGAAATTTGTAGTCACTAATTATTATTTCTAAGGTTGAAATTTTTTCTCGAAAATCCCAAATCAAACCTAAAATGACACATCCCGAATCGGAATGTCTACTAGGACTTCGAATTGAGCTGTGTTGGCCGACACCTGGAAGGTGACGAAGCCATAAAGTGTAGTGATGTGGAAAATGTGAATAAATTTAAACATAAAAGTGCCTAAATATAAGAGTGCGCTGGTACGCTGGTGAGTGGGAATGAACTCATTTCATACGTGATGACAGAGTATAAGTAAAGTACACTAAGGTAAGATAAGGATTATACCATCATAGGTAGCCACCTATACTGAGATTTGCCAAGAATCCTCGTTGATACAAAAGTTCAGCAATTAAAACCTAAAGGGGTGAAAAACAAGGGTGAGTGGGCCTAAAAATAAAGTTTTAATAAAAACACTTCAAAGCGTTATAACCCCTCGCCGTAAAACATGTATAGTTTCCAGAAAATCATACTACGTATAAGTATGAAATCAAATGAAAATCCACAATAATTCCAAAAATATGCCAATCACAATATCTCAATAGTAGCATAATAGAATCAGATGTTCATCGATCTATGCTAGCACACAAGTCGAAGTCACCTAATGCAACCTGTACGACTAAACTAATGCTCATCAATCTATGCTAGCACACAAGTCGGAGTTGCCTAATGCAACATGTACGACAGGATTGGGTGTAATCATAATATATGCTCTAGTGCTACAATCATGTTACGACTGGCACTATTCGCAGTCACATACGAGTCGGAGTTGCCTATTGCAACCTATACAACATGACTGGCACATACTTGGATCCAAGGCAAGCGTGCGGTGCAGATGTGAACATACACGTGAAAGACTGACCCTGGCCCTGGGCGAGCATTAACACCGGTTGCAGCAATGTATGATGAGCAAATAACATAAGTATAATCATGCCGCAACCATTCAACAATTCTAGCCAATATTATACTATTCATGACCATAAATATAATTAAGGCATCAAAGATTATAAGCATACATGTGCATCTCGTAGGATGTAGCATATTCCATAATTTATAGTCAATATAACATTCATCAAAGCCGTAACTTGGATTAAGGCATCCCACAGGATCCAAAATAATTTCATAAATTCTATCATTTCGCTAATGCTTATAAATTTTAGTTTAATCCAGGCGTATGTAAGAAATTCTTTTTTCAAATGCATAAGTGGAAACTATCAATTATATATATATATATATACACACTATAAAAAAGAAAAGACCCACTCACCTGCAATCTGCACTACAACTCCCTAGCACGAATATCGAGGCATCATGAATGATCGTCACCTAGAACAAATATCAAATCACGTCTCAGAATTCTTATCGATAGAACATGTAACTTACACAAAACACTTCCCCAAGGATGTTCTAGAATAATTTGTAACCCATTGATCAAAAGTCCACCGTCTGTCAAAGGTCGACGGTAGGGTCCACAACCCTATGTAACTCTATCCGGAAGATCCACACCTCAGATTTCCTATCCGTAACTTCCCAAGAGTTTTAATAAGCTTCTAGAACAACATCCTAAAGTTTCGGAAATCCAACGGTTGGATCTTCACCAATCACTAAAATTAAGTAGATGCCGACGCTTAGATTTACAAACTTAGAAAACCCATCCGGGAAAATCCGTACGTTAGATTCCCGATCCGTCAGTTCCTAATATTCCTAAATATTATGTACTATTATATATTAAAGTTTGGTGACGATCCTATGGTCGGATTGTCGAATCATATAATAACCAAGTGGCGACCTTTAACGGAAATATAACCAAACAACATAATTTCATCAATCGGATGTCTAATATGAAATTGGGGCACCCATTGTATCCTAGGGAGGTCAAGGGGTGTCTTTACCCACGCGGTGGCCGACCGCCCCGACTCGTCGGAAAAATCAACTATTTCCAAAAATTACCAAATTTCATATAAATGAAGATCTCAATGAGTAGAGCAAGTTTTATACTTGTGGCCAAGTCCAATTTGGCTGGAAAAAGCTCCAATTTCCCTCGAACTCGCCTGAAACCCTAGAAATGGATGGCTTCGATCCATCACCTTCGGTGCTCCGCTGCCCCTATAATTGTTAGGCTTTGTTCCAAGCCTCAAGATGAGTGTTTTGGTGGTGGTAATTGAAGGAAAACGTTTCACAATTGGAAGATCAACACCTAGACACCCTCAGACCTGTCGATGTTCCAGCGCATAATCGAGGCTCAAATCTCGTCGGGTTTGGTTGAAAATTGATGGGAAAGTGGAAGGAAAATGATTTGGTAGAGGTGGGGAGCTTTCATGTGCTCGGAAAATGCCGTGAGGGCGTCAGATATGGGCGCTAGCCGAACGGGGTCGGGTCAAATAAACGGGTCAAGGGGAAGAAGTTTTTGATCGGGTGCCACTCCCCTCTAGATCCATACCAAACCAATCCCGAACACCATTCGGTACAAGAATCGGGATTACATATTCAATGGTTCGGGAATCCCAGACCGAACTAAAAAAATATATATTTATTTTGGTTCCATGCATGTTGAATGTTGAATTTAATTAGTTTGATGGTAGACTATATTAGAAAGAGAAGTATGAAATTAAGTTGTTTGGAACTTTCAAGTGTCAATTTGACTTGGTATGCATGAATTGGCAATTGATATGAAATTTCAAATTGATATGAGATAAAAAGCCTAAATTTCAATTGGCAACAAAATTTCAGACCAAAAATCCAAAATTTAGCCCACATCCTAAAAACCTCAAATTTCATCCCAAAAACCTAAATCAAGTCTTGATTTATCTCGGTTCAGGATTGATCTTTAAATTCCCGTTCCGAAAATTTTCGATTTGGAATTTAGAATCCTATATTCGGTTTGAAATCCCATACCGAATCACCTCTAATTATTTCTAGAGAATGAATCGGTGGAGACTTGAGAAATGCCATGCACCTCAACCCCTACAAGTCCACTAAATATGCGCCTTAGAGAAAATACTAGGTATCCGGATGCATTGTAATGACACCTTTTAGTTTCCTTCAATAACTCACAAATCAAAAAAAAATTATGAAACATCATTTTTTTTGTTGCTTAATTCACCATCAAACTGTCAATCTCGGAAATTAATTTTACAATGTCATAACTTCAAAGTACATAATTCCATAACTTAAGTCTCAAACTTTCAATCTCATAACTCCGAGATTATGAAGCACCAGGAAAATTGCAACAATGAAAATTATAATACAAAGGCTATCCAAAGTTTTAAAGTATCAGATACCAAAATAAGTTCAAAAATATAGTGTTTGATATAAACTCCACACTTTCTAGTAAGAGAAAGAAAGGGCAAATGTTGTCAGGAATTTTCGACAGCAGCAACAAATACAACACAGCAACATTAGATTTCAGCAACGTCAAAGTTGCTAGCATCAGCAGATTTGACAAATTCAATGCACAAATAATAGAGTCACAAAATGAAGATATGAATACTAATAATAATTTCAATCATTCTAAGTGGTTTGGAACTAAGAGTGTTTGAGAGAAAATGAGCATCCTATGTGTGCACACACGAGTGAGATGGAGAGAATGTAATATATATTACGTATTATTATTATTAGCATAAAATAGTCTTGTAAACCCCATGCAAAATATTAAGAGAATGTTATATGCACTATGTATTATTATTAGCGGTTTGGTTCGATTAATTCATGGTTTGTAATCAAAATTGCATACTAAACCACTTTCTCTATCTGCTGCAAGCACTAGCGCAGAAGATCATAACAGCCAGGAAATTTTTATCTTTCGCTTTTTGTATCAAGAAAAGGAGAAAATCAAATGAGAAAACCGTAAAGAGAAGGAACTAATAAGGCCACAATTTGTGCAGAAGTAAAAGACCACATAACCTGTGCATCACAAAGCACAAACAAACCGAACAGTTTCTCGTTTGTTCTTAAAAGACTCTCTGTCGGAGTTACTCTTGGCTTGTATCTTGTAGAAATCACGGTCTATTCCCATTCTCCACATGTAATGATACAGTATGTATGGCTTCTAATAGCTGTGGTACACCGTACAGGTACACAACACGTACCTATATCAGTATATCACATATATTAGGTTGCAGTCTTGCAGAACAACTGAACCAAACATGCCTTTTAGCCCTTTAAAAACAGTGAAAAGGGGCTTGGGAAAAATCGAAGAAGGGTTCCTCGGGACATTAAGGATTGCGATAGAATCTCACCACTTTGCTGTTTGCAGCTTTCTACGGAATGTTGGGTTAGAATCTGTTGTTCATAGTTACTTCCACTATTTTGTAATTTTATTAGAACTTGGGAAAAGGCTTTGTTGTTGTTGGGAAATTTACGTGTAGGCCAAACTCATTAGCAAGCAGATCCTCAGGAATAAAATTAGACCACAACATGTTTTTTGGTGAAACTTTATTAGTTTTCTTCAATCTTACATAACAAAACTAAACATTGATGTTTTGTTCTTTTTCTTGTTGCTTAAATAACCACATTAAACACTAGCTGCTAAGACATATTTATGATTGAACAAATGGCGTACGCAACCCCAGATTGAAACTGTTTTTCTTGAAGATGATCAGATGGACAAACGAAGATTCTCAGCTAACGACGTTGATTAGAAAGTACTTAAGAAATGAAGCCCCATCATTGAACAAGCTTAACTTAAGTCCAAGAAAGGAAACAAATTTGTGCCAAAAGATAAGAAATGAAACAAGTTGATGATCTGGAAATCCAGTGAAGCAAATCATTCAATTCTTTTCCCTTCAATTACATCGCTTGTCTGGTTCGTGTCTATATCTCTATACATCTACCAGCAAAATTACAAAATTATTGGAATCAGATTCCGAATCACAATGCCCACTGAAACAATAAACAGATTAAGGAAGATGGCTAGCTCAACTACAATGGCATGAACTCCAACTGAACATATATAAAGAACTAAATTCACAACGACGTCCTTTGTTTCTTCGTAGGATGTGAATCAACTGTTGCTTCAATTGAAACACATGACTGAGAGCTACTGCAACTTGCACTTGGGTTTCTAGATGAAATTTCATGCTGAATGACCTTGTTATTCCTATTGTTGGACTTGGGTAGTGGTGGACGACACAGAGCTGGTTTTCCATCTGCCTTCCTTGTTAACATACCTTGCATCCGCCGAACAACCTCACGTAACTGCTGTGGCCAAACTTCAAACTCATGCCACCAAACTTTTCCATTCATCTGCGGTACTCCGGTAGATGGTATCGGAACCTTGAGAATTTCAGCCGCAACAGCCACTGAACCAGCTGCAATGCAATGGGGCTTGAACTCCAAGCACAATGTGGTTTGAAGGCACTCCTCAATCAAACTCTTAGCCAACATACCAAGGTCTCCAGAGCTACTACAATTCAATCTCTTTAGAGCCGAAGCAAGTGGATCGAACGGAAGCTTAATTCGATCAAATTCAAAACCGATTGTTTGCATAACAAGTCTCTCCCCAAGCATGATCAAATCCCTCTGCTTCCTGAAGAACTCTCTCTGCCTAATAGTACCACCACTACTACTCTTTTGACTCGATTCGAATTTTTCCCCAATCTCGTACCCCACGAAAACAATGTCATTCAAAAACCTAACTTCGTCGACTAATTTGCAAGCAAGAAGCATGCTTGAAGTTGCAACAATCTTCCAATCGTTCTTGCCATGAGATTGCTGCATGTAAAATTGGTGGCACAGCATCATCGCCGTCGAAATCGTAACCCTACCCACCTTCAATTTCGTCCCAAACTCCCTCTGAAACAAGCAGCAAGACCTCCGCAATTCCGACTCTTTCATCCGGCTAATCCCGTCCCTCCGAGATGGGGTTTCCGTTTCTATCTCCCCTTATGTGAAATACCACTTTCCAGTTCCACCCATTGTTCAAAGGCTCAAGCTTTTGCGAAACCCTAATCCCTGCTTGTTACTTCTTTTTCGTTACTTGGCTAGCACGCAATTCCTTTTGAAAACAAACAAGGACAACCCAGAATAGAAGGGATTCCCTCGGTCCTCGTTTCCCAGATTTTCCACACTTTCCCGGAAAACAAACAGAGAAACCCTAAACCCTGATTTCTTTCTACTTCGCTCGCACCCAAAGAGGAGAAATAAAAATGAAAATTAAGGAATTATAACCACAGTAAAAAAAAAAAAAAAAAAAAAAAAAAAAAAAACCCACAGTAAAAGGAAAACCTACTCTCCGTATATATTGGAATTTTTGGAAAACGATAATCTCCGGATCTCTTCCATCAAGTCCTTTTCATCAAACAATTCAGATTCTTAAAATTTGATCAAACAGCTAAAGTTATTATAATTTTTAAAGTGGGCCTCTGTTTGCAGCCGTTGTATCAAATTTCAAGAATCCAGATTAGTTGATGAGGATGACTTGGTGGAATGGATCCGAAGAGGATCCCTTTCTGAAATGTATAGTTACAAGACGTACCTAAAGCCCACGTTTGGTATGAAAGATTCCATGAGAATAAATAACTTATTATTTTAAACCACGAGCTGGTGGCCCAATGGTAAATAGTGGATTACGAGGCTTCTTAAAAAATAAAAACTGGAGGTCTTGGGTTCGAAACCTACTGCTGGTGTGGAAGTTAGACTTGTGGCCAGGGAAAGGCTGAAATGCCTCTGTGAGGCCATCTCCAACCGGAGGGTCCAGAGGGCTGAAAATAGCCCGAAAACCGTCTCCAGCCGAGGGCTAGGTCAGAGGGCTCGTGGGCCCCACAGAATCTGAAAGGGCCAAAGGGCTGGCCATAAGCAGCTAGCCAGCCCGTCCGGGCTGGGCCAGAGGGCTGAGTTTTCCTGTCGATTATAGCTGACAGGAATGTATTTATATATTTAATATAAATGTATTCATGTCGGTTATAATCGACATGAATGCTTAAACAAAAATTTGAATCCAACGGCTAATCAATAAAAATCCAAACCAAAGAAACCTTTGTTTTGTCCTTTGATCAAAATAAGCATAAACGAAAGTTTGAAAGAATAAAAATATTTCTATTTATAGCTAGCTGACTAGCCGTTGTATTCAATTTTTTTTTTTTATTTGAGCCAATTTTTTTTTTTTTAAATTCTTAAAATTCAATTTTTTTTTCTTATAAATACCTAAACCATCCATTAAATTTAAGTTATAATGTTTTTGGTTTTTTGGGCCAATTACCGTTGTAGTTTTTAAAGTTAAATAATAAATTATGTTTGGCCCTCGGTTGAAGACGATTTTTTGTAACTAGGCTAAAACAAGCCATTTGGCCCTCGGTTGGAGACGGAGGTAAATATGACCATGTACTGTTCATTAAAATATTAATATCTTGGAGGGCCAGAGGGCTAAAACGAGCTCTCTGGCTAGCCCTTTGTTGGAGATGGCCTAACTGACCTAGACAAAGGGTCATATGGCTAAAAATAGCCCGTTTTGACACGAAAACCATTTCTAAAACCGAGGGCTAGGTCAAAGGGCTCGTGGGCCCCACCTGGCCAAAAATGGGAGAACTGGCCAAAGGGTTGGCCAAGAGCAGTCAGCCCACTAGCCTTAGCCATCTCGCCAGCCTTATAGCCAGCCTAAACACATGCTGACGTAAGGTTACTGCTTGACTTCCTTTTTTTTTTTTTTTGACGAAATTTAAAAAAAAAGTAGAATTTTTTTATTTTATTTTTTATTTTATAAATACCTAAGCCAATTCTACCCCATTTCTCACATCTTTTTCACCATTCTATACTATCTTACCTCATTTTATTTCAATTATTCACCAATTTTTCACATCCTTTTCATTCTATAAAGATAAGAAATCCGAAGGCTTATTAATTTAGCAACAAGTGACACTTTAAATATGTCCAAAAACCTTATTTTAATATGGTAGTTCAATTCAATTAACCATATAATTCAATTAAATTAATAAATTATGTTTGGCCTATGACCCTTTGGCCCCTTCGGTTGGAGAAGATTTTTTGTCAAAGGGCTATGTTTGCCCTATGGCTCTTTGGCCCCCTCGGTTGGAGATGATATAAAATATGGTCTAATACTGTTCATTAAAATACAATTTCTTACAAGGCTATAAGGCTAAACATGGCCTTTTGGCCCTCTTTCAGTTGGAGATGACCTGAGTCTTCCCGGCTCCTAGAAAAAGTGGATAACCGTGGCTTACCACCAGTTGTCCCCCCTCTTTTTGTTTTTTTTTTTTAAAAAAAACATTATTTTAAGGTATATTGAATAGCGAAATGAAAAAAAATTACGGTCACATTAGAGACAAAAGATAGATTACTTTAGAAGAGAAATTGTTCATTCCAATCTTTCTATTTGATCCTAAAAATTATAAAGCTTACATGACTGTGTAACTATCAACTAACTATGTCCTTCTTGTGAATGTGGGCGTACCAACTCGCAATTGAGCTCGGTGGTGGTGGTTTCGAATGCACAGCTGACTTCTGCGCTGAAGTGATTACGTCGAGGAAGGAACATGTCTCAGCATTAGGTTCTAGAACCTGAAGACAATGCTACTAGATGATTGCAAACTTCACTAATTGGTTCGGCTTTCATGGTGTCGAACGTGGAATAACTGAGGAACACCTCACTTCACTGAAGCTGATGAGATAACCTCTTGAGGCTGAAGAATAGAGAATTCTCCATCTGCCGAGACTTGGATATATAACCAACTAACCAGTTGCAGTATTGTTCACTAATCCGAATTGAAGGTGCTCCTAAATCGATTAGTTCTACGACTCCAATGTTGTTAACTTATCTGAACTGAAGGTATCGTTGTTGTGAAAATAGTGTTGTTCACTCGTCCAAACTCAAGATATGTTGACAAGAAGGTTAGGATAGTTAGTGCTTTTCTTAAAAATGTGATAAGGGTTGTTGAGCAAGGGTTTTCTCGGAGAGCGTTTTGAGTTGTTTGTTAAGTTGAAGGGGCTTCTTTCGTTGCAAAACCTTCTTTATTTATAAATAAATAGATAAAGCCCATGCGATAAATAGGCTTGCCAAGGCAGAGTATTGATAGGACTATACCCGACATCTTCTTAAATATTCCCCTTATCCTTTAGTGACCAGATTTCACCTCCAACCAGCCTCGACTTTTTTACTTCAATAGGGATTTTGAATTTGATCTCATTATGAGACTTATTCAACTTTATCCAATTACTTAGGCATTCTGATCATTGAGATAATTTATATTTATCCAAGGTTTTATCTCCTGGCAATTTCACGACTCGGTCAATCCATCTAACTAATCTCTTCAAAAGTCTTTTCTTCATGAGAACTTGGTCGCAACGACCCTATTCAGGGGCTGAAAGTCCATTGACCTGGAGAATATCCATTGAGTCAAGATTCACTATTCTTTGGTCGGCCCCTCCTTGGCCCAAATTGTCAATTTAGGCCCAAATACCTTCTCATGCCTAATCCTCTTCTAAATTCATTCAAAATGAAAATTTTACAATCACCTATAGGCCTCGTTTGTTATCAATTCAATTCAATCCTCAAACCAGGCCAAAAGGTAAGCAAAAACAAAATATTTTCTTCGCTTTCTTGGAACATTAGAGCCAAAATTTAATATGTTGAGTCATTTATAGATTATAACACACCTAAAGCCAATAATTTACTTTAGAAAAAAATAAAATAAAATTGGTTATGCACACTCTTTTCCACATATTGCATACATCATTTTAAAATTTGATTCTCTTTTGATTTGTTTGATTTAATAATTAAAAAAGAAAAGTGAATGAAGTGAAAAAAGACGTGCATAAATCATGTCCCACATCTTTAAACCCACCTAAGCACATATAAAATTAGCCAATCACTTTTATAGACGAAAAAAGTGCAATTCTACTTGTATTCCAAGTCACCAACTAGGCCAAAATTATCAAATTCTCTAAATTCTACAGCCCCAAAAGTTAATCAGAAGACCCATTTTCACTAGTGTTGCATACACAACAACAATAGGAAAAATTTACATGAAATAAGGACCAAGGGTGACCATGTCCAAACTTAACGCACCCTGCGACATGTTATAAATTTCACATGTCGAGTGGCACGATTGGTTTTGGACATCGCCAACTTGATGCCCCTATTTCATGTAAATCCTTTAACAGATCAAAATAGTAACAAATTATCTTGGATTTTCGTATTAGGTAAAGGTGATAAACAAATGTCACCACAAAGGCCACACTTTGTGCAAAACTAGAAAGACATAATGTTGTGATGCAACAGAATTTAATGAAACAGAACAGCTGCTCCATCTTCTGCTTAAAAGACCATTTATCCTATTTAGTCGAATAACGTTCGAAGCCGATCTATGCATGTAACACGAGAGTATATATCCCCTCTAAGAGTCCAGTAACTCACAATAACATCACAAGATACATAAAATACACGAACATCACGCAAATCGGCAGTACAATCAGGTCAGTACATGGCATTCTTCACCAACATCAGTTGAAAGATAAAATCCGTCACTCTTCCAAGCTATAATGCTTGTTCACAGCTTCAATGACATCCCAAGTGACCTTCATTCCTTTAGGGAACACAACAAAATCACCGGCCCCGATTGTGAACGATCCTTCTTTCCCATCAACTTCAACGTTCACTTTTCCCTCCAGCAGATACATGGTCTCTGTGGCACTGAATGACCACGGAAATTTGCTTGGACCACAACTCCACCTGTTCAACACCCAATGAACATACATATAAGATGCACAAAAATTAAACATGAAATGTGCAGGTATCAGATCTTATTTCTTTTCTGTCACAATGAACATAAAGTCCCGAGGTTCCACACTATTCTTCAAAAGAATGATTATTAAGCGGTTTTATTCAACAAAAGCTCAATATACCAGTCTAACTAAAACTAACAGTCGAATGAGAAAGCTTGTAAGTTGTCCTACAAATCTAGAACAATAGCAAGGACGCAATAAAAAAAGGTGTCATCCCGATGATAGCAAAATTCACATACTTGCGGCCAGATTTTTGGCACTATGTAGCTTCCTAGAAAAATTCAATATCATCCTATATTTTCTTTATTAATCTATGAACTTGTCGAGCATTGTCCATTACTTTAAGGAAGGATCTATAACCTCGATGTTATATATACCATACTTCTTCTCCACAATAACACAAAATTGAAGCATTAAGGATATCACAGTGACAGTGAGAAGGGGGTGTTCATTAAGGTCTGTGCTCAGTTATATCTCTTTACCTGCTAACGTTGACTTCATTACCTGTGATATCTCTTTCATCTATGAACTTGTCTTAATAGAACTTCATTTACAACAGGGAGGCAAAGTGTTCCCCAGAAGGACAAGATGAGGCCTAAAGAGAAAAACTGAATGAAGAAACAAACAGACCAACCATAGCTAAAACCGACAAGGACCGCTGGCAGAGGTGATTGAAGGAGGATGGGGGTTACATACCGTACGTCCACTGTAGCCAGCCGCTAAATGACAGGAGGGCATGGGAGCCCAATAGTCGATAACTTTAAGAAAGGAACTATCTGTTTCCTGGATGTAATATACCATGCTTCTTCTCCCATGACACAATTCCAATCCAGAGTATACTCCTATCCACCGATTTAATAAATAACTATTCGAAACGAAATAATCCTTCAAATAACACAAAATTGAAGCATCAACGAGATCGCATGGACCGCATGATTTTTAATCTATTTCAGTCCTAATCTCCATGCTTCTTATCAAATCGAATAATTTCGCAGGGTGGCAGGTTTCAAATATAACATTAAACTTTTTTCCCCAAGCTTCCAGCACTCATCTCTTGATCCAATCATATTCAAAGCCTACTTGTGACCCATGGCTTTACAAATTTTCAAGTTGGGTAAAAAATATTTTAGGGCTTTACCAACATTACGAAAAGGGATGCCAAATTAAAACATCAAAAAGTTGAAATCTTTCATCCAAACAATGAACTAGCAGTAACATAGAGAAACATAAAGGGGAAAAAAATCCTACCAAGTCTCTGAAATGGTCTGATTTCTCTAATCCATCCTCAAAAACCATAAAAAATTTCTCACAGTGAACCGAAACAAACGCATCACCCAATTTTCTCACTGGATCATATAAACACACAAATTATTTCTTTTTTCCAGCGCATATATTTTTGAAGCTTAAACACTTGGAAGGTAAAAGATAAGACAATGGAAGATGAAGAATTACGTACTTGGGCCAAGTCGCGACTCCTAGCTCAGTGAGCTTGGACTGAGTAGGATTCTTTTCAACTGTTACACCAAATTCGTTGGCGGCCATGGGAGATCCTTCTTCAGACCCAGATGGACTGATTGCTTTTGGTCTGGATTGTGTAAAATTGACGGAGAGATACAGAGAAACTGCAACTGCAAGTATTAGAGGAAGTATTATTAGCGACTGCTTTGATTTCAATTCAAACATCGACTCCCCAATCGGCATTTGCCTCTATTAATTAATTAAACAAAGTTTTGATCAAGTGCTGAGCGCATGTCTAATATAGTAATAAAACATATAGCGAAATTGCGGAAATACCCGTTGATTATTGGGGATATGCGCACTTTACGGGCACGGCACGAGTATGGGGTACTTCTGCCATTTTCTATTTTGGGGTGGGTTTTTATCACAAATGATTTTTGAAATTTACTCTTACCTTTCTGATATTGAAAATTAATTAATGTAGTTTTTGAAAATAGGTATCGCAAATCAATGTGATCATTTCGTCGCAATTCTGTTAAAAATTCCGTTTAAGTAGTCATGTGACACATAAATAGATCTCACAAGATTTACGAGTTTTTATCGCAAATAATCCTTGAAATTGACTCACACCATCAAGATAGTCCCAGAAATTGACCCACACTATCAAAATGGTCCCTAAAATTGATAATCAATGAATGTAGTCCTTGAAAATAGGTGTTGCAAATCAATATGATCATTCCATCACAATTCTGTAAAAAAAAATTGTTATGTTCTAATGTGGGTTTAATAATTAATTATTAGGGATATGCGCATTTGTCGGGCACGAATATGGGCCTACTATTGCCATTTTCTATTTTATTTTGGATTTTTATCATAAATGATTCATGAAATTTACCTTCATTCTCTTGAAATTGAAAATCAATTAATGTAGTCCATGAAAATAGGTGTCGCAAATCAATATCGTCATTTCGTCATAATTTTGTTAAGTACTGATGTGACACATAAATATGTCTCACAAGATTTACGGGTTTTTATCACAAATGGTCATTGAAATTGACTCACACCATCAGATGGTCCCTGAAATTGATCCACACTATCAAAGGTAAGGGTGTTGATTAAGGTCGTGAGGATGTTGATCCCCTAAATGTTAACGATGATGTCCCAGCAGTCGTTGTCAATCAGTCAAGCTGCCATCAAAGGTGATCTCGATCTAGGTTCAATTCGATGAAGGGTGTTGAAGTGTGTCTTGAGATTATTTTTAAGAATAGGCACTGAAGGAGGTAAAAGAATGTGAACTGAGATCAGAGGTGATTGCAGGACTAGATTTTTGGGTTCACAACTTTTTATTAACTTTTAAATTATTAAACCTATTTGTAATTTTTTGTAAAATTTAATTAGACTTGTGTGATCCATTTATGTGTCACATCAGCACATAACATAATTTTTGATAGAATTGTGATTGAATGACTACATTGATTTGGGACATTTACTTGTTGGACTACATTGATCGATTTTTAATATAATTGACCATTTTGATGTTGTAGGTCAATTTCAGGGACCATTTTGATGTTGCTGGTCAATTTCAATGATCATTTGTTGGAAAAAAGGACTTATGAGACTCATTTATGTGCCACATCAGCACTTAACAAATTTTTTAATATAATTGTGACGAAAGGACCACATTGATTTGTGACACCTATTTTTAGGGACTACATTGATTGATTTTCAATTTTAGAGACCATCTTGATGGTGAGAGTCAATTTCAGGGACCATTTATGATAAAAACCCTTTCGTTTTTCATTTGTCTTTTCTTTTTGCCTCCACTTTTCAATATTTCCACATAAAGCAAGTTTATATTACTATAAAACATTGAGCTTTTTTTATTATTTACAAACGTTTGACAACGTTAGTGGGTTAAATTGTTTGTAATTAAGAGAAGGGATCGATGGAGATTGAACCCACAAATGTGTGCATATGCGTGATTACTTTTTGCCAATGTAGTAAGACGTCATCAGCATATAAAACACTAAATTTGAATCACCCTAATGTGCACAAGTCAATTTGATACATCACCTATATACTTAGTAAAATCATCTATTAACAGTTATATGTTGTACTGACATCCAACAATTATATATGACTGTCAATAAATAATTGTATCGAGTACAAGAATGTATATCAACTAGTCCCCTTAGTCTTCTATCATATTGGCAAGATAGTATTCTCTAATTAGGATACCTCAAGTTATTGGCAACCTCTAAACCAAGAATCTCCCTTATGCAAACACCTCGAGAGGAAAACATGTCATGTAAATCATAATCTTAGAACGAAGGTACCTTTGACGGCCATAGAATATCACACTCAACACTAATGAGAATCTTACCCATGAAGAATGACAACAGTCCACAACAATCAAGCCCCCAAGGCCCAATGAGAGCTAGTGGCTCTGAGAAATGTGTTTGTGAAGTTCAAACCTTTGCTCATTTTCACTAGACCAACCCCTTAGAATTAAAAGTGATCTAGTTCTAAAACATAGATTAAAGTGATACTTTTGTATATTCATAGGACATTTTAGTAGTTAAGTCTTAAAATAAATTGGCACAAGGTTAAATCTTAAGAAAAATGCTACGCTTTTCCCATATTTGTACCATCATTTATATCATCTCTCAAATAGAAATGGAACCCACATGAGTCGGTGAGCCATATCTCTATTAGAGCGATGATACAAATGATGGTACAAATAAGTGGTAAGTGTTACTCAAATCTTAGAACCTTAGACCATCTCCAATGGACATAGTTAAAGGTCCAAAAGCCCAATAATGACTTGATTTGCCCAAAAACTTATTTTCAACCGATAGCTGGACTATAATTCTATGTAGCCCTTTTAGCCTTTTTTTTGGGGCACAACTTCTCAGTTGCAATAATTGATTCAAATTCAACGGCTAAATTTGAAAACATTCAAAAGTAGTTTAATTAAATTAACCAATAAATTTAAAGTATAAACTTAAAACTAATACATTATGGAGGGTCTGGGTTTAGTTGAAGATGATATATCAGTATGATCTGATACTTTTTTTTCAAAAATAATTTTTTATAAGATTATAATTTTAAATGAAATTATATTTAACCCATTCGATTAAAGATGAACTTCTGTCCAAGGGGTCCATCCAAATTCCGAACACTCCATCAAGACAACCGAACTTAGCCCAACAAGATACGCACAGTGCACCAAAAGCTTAACATAAACCCGGCCGCAGACGAATATCCCCCATTAGGGTTTTTAAGATTAGGTTTTGTCACTACTTATATTTCTCTGTGCCGCATTGTATAGGGTTTACAGTCGCCACAACATTCACCACCAAATTTTCTCTCCAACTGTCCTTGCTCCTAAACAGCAAGCTCTAAACCCTAAAACTCCCGTAAGCAATCTCGGATTCATGGATTCGAATAATCAGTGAAGGGTTTCGTGGTTGCTTTTCAAAGTCGGTGGAATTTTGTAGGGTATTGAATCGGCCTTTTCGGACCTGCAGAAATGGCAACCGCGAACCCTTTCGATCTCTTGGGCGATGACGACAACGAGGACCCAAGTCAACTTCTCGCTGCTCAGCAGCAGAAGCTGCCGGCGGCGCAGCCCAAGAAGCCCCAGCAGGCCCAGCCTGCTCAGCCTGCTAAGCTTCCTTCCAAGCCACTCCCCCCTGCACAATCTGGTCTGTTTTCTATTCATTTCTGTGCTTCCCAAGTTCTTTCCTGGGTTTTGTTTGCAGAAAACAATGTTGGGTTTGCTTGGAAATGGTAATTAAAGCTTTGGTTTTTATTCTATTTGTTATCTTATCCTTACTTGTTAGATTCCATTGACAAAATGCTTTCTTTATTTGTTATGTATTTTTTTGCTGAAGTTGAAAGTGGTTGTTTTGATAAGTTAATGGTAAATGGGGGATTCTTCATTGATGTTGTACATATCTGATGAGATGTGGAGTAAGTTTTCTCTGTGTGTGACAGTGGATGTTCATAGAGTTTGGTTTTTTAGGGTAATTAACAAAAGATTATTGGGTTTTTATTGTGGTAGATTCATGTCCAAATTGATTATTATCTTATTAAGAGGTACAGTCAGGGGATGCTAGTTAATGGAAAGTATTTTATTTGTATGTACACTGAGAAGGAAAACCCTTATTCTTATACTGTATGTGGCACAAAATTTAAATTTTTTTTGTTGAATTTATGTTGTTTTATTGAATTTATGTTGTTTTAGCAGAGTTATCATTAATCTTTTCATTACACATTAGTAATGAAGATTTTCTGCTCAATAACATGTGGTTTTGGTCAAGGTGCTCAAAATTTTTTTACGGTCTTCTTTTGCATCACATATGGAAGTACATTATACGTTTTATATTTTACGTATTTTGCATATCACATGACTGTTAAAACTTGTGCAGTGAGGGAGGGAAAGTATGAAGGTGGCCGTGGTGGTGGTGGTGGTGGTGGACGTGGGTTCAGTCGTGGCCGTGGTGGAGTTGGTGGTGGATTTAATAGAGATCCAATCAGCAATGAGAACACCAATGGTTTTTCTGGTGGCTACAGACCATCTGAAGAGGGAGATGGGAAAGCTTCTGAAAGACGCGGGGGCTATGGTGCGCCTCGTGGTTCCTTCCGTGGTGGGCGTCGTGGTGGTTACAACAATGGGGAGGATGGTGAGGGAGAACGCCCTCGGAGGGTATTTGATCGTCGCAGTGGTACAGGACGTGGGTTAGTATTCTTCAATCTGTTCTTTTTATATTTAACTTACTACATGTGTATCTTTACGCATTGTTTTGTGATTGATTATATTTGTAATATCAGGAGTGATTTCAAACGTGAAGGGTCTGGTCGGGGGAATTGGGGAACTCCCTCTGATGACATTGCTCCGTATGTATTTATGTTTTGATTCCTAGATGAGTTTCAAATTATAACTTGAGGAAACAAATTGTTTCATCTTTTTTCTGTTATATGCCTTACTTACATCACTATTTTGCTGTATTTAGGGAGACTGAGGAGCCTGGAACTGAAACTGAGAAGAATGTTAGCGCTGAGAAGCAGTCGGGAGAGAATGAGGCTGCTGATGCCAATAAGGAGGATGCTGTTAATGAGACAGAAGAGAAGGAGCCTGAGGAGAAGGTATACTTTTTAACATTGTTGATCTTACTTTTCTGGATACCATATACATAACGGCTGCAATTGGATTTTCTGGTCATATCCTTGTATTGAACTATTACATTATTCTGCATTGTAATAGGAAATGACTCTGGAAGAGTATCAGAAGGTGCTTGAAGAGAAGAGGAAGGCTCTGCTTGCATTGAAGACCGAGGAAAGAAAGGTTGATGTGGACAAAGACTTGAAGGCCATGCAGCTGCTTTCAAACAAGAAGGAAAATGATGAAATATTTATCAAGCTGGTAAGTTCCGGATACTTTAGATATTACTCTTTCATTCAATATGGCTATTATATTTACTTTGCTATTGTTTGCCAGGGTTCGGAGAAGGATAAGCGCAAAGAAGCTGCTGAGAAAGAAGAGAGAGCCAAGAAGGTTACCTTTTCTTTCTATATCTGATTGGACTTTCTATCTTTTTCTGTGGGTTTGTTATTTTTCTTAATGATTATTGCATTCATTGCTAATGGTGACTGAATTAAAAGTTTCGGGTATAGGACTAGGACATATTAGGTCTCCTATACCCGAAACTATATGTTCGTAATCACCATTGGTTATCAACTTGGGTACATCAGTTTATTGACTGTGGTCCATATTTGTTTGCAGTCTGTTAGCATTAATGAGTTTCTGAAGCCTGCTGAAGGCGAGAGGTACTATGGTGGTCGTGGTCGAGGCCGTGGCCGTGGGCCAAGAGGTGGATACAGTGGAGGACCTGGAGGTTACTCAAGCAATGCGGCAGCACCCTCCATTGGCGATCCCGGCCAGTTCCCATCCCTCGGCGGGAAATGAGGCTCCCGCTTCTTCCAGCTCTATGCTTTGAAGGCATTGGGGGGTTTATGTGATGCCATCAGAATGGCAAACCACCCCACAGGAGAATATTAAGAACTATTTCGATTATCTATGTGCTTTTTTGAGTGTAAATTTTTATGTCTTGGGACAGACCAGTCGTCATGCATCAGTTTTGAGTTGGAATAGGTTAAGAACCGAGTGTTTTTCCGAATCTACTCTTTTGCTTTACTTAATTAGTTATTAATCTTTCTTGCTTCGAAGGGTTGTGCTAATTAGTGTCTGTTTTCCAAAACCTCACTGATGTTAGCGGCTTGTTTAATCTAAAGGCTGTTTAGTCTGGTGAGGTGAAACCTTACATGAACCGGGTTATGAGAGGAGATGCGTATAACCGATCCGCAACCGGTAGAAATCTTAAAACTCCGTGTGTTAAAGTTTATTTTACTTTGTCAATCCCAAGTCTGGATAAAGAGGAGGGGAAGAGCATCAGGTAGTAGACAACTGACACTCTTATCTTACATCGAATCTTTATGATAATGAATCTTAAACGAAATTGAACTAAGGCTAGGTCATCACCCGTAAGTGGTGTGCTGTGTGGCTCGAGTACAGTGATAAGTGAGTAAGGGTCCCTGTATCTCCATTGGTGCCTGTATGCAGAGTGATAAGTGAGTAAAGGTCCCTGTATCTCCATTGGTGCTTGTATGCGGTGTTAAATGACTAAGGGGGCCATAGAAACTTCTTTTTGAACGACTCCACTCAAAGTTGTTTGGAAGCATTTGCTCCCATCAACTTTACATAGGACATGCAAAAGAAGTACTTTGACCTTATTAGACGGGTGAGGGTGAAGAAGCTAGGACATGAGGGTAGAGTTCAAGAGAGTAGAAAGCGTTTAGGAACGTGGAATATAGGAACCTTAACGGAAAATTTATGGAAGTAGTGGAAGTTATGGTGAGAAGGATAAGTATTATGTGGATACAAGAAACTAAGTGGGTTGGTCTTAAGGCAAAGGATCTCGAAAACTCAGGTTTTAAACTTTGGTATTCAGGCATAAATAGAACGAGAAATGGTGTTGACATCATCGTGGACAAGACCCTGACACAAGATGTTGTAGAATTATGGCAATCAAGATTGTAATAGGACAAGAACTCATCAATGTGATTAGTGCATACATACCTCAAATAGGGTTGGATATGAGTCTGAAGGAGAAATTTTGGGAAGACCTTGGAGACTTGGTGCAAGGAATCGCTCAGACGGAGAAGGTATTTATAGGAGGAGATTTAAATGGACATGTGGGTAAGGAGACAGACAACTATGGAGCTTTTCATGGTGGCCATGGTTTTCAGGAGAGCAATGAGGATGGGGAAGCCATCTTGGATTTTGCAATGGCATACAATCTCTTCTTAGCCAACACATTCTTTAAGAAGAGAGAAGAACATGTGATCACTACAAGAATGGGTATCCAAAAGCACAAATAGATTTTCTTCTAATGAGGAAGGGGGATCGTATAACTTGTAAGGATTGCAAAGTTATACTGGGAAAGAGCTTGGCTAATCAACATCGCTTGTTGGTGATGTATGTACATATCAAAAGAGAGAAAAAAAGAACAAGACCTTGAAGTGCCCAAGAACTAGATAGTGGAATCTAAAAGGAGAAAAACAATCCCTCTTCAAAGAGAAAGTAATCACCCAATGTGTTTGGGATAGAGAGGGTGAAGCTAGCCAAATATGGGATTCTATGGCTAGTTGTATCCGAAAAGTATCAAAAGGGGTATTAAAAGAGTCCAAGGGCTTTGTTCCACACCAAAAGGAATCTTGCTGGTGGAAGGACGATGCACAAACAAAGGTTAAGGTTAAGAATGAATGTTGTAAAGCCTTATACAAGGATAGGAACGATGAAAATGTATAGAATAGTGAAGAAGGAGATGAAGAAAGCTGTGAGAGAAGCTAAGCTAGCGGCTTTTGATGATATGTATAAACAACTAGATACCAAAGAAAAAGAGTTGGATATCTATAAACTAGATAGAGCAAGGGAAAAAAAGACAATGGACCTAAACCAAGTGAGGTGCATCAAGGATGAGAATGGAAAGGTTCTTGCTACAAAGAATGCAGTCAAAGATAGATGGAGAGGTTATTTTCATAATGTTTTCAATGAAGGACATGAAATGAGTACTTCTTTCAGGGAGTTGAGTAACTTAGAAAAATGTAGAAACTACTCATTTTACCGTCGAATTTGGAAGGAAGAAGTGGTTGTAGCTTTGAGAAAGATGAAGCATAGAAAAGCAGTGGGCCCAAATGATATACCGATCGAAGTGTGGAAGAGACGGGTATAGCATGGCTCACATACCTTTTCAATAGGATTTTGAAAACGAATAAGATGCCAAATGAGTGGCGAAAAAGCATTTTGGTGCCTATCTACAAAAATAAGGGCGATGTACAAAATTACATGAACTATATGGGTATTAAGTTAATGAGTCATACAATGAAGCTCTGGTAAAGAGTAATTGAGCATAGACTGAGGCAAGAGTCATAGGTCTCGGACAACCAATTCAGGTTCATGCCAGGGCGCTCAATTATGGAGACTATCTATCTTTTACGAAGATCGATGGAAAGATATAGAGATATGAAAAAAGATTTGCACATGGTCTTTACAAATTTGGAAAAAGCGTATGATAAGGTCCCAAGAGACATTCTTTGGAGGATTTTAGAGAAGAAATGAGTACGAGTAACATATATCCAAACTATAAAAGATATGTATGATGGAGTAAGGACTGCTGTAAGAACTCATGAAGGACAAATGAAAGCTTCCCCATAACTATAGGGTTACATCAAGGTTCATGTTTAAGTTCTTACCTTTTTGCATTAGTTGGATGAGTTAACGGGACATATTCAAGATGATATTCCTTGGTATATACTTTTTGTAAACGATATAGTGTTGATAGATGAAACTCAGGAATGAGTAAATGCGAAGCTTAACCTTTGAAGAGAAGTGTTGGAATCTAAAAGTCTTCGCCTAAGTCGGTTAAAGACAGAGTATATAGAGTGCAAGTTCATTGCAAACAGAGGCTCAAATGAGTTAGGGGTGATGATTGGAGATCAGGAAATACCAAAAAGCTACCGTTTTCGCTACCTTGGATCTATCTTGCAAAAGAACGGAGAGTTGGATGGAGATCTTAACCATAGAATACAAGCTGGATGGATGAAGTGGAAGAGTGCATCCGACGTGGTTGTATGACTGTCGTATGCCACTGAAGCTCAAGGGAAAATTTTATAAGACGGTAATACGACCATCAATGCTTTATGGCAGGGAATGTTGGGCGGTGAAGCATTAACACATACATAAAATAGGTGTTGTGGAGATGAGAATGCTTCGTTGGATGTGCGGGCACACGAGAAATGATAAGATTAGGAATGAAGATATCCGAGATAAAGTAGGAGTAGCCGAAATTGAAGAAAAGATGAGAGAAAATCGGTTACGGTAGTTTGGACATGTGAAATGAAGGCTTACTGACGCTCCAATTAGAACATGTGTTTATGAGACAGAGGTTCAGGGCCGAAAGGGGTAGATGAAGACCTATGAAGATTTTGGAAGAGACTCTAAGAAAAGACTCAGAGTACTTGGACTTAACAGAAGACGTGGGACAGAACCGAGCGCAATGATGTTCTAGGATTCATACAGCTGACCCTACTTAGCAGGAAAAGGCTTTGTTGTTGTTGTACACTGATTTGAGTCTTCTATCTTAAATGGCAGGGCTGGTTTTAGCTGGAAATGAGCACTTATTTTTAGAAAATCTACCTTTAATCTGGTAAGTTTCCTATCAACTGATTGATGAATGTTTAACTAAGAGGCCGTTTGATAATTATTTTGTTTTAGCTTTTTGTTTTACTTTCATTCTGCATTAAATAAAGGCTTATTAGTTGATTTGTCCTAAAACTGCCATTTAGTATCATTATACTCCCTAAAACTTCCATTGTCGTCTCATTTAGTTTTAGTTCACCCCCAATATCGTCCATTCCGTCAAATAGGCGTTAAATTAAAGGTTAGTATGGACATCCAATATTGAAACATAGACGAACGATTTGCGGGAATATAATAATACTTTTGTTTTTGGTTTTGGACTAGGCAAGTCATGGGTTAGGAGAGAAGCAAATAATAGGTTGTGTTTCAAAATCTAATTCAAGTCACTCATTGAATCCTGCTACGGCTACAACTCAAACCAATTGACACAAAAAGAAACAATTCACCAAAGAAACGGATGGTGGTTTGAATTAGAGTTGTAAAAAAGAAAATTGAGATTGTTCTAGCGGGCAAGTTGGAGACCAAAAATTATGTCAAAAATATAATGTCCATACTATCCTTTGATTCAATTCTATTCGACGGAATGGACAAAAGTGGGATGAACTAAATGAGACGACAATGGCTGTTGCAGGGATAGTGATAAAAACCAATTTTTGGGGGGTAAATTAAGCTATAAATAAGAGATGGAGTGTTTCATTGTCAACCACAAATCCGTTGTAGTCTAGTTGGTCAGGATATTCGGCTCTCACCCGAAAGACCCGGGTTCAAGTCCCGGCAACGGAAAGTCTTTTTACCATTTTTATTTTTGAATCTTCTTCTCCCGAAGTCTGAAGCATCACTGCATCTGCATCAACTCTCGGGATTTCACTCTTACGAGAGAGAACAAGAAATTCAACATCCTGCGCATGCGAAAATGCAGACTCTTGTTCGTATAATATTATGTTGGTTTGTTATTTGCACAATTTTGACGTTGATTCTGCTTTGGAGTTCTTTCATAAGATGCCTGTTAAGGACACGGCATCTTGGAATACTGTGATATCGGGGTTCTCAAAACGGTAAGATGAGGGAAGCTCGGGATTTGTTTTTGGTGATGCCAGAGAAGAATAGTGTCTCGTGGAGTGCAATGATTTCGGGGTATGTGAAATGTGGGGATTTGCCGAGAAATTGTTTAGGGAGATGCCAGTGAAAAACTCAGTATCTTAATTGGAATGCTGTGACATCGGGTTATGTTGAAAATCGAGCTGAAGAGGGTTGGAAGGTTTTTAGGTCAACGATCGGATATGGGGTTAGGCCAAACCCGTCAAGTTTGAGTAGTGTTCTGCTAGGTTGTAGTAACCTGTCTGCATTGCAACTGCGGGGACCTCTTTGGTTTGCATGTATTGTAAGTGTGGGAATTTGGAGGATGCTTGGAAGTTGTTTGTTGAGATGGAGGGGAAGGATATTGTTACTTGGAATGCAATGATTGCTGGTTATGCTCAGCACGGAGCAGGTCACAAACCTCTCGATTTGTTTGATCAGACGACGAATGAGGGAACAACGCTAGATTGGAATTGGCTAATGTTTGTTGCTGTGTTAATGGTTTGCAACCATGCAGGATTAGTAGATCTTGGGGTTCAGTATTTTGATTCAATGGGAAAGGATTATGTTCAAGCGAAGCCAGACCACTATACGTGTATGGTAGACCTTCTTGGTCGAGCAGGTAGGCTAGTTGAAGCTGGGGATCTGGTTAAGAAAATGCCATTTGAACCACATTCTGCTCGATCTTGATCCAACAAGCGCAGCTGATTATGTTCAACTTGCTAATGTTTATGCGGCAACAAACAGATGGGAACATGTTGCGAAGGTCAGGCAATCGATGAAAGAAAATCGGGTAGTGAAGACACCTGGGTATAGTTGGATTGAGGTGCAGAGTGCAGTGCATGAGTTCAGATCAGGTGGTAGGGCACGCCCAGAATTGTTATCTATACGCGAAAGACTGTTGGAGCTGGATCGGAAAATGAAGGTAGAAGGGTATGTTCCGGATCTTGAATTTGCATTACATGATATTGGGGAAGAGCACAAACAGCAGCTTCTGTTATGGCACAGCGAAAAACTAGCAATTGAAAAAAGGGAAATCATAGCTAGAGATACCACAAGGTTTCATCATTTCAAAAATGGGGTTTGTTCTTGCGGAGATTACTGGTGCATATGCAAAAGCACAGTAGCTCCAGTAGAAGTTTTTTTTTTTTTCCAGCAGCAGTCCATTCGACCGGCGATACTTGGAGTGCAAGCAAAGCGGTACTCCCATGGAAGTTGCAATTCATTACAAGACTTTTGCTCAATCAAATACTACACATACTTCTCGCATAACGCCACACGTCTAAAGTCTAACGTAATGTACGGACTTGCAACCTCTGCCCGGAGTCCTTTCCGACCCCGATGCCATAGATGACACCTTCTGAGCTTACACCGCCGTTTGAAGAGAAGCCTGTGAGACTCCCACAAGTTTTGGCAGGGATATTCTGAGAACTTGCAGACTCCATGCTAACCTTTGTACTCCTAGAGTGGAATAGCCGAAGTAAATTAACAAGATTATTCTCCCTTCGTTCTCCCTTTGTTTAATGAGGAAAGCGTTTGAAAGTTTTCCGGACTACTGAAGAGAGATGCCACTAGACCACAAATTAATTTGCATTCGATCCCACTAAAACAAGAACTAGTTAGTGTTTGGTCGTACATGAAAAGGAAAGATGTTTGGATCGTTTTAGTTGGCAGTGGTGAACGATTTATGTTGCTCATATTGGAAAAGAAAATCATGCATCTGACAAGTACTAGGGGAACAGAACAAGGCAAATACTGCTATTCACCAATATTCCTAATTTTGTAGAGTTTTCGAAAACAAATACATTGAAAAGAATGGAAGCTTTAACAGAGTGCTGACAACTGACAACAAAAGAAAATCACGACGGACAATCATTCTTCATATCAAATCGTTAAGATGTTTTACATGCCACCAAGAACACAGGATAATCATCATTCCCCCCACCCCACCAAATATTTCCCCCCCCTCTAAGATGAGCAGCAACCAGACTTTTGGTTCACAGGCTGTCCCCTAATCTGCACTGTTGGAGGCCTGGCGTTGTTCATTGGTTGGCTTGCCATCCTGCAGGTAAAATGTTTTAGAACAACGCAATCATAACTATAGCAGACTCAAAATTATAAGAAGAGGTGTTCCTGCCGAGCTATACACAGACGACAAATAAAACACGCGTAGAAGTACCTGTTCTTGATCTCAGCAGCCATAGCCATGAAGGCCTGCTCAACATTGGTGGAATTCTTCGCACTTGTTTCCATGAAAGGGATTCCAATTTCATCTGCAAATGCCTAGAGAAAGGAAACAGAATATAACATTATTGTACTTCGCATCTCTCAGACATGGGTAAAAGAACAATATACCATAAGTAAAACTTAAAACCTTTATGACAATATTTACCTTGGCTGTCTCATAGGACACAACTTTATTTGCTGTGAGATCGCACTTGTTTCCAACTAGAAGCTTGTTGACATTTTCACTTGCATATCGGTCGATTTCATTCAGCCACTGCTTAACATTATTGAAGCTCTCTTGGTCTGTGACATCATAAACCACCTGCGAAAAACCCAACACCTTAAGCCCATTGTCCATCTAACACTAGGCACACAGGGAAAATAACCAAAGAAGAGGGAACAACACACTTACAATGATACCATGAGCCCCACGGTAGTAGCTGCTAGTGATTGTCCTAAAACGTTCTTGACCAGCAGTATCCCACTGCATGCCGCAAAAGAACAAGCAATTAGCCATTGCAGATGGCAAAAGTAAGATGAGACAATGTTTACGTAACTTGTTGAAAAAACTAGATTCTCATTTGAACTTATCCAGAACAATTACCGACTTCGTCAAGATAAATAACTTAAACGGAACAAATCTCAATCTGTGCCATACACTACAATAACACAACAAAGACTTACAATTTGAAGTTTGATGGTCTTCCCATCCTGCTCGACAGTGCGAATTTTCTAAACGACACAACAAATAACACAGAGATTAGCGAGAGTTGAATCAAAGGAATCAGTAGTGTAAAACTGAAGAAATGCTTACAAAGTCAACTCCAATTGTGCTGATGTAGCTATCCAAGTACGAATCATCCTGGTTTGCGAAAACGAAATACATGAATCAGAAATCACAAATCTCAATCACCGTAAAACCAATCGCAACGACGGAAAGAAAATTAGGAAATTCGATGACTAATAGACTACAACTTACAGCAAACCGCAGAAGTAGACATGACTTGCCGACACCGGAATCTCCAATCAGCAAAAGCTTAAACAAATAATCACTGCGCACAATTCAAAACTCAATTTACTCCTCACAATCCCTAAACTGTATAAAACAATCAAAATTATGAAGAACAGCAACTCGATCCAACCACTTTGGTTATTCTTTCAAATTACGATCCCTAAAATTTCACATAATTTACGAATTTAACAGGAGAGTTCAACGGATCTGACCGTCAGTTGTCTGGATCTACACTCCGAAACCCTTAATTCGAACGAAAAATATCAACTATGCAGATTAAATTTCAGAAAATTAAATTAAACCAAATTTTCCAATAGAACTGCGGTTCTAAAACCATCGCATATAGGATCAAATTCGATCGGCAGCAAATAAATCAAACAAAAAATTAAAAAAAATTAGAAGAATCGTCGGATTGAACTCACTATTCGGGATTCATGGCTCGGAATTCGAACGAGTCGGGAGAAATTGGGGAGAAATTCTAATCCAGGCGAGCAGTTGCCGCTATGTGTGATATCTTCGCCGGAGAGACGGAGGGAGAAGGGAAGTGGAAGAGGAAGACGAAGATTGGGGAAGAAGGAGAAACCGAAGAGGGAGGGAATGAAAGCAGAGAAGAGAGGAGATGGTGATGGTGCTGTTTGGGTGAGTATCGTGTTTGTATTGTATTACAAAGGGCACCCTTTAATGTCGGAATTTTTCTGTATCGTGCCTGTGACGTAGAAACAGGGACCTGATTCCGCCACGTGTACTCTCGTTTATGAGTGAATTTACCAAAATGGTGCATGTGAGTAATGAAACTCTTTCACGCGAGATTTGAATTTAATATTGGTCAAAGAAATAACATTAAATTTATAGTTAATTGATAAAATTGTATGTTTGAATAACATCACGATTTAGTAAGTGGTTGAGCGATTTAGTTAGTGGCTGAGAGTTGAGAATAAGATAAACGGGAAAAGACTTTTTAGACCTACTCCAATTATTAAAGTAAAATTCAAATTTTAGATTCTAAATTATTCTAACTTATTTCAACCCTTAAGCTAAATATAAGTTAAAATTCAAAACTCATTTATGAGACAATTTTAGCCCAGGATTCCCCCTGGGTTAGTGGGGCTGACCCACCATATATGTATATATTTTTTGGTTTTATATTTATAACTTAATCGAATCTAACGGTTAAGATCTAATTTGATCAAATCTAACGGTAAAAACAAAAAATATCTAACGGTTCAAATTTAAATCCAACGGCTAAAGTAATTAAAAAATAATTATTTTATGTGCTTCATATTCTTTCATAGTGTTCCACGAATTTCATGATGTCGGTTTAGTGATTTTTCAATATTTATCAGAATCTTAAATATTTTTAATGTTTATAAAATTAAACTATGATAGTCTACATAATTTTTTTTTAAAGTTACTCTAAGAAAGAAAGTATTCTAAATTCATTCTTTAATAATTTCGGGCTAAATATTTAACCCATAAATGTTGGAGGAGAAAAACTGTTTCTGGGTTAAAACCTACATTTTCCGAGCAAAAAATTTTAGGTTTTAACCCAAGGGTTGGAGATGGTCTTAGCGTTGATCTTGTGTTTCTCTTTCTCTGTTATGAGAATATTTTTGCTCACCACCTTCAAATATGATGATGTGCATCATTTTATTTATTTTCATTTGATGAGTTTGAATTTCAAAATCTATGTAGAGATTATACACAAATCTTAAAATTTAAACTAATTCATTAATAATAAGAATGGTGTTAGCATTACCACCCCTTAAGAGTGATAAGAAAAAAATGCACGCCTTGTTTTTTTTTTTTTTTTTTTGAAAACTAAATGCACTCCTTTACCACGGGTAGATACCATCATCAAAGCGCAATTTTTGTCTAGGTAGCAACTCCGACCTTCCTTCCCTTCTGTTTACGAGCCTCGTGACAAATATCCTTCCCCAGTTGGTTTTCTAACTCCAACTTTATTTAGGTTGCTATGACAGTTTTATTATGATTAGGGAAGGATGGAAGTAGGGACTAAGGTGGTCCCAACATTTAGAGTTTGGAAAATAAATATATAAAGGTCTTCTGAGATTCTCCGAATGTTTGGTATGAGTCATTTTTGTGCCTACTAAATGTTTGATGTAATGTATATTAAGCATGTCTCGATAGGTTGATCCGACAACACTCGATAATTCTTGCTATATCACTAATTAGCTTGTTTCGGCATATGCCATTATCTGTTGACATGTGGGCAACATGATTTGACTATAGACTACAAGCCCGCCAAAAGTTTTTTTTTTCACGCTTCATGCTATGTTTTTATATCTAAAAAATAAACATCGGGACCCCTTTAAATTCAAATTCTAAATATGGTAGTATTATTTATCCCGATGGCGATATAATATACCCATCGTCAAATCTCCTTGTGGCAACAATTCTTTATGAGTTTTCTATGCGAAATTGTTGTCTCTCTTTTAAAATGTGAAATATATATATATATATATATATATATATATAAATTATTTAACAAGAGGAATCTCCATTTTTCTAAAAAAGTAGGAACACCCTCTTGACTGTTGGATTTGATTTTAATGAAATTGTGTGGTTGAGATTGTATCTTAATTACATAATTTCATTAAAGCCAATCCAATGGTCAAAAGGGTGGGCCTATTTTTTTAGAAAAATATGGATCCTTCTTGTTTAAGGGCCTATATATATATATTAGGACGTGTGTGTCTAGGGGAAATTAGTATGGTGTTAATTTTGTTTTACAAATATGTCGTTTTTATGAGGTGATTAGAGGGATACCTTATTGTCTCTACATGCTGCTGGTGCACCTTCACGTATTTGTATTTTCCTTGTGCTAAAGGCGAATTATCAACGCAATTGACAAAAGAAAAGAAGAGTATTCAAATTTTCGTTGTTGATTATAAACGTATTATTTTTTAAATATAAAAATTCATAAGGACCGATTCATGTTAACTTACACGTATTGAAATTCAACACTTGCATTGTGTTGAAGTGCAATTTCACATATGGGGCCCAAGTTAAAAAAAAATAAACTAGTTGATGGCTTCATTAAAGCACTGTAATTTTTTTGGAAATTGAAAAGATTTATATGTCAATCATCCTAAACATTATCGTGTAATTCATTAGAACAAGCGTTAAAAATCGAAGTTATGCAATATTAGGCTGGATCAACTCGTGGTTACAAAAGTTAAGAGTTTGAATATCATAAATATATGTGCCGTTCTTATTAGTTCAGGCTCAAGTTAAAAAGTTTTTTGTGGCGATCGCGTCAAGCTGCATTGTTGTCCTTTTTCATTGGATAATTTTTTTTCTCTTTCTTTGCATTTGCACCACTTCCTAGTCATCCTACTTTTTTTTCGATGAAATCCGAGCATTCCTCCTTAAATTTTAGTCGAATAGGAATTTTGATTCATAAGATAAAAATTTGTGAGTATTAATTTGTAAACTTGTCAAAATATGAAGCAATAGTTATTTTGGATACCGTTATTAAAATTTCTATCCCATTTTTTCCTCCTTAAACTATTTCTTTCGAACAGAAAAAATCATTGCTTCACATTATGACATGTTCATTGACTAGCATTCACAGATTTTTAAAATAAAAAACACGAATGCTCCATTTTTCTCTACTATTTTAATGAAGGCTACACAGTAGTGGGTTGAAAGTCTTAATCATTTTATTTAGTGTCCTAACTTCAAATAAAAAGAAAGTTGTTGCCTGGAAGAGAAGAGGAGACCAAGAGAAAATTTGCCTCTCGATATGACTGAGAAGAAGGTGTCGAGGCTAGAGATGGGGTACAAGCAATATACGTGGCCTTGGAGCGAGATAGATGACGATTCTCAGATTAACAGCTTATGTGTGTAACGATCGTTTATGAAGTCAATTCTATTTTGGACTTGGATCCACAATCTATGTCTAGTCCATAATACAACTACATCGCATCAAATAACGGGTTGAGTTTATGTCCATTTTAATTGTACATATATAATCTTGTCTAGAAAGCTATGAAATGTGCACATGAAATAATCAAAGAACAATATTTGGCTGCTGAAAATTCAATAGCCACTTTTGTTTTTATCCAATTAGATTTGTATACGTGTCTAAATAATTGAAATTATAAAGACAAGCTAGTCCTAGATATGCGTTCAAATCTAATTAAGTAAAAGCAGGAATGACTGTTGAAAATTCAACAGCCAAGTATTGTTTATAATTAAATACAAGAAAAAAAGAAATTAGGAGCAATAAGGGGTGTTCGAGTCATTTTGCGTTGGAAACAAAAGTGAGGTTCACACTGTGTGAACGTGCTATTGAGGTTTCATATGAAAAAAGCCAGTTGTTTACTTTATATAATATTGTTGAGTGCTGAGAGCCTGAAACAGTTGGTTTCTTGGTTGCTTCACAAAATTGATAAAAAAAAAGGAGGACAAAAATATAGAGTGCAGGGAAGACAAACCACAAATCTTAATTCCCAAGGACTAAATACGCTTAAAAGCATTTGGAGAAGCTTCCATACAAGTGAATGCGTGTATGTTGTGTGTTCATGTTTACATTACCCTCAACCAAAAGGAAAGACATAACGTGATGATGTTGTTACACTAACATGTAATATTAAATGTGACTTAGTATTATAATTTGTTAATATTTTTTTTTATTTGTACATGAGACGAAAAGTGTTTACGACACAAATATATTGTTGTATAGAACAAAAAGTAAATATTGATCTAATATTATGGGTTAAACTTGGATGGGATGAATACAAATCTATCCAAGTCTAATTTAACTTTTAACCTAATTGAGCATATTCTTTTTATATTTTTATTACAAGCAATATTCTTATTCTAGGCTACATTAAGGAGATAGGGGGACGGTTTGAAACTGGAACACAACAAGTTCAAGAGAAAATCCACCAAAACCCAACTCGCCATCAACTCAAGCATTTGATGGGTTGAGACCTTGGCCAAGCCAACCTAACTAGAATTCTAGGCAACTTAACCCTTCTGATAACGGTTGGCAGAAAAAGTTAACATTGTTTTCGAGTTTAAAAAGCGCTTGCATTTTCCTTACAAATTTTGAAACGGACCCCAATTAATGATTACATGGTAATGAGTAGATATCATCGTGTAATTATATGTGATCATGGGTATACATAAATATATCATGGCCAATGATCTATTGTATATGTTGGGTTAGGATTATATTGACCCTCTAACTCGTCCAAATTACATCCTTAGTTGTTATAATGTGATTGTTCTAATTCAACGTCTTATTTATTAAAAATGCTATAATATGACGATAAATTTCACCTAAAAATGTTATAACATGATGATAAATTTCATCCTAATTCAACGTCTTATTTATGAAAATTTAACAACTATTTTTCACCACAACAAATGAAATTTGAGTCGTTAAGTAATTTAATGAGTAATTTAATGAATAAATTGTAGTAATGGTTCTTTAACTTTAATGCAATTAGAGTAATGGTCTCTCAACTAAAAATTTATTACCATTGGTCCATCAACTTATCAAAACGTGTAGCTATAGTCCCTCAACTAAAAATTCATTACCCTTGGTCTCTCAACTTTAATCCAATTGGAGAAATGGTCCCTCAATTTTAACCTAATTGTACCAATGGTCATTCCAACATAACTCGTTTTGACAAAATTCTGACGAAGTTGACGAAAAGGAGCATAGCTACACATTTTGATATTGTGGGACCAATGGTTATGAATTTTTGGTTGAGTGACTATTGTTCCAATTTGATTAAAGTTAATGAACCATTACTATAATTTACTCTAATTTTATTGGGTAGTTCTGTTTTTAAGATTCAAGAAAGCCGTCTTCATTGTTGACCGAACCTGACTCCATCTTTACATCCCAATCACAAGGAAAGATTCAAAGTCGAAGATGCAGAGATCCAAAAGTGCTTCCAGAGTCTCCCCAGAGGACTTGCTTCTGGCCTCCTCCCCCCAATCTTCAACCTTCAAACCAACCACAAACGACGACTCAGATCACCACCAGCACGAGCATCTGCATCTCCCCACCTACGATCCCCGCTCTCATGTGGCAAAGAGAGAACTGCGTCGTGTCAGGTCCGCAGAGAACGCCATCCACTTGATACCTGTCCTGCTAGTCCTCTGCGCCATCATCCTCTGGTTCTTTTCCAATCGAGGTACAATATACAATCTGCCCACTTTGCCACTTGGCCCCATATATTGGTGACATCCTGTCTGCTTTTTTTCCTTCATTTATTCGAGTGCCAGTGTACTCTAAATTAATCTAAACTACGAGAGAGTTAAACTCGTAGAACGGAAGCACACTGCTCTAGTCAACTTAGCTAAGCCGAGTATTGAGTTTTGCTTTCGAATGCCGTGACATCAAAGGGAAGAATTAGCTGATTAGAAAGGACATGGATTAACTCTTTCTTAGTTCTAGGCGAAGTTTACAACTTTAGAATGGTCAAATGCCTTTGCTTGAACTGATTGTTTGGGTCCAAAAATTAATCTCTGCCTTTGCAATTTGAGAGAGTTAGAAACTGCAGTTTTGGATTTGATTGAAGCTAATTCGATTCCTTGGATCATATGATGTTTCTTGATGCATAATTTTGAACTTTCCCAAAAAGCGGAACAACTTGTGAAGGCTTCTTGTGTTGGTCATATCTTTGAAATATTAGTTCAAGGCTTGTCTTTGGGTAACATTTCTTGTTGTCTTTTCGCTTTGGTTTCATCGCAGCTTCTATTGCGAGTGAAGTGGACCGAACATATGCGTAGATATCCAAGTGATTTACTTTGTTTTTGTTGTCCAGAATGAAAGATACCAAGATTGAAGAGAAGATCGTTTGGAGGAGCAGCTTTCCATTAAACATGGAGGAGTTGAAGCTGAAGAAACGGTTTATGAATCACTTTCGGGGGCTCTCTTATTCGAGAAAAAGCTCTTCTCAGCAATTTAATGTGTATGTGAGATAACACCGGCATCGTTTGCTTTGGTTAGATGCCTTGATTGAAACATACATAAGTATATCAGAAAGGTGTTCATAAGCGGTATAATGTCATGTACAATTAGTATTGTGAGATCCTGTCAAAGAAAAATTTCTCACTCATGCTTGACTGATTTTGAACTTATTCCGGAGTTTGTAGAGGCTCACAGTCGAAATTCGTCTGCTCCAACAATGGTCCTAACCTAAGAAGTTGGGGAAGATGACATTGTTTCGAAACACACAACAGGGTCATCCCACTGCAAGAGTGACCCTACAAGATTTGCGCATGCAGCCAGCGGAAAGATGCGAAGCCATCTATCGCTTCCATACAAGCTGAGACCGGCTTCTACGGATGCTGGTCCTGACTTGATTGCACCCGCAAGCTTTCTTGCCAGAACTACTGCATCTTCCAAAGCACAAGCACCTTGGCCCAGATTCGGAGTTATTGGATGCCATGCATCTCCCACCAGCACAATTCTTCCTGCTGAAGCCTGGGGGCTGATGCTGTGCCACAGCCACGGTTTACATCTTTGGTTCAAATGGCTGCCCATCGGGATAAGATGCAAGACCACGAAAGGCACAATGGCTTTCATACTTAGCCTCAGGGAATCCCATCCACTTAGCCGTAGGAGATCGGCAGAAGATATTGAAAAATATTTGTGGTTTCAGTTTCACCCTTCATCAATCTGCTATGCAAAAAGCGATATATAACCTGGAAAAGACGTTTAAAACATTGTAAAAAGTGGTTATCATATCTGAAAGCACTTTTAGTCGTTCTAAAGCATTATCGGATGTGCAAGTTTAATAGGAAATTGAGGGAGTAGATTAAGGAAACCTTTTGAGATTTTTGATGTTGTCTGATTCTGATTAAAATTAGACTACCGACACGGAGCCACTCGAATGTATCAACGTTATATTAACATATGTTGACATATAGCAACATCCGCTAAATATGGACACTTCCACCGATGCTGACGACGACGAACAAGTTCTGGAAGTTCAAATTCTTTGCATTTCCTTCGATTTTTAAGAAAAAAACAAAGCATCGTGATCTCTGGTGAAGTATTTGATTCTGAAAGTTATCATTGAATTTTTGTGTTCTGGAGTAATGGGTTCGTTGGATTTGCGTGTATCTCACACAAAATCAAAGAGATTAATACATGAAGTTTGAGGAAGATATTAATGTCGACTTGCAAAGAAATCTCCAAATATTAGATGACTGAAGAGGACAACAAATCATAATGTTTTCAGAATTGGAAAAAAAAAAAAAAAAAAAAAAATTGATCTGTGGAGAGGAACCCACCACTAAGGTAGTATGAACCCGCCAATTTTCAAGTACGAAGGAAGTGAGGTCAAGTTATTAAGTGTCAAGGGATTGATAAAAATGCTCTTCATGAACGTTGCAAAAATGTCTGAGAGAGATTGGCAAAAGATTTTTCTCAGAATTTGCAAATCCATCTCACATTTAATAATACTCACATGCCGTACCTTGCTTCCGCAATTAATGCTGAATATGGCTATGCTTATGACCAACAAACACCTATATTATCCTTAACTTATTTCTTAACACTTATACAATATAACATGTGTAATGTTTTATCATAAAACGCCTTGTCGTTGCATATGGAACGATTCATCATAAGTTGACTTGAAATTATGATCTTTCATTTGCTTTTGGTAATAAACAGGGAATTATACCAAACGAGGTGAGTCCTAGTGATCCCCATCATCTCATCAAATAGGTGCAAGAATGACCGTTGGACTTAGACGCTATGAAATGTAGGTGCGGGAACGACCGTCGGACTTAGAGGTAAGAAAAAGTAAATTAATTAATCGTAATCCAAGTAAATGGGTATGATTATTTGAATTCTATATACATTGGGATGTGCCCTTGGCCCCTTGGTGTTGTATATAGTATTTTACAAGTAAGAATACCCGCACTTCGCTGCGGGTTTTACAAACGTTGAAGTTGATAAATGATTAGCTGGAAACATTGAGAATAGTGTTGTTCATTACTTAAATAGTAGAATATGTACATGGCATATTTGTATCTACTCCATAGTAAGAACCTAAGTACAACCAAAAAGACCTATACTCAATTTCACGGTTGAGTTTAAAATCCTAACACAGCAGTAGCAAAGAAAATGGACTGAAAACAAAAATTAACGGCCAAAAAAGTGTAGGCATTCCCCAGTAATCAGACTTGAAATTATAGGAAGACAAATAAAATTGGAAATGAAATTACTTCAAAAGATTAGACAATCCGCAAATTGCTACCACTCGATAATTTTGCAGAAGAAACAATTCTGTGTCAGTTATCTACACTAACCCAAACCCAAACCCACTTCTTCAATTCCTTCTTATTTGTTTATCCTAAACAAAAGGAACCTTATGATGTTTAAACCTTAATTATCAATTATATAAAGTACTTCGGAAATACATAAACAACAAAATTCCACTAACGAACTAAACAAATGGCTCTTCAATACATTGTTACATAATCACAACTTACCTTCCAAATTGGACAAAATGCAATAAGCAAGAATTGCAATATTCTGAGACTTCTTCGGGTAAAGCACACACCTAATTCAGAAAATTTCCAATAAAATTGGACCATGCAATAAGCAATAATTGAATATCAATACTTACCTTCCAAAAACGCTTCACATACTTCATCAATGGTAACATTAAGTCCCCTCAACAAAATTGACAAAAAAGAAAAAAAAAAAGAAAAAGATTGTTAATGTAAATCTTGACATTTAGTAAAGATGAACGAAGGGAAGTGTAGTTATTGAGGAGGGAGCAATGTTCTTAATTGCTAAAAAAAATCGAATACTTTCTCCAAATGTGTTTAATAAGATACGTTAAAAACAAACATATATTGATCTATGAATATAAGTGTACCATCAATGAAAATAAATTTTCAATTGCTCATGAATAATTAAAACCGACATACGTTAAGAGCAACGTATGAGAAGTAAGTAGACTTATTGAATTGCTCATCTCCCTAGTAACTCTTCTACCACAATTCTTAGCATGCAAGTATGAATAAAGGCTGACAGAAATATACACCTTCTGCTGTAGCATCCCACATCGTCCAGCGGAGTGAATCCTATAAGCCTTATATGTATATTCCCATCTCTACCTAGCACGAGGCCTTTTGGGAGCTCACTGGCTTCGGGTTCTGTATAAACTCCGAAGTTAAGCGAGTTCATGCGAGAGCAATCTCATGATAGGTGATCCCCTGGGAAGTTCTCGTGTGAGTTCTCAGAAACAAAACCGTGAGGGCGTGGTCAGGGCCTAAAGTGGACAATATCGTGCTACGGTGGAGTCGAGCCCAGGATGTGGTGGGGGCCCGGGCCGGGATGTGACAATTTGGTATTAGAGCCAATCCCTGACCGGAAGTGTGCCGACGAGGACGTCGGACCCCTAAGGGGGTGGATTGTAACATCCCACATCGCCTAAAGGAGTGGATCCTGTAAGTCTTATATGTATATTCCCATCTTTACCTAGCATGAGGCATTTTGGGAGCTCACTGGTTTCGGGTTCCGTAAGAACTCCAAATTTAAGTGAGTTCGCGTGAGAGCAATTCCAAGATGGGTGACCCCTTGAAAAGTTCTCGTATGAGTTCATAGAAACAAAACCGTGAGGGCGTGGTCGGGGTCCAAAGCGGATAATATTGTGCTACGGTGGAGTCGAGCCTGGGATGTGGTGGGGGTCCGGGCCGGGATGTGACATCTGCCGAATTGTAAACTGGGAGAAACATTAAGCATAAATATAGGAAAAGATTTATAAGATCTTCGAAAATTGTAGAGAAATGAGTACGTATGCATGTATAGCATATTTTCTTGAAATGGTTGAAAAACCATTTCAATCAAAATAGAAAGTTATATGCAATTTCTAACACCCCAGCCACCATTATCACTTTTATCCCAAATGTTCACATAGTGTTTCTTTCTTTCTTTCTATTTCGTTTAATTTGCTCTAAGGGAACTTCTATATCTTTGTGCAGTTATAAATCTATAGTTCCCATATCTTGCTCGCTTCATTTGTGTGTGTTTATGTCATCGAACAATCATCTGAATAAGTGAAATTTTCATGTCTACATTAATTTTCTGGACTTACATACTCCTACAATAGGCTTATCATGTCTAAAGAGTTATGTGAGATCCATTTATTTTAATTTCCAACCAACCATTTTCCTAAGAATGCTGTGTTATTTCCCCATTTTGCTGGAGTCTTGAAGAACCAAACTTGCTTTAATCCTACATTTATAATTTGTAATGTTTGCATAACTTAAAAACGCATATTCATATCTAAATTCACACAATGACAAAGCAACAAAATAGTAAAAAGATAGAGGACAAAGACCAATTACATACCTTTGTTTGTTTTGATCATTAGGCATCCAATATTTATTCAACCATGTTATAAACTGGATCACACTTACAAATAAGTAAATTCCTAGCATGTTGCTCCCTAAGCAACACCAAGTCCATCAGTTTGCACAAATCCTCCTGCAGAAAACACAACACAATTGAACCATTACGTATGATAAATTAGTAAGGATTTAAAGTAGAGAAGTAAGGACTATTCCCTACCTGTGCACTCGAAAGAGATTTTTTGTTAATCACCTGCAACAGAACTAAACACCATCAAATTCCAAAATAAGTACAGAATAACAGAGCTAAAACTTATTTAAAAGAACTGCCCACCAACAAAATCATATGAAATATTGAAACTATGATATTTGCAAACCTAATGGATAAACACAATCACACAAACAACACAACATTGAGCAATTTCCTAACCAAATAACGCAAATAGCTTAATCCCCAACTTTTGCTATGTAATATATTCTACATGAACCTATCTTTTGTTCCTTATTGAGATAACTCTGTCATCTAAAAAATCACGTTCTTTATCAAATTCAACAACTGGGTAATTAACATAGATTGAAAAAACGAACTCACATAGAGATGGAAATCATTCAGAAGCTGCGCAAAGTAGTCATCTGTAAGATCAAAGCTGTCCTGCACAGGAAATAACAAAACTGAAAAAAATCAAACTTTAAATTACAAGTACATTAAGCAATGACAATAACTAAAGGTTCAAAACTTGACCTAAAGGATCAAAATTCGAAATGGGAAATGAATGCTCACAGCTAATTCTTGGAGTAAAGATTGAAAAATGGGACCGTTGGGTTGGAAGGATTTGGGGGAATCTGATTCTGCAAGGGAGGGTTTTGGGGAAATTGGAGAGTTTTAGGGAAGAAGAAGAAGAAGAAGAAGAAGACGAAGAAGAAATAGAACCAGAGTTGGGTTGATGTACGGATAGGAAAGAGAGCTGAGGCGTGGGAGGGTAGCGGTGGTTGAAACTTGAAAGGTGGACGAAGCGGTGAGCGACGGAAAAAGGTGGAGGAAGCTGGGAGTCCCACGTGTCATAGAATTCATCCCAATTTGACAGCAAGACAAAGGGCCAAACTTCGAATACCATAAAATAATCGGGTGTAAAATCAAAAATCAACTGTAATCAAAGAGCTTGACCTGAAATCCAATGCCAAGTCTTCAATTGCAATGAAACAAAGGGTTTATTAGCCATTTGGAAGCTCTTTAATTGCAATGAAACAAAGTCCAAATGCTTCCTTAAAAACACATATAAGTGCTTCTTGAAGCATCTGACACTAAAAGACCACAAATTGACAGATGCTATCCACTATCGAATCTTTTACTTATTTATGCAGACGAAACTCTCTTCTGGCTTGGTGCTTGAAATTCAACATAACAATTAACAATTAACAATTAACACCCTAGAGCAATGAAATGTATCTCATTCTCTAGAAGTTACGCTGGCAAATGCTAGCCTCTTCTTTCTGACGTCATTTTTTACTGTAAACAAAATTAAGTCGGCGACGACTCACGCGTCACTATATTCTTCTCATAGCAAAGCAAAACCGGCAATGTTGAAATAACAAAAAAAGAACCAGGGGCAAAAATGGAATAACACTGTGCTTATGAATAGTGTTTCAATTCATTTTCTCTTTTAGTGTCTATATAATTTAGAAGTAAATGTCCACAGAAAAATACATAATTTATTTGCCGCCTTTAATCTTTACTTGTTTCAGTCTCATACATTAGTGCCTGTTCAAAACTCTGTAGATTTCTTTCTCATAAGTAGCTAAACTGCAACTTATGGAGGAAAAAAATGAAGATTTTGATGCCAATTTTGCATCCTTCGCAGGTGACCACAATTGATGTTAACCAGCTGCGCCAAGACTCCCATACAAGGCCTCTAATGCTCCCAACTATTCATGATGCTTGCCAAAACATGGGGTTTTTTTAGGTACTCCATTTTGCTACAGTTGAGTGATCAGATCCTTCTTAAATATTAGAAAAATTCTAAACCATCAAGACGTCTAATCACAGATTCACTGTGAAGAAAATAGACGGCTACACTGTTCTTCTTTATTGATGTATATGATTGCTGTTCCAGGTTATGAATCATGGAATAAGTCAAAGAGTCATTGACGATGCTCCTAGTTCATTGTCAAAATTCTTCGAATCGCCAATGGAGAAGAAGAATATATTCTTGTCTGATGATGTAAAGAAGCCAATGAGATTTGGGACCAGTCGAAGCAATGGTGACGCCGGTAAGGTGTCAAGGGACTTCATCAAGCTCTATGCCAACCCTACAGAATATTGGATTGGTTTATGGCCTCATGATCCCACAGACTTTAGGTAGATTGTGTTTCCATCTTGATCGTTTATCTTTTGGTTGAATCTAAACTACAAGAAAAAGTGACAATAGCCATTGGCAATAGTTGTACAAAATCAGGTGAGTAGAAGATGTATTAATGGTTTTTTTTTTCTTAGAGAAAATGTGGGGAAGTATGCATTGGAGGTAAGGAGACTTGGCATTGACATAATGGGAGCCATAACAGAGAGCTTATGCCTAAGTCCAACCTACTTGAGAAACAGTCTTGAGCAAGGAATGCACATCCTAGTAGCTAACAATTACCCGCAGTGCTCTTCAACAAGCAACAATCTTGGATTACCACCTCATACAGACCACAGCATCATCACCTTCCTTCTCGAAAGCACGCCAGGCCTTGAGATCATGGATTTCACAGACAGTAGTGCATGAAAGTCCATCCCGGCAGTGAAGGGTACGCTTAAGGTCATTGTTGGGAACCATCTTGAAGTGCTCAGCAATGGAATGTACAAGAGTGTGTTCCACCGGGCGACTCCAAGCCCTCGATTGAGTAGGGTTTCTATAGCTAGCTTCCTTAGCTTAAGAATAGGAGAGATAGTGGAGCATGCTATAGAGCTGGTTGAAGAAGAGCACCCCCAAAGATATAGGGCAACTACCCTCGATGAATTTTTCAACCATCTATCCTCTAACGAAGAAATACCATACATAGACTGCCTTAAGATTTGAATCATAAAATCTTTATGTTTCCTCACCCTTTATCATGTTATTTACTAAGCAGTAACAATATGGAAAATGATGAACACATTGTTTTTAACTTCTCACACACTTATATTTAACCTTGTCCACTGTTTCATTTGAGAAATCAAAAAGTCTGAAGATCGCCTTATCTTATACCATACATTATTTGGCTAAGCATGTTAGGATATAGACATGTGTAACAAGTGTATTGGAGGATCATAGAGTTAGTTATATGTGTGTCGTATTTATAAGTAGAAGTGGGTCACAATTGAAAATAATGAGAAACAAATAATTTCCCTCATCTCTCTCTCTTTCTAAGTTTGTTCTCTCTCTCTCTCTCTCTCTCTCTCTCTCTCTTTCTCTCTTTGATACTTTTCCCTCTATTGTTTCTTACATACATTAGTTTCATTATCATGGTATCATCGCCGACAATGGCTGACGCTGTCTTCTGTCGATCTTGGTGACCGGTGACTGGTGCTTCCGCTTTTCTTTGTTCCAGTGGCGTTTGGGTGTTTACTCGAAGTCGGTTATTAAAACCCTAGATTTTGGGGATTTTTGGGTCAAGTTGCAGCTCGTCGTGTTGGTTGATGGTATTGTTTACGCTATTTGCTCTCTTGCTTATGGTTGTTCGTATTCTTGTGAATTTTGTTGTGAATTGAAGTGTTGATCGGTTCTTGCAACTTGTCGATTGTTGCTTTCTTGCGACATCTTAGTGTATATGTTGATTACTTATGGTTGGTTAAAGATTGTTGATTGTTCACGATTGTTGATTTCTTCGATATGGTGACTGCTACTCAATTAGCTCTCACTCAATTGCCTATCTCTTCCTTGATACCAAGTGATGGTAATACTGTGACAGGAAAGTTAGATGATGCTAACTACGTTACTTGGAACTTTCAAATTGAATTACTCCTCGAGGGCAATGGTATTATGGGGTTTCTGAATGATTCTATACCTTGTATGCAAAATATACAACAATTGAAACTGCTGATGGTACTGTAGTTGACAATTCTTCTGTTACTGATGCATACAAAGTTTGGAAAATTCATGATAAAGCCTTAATGACTCTTCTCATTGCAACTTTGTCTTCTGTTGCGTTATCTTCTGTCATTGGGTGTCAAAGTTCCAAGGAAATGTAGAATAATTTGAAAGAAAGATTTTCTAGTAAGACCAAAACAAACATTGTTCAGATGAAAATTGATTTATAGAATATTAAGAAAGGGGTAGAATATGTTGACCTTTACTTACAAAGGATCAAAGATTGTAGAGATCAGTTAGCTGCTGTGGGTGTAGTCATTTCTGATGAAGACATTGTTATTGTTGCTCTTCAAGGTTTACCACCTGAATATAATACTATTAAGGCTGTTATTCAAGGAAGGGAAATCTGGTCTCCTTGAAGGAACTCAGGTCTTAGTTAAAGGCTAAAGAAGCAACACTTGAGGAAGTGTTTAAACTGCCACTGATGACTGCAATGTATGCTAATAGTTTTGGCTCTATGAATGAGTTAGGAGGACACTCTGGTGCTAAATCTTATTCCGAAGTCTTTCCTCCTGGTTCATCATCCTATCAGCTTTCTCTAGGTCTTCAAATGGTGCAAGGTGTTCAGATGCCTAATTTAGCTCATATGTCTCATACAACACAAATGGGTCCAGTGCCTTAGTATACACAGTTTCAGCAAGTACCTTTATCTTCCCCAACTGGACCATATGCCTTTGTTTCTCAAACAGGATTTGGTACATACAACAATTTCAGGGGGAATAATTTCAAGTATAAAGGAAAGGGGAAGAAATTTCATTTTGGCTTCCAAGGGCCTCATTCTCAGTCTCAGTCTCAGACCCATTTTCGGAACTTCAATCCTCAAATGTCACCAATGCTGCCTTATAACCCTATGCTTCTTTGTCAGATTTGTGACAAAAAGGGTCACTTTGCACTACATTGTTTTCAACGGGGATGTCATATCTATAATCGCGTTGGCCACACTACAACAACATGTTTTGATAGGGGTAATTCTAATGCTTCCATGTCTATGTACTCCCCACAGCCGATGTACTCACCACAGTTTTAGGCTTCTGGTTTACAGGTTCAACATCCTGGTCCAACTATGTCTTCACAGTATATCTCTACTCCCTCTGTGGTCCAACAACCTCCTTCTCTTGTGGCTTTTCCTAGAAGGACTAATCCCTTACCTTCTGCCCCACAACAAGAGTTCTGGCTGCTTGACTCTGGTGCCACCAATTATATGACCTCTGATTTCTCGAACTTGCAAACTGCTACACCATATTCATCCAATGAAACTGTTACTGGACCTAATGGTGAAGGTTTATTCATCTCTTATATCGGACAGTTTTGTCTTACAACTCCTTCTACTAGGCTTCAGTTAAACAAAGTGTTATATGTTCCCCAACTATCTCAACATCTACTTTCTATGTATCAGTTATGTAAAGACAATAATTGTTGATGCATTGTTGATGAGTTTTCTGTGTGTATATTTATCTCAAAAAACCTCTCAATAACTATAATGAATAGTTTTACAGTGTCTGATGTGTGATATGGTTGACAATTTGATAATATTAGTGAAAAATGGTGGGTTTAATTGTTAAATTTACATGGACATTCCAAGAACATTGTGTGTACTACTCTTGGTTTTGGGAGTACTTTTCCTTCCAAGTAAGATAATCCCGAATTCTGAGCCTCATTTGCGTTTAAGTGGCAAATGACAAAGACAAACCCACCGAGTATATGCAATGCCACCACGTTACAGTTTTGTGACAAGCAAAATACAAATGAAATACACACATGACACATATTCATATGATAGATGTAGCTGACGTACGTATACATAACATGATTAAGAATTGACGGTGGAATGTAAAAAATGGTGCGCAGAAATTGTTCCTCTGTTAGCATTTATGTTAGTCATGTACAATAATATGCAACCTCGTCTGCAATGTTTGGAATTTTGTAAGCAAAGGTTCGAGAGAATTCTATGCTTTTTATGTAACCAATTTCGTGTGTTGCATAATAAGTATCAAAACACTTTTGGAATTAGTGTAGATCCAAACGATCATTCCACGCTTGGTAGAGTTGAAGCTTATCGACTGCGTAGCATGTCAGCAGTGGATAAAGCTTCATATATACATGCTAACAGTTTAACCTTTCACAAAAAATGTGCGGTTGTATAAGTTTAGTGCGGTTTACTGATCAAAGGGCAAGCTGTAGGCAGTATTTTGGAAATCGTAGGCTACCTTAGTGCACTCGGTAGCAACTTTAGGGTTCCAGGGCAACTGTCCATAGGACGTACATCATGTGCCTCCTCTGTCTCTGAGGCCGGGTTCCCCACGAATTAGCCTAGAGACCCAAAATCCTTCAATTAGCTAAGCCTTGAAAAAACCATTGTGGCTACTTCTAGGAATCCCGGCGCAAGCCATCGTGCATCTAGTTACACTAGGGTAGCCTAACTCATCCACATCTGGATATTCAGAGTATAGTTTGTCCTCCCGCATCGGAGAGCAAATCCATGTGGGTGTTAGGGAATTGGTTTACCCTATCGCACTAGAAAGCATGGTTGGTCCCTTAGGGGGTGCAATTCTTGCGATAAGTCCCTAAGAAGGATGCGGTCTTCTTTTGAAGTGCAGGAATGATCAATTTTTGTAAGTATGCAACCAAGCCAAGTTGTAAATTACTTTTGAATTCCTCGTTGAAAAACGAGTGGAACGAACGAAAACTTAGTTGTAAGGTAGGAACTGCATAACAACTGGATAGTCATTGGCTTGTGAGGTGGTGGCCATCGATCTGCTTGAGTCTTCGGGCTTTAATGTAGTGGGAGGTCACGCATGATACTTCTTCAGATTGTAGGTGTTCCACTGTTTTTCGATCTCTTTGTCGTTCATGGGGGCGAGGGTGTTTTTCGATCCCTTCTGATCTTGTACGGACCTTCCCAGATGGGATCCATCTTTTTGGAGCCTTTTTTGCGGGCAGTGATGAAGGTTTTTCTTAAGATTAGATCTGTAAGTTGGAATTGCAGGATCTTGGCCTTTTTGTTGTAGATGGAAAGGAGCTGATGCAGGTGATGATCTTCTTGCGTTCCTCCTCTGCCAGATCTAGATTTGTGGCCATCTTCTTTCCGTTTTGCTAGATACTTGGCAGTAGAGTGCTAAAAGAAATGAGTCTCACCGGTTGCTTGTCGTTTGGTTGTGCTATACACCATAGACAACTGGGAGTTCGTTTGGCCATTTACCCTTCTTGTCGGAGAGGGATTTCTTGAGGCAGCCGAGAATCATCTTGTTGGATGCTTTAGCTCACCCATTGCCTTGAGGATACCTTGGATTTGACATGTGCTGCTTGATGTCATATTTCTAGAAGAACTTCGCCAAATCTTTGCCTACGAATTGGGGGCCGTTGTCTGTGACGATAGATTGAGGGATGCTAAATCGAAAAATAATGTTCCATTATACGAAGTGCTCTATGTCCGTCTAAGTTATGCTTGTCATGGGCTCTGCTTCCACCCATTTGGTAAAGTAGTCAGTTGCCACGATCATCATACCTCTGCCCTCAGTTATAGGTGACGTTGGCCTTACCAAGCCGATTGCCCACTGTATGAACGACCAAGGACTTGTATGCGGATGTAGTTCGCTGGCAGACAGTGCGGTCGTTCTGCATTAAGAACCTTCTATGCTAAGGATCGGCTTCTGGAGTGATTTCCAGAAAAGCCTTTGTGGATTGAACTTAGAACCTTTAGGTCATCGAGAGGCACTAGGTAACAGAGATGTGGTCCAATGTAGGATCTTCGAATGAGAATGTCGTTCCATATATAGTAACGTGCTGCCTTTGTTTGGAGCTTTATATACTTTAATATTTCCATGGAGAGTGTGCTATTGACTAGGTAGTCTATAATGGAATATTGCCAGTTTGGAGTTGTACTAACCTGTGATAGTTTGGAGTTGTCTAGATATTCCACCAAAATAGAGCATTTGAGTTGATGGTCGAAGACGAAGCTTAAGCCGGCTAGCCCATCCGTGTGGGAGTTGTCTGTCTGCAAACTTGAGTAAGGGTGTAAGTTTGAAACACCTTAAGTTACTTTCATACCTTCTCTAGGTATTGCACCATCTTTAGATGTTTTGCCGTGTACTCCCCAGTAGTTTGGCTGGTGATTAGCTAGGAATTAGAATGAATTGCAAGCTATTCCATCGCCAAGTCTTTTGCCATTCGAAGGCCTGCTAGTAGGGCTTCATACTCTGCTTTGTTGTTGGATGTTTTGAAGCCTAGAGTGATTGCCTGCTCGAGCATCAAACCGTCTGGGGTGACAATGACCACGCCTTTTCCCGAGCCTTTGTAGTTGGATACGCCGTCAATGTGAAAATGTCAAAAGTCTCAATTAGGTGAAGTAGGCGTGGTTAGGGCATGCTTGGTTGCCTCCAGGGTGTCATTGGGCTACTTTGTTACGTCGCCTAGGCTAGGCATGAATTTTTCTATGAAGTCTACCAAGGCTTGGGCTTTTATTGCCGTGCGGGGTCAGAAAACTAAGCCGTATTGGTCAAGTTCTAAAGCTTATTTAATTACTCGTTGAGAAGCATATGGACCATGTAGGATTGATCGTAGAGGACTGAGTCATGACAATGATTGTATAAGCTTGAGTCGAATTGGCGATGGGCCACAAAGTAAAACTCCTCACGGTAGGGAGTCGTGATGCAAGATAGACGCGGTAGGGAACATTGGAGCTAGGGTTGTGTTACACGCAGCATGAGATGCTCAACTGCTGGTATTGGGCCACTCTAGAGCTAAATTATGGAGCAAGGGTCGGCTAGGGCTGTGTGACGAGCAACAGGAGGTGGTGTCAACTGTTGGTACATGTTGCTCTTATGTAAACTCTTTTTGGGCGACAAGACAAAAGTCGCTTCCAAGTGTGTTCTTCTAGTGTTCGTCTGCCCTTGGAGAACCTTTTGGGCTGAGTTATTCAGAAAACTTTACATCTGCCAGTGTCTGCGCCTTTATCGTCGCACGTCTGCATTAGGCGGAATAGTGCATTATGAGGATGACTGTGTGCATCTTAAGGTATAACTTAAGCTTCCGAGTTGCAACAATTGTCACCAAAGTTAGCTTTTGAATTTCTGGTAGCTGGTTTTCGCATTAAGAAGAGCTTTTGAATTGTGGAATAAGATATGTAGTCGGGCTCACAGCTCTTTTCGTATGAGGGTAGAGCTTATTGCTACTTCAGATACCGTCAAACATGTGAATAGGTCATCCGCTGCTTTCGATTTGGATAATAAGGAGGTGATGTCAGGTACTTCTTCAAGTCCTTAAATGTGCATCAGTGAGCCTCGTTCCAAAATGCATGCTTCTTTGTCAGAGCGAAAGAGTTTGCCAGAGTCAAATCTTTTTTCATGATCAATTATTCGAACAGTAGGTGGAGTTCTTTTTGGAAGATTGCACTAGCTATTGAGTCGTTGCATCCTACTATCTTTACCTTCTATACTTTAAACTTCTTCACATAGTCGCGAAGTGACTCATTTGGGTTCTTCTTAACGTTGAACAAATGGTCGGACTTCTTCTTGATCAAGCGATTGGTGAAAACAAAAAAAAGTTCATCGAAACTCTAGATGTCTCTTCGAGTCTCCATCCTCTTTGAAGTATGTAAAATGTGGCATGCTAAACTTGCGTGGAGCCTCTGCCTGCTCGATCTCATTCATGAAGGGTGACCTGTTTATGTTGGTCATGTCCTATTGTAATACCTCGGCTGCCCCTGGTCATGACCTATTAGTCTAGGCTGCTTTTCCATGTGTTCGACTCGTCTATGCTGCGACTATGGTGCATGTGGTACGTTCCTAGCAGGCGAACAAGTTCTTCGCAAGTTACCGATTGAACTTGAGCCAGATTGAGTGACTACTTCTCCCAGTCTGTCGTGCTGCTTACTCCGATGTGAGGTGGATGCTGCTTTTTGCAGGCCTAGCCGCAAATGAACAATTCCCCTGGAAGGTTGCTCATAGGGGTGGTTCCCATACCGAAACTAGTATCCCGAATCCCAAACCAAAATTTTTTGGGATGGAAATTTGAAGACCAATCCCAAACCAAATTTTTGGGAATCCCAAATTTCGGGAATCCTGAAATATTTTCGGGATTTTGGGACAAATCGGGAATCCCAAATTGAAATATGAAATTATGAATTGTTCTTCAAATATATAATTCAAGAACACATTCATGAACTAGGAATTTCATTTCATTCACACTACCATTTAATTGAACACTGGCATGTCTGACTGTTTTTATCATAGTCAAAATTCAAATTAATTAAACCCTTTTTGCAATCTGTTAGGAGACAAAAGAATCAAGTCTTCTGAAATCATCAGCCATGGCAGCAGCAATAATAAAATCCACATGAATATCAAACAGAACATGAAAAATATGCAAGGTGTAGGGCATTCCAGGTTGCAGAGTATGAATTAGAAACCACTAGCATCAATTATAAAAGAATAATATATATATGTATAAATATATATATAATAATTAATATTATATATTTTCGGTTCGGTATGGGATTCCCGAAATATTGAGAAGCCAATCCCGAATCCCATACCGAAATTTTGGGATCGGTTTAGGATAGCATCCTGAAAATTTCGGGAATTTTGGTTTGGGAAATTTTTGGTTTGGGATTGGGATTTTTTCGGTTCGGTTCGGGATTTTTGGGAATTTTTTCCACCCCTAGTTGCTCATGTTGATTATCAGAATGTGGCCCCAACTATGAATATATGCTCGTTCGTGGGCCTAATCGAGTGTGCATCTTCATCCGCTTGCTAAAATGGTAGTATACTCTAGCTTGGGTGCCTAGTCGGAAGTGTACACTGCCAGAACGCTCGGTTCGTGACTGGTTGAGTGGTTGTTTACCGGGATTGATAAGAGCATATTTAAGTGATTTAGTTAGCTTGTTTTCTTACATTTATGTTGTTAGTTCTTAGTTATTTTAGTATTTTAAGCTATTTTCGTATGGTTGTAGGTCCAAATGGTTAAAGTGGCAAGAAAGTGTATTTTTGTGCATTTTGGAGCAGTTTTGGGCATTAAATGGATTGCACATGCTTGGAGCAATGTTGATGGACGAAATTGAAGTCCAAAGGAGTCTAGAAATCTGCTAAGAAGATGGAAGAAATTAATTCAAGACTTGGAAGAAAAGGAATCAACTACAAAGAAGGAAACATGAGTCAAACTTCCTTATTTTGACTTAACTTTCCTAATCTCTTCCTACCTAAGTTCCAGCAACTTTGAAGGGTTCCTAATTAATTTAGGACACTTAAATATATGTCTAGAAAACTTAGTCATACTTCCTAATCCATGCCGCACCTATCTTTTCTAGATTTCCCTTTTTATTGCAGCAAATCACATTCCTATTCTCTAAAACATTATTGCCGCAGCTTTCCCTTTCCCTTTTTCCCAATTCCTTGCTGCATATTTTGTTTCCCCTTTTCCTCTTAGAATTCTGATTTATTACCCTTTTTCCTTGAGGATTTGGAGCTAAAAACCTTCCCAAATTGATTACTTATTGCCCTAACCTTTCTTCCTCTATATATACATAATCTGCTGCACTTATGGGAGATTCTAGACAGCCATACACATCCATACGAATTTTCTCTCATTCTCTCCATTCATTCAGCCATCATCGACCCTCTACCACCATCCAACCTATCCATCCATCACCATAATTCATACCCAAACACCCTTGTGCCGCAACAAAGAAAGAGAAAGATGAGAGGAGAAGCCTTGGATGTTTTGGCCATTCAAGCTTGGATTGTTGGAGCGTTTCTAGGTGTATTCAATCTTTGTTTTCAATGTTTAGTTTATATTCTCTTTGTTTTGTTGTAAACATGAGGAACTAAGCCTTTTGGCTAGGGGCTATTCAATACCATGATCATGCTTGCAAGATGAATTGATTACATCCAATTGTTATTTCATAAGTTGTGAATTCAATTTGCTTAACTGTTTGATTGATAACTCATTCTTGTGTGTTGATTAAGGTGGCCACTTAGTTTTTCATGTAGGGATTTGAAGCTAAAATATAAGGGAATTTCACCTAATAGTTATAACCTTATATTTGCTAGTAGTGGAGGTCGTTTATCGACGATCGCGTTAAGTGAATTCTTGGCAAAAATTTTATGCTTTTCATGAAACTAATAGTCTTTGATTGTAACAATTGCTAGTAGTGGAGGTCGTTTATCGACGATCGCGTTAAGTAACAATTGCCTCGTCAATACTTATAGTTTTCATGAAACTAATGATCTTTGATTGTACCTTTATTGTGCTTTTCATGTAAGGGACTTATAGAGAATGTTTTGAGTTGTTGTATGCGCATTCCCATCCAATTCAATAACTTAAGGAAAACTTGAAAGTTAAAAAAGTGCTGTTCACGGTTAACTTGGGGTATTGAGTTTCATGATTTATTGAAAGAAGCAATTGGAAATCAATTTGAATGCAAGTGTGTCATGTGTGGAGAAGAACCCTCTAGTTAGCCCATCATTCATCAATTCACCTAATTTAGTCTAAAGAATCTGTTTTCTTTGTCCTTGTCTTAATTTACTTAATTTTCGTCAAAACCAATTCCCCCATTAATTTAAAGTGTTAGATTAGTTAGAAATCAATTTAGTTGATGTTTTTAAGTGTTTTGAGTCAAGTGATAACTTAATTTCGTCCAGATTTGAGTATAGTGTTCAAAACTGCCCAGAAAGTGTTTTTAAGGCAGTTTTGAGTGTTTGTTTGCTGTTTTGAGTCTTTTGGTTTGTTTTGGTGTTTTATAGTTTAGTTTTGCATTCTTTGAGTCTAGTCTAGTGTTTAAACTTTGTTTTTACGATTTTGAGTCAGTTTAGAGTGTTTAGCAATCTCTCATAATCCCCAGTTTAAGAACGATCCCTACTTACATATCTACTACAATTATCAACAAGAGGGTTTAATTTGTGTGTTAAGTAATTTTCGCATCAGGGATGTTGTCGGAAAGGTTTGTCAGCTGCCCTTGTCCTACTTCGGGACACCTCGTTTGGAGCACGTTGCATCTTGGTACGCTGTAAGAGCTGATTCACTAAGGCCGTCTGCTGCGCAAGGGTGTTTATCAACTCTATAACTTGCCGAGACAAGTGTTATTCGCCATTTGGGTTAGAAGATCTTAGACAGTAGTGTCTCCTTGAGTAGTGGAAGTGTAACGAACTCCGGGCGCGATATTTGAGTTGGGATATGTCAAATCTGCGGAGAAATGGGGAGAAAATACCTCCGATTCAATTGTTGGTCCATAAATCTAAAGCTGGGACAGTTGAACCGGTCTTAGACCATTTTGGATTACTTGGAGAGCCAGGTACGTATGCTGCTCTGCATGCGGCGCGCGTGGGCAAGGTGTAACTTGGACTGCTTGGCCTTGGGCCGAGGGTGAATTGGGTTTGTGCTGGGCTTGGAGTGCATTGGGCTCGCGTTGAGTCGCGGCTCTGACTGCTTATTGCGTGGCTCAAGCCGATTTGCCTGGGCATGTGCCCATGTGGGCTGGAGTGGCGCTGAGTGCTATTACCTTAGGCTTGCAGCCACCTGGTTTTGGGCCTGCATCTTTTGGGCTTGCTGGGGTGCAGTATTGTGGACTGCTTCATGCTGGGCTTACGACCTTGTGGCGTGGGCCTGGGTCTGGGTCTGCTGCTGCGAGGTGGCACAGGCCTGGGCTCGTTACTACATGGCTGCCTGCTTACCGTAGGCAGATGGTCGCTAAGGGTTGCCATGGTGGTTACTGTCGTGATGGCTACCAGGGTGGTGCCCCATATGGGTGGTGTCGCTCCACTAGCCAATCTTATTAAGCCTCGTGGATCGTCGTGGTGGGGCTACGCCTCGATCTCCATCGCTTGGTCCAGATCCTTGAACATAGGAAGTTCCGTTCGTTGTGATTTCTAATCATTGTACTTTTTTTTTTTTTTTTTTTATGTTTATTCAAAAAACTTTATAAAAAATTCTAGGAATAAGAATGTACAAAAAATCTACAAATGAACAAGAAATGAGAAACTTTGAATGTGAGAGTCTTCTTCGAGCGTGTGAATCAAGCTCTCAATGAAAACACCAATTTGTGGATGCAAATTTCCGCCATCTTCTCCTTTGACGAAAATGCACCTGCAAAATAATAACATAACACCTAAGATTAAGGCCAAAAGTCTCGAATGGGGGGATTTTGCCGAAGAACAATGCCAAAGTAAAATTTGAGAAAGAAAATGTTTAGGAATTTTTTGGGGAGAGAATGGTTTAGCATTTTAGTAGGAGAATATGGTTATTTATAGGGGAGTGGCCGACCTTAGTTAGAGAATAGGGACTGGCCATATATGGTGGAATTATGAGTGTAATTGCAAGATATTATGTGAATAATCTTGCAATTAACTTGGCAATTAATCCTAAATTGAATAGGAAAATTGGGAGTTACCTTTTGAGTGAGGAATCGATGAGGAGTGATGAGAGAGATTTGAATAAATACCATTTTGATCACCTTTGACTCTTCCTCCTTGATTGAGCCATTATTATTTGTTGCATACGCATGGGAATCACGGCGTGCCTCGAGGGTAATATTGTCCTTTTAACCCAAAAGTCCACATGTCACCTTCACAATTTTCTTGATTATTTTTGGCTCCATAGGGATGATATTGAAATGAATATTAAGCAATTGAACGTGGGATGCGAGTATTTTCCTTTGATAATAGGTTTAAGTATCAACTAGCCTTGATGCACGCGCACGACGCGATTTACATGTTTTAAATGTATTTATTAATGTAGATGGAAATGAATAATAAATACATTTAATAAAAGTGGTCTTCTAACTAATCAAAGCAGCTAAATCCATATTAATAAAATCGGTCTTTCAATTTTCATCTATATTTTATTGAATTTACATTAATATTAGAAAAAACATTATTTAATAAACAATTGATTGCTAGCCCATTGTGAGGTTAAGTCCACTCCATCCCCTTAGTATAGATAACATCGTTTATTCAAAAAAAAAGAAAAAAGATCATATGACAACTAATTGAATCACATTATTATGCGTGTGCGAGAGATTTTTTTATAACTGGCACTACGCACCTCTTTAGTGTTTAAAAATTGAGAAATAATATTTAATAAACAACCTGTGCAAAATGCATTTTTTGAATCACATCGCACTACGCACGATGTGATAGCTTGTCCCGAATTATTTGTACCGTAGGTGCGAAATGATGATTTTGCCCTTGGTGGGTATTTGTCATTTTAGGGTGTTGTTTAACTGTTTTTGGGGGGTTGACTTTACAGGACACACACACACACACACACCCATCCTTTTTCTTTCCCCCGTGACTCTCTCTCTCTCTCTCTCCTTCTCACTTGTTCGGACGGGACTTAAAACCCTTGCAAACGTGACGGATCGAAGTGGAAAATGGTACCTTTGTGTTCGTGAGGACCATACGAGTTCAATCATACCAAATTCAGGTAAGGAATCCTTCGATTTCACGTCGAATGATGAACCTCGGATTTTTTCAGTGTTCATGCACACATGAAATATTGATTTTTAGGGAATTTAAAGCTTACATGAAGCTTAGTGAGGTCCTCAGGAAGCTCGGTGTGGTTCGTTAGGTGAAAATGGACGTCGGGAAAGCTAGTTTTGAAGTTGGCCAGTTTTTCTCGAATTTCTCCGGCGAGATCCCGTGATCTTTAAGGTTTCAAATAGGTATAACATTGTTCTACTCATCTCCAACTTTCCATTGGTGCTAATTTCATAGAAAATGGTGAAGAAACGAGTGAGAAATAAAGATTTTAAAGATTTTCCAATTTCCGGCGACCGGCGACTCGCCGGAGACGAAGATGGAATATTCTATTAGTTTGGACGAAATATGCTGACGGCGTCAGTCAGTTTTAATAGAATCCGTTAGGGTTTAACAGAATATTCCTAACGGCGTTAACTGACGTCGTCAGTGTGACTATCATATGGCCGCGTGGGGGGCGCCTAGGTCCGTGCACTCGCCAGCCAGTTGGGTCTCGAAAAATTATTTAAAAATATGGGGATGTTTGTGAGGTTGAGTAGATCACGTTGGTATATCCAAACTCCCCATTTGAGCATTGTATGATAAGTTATTACGTAGTTTTGGCTATGTGCTTTAAATTGACGTTTTTATAGTTGTTTCGCATTTAGGTGAGACCGATCCTGAGGAAGAACGCAGTCACTCAAGGCTCGGGGCTTACGACCCTTCCACATATCGATGAGTAGGCTTTTGGTTTTCCCTATATACCTATATACTTGAGAATTTTACCAGAAAATGAAATTGAATGTTTATATGTTTTAAATGCCATGCATAGTCTTTGCCTATTTTAATTATGCATTATTAGTTGCATATATTTGTGTTTGGTGCTACGGACACAAAGGTAAGTGCCAGGTAAATTATAGTTTATGGTTGTGAATTAGTGTTTATGTGAGATGCATAGAGAGCTCATAAACCTGCACCCCGGTGTTAGTGCTCCCGCCCAGAGTAGGGCACAGTCCTTCACGTGATGTTCACCTCCTGCACCACAAGCTCATCTTGGATCCAAGTTAGGTGCACAGTCCTGTAATACATGCCACTTTAGGTGGTTCTTACTCGTAGGTGACCCACGATTATTCACACAGTCTTCCACATGATCGTAGCACTTGAGCGTACTTATTTACACCCAGTCCTGTCGTACAAACCACTTTAGGTGGTTCTGACTCGTGTGCAGGTGTAGTGATTGAGTTGTGGATTTTAGCTCTAGATTCAGCCGTACAGGTCATGTTAAGTGACTCCGACTAACATATATTCTGCATTGATTGACATTACCTGGGTTACGTACACCATATGCTGAGTTAGTTGACATGGCTTACATACATATATATTTGTGAATGTTGCTACTCGGAGCATGGTTGTGATATATTTATATATTCTATTTTCTGGGAAATTATACGGGTTTTACGGAGAGGGGTTAGAACTTTTGAGATTGAAATGATTTTGAAAAGCTTTGTTTTTGCCCACTCACACTTTCTGTTTTGCTCCTCTCCAAGTTCGAGTTAGAAGCGCTTTGGTGGTTCACGAGGACTTGACGGTGGTTCTGACAAAACATCACAAATGTAGGATCACCTTTGGGTGTTGTGTAATTAGTATTCGTTCTTCTGGACTGCACTTAGGCTTTTTGTGCTCTGATTTTGTTTATCACACTTAGTCTCACACTAGTGTGTTACTTTAACTAGCTTATTTAGTAGTTTGGTTTTATTTATTCGTACTTTTATTATTATTATTATTGCTTCCACACTGTGCACATAGCTACGTCACCCTCACGTGACAGCCAGCACACTTTGATTTCGATCAAGGTGTGTCACACGACTTAGACATTTTAAATGTATTTATATGCGTGAATTGCTTCAATATTTTTTTATTTTGTTATTTTCGTTTTTTCATCACCGGTACTACGCGCTTCTTAAGATGTTTTGAACACAACATTCATGATTTTTCTTATTTTTTCTTCCCCATCACGTGGGCACCATCAACTTTGTCATTTGTTTATTCTTTTCTCTCTTCCTTTTCATTTTTTTATTCTCTTCTCTCTCCCCATTTATATTTATATTATATTTTATGATGATCAAATTACCAACTTACCCTTGCATGATTTGATATATTATTTTGGGCAGGTTTTGAATTTTTTTGGTTGAGGGGCAGTTTGGTTCAATTTTTTTATCGAAGCTGGTTACACCAAATTGAGCCTATGGCTTTATATATAGATGCATTTGTTTTTCATAAAAAAATGAAAAAGATAATACTTGTGTTTCCCAGGAGAATGAACATATCACACTCTTTCTGAATAATGTATCAATGTTGTATAAATTTTTTTATAATCGAAACTGTTCATATTGTTAATTTTTATTGGAAGATTATCCTTCCATTGAAAGAAGAATAAACAAAACTTGAATATTCCTTCATAAGCCTCTAATGGGAAAATAAAAAGGTTTAATACTACTCATGCCAATTACACAAGAAAAATGTTTTCCTACTCAAAGATATGTAGGGATTCCTACTCAAAATTTCTTAAACTAACTTTTCGTTAGTTTTCCTTTAAAACTAAGGTCGTTTAGTTATCAAACTGCTTAAAAACAAATGAACGGTATTGGTAAAAGCATTATGAACAGTCTATATATCTACTTCAATATATTAACTAAACGATCTTAGTTTTAATTTATTTTTTACAGAGATGATCGTCACTAGTGTGATTCATAATATGAACGGTTCTGATTATAAGCACAAAGCTCTATGATTAAAACACTAAGAGTTTTGAGTACGAATTTCTACTCATCTTCAAGTAATAAATATTGTTTATGACAGAAATGGAAACCTAGTCAGTTCAGCAAACAGAAACGAAACGAAAATAAGGACAATGGGCTTTCTAACCCAATGGGCTGACCTAAAGAGCTGGGAACCCAAAAGGATAATAGCAAAGATCCAATTACCTGAAATTGATATGGGTTTGTAGCAGAAACTAGGGTTATACATCATACTTGCATTCCAAACATGAGCAAACTTACAAGATCTATATTTTTTTTTTTTTGGATTTTTTTCTAATAAAATTAAAAATATCACGGGCCTATGGTGATGATATGAAAAAAAATAAAAAATAAAAAATAACATAACCAAGTGACCAGCTGATATATGAGAAAGAGTAGGTTGATTTGATTAATTTGAAGATTAATCTTCCAACCAAACAACAAGAAAGTCTTATTTCACTAAGTAGAATTAGCTGTATTAATTTCCTCACCATGGGAAATTTTTATCCAGCCACAAAGAAGGGAGATTAGATAACAGTGATAGAAGAAAAACGCGAAGAGAAGGCATGCACAAATTGATGGCAACAGTTAATTGTCAGTTTGGAAATTCAAATTTTTAAACATAAAACTTGATTGTAGTTGATGTGTCATGTCTTGCATTGTTGGATTTTTATTATTGTTAAGATGTAGCGAAATGCGAGTAAATGCATAAAACCTAAATATAGAAATGAGGAGATCTAATAAAATACAATATACGACCAAAATATACACACACAACCAAGAATAAAAATACAAATGATAAACATCTGCATAAACTTTTTCCAGATCTGTCTGCTTAGACCATCTCTAAAAGAGATGTCAAATATGTTAAAAAGGATTAAAAGACATTCAAGTGCTCTCCAATGGATATGCCATATATGATGTGCCATGTGAGTCATTTGATTCCTTGCTTTCTAGCTGCCTTTTTTGACAGCAAACAAAGAAGGAGTCTGTTGTAAGCATAATTTACTGAACGATTATGGAGGCCATAAAGAGAGAGAAAGGTCTAGCAATAATAGAGAGAAGAGTGAGATGTGTAATTGTGAGGTGCGTTCTATTGTACCCTATTGTGCCTTTATTTATAGTAGTAAGGAAGATTAATTCCTTACCCTTTTAGGATTACAACTCTTAATAGGAATATAATAGATATTCCCAGATATACTAGAATTTACACAATCACATTCCTAATCTAATAGGACTGCAACACTCCCCCTTGAGTGTGTAAACACTCAAGTAAATGGCGCATCAGGTCTTCAGCGATGAAGTAAGTACAATTGATGAAGTCGTCGGCACAATGAGCGATTTCGAGTCTCAAATCAAAGGAAGAATGCATAAAAAGTAAAACTCACAAAACCTCGTTGTGGTAAAACCCAAGGTAGGAGAAAAACCCATGGTTTAAGGAGAAAAGTGAGAAGTTGCATTAAGTCAAAACTATACATCTTTTGGACGCAAGTAGAATAGTTCATATGGGTATGATCAGCTCAGGATGGGTGCCTCGTTAAAACCTAGTTAGGTAGCAAAAACCCAGTAGGAAAAATGCTCCTAATCGTATGGAAAAAGAATACATTAAGATCAAGTGAGTATACTCTGGATACTCCCCCTGAGTTTGATATAACTTCCAAATGAGAACTACAACATTGCATACGAATAGTTAGGCATACCAATTCCTCGGACAAGCTTTTGGAAGGTTGACTTTGGCAGTGACATCGTGTAGAAGTCAGCAAGGTTGTATGGGATCGGCTTGCATGACTTCAATCTCCTATTGCTTTGCTGATGTAGATATAGACGCAATATGTCTTGCGTTGACTTCGTTGATGTAAAATGGCTTGGTCGGGTTGATACATGCGGCATAGTCTTCATGGATCGTCGTTGGGACTCAAATATGCTCAACAAGAACTCTTAACCATGTCTCACTTGTGGCGTAGTGAAGTAAGGTGAATCTTGGAACGATTCAAAGATTTCGCAACTAAGGTCATATCGTGAACTTCCAAGATATTGCGATAACCCTAAAGGTAAAGACATAACCATTTAGGGATTTTGCCTTGTGCTGGTTTGATAAGTAACCAGCGTCAGCATAATGAACAAGGCAAACATCATTTTGAGGATCAAGACGGTTAGATCTGTTCGAGATGCATTGGGATTTGCCTTCGTAGTACCTTCAAGGTACGTCTTTAATACCAATTCAGTGGATGCATATAGGCATGGTGCTGCATCTTTACCAAGATCAACAACGAAGGAGATGTCTTGTCTAAATACAATGAGCTAAGTACAACGAAGCGCAAAGTTGAACTTAAATATGGAATTTCAGATTCCATAACCTCTTCAAGGGTTTCATTTTCATATAACGTATGGACGATCAAAGGTATACACAAAAGTAACACATTCGGTGTGTAGTTCGATTGGTAGATGAAAATACCATCAGAATAATGCTTCAACTTCAGGACAAGGCATAAACGAGTTTTCCTAAGATCCTTCATCTCAAATTCCATCTTTAGGTCCGAGGCAGTTTTCTCAAGCTTTTCTGGAGTCTTAGTGAGATTCGTGTCAATAACATAAACTGTAACTCTAGCAATTCAGACTAAGACTTCATAGTTTAACACGCAAGGGCATAATTCACATCCCTGACTGATCAAATAATCACTTAGACAGGTATACCACATTTGTCGGATTATAAGTGAACGCTTCAAACAAGTTAAGAGGGTGTTCCGTGGTTTTGGAACTATTTGAACCGGTCCATGTAAATCTTCGGGAACTTACAAGTAAATCTCTGTATGTATATCCCAATGGAGAAAACACTAACGACATTTCATAATGCTGCTATCAATCACATGACGCTTGAGAGAAACCTTGAGCTGCAAGGCGTGCATCATATTGCATTATTTCATTCATCTCGTAACGCTTCCTTTCCCACTTGTAACACAACAGGGTTACCCTGGGCAATGTAGGAACGACAGGTCCAATACACACTTTGGTAAGGAATTTGATCTTGATTGTAATTTCGGTTGTCCAATCAGTTCTACGTTGTCACTTAATCAACGGAACACGGTTCGATATTGTCGTTTTTCATTTATGTCGGTAGCTACCATATAAGTGAAAACATCATTGATGGTAATCTCATTTTAATTCCATTTTAGCTCATCCAAACTAGTATACTGGACTAAGAACTTCAAGTCTCAGGAGTAATCCAGATTAATCTCATGAGATGGAAATGATTTGAGGCAACGATCAAGTTTAGATTCATTGTTATGCCGTGTCTTCCTCTTGTAGGGAAGTGAATCCTATGAACTAAATGATTTGTCGTGCTCCAAGCCAAGATAGATTGATTAGCTATCAACCGATGTACCGGACCATCCAACAGGGGTGTCTAAAATGTTCAACAGGGGCGACACACCCTTCAGGGATGTTGACTCAATGTCTGTTAAGTACATCTATTCTTGCAAGCATGTTTGCAGCTAGTATATGATTTCGTCACTTAAACTAGATCAAAGGAATGGGTCTAGAGCAACATACTGAAAGCTATAATTCATCGCACTTTCTTATCACATTTGTGCGGTATGGGGATTGAGATGAGACATAATGGGCAACGTCCAAGAAACTTCAAGCCTTTCTCCAGGAACATTGACGTTCTTATCTCCCCCTAACAACGGGAAGGTTATCTCATTAAAGTGATAACCCGCAAATGAACGGTAAAGAGATCGTATGCAAGGGCTCGAAGAGAGCTAGTGTGAAGGAGAATCATAATCGACAAAGATTCACATCCTTCTTTGAGGACCCTGGTTAGTACGTTGCGGTGGCGCAACTTGGCACATGGAATGCTCACCCAAATGCGTAAATATGAAAATCGTAAGGTTTGTACCCAGTAACCAACTGTAACGTCATATAGGTTGGGTGGCAATGGGCCTCAGGGCAGACCAACATAACTACGTACAAGATTTCATAGCCCTAGGCAGAAACCAAAAACTTGGTATGTTCACCAAAATTCGAGCGATCATTTAAATTGCGTCTTATAATCGCTAGGCGAGGCTATTTAATGTTCAATTATAAACCCAAAATACATGTAATACTTTATCAAAAACCTTCGATATAAACTCTCTAGCATTATCCAGTCTCCCGGACCTTAAGGGATAAGTAGGGTGGTGAGCCCTTAATCGGCCAGGAGGTTTAACAACAATGTGTGTGGATAAACATGTGACTAGTTTGTCGATTCATCAATCAAAACCATAAGTATTTATATGGTCCGCATTTTGGTTGGATTAGTCCACATATATTCCCTTGAATCCACTATGAAAAAAGGTGATTTCGTATCTTTGTGAGAAATGGTATAGAAAATCAATTTTCCTAATGAGTAGGCTTGGCAAAGTGTGCTTGTAGGCACAAGATCTTTACTTCAGGTAAGGAGATGCATTGTAGCATCATTATTTGACCTAAGTATCCCAAATAGTCGTGCCAAAACAAGTAAACTGCTTAATCACCAAGCTCCAGGCCGGCCACATGCGGTGTGTTCGTAGTTGGGGGACAACTCATTGGCCCCAAATCAAAGCTTCATGCTCATTTTTGGAGGTGGTGCAAAGATATTTCATTCTATTTTCTTCAATGGTTCATTTATGATCATTATTCTCTTGAATATCCTTAAAAACTCAACGATAAGGAGAATTTAAGGTCCCTTAAATGGTGATGCAGTACCATTCATACAACGAGGAGTGTGCCAATGCTCTTAATTAAGTTGGATAGACCCAAAGTCATTGTTAGAGATGTGATTTAGGTGTAAAGTTAGTGTGCGTAGTATCACTTTCATTCAAACAACTAACTTTCCCACCTTCCTACCTAATCACGTGTTTAATTGAATCGATCACATGTATTAAGAAACATGATTCAATTAACTCATATTCGAGGACAATATCAATACGATTATCCATAAGCAAAACATACACCAAACTTGAATCCAAGAACACAGAAAAATGTTCGCAAAGTAAATGATTTACTAAGGGGATTCGGCCAACAAGGCCATCCATGTCAAAATTCTGCTCTTCCAACGATGTTTGGTGGAGCAAAATCAATCTCACATATTGACTACTAGAATGGTATTCCTTAACAACATTGGTAGGGGTACGAACAGGTGCATAACCAATGATCTATTCCATCAAGACATAAGTATATTCTGCAGGGTTAAGGTTCAGGAATATTATCCCTTATTCTTGAAGTTTTAGGTCTTAGGTGCCAAGGATCACGCTTTGGGCATGATGCCACACCTTGGTAGGCCCTGATTCTACCATATGTTTGTAGTAATAATCAGATCCGAGAATTTGGTAAACTTTCGCTTTCTACACTACTGCTTCGGGACGAGTTAGAAGCATGGAAGGATGAGAAAAGCATTCTTCAGTAAAAATTCGATCGAATTTATAAACTTCAGAATTGTACTCAATCATGGACGTAATCATGGTTTCCTTCAGGCAATGTCTTTCATGATTAAACAGTCCGTAGGAGCAAGCCAAAGAGTCATGGAATCCTCGTTTGGGAGGTACTTCCGTTTGTAATGCTTCGGGCATAAGTCTTCGAATGAAGATCATGGCGGAGATTTATTCAGCTCTTTCATGCCATTGTTGGCGTCAATGGTTTCTTAGCTTTTTGATAGTCAAGTGGAGATTCATGTCTTGTACCCCACATAAAGTGGTTTCTCTTAGAAACGTCCAAATCAGGAAAATCAAACTTGTTACAGTACGACAATCCACTGAATTGAGGGAACAAAATTGTGATTAGTGCTATAGGAATGAATCATCCATAAGCATCAAAGTTAGAACATTCAAGTTCTAAGACATGGTTTTCATGAAAAATGTCGGGTTTTCATGGGTGTATTGTTTTATGAAAACTTCGGGTTTCAAAGGCACTAAATTTGAAACTACAAGTTCAATTTAGTTTATGAACATTTAGTTCATAAAAGAAAGGTTCATGCAAGAACACAAAATGTAATATGTTGATTTAAGTGTAGTGGATTTAAGGTTCTTCATGAACTCAAGTGTGAGAGCTTTGGGACCATGAAACTATGTTAACGGTTCAAAGTATAAAAATAAATTATTGAATCGTTAATGTCCAAAAGTGATATTCAGGTCAATAATTTTGGATTCATTATCAGATTAATGGATTGCATGTCACTTTTAATTAATTCAATAGATTGAGACCAAACAGGGTCGATCGTAGAAGCAAAAATAATATTAAAATAATATCATGGGTCAAAAATATCATAGCCCAAAAGAGGGCTGGGTGTCGTGAGAAAAAGAAGGGGCTTGGGTAGGGTATGGCTACAAAAGCAGCCTACATATTGGTCTTCAGGCCACAGGCCAATTTTTGAAACCCAGCAGCAAGTGCTGGTGTAATTGGGGCCAATTGGTGTGGGTAGGGGGGCCGGTGGGGCGCACTAGCATAGGCTGGCGACTTGCAATGTGAGTTGGCACTAACACAAAGCTCAGCAAGCATGACAGCTTGCTAGCATGGGCCGCAGGGACCAAGCCCAATCGTGTGGGCTGGCATCGAAGTGAGCAGGCTTTAGGCCTGGGTGCACGCAGGTCAAAAGCCCAGCAAACAAGGCTTGCTGGTTATGGGTTAATGGATGCGGGCCAAGGTGTAGTCAGGGTTAGGGCTTCAAGGCCATCAAAATTTACCCCAGGCCGAGGCCTTGTTGTGATGTGCATAGTGATGGTGTGGTGGGTGTGCCGCATCATGTCCGGTTTCCCTTTCTTTTTTCTTTTTTGTCAAAATCCCTTAAGGTTTAGGAAACCCTAAATATGCTTCTAATTTATTTTATATACATTGACTCACAAATTCCACATAGCATAATTGCGTATTGCATGAACAAATACATATATTGACAAAATATATGAAACATATACAATACATATATATATATATATATATATATATATCGGAAGGAAAATAAAAACATAAGGGGGGTTCATGCATCATGGGGAATGTTTTCATGCTTCAATGTCGTTTCAAATATCTTACTTTATTTTAAGTGTACCTGATTGGCAGAAAACGACAAAAGCCTTTGAATTTGTAGAAGATCATTCTCAGAAAGCCGAAATTGCATCTCTAATGCGTTATATCACGTTCAACAAAGAAAAATTAAATTGAATCAATAGCATGTAGATCAATTCAAAATAATAAATTAATCATAAAAAGAATGATTCAAACATAATACTCCCCTGATTGAAGAATAAATTCTCTTGTTAGCATAGCGTCAAGAGTGTGCTGATAATGTGTTGTAGGCATAATTTACTAAACGATTATGGAGGACATAGAGAGAGAGAGAGAGAGAGAGAGAGAGAGAGAGAAAGGTGTGGCAATAGTAGAGAAGAGAGAGATGTATAATTGTGAGGTGTGTTCTATTCTACCCCGTTGTGCCTTTATTTATAGTAGTAGAGAAGATTAATTCCTTACCCTTTTAGGATTACAACTCTTAATAGGTAATCAACTGCTAATAGGAATAAAAGAGATATTCCAAGATATATTAGGATTTACACAATCACATTCCTAATCTAATAGGACTGCAATAGAGTCAAATATATTTAATTTAATTTTTTAATGCAAGAATCCCATTAACAACCAATAGAATACAAACAAAAACTAACTTTGATTATTTTTTAATAGTTAATATAACTCTAGGCCCAATAAAATAATAAAATAAATATTTGACACATTCATTGGAAAAGAAGAAGATTTAGCATTTATATTCAATTTGTCACATCAGCTATTAAATAAAATTTTGACATACTATATTTGACATATCATTTGAAGATGCGCTTAGGACTATATATCACCAAATTATGCGCGTTTCTGTTGGGATTGACAGTTTGCTAACTCAATATCGATTACGTGGGTGATAGGTCACACCTCTCACTTGTTTCTCTCTTTACGAAGCTGTACAGAATGAAGCAGCAAGCTTCTGGGAAAATACACACTTGAAAATACTAACGATACATTTCTCTCTTATAGAGATTTTACAAGATATCCTAATACATAGCCTTAAGTGCTATCTACGTAAAAGTCAAGCATAGCTGCTGCTGTAGAAAAACAAGGTAGCTGGCAGAAAGATTAAAAACATGCTAGCCGTAAAAGATAGTTGTGCAGCCAACAATTTCAACCATTGGCCTTCATTTTGCTTTGGACTTCCAACAGTTTCATTGCTTTCTCGTGATTTTCTTGGAGCAGGTGCTTGAAATGATCTAGCAATTGCCCCAAGCATGGCATGGATTGTGGCCGGTGGGTGGTGTTGCATCTCTAAGCTGTCGAAAAAACGCCATCTTTGGACCAAAATTCTTCGGCGTCATCGTGCTGCCCAGAGGTCGAGCAGCCGCTGCTACATGATCAGACGGAAATTTGGCTGTGAAAATGATCAAGAGAATAAGCATCACTAGCTTCCTAGTGTGCATGGTTTTATATATATGGTGACTGAAAAATGTTGTCGAAACAGCTTTAACTATATGGAAAGATGGAAGATAAGATGTGTGGAATACAGTGGAATATGAATTTTCCCAGAAATTTCAGGTTCGAAACTCCTAGGAAAAGAGGGGCTGAGCTGCACGAAAGTTCCACAAGAACAATACCGTATATATTACTACCTACTAGGATTATGTTTTATTGGAGTACAGATATGAGATATGAAATCAGGCACATTTTGTCAACAAAGCATGGCACATTTTGTCAACAAAGGATGGCACCTTTTGTCAACAAGTCATGGTACATTTTGCCAACTTCTCGCTAGATTATTAAGACAATGATGAGTTATCAGCATTATAAGTTGCAAACTGAAATATCAATGGCTTAATTGTTAGGTTCATTAAGCAAGTGGGTAAGACGGCTCATCTACGGCAACACTTACTAGTTAGCTATGGTTCAGACTTATTCTCGAAGTTCATCACACAACGAATGTTTGTTGAGACCCATTTTCATTTTGAGTTTTGATTTTTCGTACAAATATTTTCTTACTACATTATTTTATTTAGATGGTATTTCAGCCATTACAAGTTTTGGGTGAGTTATTTTCACTCTTGGTTTTAAATTCAATACAAGTATTTAAATCGTACGTTTTTATATATATGTATCGATTCTTGATATTTTTTTATATGTATATATTTTTCTTATGTTATTACTTAATAATTGGTGTTTTCAACTTTACAGTTTATACGGGAATTCTACTACTATATTATCGAGGAAGGAAGAAGGGATGAGCTTGGAGGCATGAAAGAGGAATAATTACAATCCGATTCCGCGATGAAAGGGCATTCTCTTTTATGCAGCCGCTCTAACTCGATTTCTCCCTTGTGTATGTATTTATATACATATTTTCTCCCTATTTCCAAGTATTTTACATTTAGCAAGTTATTTTAAATTTCGGGGATGAAATTTTCTTAAAAGGGGTATATTGTAATAGTCCGTTCCTAAAAATTATGATTCTTATAATCTTAATAAGTGAAGTTATGAAAATGCGGTTCGAGGCAAAGTGTTGACTGCCATGTCATGTTACATAAGGTTCGTTTTCTTGGCATATTCTTGTAGTACTCATCACTATGGACGAGTGCAAACAGGGCGTGATTTGGAGTTATAACGGAAGAGTTATTAACGTTTAAAGTTAGAGATATTTTGGTAATTTTATTTAACTTGGAAGGCTCCAGATTTCTAGAGCAAAGATCTGTGAGGCCACGTGTGTGGCTAGGATGGAAGGAAAGAAAGAAATCGACGGCTGGGATAAGAAGGAGAGAAGAGAAATGAGGAAATGAGGGAGGAAGGTAACCAATCAGAAAGAGGAGCAAGGAGGGGAAATGAGAGAAGAAAAGAAGGGGGGGGGGGAGAGACATGGGTTGGCCCGTGTAACCCGTCGGGCACCACCTACACTGCCACCTTCTCGACATTTTTCTTTCAGTTTTCTGGCGATCTAACCCTTACCACCACGCAAAAACTAATCTTTATCTTCCCCTCTTCCATTTCTAACTAAATTTTATTGGGTTTGAGCTTGAATTCGAGTAGAACGAAACTCGTGGGTTCTGTGGGTGCCATGGCGAAATCCGACAATCGTGAAGTTAACCCAGCATATTACCACCACCACTAGGCTCCCTTTAACCCCAGGAACAAAGCCCAAGCAATGTTTAAGGCATTGGAGTGAATTTGGAGGTTGAATCGAACACACCCAAGTTTAGGGTTCCGTATGATTCGAGCTAAATTGGGGCTTTTTCAGGTCAAATTGACCTTAGTCACAAATATGAAAATTGCTCCACTCATTGAGATCTTTATTCCTGTAAAATTTGAGAATTTTTAGAAATAGTTGAATTTTCTGGCGAGTCAGGGAGGCCGACCGCCATCGGCGGAGGTGCGTGGCCAGTGGATCATGGATGCTATTTTATGTTAAATCGATACGATCTTAGATTTGATATCCATATGATGTGATTTGATTATTGTGAATCTAGTTTGATTAAGGTATGTTACTTGGTAAAAAAATAAATCGATGATCTGACTGTTGGATTGTCACCAAAATTTAATATGTTATAGTACGTAATATTTGAGGATCAGAGGAACTTACGGATCAGGAATCCGATGCGCGGATCTTCCCAAATTGGATTTGTAAGTTCGTAAAATAAAACGTTAACCGCCACTTGAATTTGAAATTGGCGGAGATCCAACTGTTGGATCGTAGTGAAATTTTAGGATGATGTTTTAGAAACATAATGTGGATCTTTGGAAGTTACTGATCAAAAATCTGAGTTGCGGATCTTTCAGATTGAGTTACGTAGGGTTGTGGACCCTACCGTCGATCTTTGACTGACGGTTGACTTTTGGTCAATAGGTCATACATAGCCTACAAGAAAGCGAACCACATACACTACTCAACAGAACCGGAGCCCGAATGCGCCCCAGATCCTTCTTCAGATCCTCCTTATGATCCAAAAACCCTCGCCATGTTAACATCTAATGGAGCACCTGCAAGCATTCCAGAAAACCCTCAAATTGGAATATCATGGGAAATCCCATTAGGAAAAGGCATTTTGGGTCGATATACAGGCATTTGATATGGTGGTTCCTGCATGTATGACATGGGTGGCTGCTGCATGTATGTCATGGGATGTGTCGGATACATCGAATATGAAGGAGGTTGTTGATTATAACCTATAAACGGATATGCAAATGCAGCAGGAGGCTGACTTTGGGCTGACTGTTGGATTACTTGTGGGCATGGAAATGGAGGAGGAGGTCGACTCTGGCCTGACTGTTGGGCTCCCGGGCTATACGGTGGTGGCGGGTGTAATTTTTGCAATAAGAACGTCAACAACTGATTCTGTTGCTGCTGCTGGTTGCATGTTTGTTCAAGCTTAACCTCTAGGTTCGCCATCCATTTAGCATTAGCTTCATCCTTCCTTCTCAATTCATTGTTCTTAGTCATCAACACTGCCACTGAACTTCTGGATGATCTTCTAGATGAATTAGAAGTCGAAGTTGAATAAGATGCATACAACACCATATCTGAAGTCACCCCATGTCCATATCATCGTACTCTATTATGACACTCAGGATCCATCGTCTCGACATAAACTGGGGTCCTAAGCTTATGACCATCTTCTTGCCTAGACTCAATCATAGATTGAATATTGCCCTCCATAGTTGCCTTGCAATAAAAATTTTTAAAATAAAAATTCAACTATAGATAATAAAAATTAATAACAATGATATACTAACACAAAAAATCAATTACCCCAATGCGCTCAGATGTTTCATCAATCCAAGTGCTATCTTTCCGAGTATGACAATGATGAAAGAACGAAACAGGATTCGCCTCCTTCCCATGCTTTTTTCGCTATAATTATAAGTCAATGAAAAAACAAACAATTTTCAGCAGGCATCAAATTAAAAATAAATTTCTACCAATAAATCATGCAATCATTTGGACATGCATCAATTTTTGCATACATCAGACCCAAGTCATTTATAAGTTTTTTTGCCTTATAACAGGATTCAGGCAAACAATCCCCTTCAGGCAACATTCTTTTAATTAACTCCAATAACGTGGTGAAGATCTCGTTTGGCATTCCCGCTAAACACTTGATCTGATACAGTCTTACAACTACTTCCAATTTCTTAAACTCCTTACAACCTGGTCACAAATCTTGATATGCTTCTTCAAGCAACCTAAAAAAAGTCTCCACCCTTTATGGACGCCCTTCCCCAATAGGGGGTTTAGTAGACGGCCCAACACCTTCTTCTGTTAATGGTTGGACAAATATATCATTAAGAAAATTGCATACCAGTCACCTCATCTCCTATTTCTTCTTCTCCAATTGCCACATTTTGCTCTCCAATGTTTTGCTCACCATGATGTCGCCACCAAGTATTTTTATAATCTTTATCCATATCATACAATATGAGATGTTCAACAATAGTGTTCCTAACAAAAGTATATCGATTACAATATCTTTTGCAAGGACATCTAAACTTATCAGGATCAACACCATTTGCAACTGTTTAATACAAAACAAATTAATTCCATCTGTATATGCTTCAAAATTTCGGGGTATTGTCAACCAACTCTTGTCCATGTTTTACCACTTTACGAGGGCAAAATATTACGTTGACACTAAGATCCCTACAATCTTTCAATCCCTATCATGTAGGCATAACTATTAGAATTTTCAATTTCTATCTTTCAACCCTCGAACTCTATCACGATTGCAATCTTTTAATTTTCAACACCTATTATAGTGAAAACAAATTAAAATAACAACAAAAAGTTATCAAAATTATGCTCATCTAATCTATTCTAGTAAATAACAACCAAAAGTTATTAAAATCACAACAAAAACAAATTAAAATAACAATTGGAGTGCAAAACAAATTAAATTAACATAATATATTCTTATATTACTAAATATTATACGTTTATGTTATATTTAATATTGTTAATTTAATATAAATGCTTATAAATATTATTCATTTCCATTTTCTCATAACAATTCAAGTGACAAAATTAATTAATTCGACTAAATTTTTATTAATTTAACAAAACTAGTAGAAATTTATCTAAGTACTTAAATTAGAATTTTTAAATAAATAAACTTGTGTGTTATACAATTTGAAAATTAAAGAATTTAGTGATAGAAACTTGAATTATGGAAGAATTCCGTTGTCGATCAATTGTTTATGTACTCAACCAGCTCAAATAAATTCCCTTAAAAAATAAATTGCAAATAAAAAATAAACATAAGAGGAGAAAATAAAAATATTAGAAGCAAGAAAAACTTACTGTCGTGAAGAAGGAACAAAAGAAGTTGGAAGAACAAATAAGAAAGATGCGAGAGAGAAAACACAGGGGAGGCTTTGTAAATTGGAAGAACGCTTAAGAACGATGCAAGAGAGGAAGAAGAATACACGGGGAAGAGTATATAAAGACCATCAATCTGTCGCTCACAACCGACACTGGGTTTCAAAATATTAAAAAAACTAAAATCTGTGTCGCTCAGAACCGACATAGGCTTTAAAATATTTAAAAACAATAACTAGTGTCGGCTAGAAGCGACACTCATATTTTATGTCGCTTAAAAGCAACATTGTTTTATTTAAAGCGACACCAGTATTTAAAAATTATTAAAATTTATGTCGGTTATAAGCGACATTAAATGTTTACGTCAATTAAAAGCGACATAGACAGTTTATGACGCTTACAAGCGACAGTAAATCCGATGTCATGTTCAGTAAGTGTCACAAATATCTTATCTGCCACTATATTATATTAAACCGACATCACTGATGCGAGATTTATACGCACACAAATTAAACCCTCTTTTCGTCAAATTGTAGTATATGTATAAGTAGGGATCGTTCTAGACCGGGGATTAGGAGGGATTGTTAACCACTTGGGTTTGACTCAAAAACGTAAAATAACAATATGAAACACTATACTAGACTCAAAGAATGCAAAACTAAACTTTAAAACACTAAAACAAACGAAAAGACTCAAACATCACCCAAAACACTCAAAACTGCCTTAAAAACACAATCTGGGCAGTTTTGAGCACTTTGACTACTTTGGACGAAATTGGTTAATAAATTGATTCAAAACACTTAGAAACACAAACTAAGACACTTTCTAACTAAATTGGACACTAAAGTAAAGGGGGATTGAGGTTTATACGAAATTAAATTAAATGAACAAATTGCAATTAAAACAGAATGTAAAGATGAATATGATGAAATGGAATGAATGGATGATAGAATAGCTATGGGGTTCATCTCCATGCATGTTACACTTGCATAATAAAACGATTTCCAATTGCATTTCAATAAACCATGAATTCTCAATGCCCCAAGTTAATTAGGTCCGCTTAAATTAACTTTCAGATTTCCCTAGATTCATTGGATTGAATGGAATACGCATTACAACCAAATTATTCCTAATCAAAGTCCCTAACTATGGAATACGCATGATAGAGACATTCAACAAAGATCATTAAGTTCAACGGAAATCATAAACATCGACGAGGCATTCGTTACTATGGAATACGCATGAAACTTATGCCAAGAATTCGTTTAACGCGATTGTTTATAAGTAACCTCCACTACTTGTGAATATAAGTTCATAACGATTAGGTGAAACTCACTTATATTCTAGCGTCATATTCATGCATGAAAATTAAGCACGCATTCTCAATAAACATACATAAATAAGTTATCAATCAAACGGTTAAACAAATTGAATCCACAACTTATGAAACGCAATTAGAAGTAATCAAATTAAAAAAAATATATTTCGAATCCCCCCTAGCTAAGGGGGGTTTAGTTCCTCATAACTTTGAAATCAAAGAAACACCTAAACATTCCAACAACTCAAACTTGAATTGTATGAACGTTTAGGCACTCTTCTCTTCCATTCCTCATACGTACAAAACAAAGATAATTGAATTTAAACATTGAAATCAAAGAAACACCTAAACATTCCAACAACTCAAACTTGAATTGTATGAACGTTTAGGCACTCTTCTCTTCCTCGTTGTTGTATCACAAGGTCTAAGGTGAGTTTTGGTGGTGTGAATGGTTTGGGGAGTGGTTGGAGTGGCTGCAATGGAGGAGAAAAGTGTTTTGGTGGCTGCTGCAAGGGTGTGGAGAGGTTTTGACGAATTTCTGGAATATGGAAGAGTGAATGGAAGAATCTATTGTGTTGTGAATGGAATGATTATGTTTGTTTGAATGCATGTGACTTGTTTGTGGTGAGTGAATGCATGTGTTGATTACAGGGGGAATGCAAAGGAAAAGCTGGAAATGGGATGGGACTCACGGCATTGAGTGATGTTTGTTTGAATGTTTGCAATGATGAAATGGATGGGAGTGGTTTGATGAATGAGTGGATGGAATGATGAAAGAATAAAAGGGTGCATGTGGGTGAAGGTGTTTGCATGTGCACGGTTTTAGGGAGAGAGATGGATGAATGTGCATGTGAATTAGGTTGTGAAAACATGTGAATGCATGTGTTGATGAATGATAAGTGGTGAATGATATGATAAGTGGTGAATGATAAGTGATATGATATGTGATGATGATAAGTGATAAGTGTATGGTTATGATAAGTGATAAGTGGTTATGATAAGTGATATGTGGTGATGATAAGTAATGGGAGCATGTGAGGGAATGAATAATGAATGCATGTGTATGGTTTTGGGAGAAAGGTGGAGATGCACGGCATAAGGGAATTGGAAAGGTTTAAGTGTCCTAAAACTAAAGGGAACAAGGTTCCAACACTTTGGTCTTCAATTAGGTCTTCAATTTCGTCCAACACTTTGGCGCCAAGCATAAGCTATCCATCCTTTGCCCAAAAGTGCTCCAAAAGTCTCCAAAATGCATCTTTTTGCTCCTTTAGCCCTTTGGACCTACAAACACACGAAAATAGCTTAAAGGACTAAAATAACTAAAGAAACATAACGTAAATGCACGAGAACAAGCCATTTAAGTCGCATGAATATGCTCCTATCAATCACCCACGGACACTATAAGGTCCTTTTGTAGTAGTGTGAGAAGCAATGAGAAAAAATGAAAAACAAAGGGCAATATATCAAAACTCAGTACACATTGATATTTATCTCGTTTCTAAACTTTGAGTTTCCGAAGATACAAGGAAAGCATTTAGGAGAAAAGAAATAAAGTTGACTTGAAATATTTTTAGGTTTTAAATAGCTTTCATTTTATACACCATCTACATTTCTCACACTATAAAAATTAAAAATAAAAACAAAATGTATTTCTTTCTCGGGTTTACCAAAGTCAATACACGTGGAATATATGTGTGCACGCTGAAATCCTTTGCAATGAGGTGTCGACACTAGCAGAGCCAAGGTGGGTGCAATGGGAGTCCTTAACCCCAATAATTTTGTGGCCAAATTGTAGGCTCTTTTCGACCAACAGTAAAAGGCGAAGAAAAATTGAAAGGCTAGGAGCCTTTCTTGGTATTTTCAAAGGCAGAGAGAATAAGGGTGAGCTTCGGTGATAACACCATTCTTTGGTGTGAAAAAGGTGTGGCCTTTTGTTGTTCAGAGAAGCAGAGAGAGCTGCTCAAAGCCCCAAACAAGTAGTTGCTGCTCCATCTGTTAGCTATCACTCCATCAAAGTTGTAGTTATTGTACTAGCTTTGATTTATATTGACTATAGAGGAATCTCGTTCAAATTGTGATATCATTTTTAATTTGTTTTTGCATTTCATTTGGTATATTTCCCATGGCTGTGTTTGAGTTGGTTTTCAATTGGTTTTGGTGCTATTCTTAGCACAACAAAATCATCATCCATCTCCCCGTACATCACCGGCAGCTCTCAGAAAATATCATTTTGCTGACAAATTTTAAGCCAACAAAACAAAAATTTGTCAGTACAAGAGTCATGTCCCGACGAAATATTCAAATTATGGGCTAGAAACTAATAGATTTGAGCCGACAAATAATTTGTCATAAAAAGTAGGTTTACATGAAGAAACATTTAGTAGTCGAGAATATCATCGGTACATTTTATTAAAAAAGGCAGGATGCTTCCCTCTCTTAAAAGTTTTTTTTTTTTTTTTTTTTTTCTACCGGGAAAACGAAAAAAATATAAAACTATTGGTTTTTAGAGCTTATCAGCTATGGCACCCTAATTGAAAAAAAAAAATTAATCTAAACAAGGAAAAATAAAACTGTTGCCGCACCCTAGATTTGGATCCCATTGCTATCTCCCTTATCAGTTGCTCTTCTTGGATTGACCATCCCAGCAGCAATTCTCGTCTACCACCATGTCAGCTACTCTCCGTTGCTAGTGTAGTTTCGCTATCAGTTATTTATACGATTCTCTCTCCTATCAGAAACCTAGATCCAAACCCAGTTACCGACATCCAGATCGTTGTAAGTCTATAACCTTTCTCTTGTTTGAAATTTCAATTTTCGAGGTTCGATCCATCTATATTCGCTTAATCTGTCATTTGGAGTTTATTTCTTCTTTTTTTATTTTCGGGTCAATAGATGCTTTCAGGGGAACCCCAGCAAAGGAAATGCTCTTCCTTTTCTCCCTCTCTATAATCTCTAAGTATTCTCTCAATTCCTCTCTCAATTGATGCTATAGTATTTGAAATTGTTAGATTTTGGGGTTTGGTATATCGATTTTAGAGATTTTGGTTGTGGTTTGGGCTCTTATTTTGTTTTACATATATGGGGCTTGACTATGGTTTAAGTTTTGTTTGATATATTCCTTGCACATTGCAAAATTCTGGTACTATTTTGGGGGTTTTGGTGTGCAAGTCCATTGTTTGGCTTGTATGTCGTTTTATTAAACTAAAATAGGTGCAAGTCTAGTGTTCTTCTTTCAAAAGATTTCTAATAGCTTGGTTCGAAAGATTTATACAAAAAAAAAAATTTGAATCTAAATCACTCAGTCATTAAATAAATTAACGGTTCATCGTAAATATTATTTGGTACTTACACCGTTGATTTGTTTTATACATTTTGATCACTGAACAATCTCTAACTCAAATAATTTTTCTGTAAAGATAATCTTCAAATGAAGGTTAAAAATATAAGCGGCTTTAATTATAAAGTTTATACAATAAAAATACGCTATTTGAGGGGAAAAAAAAAAAGAGAGAGAGATAATGTTCACTCCCTCACAGGGGAACGCTAGTATTATACAAAAATTAAAGGGTACAATCGTTGATATTTTACTAAAAATATAAACCCTACTCATAAAACGTGTTATAATGTGTCATTTAATATTACACTCTAGTAGTATTCTTATTCACTTGTAAGTATTGTCTTAGGTTTGATTTTCGCCAAAAGCGAATTTGAACCACATTATTACTAGTTCATTGTGAGGCTAAGCTCATTCATCTTCCTTAGTGTAAATAATATTGTTTGTTAAAAAAAAAATGTGTTATAATGTGGGTGGAGTCATCGCAACCCCACATCGATTTGTTCGTCATTACAACATAGGGACCTTCCAACTAGGCTTGGCAATTCTTGACACGACCCGATAACTTGACACGACACGACACGAAATTAACAGGTGTTCGAGTCGACACGATAACGAATCGGGTCGTTATCGGGTAACTCGATAAGCACATGTTAAGATAACGGGTTAGTTCGGGTATACAAGTGGGTAACACGATACACGTTAAGCAAAATATTAATTTTATAATTTTATAACCCTAAAAAAATATTATAATAATTATATATATTTATTTAACAATTTTATAGCCCTAAAAACTATAATTATATATATATATATATATTAAATTAAATATTAAAAATTGGTGACCACTGGATCGGCTTAAATATACATACCATTCAATTTTTTAAATGTTATACGTACAAAACAAATAAAATCTACTTAATAAATAAATACACACACACACATACACACACCATTGAATATGATGGGATACAAATTCTACAAAACTAATTTGAACGATTCAACCGTCAAATTTGTTTGTATATGCATCGAGATCACATCAGCAAAAAATCACAAAAAACAAACATTCAGAGATCAAGTAATAGGACAAAACTTTTCGACAATTATTAACGAAAAATCACGACTTAACGGTTATTTTAACTCCGATTTTGATGATTTTTTACAGCTACACTCCTTGACCCTATACGAATACAATGAATGAACCTGATCTTCAATTTAAAATATTTACACTAGTGGATACCACAAAATCTTATGTTATACTTAATGAAAGTATGAATAAATTCTTAAGTGTTAGTGAATCTATTATTTTGATGGGATACGCATTCTACGAAATTAGTTTCAATTATTCAACCGTCAAACTTGTTTGTATATACTTTGAGATCGCATACAACAAAAATAGAAAAAAAAAAACAAACATTCAAATGTCAAGTAACGGGACAAAACTTTTCGGCGGTTATCAACGAAAAATTACGATTTAACGGTTATTTTAACTCCGATTTTGATGATTTTTTGTAGCTATACTCCTTGACCCTATATGAATACAATGAATGAACTCGATCTTCAATTTAAAATATTTACACTAATGGATACCACAAAATCTTATGTTATATTTAATGAAAGTATGAATAAACTCTTTAAGTGTTGGTGAATCTATTGTTTTGGTGGGATACACATTCTACGAAACTAATTTCAATGATCTAACCGTCAAAATTGTTTGTATATGCTTCGAGATCGCATACGCTAAAAATCACAAAAAACAAACATTCAAAGATCAAGTAACGGGAACGGTTATCAACAAAAAATCACGATTTAACGGTTATTTTAACTTCGATTTTGATGATTTTTTACAGTTACACTCCTTGACTCTATATGAATACAATGAATGAACTCGATCTTCAATTTAAAATATTTACACTAGTGGATACCACCAAATCTTATGTTATTCTTAATGAAAGTATAAACAAACTCTTAAGTGTTAGTGAATATATTATTTTGATGGGATACGCATTCTACGAAACTAATTTCAACGATCCAACCGTCAAACTTGTTTATATATGCTTCGAGATCTCATACGCTAAAAAAAAAAAAAAACAAACATTCAAAGATCAAGTAACGAGAACGGTTATCAACAAAAAATCACGATTTAACGGTTATTTTAACTCCGATTTTAATGATTTTTTACAGTTACACTCCTTGACCCTATATGAATACAATGAATGAACTCGATCTTCAATTTAAAATATTTACACTAATGGATACAACCAAATCTTATGTTATTCTTAATGAAAGTATAAACAAACTCTTAAGTGTTAGTGAATCTATTGTTTTGATGGGATACGCATTTTACGAAACTACTTTCAACGATCCAACCATCAAACATGTTTGTATGTACTTCGAGATCGCATATGCAAAAAATTGCAAAAAAAAAACATTCAGAGATCAAGTAACAAGAGAAAACTTTTCGACGGTTATCAATGAAAAATCACGATTTAACAGTTATTTTAACTCTAATTTTGATATTTTTTACAGATACACTCATTGATCCTATATGAATACATTGAATTAACTCAATCTTCAATTTAAAATATTTACACTAGTGGATACCACAAAATTTTATGTTATACCTAATGAAAGTATGAATAAACTCTTAAGTGTTAGTGAATCTATTGTTGTGATAGGATACTCATTCTACGAAACTAGTTTCAACGATCCAATCATCAAACATGTTTGTATATACTTTGAGATCGCATATGCCAAAAATTACAAAAAAAAAAAAAAACATTTAGATATCAAGTAATAAGACAAAATTTTTCGACGATTATCAACGAAAAATCATGATTTAACGGTTATTTTAATTCCGATTTTGATAATTTTTTACAGCTACATTCCTTGACCCTATGTGAATACAATGAATAAACTCAATCTTCAATTTAAAATATTTACACTCCTACAAAATCTTATCTTATACTTAATGAAAGCATAAATAAACTCTTAAAGTGTCAGTGAATCTATTGTTTTGATGGGATACGCATTCTACGAAATTAATTTCAACGATCCTATCATCAAACATGTTTGTATATGCTTCGAGATTGCATACGCTAAAAATTGCAAAAAACAAATATTCAGAGATCAAGTAACGGGAGAAAAGTTTTCAACGGTTATCATTGAAAAATCACGATTTAATGTTTATTTTAACTCCGATTTTGATGATTTTTTACAACCACACTCCTTGATCCTATGTGAATACAATGAATGAACTCGATCTTCAATTTAAAATATTTACACTAGTGGATACTACAAAATCTTATGTTATACTTAATGAAAGTATGAATAAACTTTTAAGTGTTAGTGAATCTATCATTTTGATGGGATACACATTCTACAAACTTAATTTCAACAATCCAACCGTCAAATTTGTTTGTATATGCTTCGAGATTGCATACGCTAAAAATCGCAAAAAACAAACATTCAGAGGTCAAGTAAAGGGACAAAACTTTTCGACAGTTATCAATGAAAAATCACGATTTGTCGGTTATTTTAACTCCAATTTTGATGATTTTTTTTACAGCTACACTCCTTGATCCTATATGAATACAATGAATGAACTCGATCTTCAATTTAAAATATTTACGCTAGTGGATACCACAAAATCTTATGTTATACTTAATGAAAGTATGAATAAACTCTTAAGTGTTAGTGAATCTATTGTTTTGATGGGATACACATTCTACGAAACTAGTTTCAATGATTCAACCGTCAAATATGTTTGTATATACTTCGAGATCGTATATGCCAAAAATTGCAAAAAACAAACATTCAGAGATCAAGTAATGGGACAAAACTTTACAACGGTTATCAAGGAAAAATCACGATTTAATGGTTATTTTAACTTCGATTTTGATGATTTTTTACAGTTACACACCTTGATCCCATATGAATACAATGAATGAATTTGATCTTCAATTTAAAATATTTACCCTAGTGGATACCACAAAATCTTATGCTATACTTAATGAAAGTATAAATAAACTCTTAAGTGTTAGTGAATCTATCGTTTTAATAGGATATGCATTCTACGAAAATAATTTCAATGAACCAACGGTCAAACTTGTTTGTATATGCTTCAAGATCAAATATGCCAAAAATTGTAAAAAACAAACATTCAGAGATCAAGTAATGAGACAAAACTTTTCAGCGGTTATCAACAAAAAATCATGATTTAACGGTTATTTTAACCCCAATTTTGATGATTTTTTACAGCTACACTCATTCACCCTATATGAATACAATGAATGAATTCGATCTTCAATTTAAAATATTTACCCTAGTGGATACCACAAAATCTTATGGCATGATGATCGATGAAAATTGAAGATTTTGTAAAAGGAATAACATGTAAGTTTTGAGTTCCATTGGCAAGGTTTAAACTTTTGAAAAAGGCTTCACAACCTTGAAAACAAAAACTCTTTCATTTTGAATATCCTTGCACATTTAATATTTTGTAATAGATTAGTAGTGTATGGATGTTTGTTTATTAGGCTCTTATTTTCAAGTGTAGATGTAGTACTTAAACGACAAATGTGTTTTAATGTTTTGAAGTAATATTTATGTAACAATGTGTGATATGTGAAAATTTAAGAAAAAAATACATTTTTCTTAACAGATCATAGCGGGTCATAACGGGTCGACCTGTTAAGAACCCGTTAAGATAACGGATGTGACACAATACGACTCGTTAAGATAACAAATGTTACACGAAAATGACACGAACACGACAAACATGACTTGTTTGCCAGGCCTACCTCCTACCATACGCCTTTTTGCACTAAATGGGATAAAGATTGAGACGTTTGATAAGAGAAGCTAAAATAGACTACTTACTAACTTGGTGAGGGTCTATAAAGATGTAATGCCGACCCAAAGTCCAAACTCCACCAGTACTCTGTTTAATTGATTTGATTTATAACTGAACGGTCCATTTAATTGGCGACCTATCAACTAATTATGTATTTATATCCACCATCTGTGCGCTTAACGCACCTACTTAAAAGAGTCATTCACAATTGAATGTATTGTGAACGTGCACATTCGGTTTAGAGAAGTTGGCTTGCGCAGTGTTTTTTATTCTTTATTTTTAGGTTCGAATTTCTTTCTTGTAGTTAGATGAATTCAGTGTAATTATTTTACTATTTGTAAAACAAAAATGTATTGTGAATGTATGACTTGCCGATACATAAAAATCAAAGTTGGGACGTTTTGAATTAGACGCCTCGTTTTTAAATATTATTGTCTAAACATTTATTCCTTTTGCAAATTTGATTAAACATTTTCTCTACAATTTTGGTACTTTAATTTTATTTCATTTTATTTCGTTAGAAGTCTATTCACGTTAGCATTTCCTTTTTTTCCTTCTATTTTTATGCATTTCTTATTATGATGATTTAATATTTTTTTTATTTTTATTAAAATATTTATTTTAGTAAATTAAATAGAATGTAACAATTAACAAAACTCGTTGTTATAATGGTACATTTAGTTACTTGATACATTTGAATTTGAATTTTTTGTTCATTTGGCTTCTTGGTACATTTAAATTTTTGGTACATTTGAATTTTTGTTACGTTTGTTTTCAAAAGATAAGTTTTATTACTTTTTGTTCTAATAATGAGGAATTACTTTAATTAATTAATTTTTTTTCTAGAAAGAGTCATTAATCAACGGATAATAACCTTTTTGTTAATTTAAAATTATATGATTTATCGCTATTATTTAGCATTATTTACAATAATAAGGATTTATCTCCGATCAACTAAAAGTTGTTCCAGAGACTTATCTACCGAAAAACAAGACTATCTAAAGCATTGTGTATGAATCAAACATATTTTTAAACATTCCAAAAAGATGAATATTCATTTTAATATAGTTTATAATTGGGTACGTTTTCATTCGGGGTTGGTACGTTTTCGTTTGACGTTGGTACATTTCCATTTGGCGTGGGTGTACATTTAGATTTGAAAAGTTTAAATTTTTTGACTTAAATATAATTGTAATTATTTAAAATATATAGCAGATATTTAAATGTAAATTAATTTCAATTAATTTGAAGTAGTTCAGGTCTGAGTATCTTAATTAAATGTTTCAAAAGTTTAATAAAAAAACATGTTTAATCCACAAAAGTCTAAAATGAGGCATCTAATTCTAATTTTCTCAATTTTGTATTGTGCGCGGAGTACAAGTGGTAACTATGTGTCATTATATGAGTGGGGGGCAATTTTATTTGTTAAGTTAATTTTTTATCATAACTATCTAACTACTTACATAGTAACACGTAGTATACCATCTGTATTCCGGACATTGAGAGATCTGTCAGCAAAAAGAAGATTTGCGTGAAATTTTAAGTGCGGGCCATATTGTAATTTCAAATGCAGCAGCTCCTTGGGCATATATAGAAGAGTGAATCCATGTCCCCTTCGCTATAGTTCAAAGCATTACAAGATGGAAATGTCTAAAGGCGCCATTAATCTCCTCCCAGAAATTCACATTCAATCTGTGCAGACCGTGACACCAACGAAGGTAACCGATCCACGGCAAGTGCGCCAAGTGTCAGCGGTAGACCCTATAGGTTTTGGAATATTCCGGAAGTGTCTTCACATCCTTCTTTACCACGCAAAGGCAACCGAGGACGGTGCTCGTTGGTTTCACGTTGGATGGTTTAGGGAGTCTCTAGCAAGGGCCTTGCTGGAGCAACCGTTACTAGCAGGGCGATTTCGACAAGCTTTTGATCGTCAGAATGAGGAAGGAAATCAACTGGAGATTGTGTCAAATGATAGTGGCGTTAGACTTTTTCAGACAAGCATCCCGATAACATTGTCTGAGTTTCTTGATTTGAAGGGCAGCAGAGATGGAGAGGATGCGGAAGCTAAGCTTGTGTTTTGGAAAGATATTGATGAACAAAATCCTGAGTACTCTCCACTTGTTTATGTTCAGGTAATCAACTACATGCATATTTCATGTAAAGAGCTTTGTGTTTTTATTATTATTATTATTTTGAAGTTAACCTCGACTGTACTGGTGAAGTTAATTAAGGGATGTGTTATCCACACACCTTATTTTACTTCTCACACACCTTTGATAATTTCTGTCTGTTGATTTTCTTCAATTCATCCGATATGACGACCGAAAATTAAGAGGGTATGTGAGAAGTAAAATGAGGTGTGTGGATATCACATCCCTTAATTAATAGAAGGAAATAGAAGGAGGAAAAAAATAGCGCTTAAATTGGGGACATAAAACCAAACCCCTCAAAAGAATTTAAGCGAGCTTTCACTAGATCAAAAATGATTAGACAAGGGATATCCCCTGTTGCCTAGGACAATTTTTGTTCTAGTGTTTTGGTGTGTGAGGTATTTTCAAATTTGAAACATGGATGATTATTGCTTGGTTTTTATTATATATTTTTCATTGTTTTTCTCCTAGGTGACCAAATTCCAATGTGGAGGATGCTCAGTTGGAATTAGTTGCAGCATTCTTCTGGCAGATATTTTGTTGAAGGAAAACTTCTTAAAGAAATGGGCTAAAATCCACAACAATCTGCTTTCAAAAGATGATCTACCTGCAGCACCAATGTATTATATCCCTGATATTGTGAAATCCACTGGTTGCTCCCCCACCAGCATATTTAGCTCTAATCCTAGCAAAAAATGTGGCCAAACTGTTATTTTCACTATCTCTGCGGAGACTGTAAATCCATTGAAGGATGATGCATTGCAGCTTTGTGTTGAAGAAGCAGAGAACAAGTATGGTAACAATATGGCTCCCAACTTTCCCATGTTTTTGAAGACCAACTACCGCAATGCAATCAAGGTAGAGAAGTTTCCAAAAGATGGACTTATTAAGCCGCAACGGCTAGGTAGTCGGAGTCAGATTTCTAGAGCAGTGTGGGATGATTTTGGAGCAAATGAGATCGAATTTCGCGAAGGGAATAAGCCGGAATACGTTTCATATTGGGTTGGATTCGTTTCTGGTGGACTTGTTATGGCAATGCCATCGGCTGATCAAAAGGGCGCTCTCAATGAAGTGAAAGTAGTGATTGTCACAGTTCCTATTGAGAAGGAAGTTTAGTGGTCTTCAAACTCTTAGTTTCTGGGAAATTTGTGCTTCTATAATTCCCAGTATCTCTCTTTAATTTGATAAATAAAAAAATCATGTATAAGTTGCTGGAATAAGATTCAATGATATAAACAATACATGTGTTTATGTGGTTAATCATAAACAAAATAGACTTGCATACCTGAACGTAACCAAGTTAACTAGTGCATTGAGCCCCCACCCTGCATTCAAATCCGTATTACTTCATGTAGGTTAGATTACATAATAGTATCGCTTCTCCACAAAAAAATTGAGCTAAATCATCAATGATTTTTTTTGTCTGTAAGCACATTGATCCTTTGCAACGGTAATTTTAATTAAAGGCTTATTAGCCAAAATGATCATTGAGAGTTGCATAACTCCTCACTTTGATTCTTGATATTTGAAATCAATAGAAATGGTAGTTGAGATTGTCCACCATTAATCATTTTGGTCATTTCGTGAAAAATTATGTTAAATAAAAATCAAAATGATAAAAATACCCTCAATTTAAAACAATAGGCTAAAATGATTTAACAAAAAATTGAGGGTACTTTGGTCATTTTATTCTTATTTTATAGTGATTTTTCATTGATTGATGATAAACAATGAAGAGTTATACAAACTTCAGAAACTATTTTAAGCCTTAATTAAATAATATAAGAATTGGCAGGAAAATCTAATCAGTTATCACGAGTCTGTGACAATCCAGATTTCCGACAAATCGATGAGAGAACAATTAAAGTGGCAGTTTTGCCATTGAAAGCAATTCAAGTGGCCGGTTGAGCAAAGTCAACATATCTTAACTCCCCACTCTCAGAATTTTAACCCTAATGGACAGGTGTGGTTCGCAAATTAAGTTTTTTGGGAGTGAAAATTTTCACACTCATTCCCAAAGTTCTAATCCGCGAACCGACAACAAAGAAGCTTTGTCTTCGTATATTTAAGTGATACTGAGTGGAGGAAAAAAACCCACAACAATCATATTCAGATTGAAGATACAAAATAAAGTTGTAAATGTAATGAATAGTTTGTATGAAATACCTAATAAAATATATCAAACAAAATATACAATATACAGATGCAACACTAACCAATAACGAAACAAATTAAAAAAAATGCAAGAGCTATATTTAATGTGTACATTAAGTTTTAGGGTTTTGTTTTGGTAAGCCATAACCAATATTGTGTAGGTGATAAATAATGCAGGTGATATGTCGATAATTGATATTGTCTCCATAATGATTAGTCAGACGTACCATGATGATTACTTCTCATGTATTGTTGTTATTTTTTAATATAAAGTTTGTTACCATAATTTTTTTGTCCATACGTTTTCTTTTGTCCATACCACACATTTTATTAATTAATGCAACTATTTCACACACCTAACGCAATTAGTTTTGGTTCCCAATTTTCATGTTCCAACCGTTTCTCGTACAATATTAAGAGGAAGGTTGGATGTAACCATCATCTTTTTAGCCACCTCTAAAGAATCCTCCAACGCTGTCGGTTACTCCATTTTCCAGCAAAAGATGCATTGCTTTTTTTTTTTTTTAACAATACTTGCATCCTCTCGCAGCTCATTCTTCACTTATATGTGATTAACGAATATTCATTGTACACATGTTAATTGTATTGCTGATAATGTTGTGAAATTTTATCCGCCTTTGCATGATTTTCTTTCATTCTATCTGGTATTAATGATGTTTGTAGTGGTCATTCTCCTATGGTTAGTGAGGTAGAAAATTCTACTCTTTCTTCTCTACTTTCAACCAACGAAATTAGAAGCGTGGTTTTTTTTTTCATAGATCCTTCGAGTGCTTCTAGATTAGAAGATTTTTCTGGTACTTTTTATCAAACTTGTTGGTGTTAGAGAAGGAGGCTTGTCAAAGTCAACTGTATCTCCTAAGGATTAGGAATTAATAATGTAATTTGAATGAATATATTCATAGCACAAAGGCCTATATTTATACAATGTATGTACTTAGTTTACAAGTAAGAATATCTCTACTATACAAAAATACAATCATAATCATATTACAATATTAATTCCTAATTCTTACGAGATACAATTGACTTTAACAAGACTCCTTCTCTAACAAATGGTATACAAGAGCAGTGATACAAAGAATTCATTTAAACAAATGTGTGTAATATTAGTTGTGCAGATGACTTTCATTCTTAAGGTATTTTATTATGATCATAATTATATTATCATAAAACTAAACTAAGGCTATGATACCAAATTCAAAACGGAGGGATCTATCAAGTAGTCAAATGGGCACTCAAATGCAGTGGCGAATTCGGGAAATATTAGTAGGTAATCAATAGGAATAATGCAAGCATCACACAATTTTTTGGACTGTATAGCATGAAAATTGGTATTTCATCAAGCTTTGGTAGGCCTGAAGTCATTTGGCAAGTCGTATTGCACACCTGTAGATAGCTGCCAATAGCTTCCGAACAAGCATGTCGACTGATGTCAGTAGCTTTTGAGTGAGCATGCCGATAGATGCCGACATATGCCGAGTGAGTTTATCAAAAGATGCCCATAGCAAAGCATACAAAGGCATGAGGCTAGCAACTACCCAACTCAGTGCCTATAGCGGCAATAATTCGTCTACTAGTTGGAGGGCAACTTTCAAGGGCATCTCAGATTTTGAAAAGGCAACACCCAGTTCTTCCATGGAGAATTTCTAAGTTTAGGGGGGTCAGCTGACTTGTTAGTGAATTAGATTCAAACAAGAATGATGATGATAATTATGAAGGAATACTCAAAAAACTTGAAGAAAGAAAGAGAGGAATTCTGATAAAAAATCACAGAGAATGTGACTCTGCAATATCTTCCTTAAAACTCGGCATACTGAGCATATGAGCTCATACAAAATAGAAATATAATTATTGGGAGGGGGAGAGAGAGAAAGCCACTACTTAAGTTTCAATCTCAGCCATCCATTATATACTACACTAAAATTAGAACATTTGTCACATATCAAGTCCTATGAGACTTAACTAACAAATTACATTTTAATCACATAAGCTCAACCCATGAGCTGAAGCATTACACTATTTAAAACTTGTAATCTTCTTCACATCAGTTCACAATTTACACATCAACACTCCCCTTGAATTGTGAACTGATTTCACTCCTAATAGTTCTCCGAGATGACAGAATTGATCTTTAGCAAGAGCCTTTGTGAATATATCTACTACCTGTTCTTTGGTTGGACAACACACTGAATCAATGATCTTATTCTGTAAAGCTTCCTTGATAAAATGATATCTCATGTTGATATGTTTAGTCTTTTGGTGAAAGATAGGATTCTTGGTGATTGCAATAGTAGAAGTGCTATCACAGTTTAGTGGTATTGCAACAGTTTGTGTTTCACCAAAATCCTCCAACACAAATCTTAACCAGGTTGCTTGTGCAGCGGCTTCTGTTGCACTAATGTACTCTGCCTTAGCTGTGGATAATGCGACACAATGTTGTTTGACTGAGGACCAAGAGAATACTCCATTTCCAAAAATGAAGGCATACCCTAATGTACTTCTCATATCATCTTTAGATCCACTTCAATCACTGTCATAGAATCCAAACAGCATTGCTCCTTGACCTTTCTTGTACTCCAAACCATAATCCAAGGTGCCTTGTATGTATCTCAATACCTTCTTAACAGTCCTATAGTGCTTATTAGTTGGATAGTGCATGATTTTTGCTAGTAAACAAGAAGCATACATAATATCTGGCCTGGTTACAGTGAGATACAACAGGCTGCCAACTATTTTCCTGAACTGAACTTCATCTGCAGATTCATTATCATCATTTTTTTCTCATCTTGTCACTTGGAACGAGTGGAATGCTAACAAGTTTACAATTCTGCAGCCCAAACTTCTTGAGAAGAGAAGGGGCATACTTTTTCTAGTGAATGAAGATGCTAGATTTAGTTTGCGTAACTCTCATTCCTAGAAAGTGATGCAGCAAGCCCAAATCCGTCATCTCATACTTATTCATCATATCAGCTTTGATTTCCTCCATCAATTCAACACTACTTTCAGTGTAAATGATATCATTCATATAAATTCACACAATGAGCATTCATGCACCTTCTTTCCCTTTTGTTTCCAAGGTTGCTTCACTGCTACTTTTCTTAAACCCACATTCATCAAAATATGAATCAATTTCCCTATACTAAGCCTTTGGTGCTTGTTTCAGCCCATAAAGTGCTTTGTGTAACATGTACACCTTGTCTTTTTTTTCCTTTGAAAACCTTCTGGTTGATCCACATACACTTCTTCTTGAAGTACTCTATTCAAGAATGCAGATTTAACTTCTAATTGAAACAGCTGCTAATTGTTCTTTGCAACAAGAGCAATCAATGTTCTTATAGTATCTAGCCTTGCTATAGCTTATGTGCATAACCTTTTGCCACCAACCTTGCTTTGCTTTTCTGCATAGATCCAATTAAGTTCAACTTAGTCTTGTATACCCACTTCACCCCAATTACTAGCTTGTCAAATGGTCTATTTACCAATTTCCAGGTCTTGTTCTTTTCAACCATGTTGATCTCCTCCTGCATTGCAGTTTTCCAAGCATCATCTTGTGTAACATCATCAAAACACTCAGGTTCAACAATGCACAGATTGCAATGCTCATACATTTCACTCAAATTTCTCCATCTCAAAGGAGTTGAATCAAAAGCTTGTGTATCAACAGAATGTATTTGCACACCTGAACTCTAAGCACTTCAAATACCTTGAGATGTTTAATCCCAAGTTTTCTTCCACAATAAGCTTCAAATGGTGTAACATTGTCTAATGCACTTATAGGACATCTGTTCATTAGATAAACTGCAATGGTAACTGCCTCTCCCCATAGCTTGTAGGGTAGCTCCTTCTTATGCAACATATTCTTAGACATTTCCACTATTATCATATTCTTCCTTTCTACCACTCCATTTTGATGTGGAGTATTAGACACAATGAGCTGCCTTTCCATGGCAATTGATTCATAAAATGCATTAAACTCAGTGGAAGTAAATTCTCCACCCTATCAATTCTCAGTTTTTGCATTGAGCAACCATATTGCAGTTCAACCATAGCTCTAAACTTCTTGAATATCACACACTTTTGATTTATTTCTTTTAAAGTAGATCCGACACATTCTTGAGTAATCATCAATGAATGTGAGGAAATTCATGTTTCCACTCATAGTTGGAACTTGTATAGGTCCACAAACATCATAATGCACCAAATCCAGTGTTCTTGTGCTCTCCAAGTAATCTCCTAAGGAAATGACTCTCTATGATGCTTCCCAAGTACACACCCTTGGCACACATCATCACTATCTTGGATTTCAGGCAGCCCCAACACCATTCCTTGATTCTGCAATAAGTTGAGACTCCTGAAATTTATGTGACCAAATCTCTTATGCCACATCTTTGCACATTCTTGCATACTTGTAGTCAATGCAAGCTCTTTGGTTGTACTGAAAATCAAAGGAAAGCATATATTTCTCTTATGTTTCACACTAACCACCATATTACTTAAAGGCCTATCATCAAACACACTTACTCTATAGTCTCTAAACATAAGAAAAACCATGCTCAGTCATCTGGCCTACACTAAGCAAGTTATATGCAAGATCAGGTACAAGCATCACTTCCTTTATATATCTTATACCCTTCATTGTATCAATAGCCAGTGTTCCCTTTCCTGCAACATCATCCAAAACTCCAGTGCCTACTTGCACTTTGGCTTTCACATTTCTATCAATATCAACAAGTAAATCTTCGCTAGATGTTATATGATTACTGCATACACTATCTGTGTACCACACATCATTTACCTTTTTCACTTCACTAGAGTGACTAGCATAAAACAGATTACCAGTTTCTTCTACCTGATGAGCAAAATTTACTTATTGCACATCCTTGTTCGTATTGCAGTACCTTGCAATTTGACCAATTTTGCTTCACTTGTGACACTTGACTTTGTTCTTAACCTATTCCCCATAGTAAAGTCTATCACAGAATTTACACTAATCCCCAGTCTTGTTTGCATCATTTTTCACAGGAACAACAGCCTTGTTACTCCACTGTTTTCCTTTTGACTTAAAATTCCTCTGATATTTGCCATTGTTAGATTGACCATTAAACCTGTTTGGTTTAGATGAATGTTCAAGCTAGCAAATGCCTTTTCTGTGCTACTCTCACCATGCCTATCAAGCCTTTGCTCGTAACATGTTAGAATAGCAACCACATCCTAAGCATCTATAGTCTCCAGATCCTTAGTATTTTCTATCAATGATGCAATACTATCATAAAATTTAGGCAAACTAATTAACAGTTTCTGCACTATTCTTTGATTACTCAGATCTTCACCATAGCTTCTCATTTGGTTAATCAAGTCAAACAATTTCGCAATGAACATAAAGAGTGATTCATCTTCATTCATACGAGTATACTCAAAATTTCGCCTAAGTCCTTGAAGTTTCATAGATCTTACTTATGCCAACAAATTCTTGTTTCAGAATGTCTTACGCAGTCTTTGAACTTCCCTGAGTTATGATCCTTGGGAAAATTTGATCTAAAACAGCACCTTGAATGATTACAAGTGCTCTAGCATCATTGACTACATTTTCTCGCCTCAGCTTCTTCTCCGCCTCTGTGAGTTTCTCCTCCTTCTTCATCAGAGTATCGTAACCCTTTTCAACCAGATTCCACAGTTCGTGTGAACGGAAAATAGTCTTCATTTTGATTTTCCATCAAGCCAAATTCTCGTCATTGAAGATTGGCGCTCTGAGTTCTCCTCCTTCAGATCCAGCCATATTAGACTCAAGGCTCTAAAAAACGCTAGGTGCTAGTCAAGTAGCTGACAAAGGCCTAGCGCCTAGGCGGCTAGGCAAGGCCTATGCGGGCACCTAGACGGCCTAGGCGGATTTATGTAAATTTATTATATATCTTGTAAATAAGTGTCTATTTACACCTAAAAAAAACTATACTTTTATGTATAATAAAAAAATGATAAAATGCAAAAATAAAATAGGTCAGCCAGGTTGTCTTCTGAACGGATTTGCGTGACTTCAATCTTTTGATGCTCTTGTGGTTGATGTGAGAACAAGAACTTCGACGTAATGTGCGTGGTGTTGTCTCATTCGATGTAACCCTTCTTGAGTTGTGCGATGCATGCTGCGTTGTCTTCATAGATTGTCGTTGGAACATCAACGATGGGATAAAAATCGCAAGAGCTTCGAATATGGCCCACAACTACTCTCAACCAAAAACATTCCTGAGTTGCTTCATATAAGGCGAGAATTTCAGCATGATTAGACGAAGTGGCAACCAAGGTTTGTTTAGTTGACCTTCAAGAGATTGTGGTGCCTCCTATAGTAAAGACATAACATGTTTAAGAATGGGCCTTATGCAGATCAAATACGTATTCTGCGTCGGCATAACCAATAAGGCGAGAATCTACTTAAGATAAGGGGGTGCGGCATCACTCGAGGATCCATAATGATAGAACAAGCCTAGATCAATAATACCCTTAAGGTAACGGAAGATGTTTTTAACACCAATCCAGTGTCTGCGTGTTGGTGCATTAATATATCTTGCCAAAAGATTAACGGCGAAAGAGATGTCGGGTCTAGTGCATTGAGCTAAGTACAATAAAGCGTCTATCGTACTTAGATAAGGAACTTCAGGCTCTAATATCTCTTCATCATCATCCTTCAAACGAAATGGATCTCGTTTTGCATCTAGCGATCGAACGACCATATGAGTACTCGAAAGCTTCACTTTATCCTCGTTAAAGCAGCGCAACACCTTATAGGTGTAGTTTGAGACCGAGACAGTATAGAGTCTTTCCTAGATTTTTCATCTCAAATTCCAACTTCAGGTGCGCGGTAGTTCTCACAAGCACTTGGGGAGTTCCGATGCGATTCATATCATCGACATATACTACAATAATCGTAAAACCAGAATGTGACTTCTTAATGACCACACAAGGGCATAGTTCGTTGTTCACATATCCCTGACTGGTCAAATACTCATTCAGACAGTTATACTACATTCTTCCGAATTACTTCAAATCGTAAAGTGAATGCCTCAGCTGAATTGAAAACGTGTTTCGGGGTTTGGAAATCTATGATCTATTCAATGTAAATCTTTTGGGAATTTTCATATAAATTTTCGTATCAAGATCCCCATAGAGATACGCAGTTACTACATCCATCAGCTGCATACTTAGTTTTTCGGAAACTACCAAAATGATAAGGTAGCGAAAAGTAATTACATCCATAACGTAAGTTTCGTCATAGTCAATCCCGAGGCATTGTGAGAATCCTTACACAACAAGACGAGCTTTGTAACACACAATTTCAATCTTCTCATTACGCTTCCGAATGAAAACCCACTTGTAGCCAACGGGCTTCACATGTGGAGAAGTATAAGTTATAGGTCCAAACATCTTACGTTTCGCAAGCGAATCAAGTTCAACTTGGATTGCTTGTTTCCAGTTTGACCAATCAATTCTACTTTGACATTCATCAACGAAATGGGGTTCAATGTCATTGCTTAACATGATCTCAGCAACTACTGCATATGCTAATGCATCGTCGACAATCATCTCATTTCTACACCAAACATCATCCAAGCTAGCATAATGGACCAAAATCTCATGATTCTTAAGAGGTGGATTCTTCTCCTCAAGGATACTTCCGTAATCTAGAATTTCCTCATGAGTTGGATAGAATGAGTAAGAGACAGTGGAATTCATGGTAGGCTCTTCAGGTGCATGTGTCGTGGGTTTCCTTTTCTAAGGGTGTGAATCCTTTAAACCAAGTTGTCTGCCATGCTTTTGTGTAAGGACAGATGATTGGCTAGCCACTAATGTATGTGGATCGGCCAAAGTGGGTCTCGGGCCTCCATGAGGGAAATCTGTCATACATTTGATACATCCATCTTTGCAGGCACATTCTTAGCTGGAATATGTGATCTTGTCACTCGCGCTAGATCGGTGAAAGCATCTGGCATGTTCTGAGTTATGCTCTGAAGATCTAATATACGCTGCACTTCAGTTTCAAATTGAGCGGTGTAGGGATCTAAATGAGACAAAGTCGGAGTCGTCCACTATAATTTACGTCGTTCTTTATGAACGTTGACATCCTTATCTCCCCCTAACGATGGGAAAACTGCCTTATAGAAGTGACAATCCACGAAACGAGCAGTAAATAAATCGTCTGTCAAAGGTTATAAGTAATGAAGAATCGAAGAAGAGTCATATCCGACATGGATCCCATCCTTCGTTGAGGCCCTATTTTTGTACGTAAAGGCGACGAAATCGGCACATAGACCGCACAACCAAAAGCTCGTAGATGCGATATATCAGGTTTGTATCTGGTAACCAATTGAATGGCGCTATATGGTTGGGTCGTAATAGGCTTCAGGCAGACCAACATGGTTGCATGCAATATTGCATGTCCCCAAACAGCGATCGGGAGCTTGGTACGTATGTCTAACGATCAAACAATCATTTGTAAGTGTTTAATGAATGCCTCTGCCAGGCCATTCTGGGTGTGAACATGGGATACTGGATGTTCAATATCAACCATAACTGACATGCAATAGTCATCAAAAGTTTTAGATGTGAATTCTTCAACATTATCCAATCGAATAGATTTAATCAAATAATTAGGGTGGTGAGCCCTGAGCTTAATAACCTAAGCCAATAGTTTGGAGAATGCAGTGTTCCTTATGGACAACAAACACACGTCTAACCAATGTGTGAAAGCGTTAACCAAAACCATAAAATATCTGAATGGTCCGTAGAGAGGTGATTCGGTCCACAAATGTCCTCCTGAATCCTTTGTAGAAAAATATGAGGATTCGAATGAATCTTGTCATAAGAAGGCTTAAGTTTGATATGCGATTCCTTGAATTGAACCTAAACTTCGGGTTAATGGATGCAGTGCAAAGATTTGAGGATACGGTGCATCACTATTCATCCAGGGTGCCCTAAACGATCCTGCCAAAATGTAATTTCACGCGCAATCCTAGAGGTAGGACCAGCCACATAGTGGCTTTCTATAGGGTGTATGGTCGTAGTATACAGACCACTCGGGATACGCTCATTCTTCTTTAGAATACGTTTTTGGCCATATTTGTAGGAGGTTATGCACAGAAATTCAACTCTATTTTCAACATTGGTTTCAGCGAGGTAATTATTATCTCTAATGTCCTTGAAACTCAACAACGTTCTTCCAAGGTATGAAGTTAGTGAAATAGATGCACACGTAAAACGATGTGCGTGGTTGCACTATCTGCCAGACAACTAACTTTCCAACTAGTCATAAATAGAAATAAAAATTAATTTGAATCGATCACATGCATAAAAGTTATAAAAACAAATATCTATTCAAAATAATTTAAGTATTCAAGGATAGTAATTAATTAAAAACTTAATATCCAAAGACAAATCACCAACAAACAATCCAAACATAAAGGAAAATTGTTCAAAATTAAACCAAAGAACAAAAGAGGGGTGGTTCGGCCACTAGTGGAATTCGGCCTCATTGTCTAAATTTCAACTAGAAAATAGTTTATGTCTAAGACTCTAATCTTCCATAGGGGTGGTATCCTTCTGAAAGTCAGAAACCTCCATCTTGGTACTTTCTGGTTTATCCACTTGTACAAAGTTTGATTCAAACTTCTTACTACAAGAATGATATTCAGCTACAACCTTCTAGGGAGCTCGGCAAACACGGGACCAATGGTCATTTGAACCACAACGATAGCACATGTCCGCATCTATGGTTTTAGGTGTTTTTCCCTTATTCTTGACACTTGGGGCCTCATGAGCGAGGTTAGGGCGCTTATGGGCTCGACTTCCTCCCTTAGATGGGCCTTGGCTTTATTGACCTTGATGGGGTAGCTTTTGGCCACCCCTACCATGCCTATTTTGGCGTTTTTTGTGCTATAATGTGCTTCATGCACAACAATCACCCCAATAAGTCGAGCTTGATGATTTTTCATCAACAACTGATTCTGCTTTTCAACGAAAAGTAGAACCAAGATCAAATATGAAAACTTAGCGAACTTCTAAGCCCTATATTGTTGCCGCAACACAATATTAGTAGCAGAGAATGTCGAATAGGTCTTCACCAAGACATTCTCTTCGGTCAAGGTCTCGTTACATAACTTGAGAAGTGATTGGATTCGACAAACTTCATACTTATATTCATTCACGGACTTAAAGTCTTAGAAGCACAAATGATGCCAGTCATGCCTTACTTCAAGCGAGAAGATGTCACTTTGGTGATCAAAGCGATTAGCCAAAGAGACCCAGAGTGCTTATGGATCCTCCTCAGCAAGGTTCTCGGTTTGCAGTGTGTCATGAATATGGTTTCAAATGAAGATCATGGTAGTGGCTTTCTCAACTTCACCAACCGGGTTGTCCGTCTCATCTTTAATGGTGGGACGCAAATTCTTTGCAGTGAGGTAGAGCTTCACATCTTGGACCCACTTAAGGTAGTTTCTTCCAGAGACCTCCAAAGCGGTAAAGTCGAGTTTGTTCAAATTCGACATGATGTGGTTAGTATAATGGAGGAAAAATCAATCAATTCACATAGGAGTAGAACATTCAGGTTCTAATAGACATTATTGGTTTAAATTTGCATGAAAAGACTTCGAGTTTTCAAGGGTGATGTTTTTAAGGAAAACTTCAGGTTTTCAAACAATGCTTGTTTCTAGAAACTTTAGGTTTTGAAATAATTATGAACTTCAGGTTCATATGTTCTTGTAGACAAACGCAAATATATATACAGAAACATGCAACAAGAAAATGTGCAGATAGAACTTTAGGTCTATAGTTATAATTGAATTAATTATTTAGACTTCGGGGCAAATTTAAAGTGTGGGTGAAAAATTATAAAACCCATAGGGCCTAAAAAAATAATTAGGCAATTAAATTCGGGCCCCAAAATAAAGGGCCAAAGCCCACGGGTGGGCTAATTAAAGTTGTATCATGGTCTAGGCCCAAAAACTAGGTTTAGATAGACACGGGGCTGATCAAGCCCCAAACAGAATTTGGGTTGTGAGCCCAGCAGCAGCAAATGGGCTGCAAGAACTGAGTCTAAAAACAGAGGCCCAGATAGGCGCTAATCAGATGCAGTGTGGTACAGGTGCACCGATGCACCAGTTGCAGGCTGGGATCGTGTGTATGCGGAACACATATGCACCAGCACTGGGTTGGGATCTGATGCATCGCGGACACAAGGACACCATAGACCTACAGGCTGGTGTTGTGCTTTGGGTCGAGCCGTGGACTTAGGCCGCATCAAGTGAGCCTAGTCTGAACTAATTTCCATGCAGGCCGAGAAGGCCAATCTAATTGGGCTTGGATTTCAGCCAAAAGAACACCCCAGCATCGTTGGGTATGGTCACTAAGGACGAAGACCAACGTCGCCGCTTCAGGCGGCCATGTTCTAGTCAAAATAACTCAGTGCGAGTCAAGGGTTTAACATGGAATTCGATGGTGTGACAAAGAAAAAGGAAAATCTCGACGTCCATGAACCAAAAAAAATCGTCAGATTTGAATTTGGCATTTTTGAATCCATGGAGATTCATACAACTCTCGGACAAAATCAAAGTCGATGACGACTGCAGGTTATTGAGGATGGCAGGGCGTGGTTGTAGGCCATGCGTGGGAAGCCATGAACGACGTTGGAGTTTGGTAGGTGGACGATGTCAAAACAACGTCGTGGGTATGGGTTCCAAAGGCGTAGAGCTTCTGGCTCTAGTGTAGGCTCAGGTCATGGGTTCGAAGAACCGTAAAAAAAATTCTATTTTTTTCAATTAATTGAAAGCATATTTAATTAAATAATTTAACAAATGAACATATATAGGGTGTAATTCATGGCAATATCAAATTCACATAATTGAATAATTATGGATATAATACATACACAATTTATGTAGAATCTAAAATTCGAAAAACATAAAGTTGGGTCATGTATTATGATGAATGTTCATGCTATCAGAGTTGCAAAAATATCGAGATAAAAACCGGTGTTTCGAAAGAACTTGATTGCGTGATGATATTGGTGAACTAGTTTGATGCAGAAAACTTCCACGTCAGATTCCTAAGCACAATGGTAGAAACGTGCTGATAACGTGTTGTGGCCTATATTTAACTGACAAGGGAGAAGGGGTCGGCGGCACAAAGAAAATAGAGAGAGAGAGAGAGATATGTTTGTAGGGTTGTGTAGATGATGTTGTTATTCCCCCTACGCAATACCTTTATTTATAGTAATAAGACAGAGAAGAAATCCTTCTCCTCCAAGGAATACAAGTCCTAATAGGGAAGAATAACTAGAATCAAATCTAACTAGGATTTACACAATCACACTTAAATAAGAAGTTTATAACATTTATAAGCTTTCTGGAAATTTACAAAAGGTTTATGGGTTATAAAGGCTATGGGTATTAGTTTTTTCGGTTCGTCCCTAGCTAGTCCTTCTTCATACTTATATGTAAATACACACACACATTGTTGACTTGTATAATTTCCTAGTTTAGGATGGATCTCGTGTAATCTGGGAGAAATCTCTTTGTAATCTCCTAAAATTATTCTTCCCTATTTGGTTAGGATTAAGATTGTATTGTAGGAGTTTGAGACCCTCTTGTCCCACATTGGACAACAATATTTTTTCACTAGCCTTTATATAGGCTTATTCCTTCTTCTTAGTAATTAGAACTTGGACCATTTGGAAATGGATTGAAGGCTTGGGCCTTATGGTTGTGTGGATTAGGCTTGAATATAATATAGCCCAAATACAACTAATATTAATTAATCAAGACAAAGGCCTTGGGGCACTTGGGGCCTTGGAATTTAAAATTAATCAGATTCATTAATTTTAATTTTCGGATTAAGTTTTTTAATTAATTTATTAATTAAAAAACATTTTGATTAAAAGACACAGCTATTAGAAAGAGTTGTGTACTTTCAAATACATTGAACAGGTATTTGAAAGGGTGTGAAACAGCTTATATATTTGCAATCACAGTATCTAAGTGATTTTATCTTTTCTTCCTCTTTTTCTTTCGTACGAAATTTCTAGAGAGTAAGCACACAAAGCAAATTCACTAGAATTCTGGAATCCAGTGCGAGTTGTAAAATTAGGTAGTTGAATCTTAGTCGAGCAGACGTTGTAGAACCACGAGCACAAGAGTAGGATGAAAATACTATTTGAAGGACATAGCTTTTACGCTAGTCTCTACCTTCTGTGATCAAGTTAGTATCATTGATATTCTTATATTAGTTTATGTATTTATTGTATAATTTCATTCTGCACATCAAGTATTTTTGGTTAATAAAATATTAGAATTTCAAGTTCTGTTTATTTCTGTTATTTTTTATTTATTTCTGAATTGTTCTCCAACAATCTTCGAACAATATGGAACAATCAGGAACTAAACCTCATTCTGAGAAGCCTGAGAAATTTAAGGGCAGAGACTTCAAAAGATGGCAGCATAAGATGTTGTTTTATTTGACAACCTTGAATTTGGCTAATGTTCTGCGCGATATTGTACCTACTGCAAATGGAGAAAATATTTTTTCTGCAGAATCTTTAATGGCTATAGATGCCTGGAATCATAATGATTTCCTCTGCAAAAACTCTATTCTCAATGCATTAGATGATTCATTGTATGATGTCTATGTAGTATGCAAAATAGCCAAAGAACTTTGGGAATCACTTGAGAAAAAAATATAAAACTGAGGATGCTGGTTCGAAGAAATTTGTCGTGGGCAAATTTTTGGACTACAAAATGGTGGATTCCAAGTCCGTTGTCTCTCACACTGAAGATCTCCAGAAAATCATCCATGACATTCATGTTGAAGGGATGGTGATCAATGAGTCTTTCCAAGTGGCGTTCTTTATAGAAAAACTGCCACCTTCTTGGAAAGAGTTCAAGAATTATCTCAAGCACAAATGTAAGGAGATGACCCTTGAGGATCTCATTGTCAGGCTAAGAATAGAGGAAGATAACAGAAAGAATGAGAAGGGCCTGGTTTCGAGTATGGAACCCAAGGCGAATGTTGTTTAAGGAAGTTCATCAAAGCAAAGGCCGAAGTTCCAGAAAACTAAGAATAAGGAAAAACACTTTGTCCCTAGTGCGAAAGGCAAAGACTTCAAGAAAATCAAGGGAAGTTGTTGGGTTTATGGAAAGCAAGGCCATAGGGCTCAAGAATGTCGCCATCGAATGGATCAAGGTCCTAGAAATCAAGGCAACAACAACCGTGCGAACCTGATTGAAAACAATGTGGATGCCTTGGCTGCAATGATTTCTGAAATCAACCTTGTATCTGATCACGTTGATTGGTGGATAGATACCGATGCAACTCGCCATGTGTGTGGTGACAGAAATATGTTCTCTTCGTACCAGAAAATCGAGGGAAACGAGCAGCTGTTTATGGGAAATGCATCTGCATCTGCATCTGTTGTGGCTGGAATAGGGAAATGTGTTCTGAAATTCACTTTTGGAAAGGAATTAACCCTCCTTGACGTGCTGCATGTCCCCGATATAAGGAACAATCTTATTTCTAGTCCTATCCTTAGTAATAAAGGATTCAAACTAGTTTTTGAGTCTAATAAGTTTGTACTAACTAAAGGGGGAATGTTTGTAGGGAAGGGTTACCTTGCTGATGGATTATTCAAACTAAATGTACTTGTTAATGTTATGAATGAAATAAATAATGCTTCTAGTTATATTGTTGATTCGTCTAATCTATGGCACTCTAGGTTAGGATATGTAAATTTTCGTTCAGTTTTTAGAATGCATAATTTAGGTTTGCTGCCCAAAATTGATTATCTAGATAATGTTAAATGTGAGACTTGTACAGAATCGAAATTTGCAAGTCAAAGCTTTAAATCAGTGCATGAAAAGTCCAATGATTTATTAGATTTAATTCATAGTGACTTGTGTGATTTTAGATCATATCCAACTCGTGGTGGAAAGAACTATTATGTAACATTTATAGATGATTTCAGTAAGTATTGTTATGTTTATTTACTTCATAGTAAAGATGAGACCTTGGATATATTTAAGACATATAAGGTAGAAGTTGAGAATCAACCTAACAAGAAGATTAAAGTCTTAAGGTCCGATAGGGGAGGAGAATATGAGTCCCATGCCTTTGCTGAATTTTGTGCCACACATGGCATAATTCATCAAACAACAGCCCCTTATACACCGCAACAAAACGGTGTTGCCAAACGGAAAAATAGGACTTTGAAAGACATGATCAATTCTATGTTGAATAGCTCTGGGCTTCCACACAATTTGTGGGGTGAAGCTTTACTTACTGCAAATAAAATTTGCATCGAATTCCACCTAAAATAAGAAATGAGTCACCATATGAATTATGGAAAGGAAGAACCCCAACGTTTAAATTGCTTAAAGTGTGGGGTTTTAGTCAAAAGTACAAGTCCCATTGCCAAAGAGAACAAAATTAGGGCTTAAAACTATAGATTGTGTTTTTATTGGTTTTGCATCTAATAGTTCAGCTTATAGATTCTAAGTTTTCATTCCAAAGTCAGTGATATACATGTCAATACTATTATAGAATCTATAACTGCAATATTTTTTGAGGATATATTTCCATACAAAATAGGCAAGTCTAATTTATTGAAAAAGAGATTACATGATGATGTATCTGAGGTTAATGACGAACCTATAGAACATGATGATGGATCATCCTCGTCTAGAGTTCAAGAAGAAGAAGAACTTGAACCTAGAAGGAGTAAAATAACAAAAATTCGAAAGGATTTTGGGCCTGATGTTGTGACCTTATTAACCAAGACAGAACCTCAATCATTCAAGGAGGCCATGTCCACTCCTGAAGCTCCATTTTGGAAGGATGCAATTAATAGTGAGATAGATTCCATTATGCAAAATCATACATGGGAATTAGTTGATTTGCCCCCTGGCAATAAGCCAATTAGGTACAAATGGATCTGTAAGAAGAAATTAAAACATGATGGTACGATTGACAAATACAAGGCTCGTTTGGTAGCTAAATGATACCGTCAAAAACATAGTTTGGATTTCTTTGATACATACTCGCCTGTAATAAGAATTACGTCAATAAGACTATTGATTGCTATAGCTGCACTCCATAACATGGAAATACATCAAATGGATGTAAAGACTGCATTCTTAAATGGAAACTTAGATGAGGAAATATATATGAAACAACCCGAGGGGTTTGTGGTTAAAGGTCAAGAACACAAAGTTTGTAAACTTGTGAAATCACTATATGGGCTTAAACAAGCTCCAAGCATGAAAATTTTGACCATATTATGATAACACATGGTTTTAAGATAAACGAGTGTGATAAGTGTGTCTACACAAAAACTCAAAATAATGCTTGCGTTATGTTGTGTTTATATGTTGATGATATGCTTATAATGGGAAATAACAAGGAGATAATAAATTGGACCAAGAAGATATTGAAATCAAGTTTCGATATGAAAGATCTTGGATTAGCTGATGTGATTCTTGGTGTAAAAATAAAAAGAAACCAAGAAGGATATATTCTTACATAGTCCCATTATATAGAAGCTACACTTAGAAAATATGGTCATTTGGAAAGTAAAGATGCAATTACTCCTTTTGATGCCAATAGCAAACTTAAGAAAAATAGAGGTGATGCTATATCTCAACGTGAATACTCACAAGTCATTGGAAGTCTTATGTACATTATGAATTGTACAAGGCCTGATATAGCATACTCAGTGAGTAGACTGAGTAGATATACATGCAATCCTAGGCATGATCATTGGGAAGCTTTAATTCAAGTATTGAGAAACTTAAAGCATACAATGAATTATGGATTGCATTATACGAGGTACCCTTCTGTGCTTGAAGGATTTACTTATGCGAATTGGATATCGGATAGTAATGATACAAAATCCACAAGTGGATATGTATTTACTTTGGGAGGAGCAGCAATATCTTGGAAATCTTCTAAACAAACATGCATAGCCCGATCAACTATGGAATCGGAATTTATCGCTCTCGATATGTCTGGAGGAGAAGCTGAGTGGCTAAGAGATTTTTTGGAGGATGTTCCCATATGGCCTAAACCTGTAACGGCAATATGTATACACTGTGATAGTTTAGCTGCACAATATCGAGCTAAAAATAGTGTATATAATGGGAAGTCTAGACAAATTAGACGAAGGCATAATACAATAAAGCAATGGCTCTCTACTGGTGTAATTTCTATTGACTATGTTAAGTCAAAAGATAATATTGCGGATCCACTTACTAAAGGTTTGTCTAGAGAGCAAGTTAAGCATACATCGAGGGGAATAGGTTTAAAGCCAATAGAGTAAAATGAAACTGCCAAACGGAAACCTAACCTAGTTGACTGGAGATCCCATGGTCTAGGTTCAATAGGCAAACTGGTTTGGCTAGATTCAAGAAGAACCACACTTACATACCCATTCCTATGTGGGGTCGCATTTATGAGAATTACATGGCTACATTCTCTAAAGCTCTCATGAATCCCGGATTTGTTCATGACCAAAAAGAACACAAACGTATGAATTTGTGATGTGTAAATGTAGCATATGTTTTGCTTATTGTCTTGGTTTACTGCGGAGATGAACAATTCAAGATTTTATATTCACTGCATCATTTAGTAAATCCGATAAGTATATACTAAGGTAGGTTTAAGTCCAAAAGACACATCTCCTGATGTATGTCACATCTATTGTTTACTCTCATATCTTAGTGTTTCTAGGACCAAAGAGTCGTCTCAAATGTGGGGTATTGTAGGAGTTTGAGACTCTCTTGTCCCACATTGGGCAACAGTATTTTTTCACTAGCTTTTATATAGGCTTATTCCTTCTTCTTAGTAATTAGAACTTGGACCATTTGGAAATGGATTGAAGGCTTGGGCCTTATGGTTGTGTGGATTAGGCTTGAATATAATATAGCCTAAATATAATTAATATTAATTAATCAAGACAATGGCCTTGGACCTTGGGGCACTTGGGGCCTTGGAATTTAAAATTAATTAGATTCATTAATTTTAATTTTCGGATTAAGTTTTTTAATTAATTTATTTATTAAAAAACGTTTTGATTAAAAGACACAGCTATTAGAAAGAGTTGTGTACTTTCAAATACACTGAACAGGTATTTGAAAGGGTGTGAAATAGCCTATATATTTGCAATCACAGTATCCAAGTGATTTTATCTTTTCTTCCTTTTTTTCTTCCGTACGAAATTTCCAGAGAGTAAGTATACAAAGCAAATTCGCTAGAATTCTAGAATCCAGTGTGGGTTGTAGAATTAGGTAGTTGAATTCTGGTCAAGCAGATGTTGTAGAACCATAAGCACAAGAGTAGGACGAAAATACTGTTCGAAAGACATAGCTTTTACGTTAGCCTCTACCTTATGTGATCAACTTAGTAACATTGAATTCTTATATTAGTTTTTGTATTTATTGTATAATTTTATTATGCACATCAAGTATTTTTGGTTAATAAAATATTAGAATTTCAGGTTTTGTTTATTTCTGAATTATTTTTCAACATGTATATTATACATCTTCCTAAGAAAAATAAACACATCATGCAAAGCATTCTCTTCCCACACATATACACACGTGATAAACAGCGCATGCCCAGATGCTGTTCTTGATGTTTGTCTGATAACTTTTCTCTATGCATGTTTTTCTGATATGTATGGCTTCACATGAACACTGGTTTCCAGCTGCTACCGTTGTTGTTGAAGTTATAAGTATGTTTCACGTGAGGGAGCAGCACATCCAAAGCCTTTGTGCAACATCAATTTTAAAGACTTCCAAAGAATCTGCATGAGAAGATTTTGGTATCTTCTTCTTCTCCTCCTCCTCCTCCTCCTCCTCCTCTCTCTCTCTCTCTCTCTCTCTTATAGGTAGTTCGGACTTATGTGCTGCACAGCACATCTGGTCTGTAGATTATATCAGAGAAACTTTTTCAACAGCCGTTGAGATCGATCTGACGGTTAGAAATGAAATGCGTATTTAAGGATCTCAGCAAGCAGCGTTCTTGGAAGGCAGACGGATTTCTGATTGCATTGGGTTTAGTTTCAGAAGGCTTCAATATTATCGACAAAAAAACTTATGGCGGTAATGAGGGGATCAAAGTTGATATCTCTAGAGCATCTTCAATGGGAGTTCTTATTTAGGGACTCCTATCACCATTTTTGAGTACTCATATAAGGACTTAAAGGGAATTTTTGTATCCCTAAATGAATATTGCCTCCAATGAGAGAGTCTTTAAAGTCAAATCCATAAATTTGAGGTTTTACAATCTTATGTGATAATTTGATTAGGTGCATATTTTTTGTTTATGTTAACATTACATTCTCGTAAAATATTTTTGTGAACATTTTAACAAAAATAAATTTCAAATTCTGACACTAATTTTTTTTTCTTCACAAAAACATAACCACAATGAGTGAATTGAGTACGAGTGAACTGAGTATAGGAGATGAAGTTGTGACAATTTGGTATTTATAGGAATGATAAGAGAACAAAATGAAGAGTAACCCAAATTGAAAATATTAATATTTCAAAAGACGCATGTGGGTACATACACCAAGTATCCAGCGAGTCTCTATACTGTAGGGATTCACTTTCCGGTCCATTGAAGATTCATTTTGTCCCTATATTTGTTTTATACTCATTTTATATGATAATTGTCCCTATATAGGGTCTCCACTAGAGATATGCTCTAAGGCATTTGATACTTTCAACTGGAACTTTCTTCTCTGTGTTGTCTAGTTTTAATTTCTTTCGTATTTTTTGTGACCGCGTGCATACATTGTTATAGTCAGCTCATCTTTCGGTTTTGGTAAATGGCACTCCGTAAATATCTTTTTCTTGTTCAAAAGGTGTGTGTCAGGGCGATCCTCTATCTTCACTTCTTTTTTGTCTGACTAAAGAACCTCTAAGCAGAGGTTTAATTTTAGTGAAAATATGACTGTAGTCCTTCAAACTCAATTTTCTTCATATAAAACCCTACATAACTTTTTTACTCAAAGAAAACCCAATGACTAGGATCCACATAAGCAAATTCATTAACTTCATATTAATTCACACATTTTACATTTTTCACATGCCTAAAATACCCCTATTACATACTTGATGTAGACAATTAATTGTAAGGAAATAGTAAATGATTTTGCAACAAGAAAAAAAAAGACATTAATGTTAAAAATTTATTGCATATTAATTTTTTAGAAAGGTTTTGAATTTTCATAAAACTATTCGATTTAGTTTTTTCACCCTACTCTTGAATACTTTTGAATTTATCCGTTTTTATTAATATATTAGAACATTGTATTTCATTATCTACATGCACATTAATTTACCTACAACAATTATACCATGGGTGTAATATAATATCTCTTTTTTACAATGATGCAAAATAATATACCAACAACAAAACGTGCCTAACATATGTACTAATTACATGGAAAATAATTTACCTATATTAAGAAGGAATGTAGTTCGATGCATAAAATTAAAAATACTATGTTACACCCATGTTTATAAAACAATAAAACGTGCCTAACATATCTAACAATACATGAAAAATAATTTACCTACAAGTTAGAGAAATGTTATTTGGTTGGGTGTAGCATAAATTTTTTTTAATAATTGGAAAAATTAAATATAACTAGGTGTCGTGTAATTTTTTTTATATAATTAGAACAAATTAATTTACCTACCTACTCTTTGAAATGTTCATTTCCAATGATGCAAAATGTTCATTACCTAACTACAAATTAATTTCCAATAATTTACCTACACCAATTATACCATGGGTGTAGGTACGTACCAACAACTAAACTTGCCTAACATAAGTACTTGTACATGGAAAATAATTTACCTATAACAAAAGAAATGTAGTTTGATGTATAAAATCAACAATATTATGTTCCACTCATGTTTATACAACAACAAAACGTGTCTAACATATATAACAATACATAGAAAATAATTTACCTACAAGTTAGAGGAATGTTATTTGATTCAAAATATATAATATAGGTGTAGTATTTTTTTTTTAAAATAATTGGAACAAACTAATTTACCTACCAATTAATATGGATAAAATTGCTACAAAATATATCACGAAAAAAAAAACTACTTTTCTAGTTTAACATAGATACGGTTAATGCAAACACTTTTTTCATTTTATTTCACTTTTTCTACTACTTTTAATTTGACATAAATTTAGGAATTTGAAAAAGGGACCATAAAGTATGAGTGGCATGAGTGTAAATAAATTGCATTAATAGGTCAATAGTGTTCCTATATGTTTGCAAATTTTAAATTAGGGCTTAAACTGGATCTTTCAAGATAGATGGGTTTTTATCTAGAAATAATGAATTGTAAGGGCCAAAATCTAAAGCACCCTTAATTTTATTGTACTCTACTGAGCAAAATTCTTCTATTTCGGCATTAAGGGGTTGTCGTCCTCCAACTCATGTGCTATATGTAAATGATCTTTTTATATTTTTGCCGTGGAAACATTTGATCTCTTCGTTCTTTTCGGGATTTCACAAATTAGTATGGTCGTACTTCTAGACATTAATGCCAATAAAAGCACTTTTTATCTTGTGTCCACTTCTTCTCATAGTAAGCCTCAAGTTGAGAGATATCTTAGTTTTCGGTTAGGTATGGCTCCTTTCACTTATCTTGGAGATCCTATTTTTAAACCAAGAAGGGTTCACTTTTAAGCTTGGTAGGCTAAGGCTTGTCTTTCAGCGTTGAAAGGTATACTTCTATATGGCAGGGAGTGTTCAGTTAGTGCAATCTGTTTACCAAAATTTGTTTCTGCATGGTTTTTCAGTTTATCAGTGGCCAACTAATCTATTGAAGCATCTTTTTTTCTTTTTTTGTGCACGTAATTTTATTTGGTCTGGGGATTTAGTTTTCCGTAAGTTAGTTATTGTTGCTTGGTATATGGTGTGTGGGTCTAAGAGGTAAGATGGGCTTGGTGTGCGTGATTTGCCTACTGTGAACTTGACAACGTTACTTGGTTTTGTTTGGAAGGCTTTGCAATCTTCTTCTCTGTGGGGTTATTTTGCTTGTCAACGCTTTCCTCTTGCGTTTTATAAAAAAACAAGATGTTTACTTGCAATCTTCAATAAGACATGGTTTGAAGCGTGCTATTTCTTTTTTGTATAAGCATAGTCATTAGATTATTGGTGATGAAAGGTTAGTTTCTTTCTTGTTTGATAAATGGTTGGAGCAACCGATTATTTAACCCTTCTTTATCTCTAGTAATTTCTCCTATTAATCTTCCTCGAGTATCTGATTAATGTTATTCAAGTTCAGAGTTGAGGCTAAGGTTATATAGCGACATTTCATCCCTCCTTGGCTTTCTATTTTGGTTTGGAGACTTTTTCATATTAAGCTTATGAGACACTCATGGATAGAGCCACTTTGGGTCTAGCAGGGGCGAATGCCCTCACTCGGTTTTTTTTTTTTGGGAAAAACAGTACTCTTTCAATCGCTTGTGACATTAGCATTAACATTTTCACGTGCTGCTACCATCTTGAAAGAGCATTTCTGGTCATGAAATTTATGAAGATTGATTGAGAATTTGGTAGGAGATCAATGAATGAATGATAATATGATTATTTTTATAGAGAGAGATATTTGATGGTATTGGTAATGAAATTGTTATGCAACACTTTCAATGCATGAAAACTCGTAGATGGATATTGTAATATGTTGTACGAAAAACCTTATGGATTAACATAGAAATGTTTTGTTTAGTACATTCTTGATCTTTTTAATTTGTGACTTTGTTGTTTGAGAATGCTCCTATCCATACAGATCTCTGACTTCGTCCTTGGATACACTTCATTGTAGTTGTGTTTATTTGGCTTCTTTTCCGTTTATGTTGTGGTTCAAAGGAATTTATTGCTTATCTTTCTTTATCGAAGCAACTTTGGACATGGTTGGCTTGTTAGTTTGTACTTCTTTGCCCTTTTCTGATTTAGTAACGATGTTTTGGGACACATCTGTGGGTAAGCCTTTTATCTCGTTAGTTACATAATCTTTGGACTTTAACGGGACTTTTCGCCATTTCTATCATATGAAAAGCACACAATAAGTCTATTTTTGAGAACCGAACAATTTCTTTACATCACTTATGTATGTCCATTAAATCTAGGATTGTTCATCCTGGAAAGTTTGTTCATTGATGCTCTCAAGGTTTGGGTATTTGTGTAACTTGTTCTATGAGTATTAGACATATCCCTTGCAAGGCACCTAATATATGTTCCTTGTTTTGGTCTTCACCTTGGTTTTCTTTTTTTAAGCTTAACACTGATGGCTTGTCTAAAGAAAATCATGGTCATGTTGCTTGTGAGGGAGTTTTTAGGGATTGGCATGGTCAGTTTCTTGGATGATTTTGTCAAGGTATTGGTCATCAGAACTATGCAAAGTTATCAGCAGTTATTATGGGTGTCGAATTTGCTGCGGGATGGACTATGCTTTGGTTTGAAAGTAATTTTGCTAGTGCTCTTTCTTATCTCCGTTCAAATGATCACTTGTTTGGCTCGCATTTGAGAGATGAATTTTTATTGCTAACATTTATTGAGAAAGGTATGTAGTTGTTGATAGTTTTACTAAAATGAGTTTATCTCCCTCAAACTTGGTCTGGCATGACTTCCCTTCGTCGGCAGTCTTACCTCTTTGCATTTGGATTTCCTTGGCTTGGCTGGTTTTCATTTTTTAGATTAGTGTGCATCACAACTTTGAGGTTAACTAGTCAAACTTTCCTAATGTGTGCCTTAATTTTTCTTGGTAACAAATTGGTTTTGGTGTTTTCAATCTTGTTTTGCAGGCTTATTCATTTTAGCTTGTACTTTAAGGGACCGAGGTTTTATGTCCCGGGTATTCCTTTTCACTTGTTAGTGAGAGAGTTTAGGTTTAATTCGAATTTAATTCTCATCAAAAGAGAATTCGAATCAAATTATTATAGGTAGCTAATTATAAAACTTAACCCACTTTCCCACTCTTTAATATAACTAATATTGTATGTATTAAAAAAATATTAGATGTGAAGTCGCAATACTTGCATGTCTCATACATGTCTATGTATTGTCTTAGTCGAATAATATTGTCATATATAGAAGTGTGAACACTGTGGTTTGTGGGGAATCGGATACATGGACTCGGAGTGCATGCATGCAAAAGAAAATTTCTGGAGACAAAAAAATGTAAGCATAATATTATTGTAAGATGCAAAGCAATCCATTTCCGTAAAAAGATTTAAAGCGTTAACCTCTGATTAATGTTTACAAACTGACAGCTAGCATTAAAGCCAGCAAAATCACGAAGAAGCTAATAAAAGAAGTTAAGAAAATTAAATAATATATAGTCTTCTTAAGAATCTAGAGATGATTAATCAAAAAGGGAAATAATAGTATTGGTTTCTCTTTTCGGCCTCCCCCGCCATCGGTTCTGGCATACTGCTATGGTGGTTGTGGTGGTAGTGCCGTACATTTGTAATCTCATCCACGACTGCCATTGGATGCTTCTTCTCCATAAGCATTATATTCATCATAACTAAACCAAGACTCCACATCCTCAGAACTGAAAATAAAAACCACAAAATAGTTATGAGCAAACACAAACCACGCACAAAACAAAATAAAAACAAAAACAAAAACAAGAAAAATACTACTTACTCATGGCGGTCCTCGTCATTTTGGTCAAGACTGAAGTTGGTTTGTGATGACGATGCAGGCCAACTGTGTGTTTGCAGTTCAATAGGGCTTCTTTTGGCGATTAACTGTTTGTAGTGAGCATGGTCGAGAGTGTACTGAACGGTTGAGTTTGAACTGATACCATAGAATTTAAGGTCGCGGTGATCTTCAAGTGGTTTTCCATTGAAAATTAGATTTAGGTGGTCAGTGGATGTAAGGTCGGGTATAATTTGGCCTTTCTGAATCGTGGTTTTGATGTCAAGCACATTGTCATACCGGGACGCTGTTAAACTGAAGTAGACGGAGGAGGGTGCACTGCTAAAATATAAAAGCAACATTGTGAAATCAATAAACCCTTAATTCACAAATACTTAGATGGAAGCACGAAATTTGAATAATCTAGAGTGGTAGAAATATAGAACAATGTTGCAGGCTCTTTGAATAATTTTGTTTGTTGTTCTATAAACCTAGAAGGCACTATAGGATTTGTTTATATAGAGCTCCTGGCCGAGTACTTTCCTTGTTGACCAAGGGAAAACCCTTCCCTTCTTGTTCAATTATTTCCTAAGCAGTAAAGGACGTGAATTGCTCAATAAGAGTTTTACTTCCCCCAAAAAAGAAGAACAAAAAAAGAAAGTTCGACATACCTTTTTTCTGGAGCCAATGACTATCCATAACACCAAAGAGATGAGTTCGAGAAATTATTTTGAGGTAGATTTAGGAAAGGATCCTCTCCGGATCCCTTTCACCAAGTCCACTCATACGGACCATTGAAATTTATCCAACGACTACATATAGGGGGCCTCTTTAAAATTATAATAACTTTAACCGTTTAATTAAATTTCAATAGCCCAGATGAGTGGACTTGGTGGACTTGGTGGAAGGAATCCGAAGAAGATTCCTTTCCGTAGATTTAATTAGGCGTTTAACATTATTTTTACTTTAAGATTTAGGTTTTCTTGTCCTTGTGGGCTAAGGAGTGTTATGACTTATTTTATAGTATTACTTCTTCGTACGCTTATGAATACCTCCTTGCGGAGAAGATTAAGGACTTGTTTGGATGTGCTTTTAAAATGACTGAAAACGCTTTTGGAGAAAATATTTTTGGGTTCTAGACGCACTTGAAGTGCTTTTGTACAAGAAGCACCAATTATGTTCTTCTTCCAGGAAGCACTTTAAGTGTTTTTTCAAGATTTACTGCATTTTTACTAAGGATTGTTTCTAAAAATATTTTCACCAAACATGCTTTCAATCATTTAAAAGCACATCCAAACGAGCTTTAAAACATTCCGAAGTTTGTGAGATTAATAGAGAATTTTAAATTTATCCTAAACCATTTAGAGGTATTGAATGCAAAATTTGAATACCTACGTAGGAACTTGATCTTATTGGATGTACGTTTGGATCTTCATTAATTGATGTTGATGAAGCCCTAGCAGGGGCGGGAGGAATTTTTAGTTGTGACGGGAATATGGATGGTACACCATGTGTTCTTATGCAAGTGGTAGAAAATTTTAATTTTTAAGTTATTAATCTTTTAACACAATTAGAGAGATAAAAGGAAAACAGTTCCATGCTCCGATGAGGGAGGAACAAAATTAATGAAAGGGACTGTGACGTATCGATTAGTTGAATGAATGGGATTCAATTCAAGGACTTGATTGGATGAACTAATGCGTTATATATATGCTGTGACACAACACAAATAATGAACACTTTGCCTCGATGTCATGATTTTATTTCAATGGACATGACCATCTTAGTGTAAATATATATTAAATGATGAGTTCAAAACCAATTTATTCTTCCACACTTACTATAAAAATACCGGCGAATTAAAAAGGCATGACCTTCTTAGGTCAATCTCCAATGCATCTAAAAATTGGAACTCAAAAGTATATGTCTAAATCTCTCTAATCCACCGGAGAGTAATTAACTCACACATAATTAAGGGTTATTTTTAGTTACGTCTTTGGAAGTCAAATTTAATCTTACTTTGCTTCATATAACTCAAAAGTCACATTTATTTCCTGAAACTCAAAGCTCGCGTCACGTTACCCTTGAAACTCGATTTTCATCTCATTTTACCCCTTAAAACTTAAAAGTCGTTTCTATAAAACTCAAAATTTGCTTCACATTACCTTAGATATGTTAATCTCTTATGTCGGTTAATGGGTGCACCAAGCTAATCAATTTCTTTTCTATTTTTTTTTTTTTATCTCTTCATTTCTTGTAAACTAAATATTCTCTGACTGTTGAATGTTAATGTATAATGAAGATTTATAATCAAATTTAGCACATGTGATATAGTCTTATTGGGTACCTCACATGTTTCAGGAGACAACCAATAAGTTTCAAGGAGAAGAGAGAGCCTACAAGTCACAATGGAACGAATTTTGAGTTTCATGGGATAAAGTTGTGACTTTTGAGTTATATGGAGCAAAGTGAGATCAAAATAGAATTCCAAGGAGCGTAGCTAAAAGTAAACCTATAATTAAGTTGACTAGGGTGAGATCCCAAATTCCTGACGAAAGTTCACTTGTTTATAAAGTTTTTGGGGTAGAATTTGCGGCAAATAAATGTTTGTAATTACTTCATCCGATTGATATAAATATAAGGCATTCAATTCATTTCTTCAAAATCTTTACCCAATGATACTTTTCAATAAAATATGCTGGGACTCGATTTGCTAACTTCAATTTGGTAATTGGGTTCATATCTCTGTTTTTTTTTTTTTTTTTTTTTTTTTTGTTGTTAATACATCAATATTTTTACATTAAGGAAAGGAAGATTTCAGTTAAGCCATACAATAGGTAATTTAACTGGGTTGCTACTTCTGTTGAAGATAAATTTTTTCTACCTGGCATGGCAAATCTTACTTTACAACCCAATTGCTACCTCCCTTGAGATGCTATTAGGTAATATCATTCCTCTTAGATTGGTCAAGTTGACCCTATCTCAGGTATGATATTTCACACCGATCCAGTATTGGAACGATATGAATGTGATTGTAATTGTAATTTCCTCCAATACAATTTATCAAGAAAAAAGACAGGGTGGGGTGGGAATGTTAAGAGAGAGTTAAGGAAAATGTTAATTTTGGACTTCAATCCTAGGACTTTACCACAGAGGTTTAAATCCTAATTTTTTTTTTTTTTCATACAAGGGCTATCTTCCAATAATCTTATCACCATGAGGACCATTAATCCAATTTAGCCTTAGGGTAGAGATCCTTTCTGGAGTTCAAGGACCAAGAAATCTGAACCACTTAAGTTGAATCTAACGTCCTTATTAACTCATTCCACTAGCCCACTTGACACAAGTTAAGGGCTCTAATTTCTCTTTCACACAAACCAAGGCCTCAAATTTTCTCGTCCTTAGGTTCCGAACAGCAAGGTTCGGAGAGGATCCAAAGAGCTTTTCTTTTTTTTTTTGGTTGACAACAGGGCAAAAGCCCGAAAGAAAAAGAAAGATTACATAGAATGTCAAGAGGCCACGAGACACCAATTACATTTGCAATCAGCAACCAACGAGAAGGAGGCGATTGCTAAAAAAAGCTTGGACCCAAATTACATGACAAAACCCAAACGAGCTAAATTGTCAGCAACAAAATTCTTTTCATGATAAATATAATGAATTATACAAGACCAAGTTTGGTGCATAAGGGCATGACAATTCATTAATAAACTTCCCAAAGGGAGATTATCCACTTTTACATTTAAAATCAATTGTACTACAAATGCACAATCAGATTCCACCATAATTTTCTTAATTCTATTATTCCATGCAACTCGCACCTCAATAAAAATACCCCAAACTTTAGCACAAAGAATCTCACATCGACCAAGATTAGCACAAAAGCCAGAAACCCCATGCCCCCGACGAGTTTCTTGGGACACCGGCAGCACCAATGAAATTGGTCTCCCCTTGCAACACCCTTTAAAATTAAGCTTTACCAAACTGTCAAGACGAGGTTCCCAATGAAAAAAAAAGCATGTGTTCGAAGGGGCTTTATGGAGGAAACCATCTTCGCCAGAAGCCAATCTTTTAAGTAGTAATAATAACATATTTGGGATCATTAGGGAGAGCAAATCCTAGTCAAAAACACTTTTGTTTCGCCAGTGCCACAAGAACCAAGAAGTGATGCAAAAAATAGGTCTCCATTCCAAATTATCCAAGACTAATATTCTAGAAGAGAGATTATTTTGGAGCCAATTACTAGAACACGCATTAGTAAAAAATCGATCAAGAACATGGAAACTTCTCCAAACCTTAACAACAGAGGAGCAATCTCTGAAGACATGAATAATTGATTCAAATCACCATCACATCTGCTGCATGAAGGATCCGTAGCCAACCCCATCTAACTTGTTTAGAATTTTATCCACAATTATTTTAGGAAAGAAATAGAGCAAACGTTTTGTATCCCAATTCCCACCATAGCAAAAATGGGCCATATAAGACTTAAGCATAGTTGGCAGCAGTCGTTGAAGACAAAAGTTTTTTTCCAACAACTGAGCACCATCAATGAAGCCTTTCCAAGTAACATTAGCGCCCTTCCACAGAGCAGTATTTATAAACAAATGTTTATTCTGTCCTACTAGATATTTATCACATAACTAATGCACCCAAAGTCCATCATCCTGTTGAATCACCCTCCAAGAAGTCTTAGCAAGCAAGGCAGAGTTCATACTACGCATATTCTCGAGGCCTAATCCACCCACTAATTTAGGCGAACAAACTTGTTTCCAGTTCACTTTCTGAATCTTTTATTTGGATTGAACGGAGTACCACAAAAAAAAAATTCCAGTTTACTTTCTGCCTTGCTAGTGAGAGTGTGTGAGCTTTCCAAGCAGCAAGTCGTTTTTGGGTCCGTTCTGCCAAGTCCTTGTAAGTCGTCATCGTTTCTACTTCTCAAAACTTCAACTTTTCTTTGTTTTTTCCAGCCGTTCGATTCTCTGAAGTCAATCCAGACCATCCAAATGATTGCCGGCCTAAGTTTACACATATTCTGGTAGGCAAAGAAGCAAAGCTCATCACTTTGCCTCCTTGTACCTAATGATTGCCGACTTGCAGTTCAGAGCAAGCAAGGTGGGAACTTTCTGAACAAATAAAGTTTGAGAGAGAGAGAAACGCGAAGCTTTAGCTTTTGAAGAGAGAGATGAGAGGCTTTAGCTATTGAAGAGAGAGAGAGCTTTGGCTTTTGAAAAGGAGAGAGAGAAGCTTGTCGAGAAATGAAGGGCAGCAGCAGTAGTAAGAGTGGCGTTGTGGTGGTGGCCAATGAGAGAAGGCCAAGTGGGGGGAATCCGAATCCAGAATCCGTTTACTTTGAAAGTGGGTCAAGTATTTACAGGCTTTGGCGTAGGCTGCGGTGTTGGTATCGGAGTTGGCCGCCCTATAAATCTAGGTACTCTCTCTCTCTCGGATACGTACAGCTTCTCTCTCAAAATCTAATTTTATATGGAAGATGGACTTGGGGCGGCTCTTCAAACCCGAAAATGGTGAAACCCATCAGACACAAGTTGCTAAGAAACCATGTATTACTTCCCAATTTCTCTGCATTGCATTTGTTGATTGTTTTCAGAAATTGGGTCTGTTTGGTTGCTGAGAAAATGTAGGAATTTCTGCAAAGTTGTCTTTATCAATGTGTAATCACAAGTTGTTTTGAAATCCTCCCCTGGAAATTGACTTAACTTTATTTTGCTCTACAAATTCATTTTTGAACTTGGTTGCATTCAAAAAAAGGAGTTATTCCATCATTGTTAAACTACCAGGCTATTAGCATTTAGTATCTTGAAATATTGAAGCCGGTTTTTCGTTGTCATCCATTACAGTTGCTTCAGTTTCTAGTGGGATTAATCAATAATGATTGCTTTGTTATGAAAACAACGGTGTTCTTAAATCTTAAGGAAGTTTTAGGTACTCTGCAGGGAAGTTGGTTTGGATTGGTGTTTATGTGGTCCTCTGATACTTATCTGGTAGTGACTAGTTATAAGACTTCTTTAATTGTTGCCTAAGTAACAATGGAATGGTAAAGTTGCGTATGCTGAACCGGTAGGGAGAGACAGGTGATTGTGTTTAGAGGAATAAGAGTCCGTGTCCATGATCTGCTGGAAAATTTTATGTTGAGTTGTCTAATACTAGTTCTTTTTAAACAAGATTCCCTTAGCCCTTAAAAAGGAAGCTGGCATATTATAAGGTTGTCCTGGACTTGCTAACCCTGTTTGAATTCAGGGAGGTGTATCCCCTCCAAATTATTTTGGTAATTAAACAAAGACAAAAAAAAAATATACACTGCCCTCTAGATTATTTAAGATCTCTGCAACTAATCATTGAAGGGCTGATATTGCTACTGTTGGCTTTTACCATGTACCAGGTGCAGTACCAGCACTGAATCAAATCATGGGTGCTACAAGAGGTGCCACTGATGCATTATCTGGTGTTAGCAGGCATGTAAACAACACTGTAAGTCAAATATATTCCTCTTTTCTTTTTTTCAGTTCTCTGAGTGTCCCTGTCATTGCCATGAAAAGAGAAAGATCAAATGACTCGTATACTTACAGACTTCCCCGTTCTCTATCCCTGTTTCTCGTTTTCCAGTTGAGGAAGGTGGGAGCCAAGAACATTGAAGCAGGGATTGGATGTGGAGTTGGTATTGGCCATGGTTTTGGAGTTGGTATGTCATTTCATGTGTTTCAATGATGTTCTGTAATATGTTCTGCTTCATGTTTTTCCATTTTCTGATGCACTATTGTGGAGACTAATGTTTACACGTTCCTGGTGAAACCTATGGTTGTCAAGCAATTTGAGTTCATGTAATGCATTCTGATAGCTGGTGCTTGTTTCGCCTAATTTCTATCAGAAAATTTTGTGGGCTATGTGTTGCCGAATTTCTATTTCAAAATTTTGTAATGTAAACAAATTTGCTCTTCATGTTTTAGTAGTACACTTTCATGAGCATTATGGCATGAAATTATATTTTTCTGGATAACAATGTTTGTTTTCAATAGCTGAATTATTGACTGCCGATTGCAGGCCTTGCTCCGAAGCCAGGAGTGTTGCAGCAAATTCAATTTCGTTTTGTAGTAAGTATTAGTTTCTCTTGTCAGGTGTTGTTGCCTTTTACAGGCTACTGATGCATGGAACTCTTTATTCTCTAGCAAGGTATGACAAAGATGATGATGAAGTTTGGGATTTTTCCCAATTTACCCATTGGTCAAGGTGCCCTCCCAAGTTCCTTGCAAAGTGCCATGGGAACTTTAAATGACCTGAGCCAAAATACAATGGGAAGTAACACACAGTTATCAACAAAACTAACAGACTACACATCTCAAGGCTTGCCTGGATATGGACGTAACGGTGCTGGTTCTCCAGTTGATACACCTTTTGGTAGTCGAATAGAAAATGTTCTCAGCAGTTTTCAGAATCCACTTCTGAAGGGAAAGGACAGTGAACAGAATGAAGCGGTATGTAACACATAGAACATGTTTATTCGTAAGTTTGATTACTTAGAAGATTATATATGATTTTACAATCATCAGAGGTTTAATGATACATTTCTAACGACTTAAACTGCATACGTGCTAGTGTATGCAGTATAACAGTCACTAGTTGCGTTTAGTTCTAACAATAATCCCTAGAGCTGTGGTTTCTGTGAAAGTTTTACTTAATGACGATATAAGTGCTATTGTAATTACTTGTCTGCCTAAGAGAATGTTCAAAAGTGTAGAACTGCATATGTGCATTTGACGGACAGTTCAACTGAACTCTCCAACAACCTATGTTCCCATGATTCATTACTCTCTCTCTCTCTCTCATGTTGGTGGTTGAGTGGTAGTTTTCGCACTGAGCTGATCCCTCGTGTTCTAATGTTTATTGTGGTTAATCTAATTCTTGATTTTACCTGTGTAGGCTGGACGCGTGAGGTCGGAGAAAACAATCCTTCAAATGGTAATGTCTAGTATCGCTGTTTGTTACCTTTGCTTTTTATTTATTTATATAAATCAAAATGGCAAACTGAAATTGCCTATGCGTCAGATATTGAAACACCAGCAAGTCATTGAAGAGCTCGCGGAGGAGAACAAGAAGCTTCGCCAAGTACTAGTGGAAGACCTGAAAGTATCACCTAGCAAGCTGCAAGCAAGTTATTCAAGTAAAAACACATCTCCGTGTACAGATTGTTTCAAGTGTCGAAGAAAACAAAGGAGAAAATAGATGAAGCATAAGGATTCTGTTAGATAGCTTTCAAGCGCAATGACAACAACGAAAGGTATTAACCGACGCCCCTTTGGCCAGAGTTTGATTGCTCTGCTTACACGGCCGGACGCCCTAAGGAGCATCATCTGGGATCAGTGGCTTACAATTTACAAGCTAATCAAAGAAACCATGCAAGTAGAATCCAAGTTGCCTTACAGAGAGAGGCATTACACATAGAAACCAGTTGAGGTGAGGTGCCCTGGTTAGTTTTAGACATAAGTTTAGACACAACTATTAGGCCATTGGATCACTAGCAACGGATGAGATTGAATCTGACATGGCAGGTTTAATTTACATTTTAAATAACTAAACTTTGAAATAATAGATCAAACATGTCATGTTATTGAGAATACTTGGGCATGTTAATGAGAAGAAAGAATATTAACCAAACATCTCTGTTGTTCAAGGGTTTAATGAAAACAGGAAATCTAGGCTGAAGTGATTTCCCCATTTTTTTAGGCTTAATTAAGGCAATATTGATGCATAAGGATCCGAGCTTATGATGGCCATAACTCATTAGGTTATGACATACATAAGGATCCGAGCTTATGATGGCCATAACTCATTAGGTTATGACATACACACACACACATATGTGTGTGTGTATGTATGTATGTATATATAAGGGTCATGTTGGTTCTACACGCTACAAATACAATGTTCCATTACAAAGGCAGATTGAGGAGGGAGGGGTAGTAGAGCTGCAATCGCATAGGCCCCTAATTTGAAGGGGTTCTAAAAAAATTTTGCTATCTAATATTTTTATGTAAAGGTTCTATTCTCGTCCAATACGAATTTAAATCACAATAGCTAATTCATTGTGAGGCTTAGTCCACTCATGCATCCCTTTTAGTGTAGATAATATCGTTTGCTAAAAAAAAAATTTATTTTTATGTAATAATGGTATATATATATATATATAAATAAATTTGTTTTTATTAGCACTTCATAAATTCATTATGCACTTCTTATAAGTGTAAATTTTTCTTTCCAAATATTAAAATTTGAAGCACAATGAGATATTTGAATTGCTAACAACAACACTCTAAATTTATTTATTTTTTCAATTCTATTTTATAATAATGCTTTTATTCAAGTGAAACTTTAAAGTTAGAGATTTTGAATGCTTTTTTTATTTTTTTATTTTTTTTTTCTAGTTTGGCTGATTAAAATTGAACTGCTTTTGATTATTTAATGAAGGTTATATTTGTAGCTCTTTTTACATATTATTCAGTGACATTTGTAAACTTACAATCAATGAATCCTAAAGTTTTTTTTTTTTATTTAACTTATTGTTTTCTAACATCAATATATTGTCCGACTTTTTTTACAAAACTATCTTAAAGATGAGCCCTTTTATAAGGTTTGCACGAAACTCCCAAACTCTCAGAGACGGACTTGCCCCATTGATATGTATCATAACCTATTGAGTAGAAAGCAATGTAAGAGTTTTACTTTCAAGTGTGCATGAAGGACATCAGAAGAATCAAGATGATATAGATCAATCATGTGAACCCGGATTAATTGAACATTAATGGTTGCACTCCAGATGTGACCAGGGTGAGCGACAGCAAATTTGTACCCATCATGTCATGCGCGTAGAGTTGGTAAGACGTCACTTTTGTAACTTTAACATTGATGCCTCTAAAATTTTGTTTGAGTTGAATTTATTTCTTCTATAAAAACAAATTTGAGTATTAGAATATTATTATCTAAACTACATATTAATTAAATTAATCGTTTTTGTCAACCAAAAAAATAGAAAGATATTTTTGTCTTCTATCACAACAAAAAAATTAAGGATAGTAACGTAATTTTACAAAACAAAATTTTGCTATTTTTTGTTTAAGCCTCACTTACCAGTAATTTTATCATCTCTAATTTAAAAAAATTAAAAAAAAAATCTCTCTTCCTACTCCTACGTTCCTTCTCACTCTTTTCCTCTTTTCTCCAATTTTAAACACAAAAGTAATAAAATTTCACACACTTTATGTGTGGGCTTATACCAGTTAACTCCAAAAAAAGTCATCATGCACTCTTCTATTTTTTTTATTTTTTATTTTACCAAGTAGGAATAAATAATCATTTCTTAGAAGCATCGATCATAATTTCCGACTTTTGTAACGAGTCTAAGATATTGTTTGAGCATTATTTCAGATGAATCGAAGCTCAAATGAGCAAAAGACTTAGCAAACACAAAATGTATTGAACCAAATTGGTATCCTATGTGTGAAAAATGCAAAACTATCTCCCTCTCCCAATTTTTTTTTTTTTGTGGGGCTAAGGAACCATGTGCGCATCACTTTCTTATTCATCATGTTTTCTCACATGCATTGTATCCCCCACCATTCTTTCCCTGTGCTTTCACCACACTAGAGGATCATTCCGTTAAGTGAGATCGGTTGTATGCATTCTAAAACGTTACGGCGCTCGGTTTTGCATCAAGTCTTCTGTTAGTTCCAAGTACTCTATATATTTTCTTACAATCTCTTTCAAAGTCTTCCTAAGTTTTCCTCTACCCTTTTTGCCCTAAGCCTCCACCTCATAGTCGCATCTTCTAAGCGGAGTCTGTAAATTTTTGGCCACTATTACTACAGACTACTCATATTACTTTTTACATGTAAGTAGAAAACCTTAAGTTTGACTCTTGCAAATAACAAATTCGATACGATAGCTGACTCAATGCGCAATGCGCAACTTAGCACAATCCATTTTCTTACAATTAATATCATTGTATGGAAAAAAAAAAAACCAACGGAAATCTAAGGACACCATCCTATTCCCAAAAGAAATTCACCATTCCATTTTTTCCACATAATCCTAGTCTATACAGCTAGCACCTAACCCTTTCAATCCTTCATTCCTTCCCCACCACTTCCACTACGTACCAAAAACACCTCCATACCATTCATCACTCCTCCATCTAACAATTCCAGTAAGCCACCTACCCTTTTTATTATTAGGCAGACAATTTTAAAACATCTTTTTCTTTTCCCCTTTTCCTTTTGTGATTAATTGGTTGAGTTCTTATCAAAGCTCTTTGATATATTCTCTTGTGCATCTTTGTTAAACAGTTTAAGGTTAAGTATAAAGCCAACTTTCTATCACATAGTCACAAAGGCATGATTAGTTAGTCCAAATTATGAAGGAAATACATCATGTGTGCATTTACGGGCATATATACGAGGGACTAGCTAATCCCACCTTCCAAAGCGTCATTTACAAACCCTTTTACATGTCTTTGTAATGCTCTATATATGGCGCATCTCCTGATCCCTTGTAATTCAACATTTTGTAATCATTTTCTTTATACTTTTTGGCTCTGGATCCCACGACTTTAAAATCCATAGACTACCCACTTTAATTATTTCGTCAATTTAGATGCCCAAACCCAATTATTTGAGTGTACGAATCAGATTCCCAAAGCCTGCTTACTTGTCAACCAAAAAAAAAATGAAGGGTAAACAAAATAGTCTAGCATGCAGTTTCTATGATAAGTCTGTTGTTAGATTGTAAATCTAAATTATTGATTGATATGACAACATAAACAGTTTATGTTATCAGTATGTGAATCTCAATTATTGATTCTTTTTATTTATTTTTTTAATTACAACATAATTTCTGGTAATTGAAGTGATCAATATATATAATGTGTGCCTGCGCTTAGGAATGTAGATTGTAGAGTGAACTAATTAAGAGTTGGAAACACAAACGAGAATGAGGGTGTCTCACTTTATTCGTCTAGTCATCATGAAGATGCTACAAAAGAAGAGCTGCTATTAAGTACATATCCAACAAATTGTGTCCTCCAAACTTCATCACCCTCCTCTCACAAATCATCATAACACGGAGCTCCCAAAAATCATAAAAATAAAAATAAAAAATCAACCCAAAATAAAATTATTAAGAAAAAAGGTAAAGAAATGTTTGAAAGAAGAAATAAGGACAACAAAGAATACACATGATGATGATGATGATGATGATGATGATATACTAGCTCTAGTCTACATAAAATTCAAACGAACGAGGGCCTTTTTGTAATTAAACAAGTAGTGCAAGTCCACCCAAGAATGCCACCAAGGCCTTGCTACTTCCATGCACAAAAGAACCTGAGCCTGGAGTGGATCCGACTGGAGGTGAGCTTGGTGGCCCTCCAATGGAGGATCCTGGTGGAGCTGTAGGGGATCCTGGCGTGGGCGGTGCAGGTGGCGAGTTCGTAGATGGCCCTGAGCTTGGACTTGATGGGACTTCAGCCGGGGAAGCCGCCATTGGAGGCGGCATAACTGGGCTGCTGGCCTCAGCGGGCGGTGTCGCCCCCATGCTTGGCGGCATAACTGGGCTGCTGGCCTCAGCGGGCGGTGTCGCCTCCATGCTTGGCGGCATAACTGGGGTGGTGGAAGGAGGAGTTTCTGTGGTCATGGGCGATGGTGCCATCATAGGCGGCGGTGTCATCGTAGACATTGGCGATGGTGCCATCATAGTCATCGGCGGCGGTGCCTTGGTGGTGGGCGTTGAAGGAGCGGAATATGTCGGTGCTGAGGATGGCCCTTGAGCAATGGACAATGCTACAAAAGCAAGTGACACTGTGAGGAAAAGCATGGCACGTGTGAGGGCCATGGCTCTGTGAGAGCTGAGAGCCACAGAGGAGGAGAGTTAGGGTTTGGCTGAGGAAGAGGTGAGACAGAGTGGGAATTATGTGAGGAATAGGGGTTGGAGATATATAGAGTAAAGGAGTAATATAGAATCCTTTTAGTGGCAAGCATTTGAGTGCTTAGAATTTCATGCTATAAGGGCAGCTGGTTGACACCTATACATGGAGAATCACTTTTGTTTTTTTGTTTTTTTGTTTTTTTTTGGGTGGTTTGACCCATATTCTACAAGGCGAATCGATTTGATTCTGTAGCTAAAATAAGTATTTTGTTTAATAATTATCTCGTTTTTATTTTTTATTTTTGGTGTTAGAAGTAGAAGAAAAATATGTAAGGAAATTAGGAATCTAAAATGATGAAAACAATTCATATGATTCTTTTCAGTTTTTATTTTGTATTTCATTGCATAATTCTAGTTTCGCCTTTCCCCATTTCTCATTTCTTCAACATGTTTTTCCTTTATTTATTGCACAAAATATGAAAACCAAATAACGAATAGTTATCATACGTAACGTACTCTTGTAGTTTAGAACGTATCCAAATATAGTACTTACAAATTATGCTGACAAGATACAATGTATTCTTAGAGTTAGAAGAGTCGAACCATTAAAATCTACGTGTTGCAGTCGGTGTTAAGTTAGAATATTGCCTAAATAAAAAGAAATAGTGAATCACTTTGGCATGCTTCATTTACTCAACAGAAAAATACTTTTACCATAAGCACATTAAATAAAAGGAAAATTAATAAAAAGGGTTTGAAAACTTTGAGTTTTAACAATAAGAATAAAATAAAGGGTAAAGTGAATACTATCAGGTTTGATTTTTTAAAATAAAAATGTAGTTTTTCGTTAAAATAAATAGTATCACAAGTTTTTCGTTAAAGCTCTCTTAAATAAAAGCTTGAAAGTACTATGTATCTACCTGTGGCAGGAACAATTTTTCATGACAGATGATGAAGAAAGAGACTGCAGACAGAGAGAGGAAGCTGCACAATGGTTTTGTGGCGGACGTTGAATGTATTAATTTTTTCTTTTTTCATTTTTTTAATTTGTTTCCACTTATTTGTTGGGTGACCCTGAAATCGTAAGTATTTTCGGCACAAACAATTTTTCCACTTTAAGGGTGACCCTGAAAGTGCTATGCATCCACCTGTGGCAGGAGCAATTTTTCATGACAGATGATAAAGAAAGAGACTTCAGACAGAGAGAGGAAGCTGCACAATGGTTTTGTGGCGGACGTTGAATGTATTAATTTTTTCTTTTTTCATTTTTTTAATTTGTTTCCACTTATTTGTTGGGTGACCCTGAAATCGTAAGTATTTTTGGCACACTTTTAAAAATCTCTATTTAGCGCTGCTTGTATACCATTTAGGTACTAGGCAATCGATCACCTCTTCGATTAATTTCCAAGTATTTGAATATTAAAAAAATATGCTTATACCTATTTAAGTGTTGCCTTGCTCACTTAAACTTGCCTATGCACCCATTTAAGTCGCGACTATTATTTAGACAAAAAATTGATAACTTTCATTTTATATAAATAGACACTTATTTATATGATATATAATTAATTTTCTTAAATTCATTTGGTCTGTCTAAATTTCCATCTGACCACCTAAGCACAAGCGCTAAACTCCAACCTGTCACCTAATTAACGCTTATTCTTTTTTAGAACCTTGATCAATGGGACTTCGTCCTGCGCACTACGTTAATGGAAATTACACTTTTCTCTGCACAACTGGAAGACTTGCTGGGTTGCACGTAGGGTATCCTAACCTTTGGCCCACCGAATTGGCACGGGAATCACAGTGACAAAAGCAGCCCACCAGCATACAATAATTATAATTTTAGGAAACCCTACAGTTTAGTGGAATTGATTGATGATTAGTTACAGTATCTACTCAACCTGCAATAAGCTCGCAACTATTTAATCCTGCATGCGTATAAATCAAATTATGTTATGTTGTCATAATACCAAAGTTGTTATTTAAGTAAATAAGTGTACGTCTCAATTTACTTGACAAAATAATGTCTGCATTAATTAATCAACCCTATTATTTCAAGGGTTTTTTTTTGTTGGCTTTTTGTACGTAAGTATTTTGTAACTTTAGAGAAAAACGCTTCAAACTTAATATAAGTTTTAAGTAGTAATTGATCTTAGTTGGAGAAAGAAAAACCCCAGTTGATTTTGTAGCCGAGAAAATATTTCACAACTAAGAATCAGTAAAACAACAAGAAGTGGAGATGATGGGGTTTTGACATTTTGTTCTCCAATTATATTCTTAAAGTAGTAACTTTACTTACAGTTGTCCGGTTGCTTTTTTCCTTCTAATTTACTATTTTTACTCCTCATCCTATTCCTTAGACCCGTCAATTTTTGAAATGTTTCATTCACACAACATGTAAACAATATAAAGATAATGGATTTTGGATTGACACGATAACTAATTAAGTCACACGATAAGAACCCGTTAATAATAAGTCCTTAACAGGTTTACACGAGGTGACACGCGGATAACCTATTCGACACGTTAAGGAAAATGTTATTTTGATGATTTTTAAATGTTTAAACTACTGAAAAACTTACTATAAAATGCAATAGTCATAGTGTATATGTATATATTGTTTATCAAATATACGTTATTGTATTGTTATTCCTTTTAAATTTAAAAAATTCAAGTTTTGTTTATTTATTTATTTTTATAGTATACTATAGACAAAGAGAGAGTTCAAAAATTATAAAATACATTAAAAATAAAAATATCAAATAATTTAAAATACTAAATACATTAAAAAATTATAATAATTAATTTACAAGTGCAAAAAAAGTTGAAAAAAATAGGCAAATGCTTGTGAATAAATAAAATTCATAATCATTAATGTACAAGTCTGAAAAATGTGAAAACATGTATAAACTCTCGTGATTGCATCGTCAACTTTGAAACGCAACTCCCTTCATTTTGCATTTCCTTGAACATTTGGTATTTTGTAATAATGTAGTAATGTTTTTTCATTACACTGTTATTTTGGGTATGTAAAACTTGAAAGACAAATGTTTTTTTTTTAATGTTTTGAAGTAGTATTTATGTGACAATATAGTATGCATATACTAATTTAGTATTATGGTTTCCATTTTTTGGGTCAAATTTTGTTTTTCATTTCATTATTTATTGATTTCAAATATATTTTTCTTAACGGGTCGGATCATATTACCTGATAATATTAATTGGTCAATTTCAAGTCGGGTCATATTACACGTTTACTTTAACGAGAGTTACACAACACGACCTGTTAAGATATCGGGTATGTCATGAAAACGACACGAACACGGAAAACACGACACGAATGTCATGTCTACTATCTTCTTTCCATGCTCTCACTTTTCTCTTTTTAAATTGGTTTTTTATTCAAAATTGTCTCTGAGTTTGTCCACCGTAAATTATTTTAGTCATTTTGTGAAAAGTCCGTCAATATCATCATTAAATTATCACATCAACGACCACGTGACCACCTTTTTAAGGGTATTTTTGTCAAACCAACCCCTCTACTTAACGAGTATATTGACATATTTTTCATAGAAGGACCAAAATGATTTACGGTAGTATAACTCAGAGACCACTTCCATCGATTTTCATTGTCAAGAACCATAGTGAGGATTTATGTGAATCTCATGAATCATTTTGGCCAAAAAAACCTTTAAATTAGGTCTCCTATTTTCAACTTTGGAGAGCTTTATCTTAGCATAGACAGGTTCATATCATCGACCAAAATTCATAATCGTTGAATTTAATCATTAAATCCTTAACTAAAAATTCAATAACAATTTATCTACATGTATAACCAGCTTATTCTAGAATTTTCACCCATTATATATTGCCTTAAAAGAAGTAAATTCTTAACTATGGCCAATTACTACCTTAAAGCCAACAACTGAAATTATTTCATTCCATCAAAAGACTTAGAGATAGTCAAGTCAACAAACCTAATTAAAAGAAAAATCATTCACATGTTTACAAACTTTTTCTTGGTGATGATTGCCATGGGAGCTTTATCACCTGTACAAATCAAAACCCGTCCACTTGCTCCACCTTTGCCCCAGTTGTAGCCGTGAAGGAGAGGCTGCAAGTACAGTGATAAGTGGTTACAATTTTTGCCCCAAGAACCAAGTCACCGGTCGCTAGATATGTAGCCGTAGACCTTGTGATGCAATGCCTGTAGCTAGCATGTTTGTTTGTGTGTTCGAGCGCGTGGAAGGTGAAAATAGGTAGAAACTTCGTCACTGCGAAACATGATGAGCAGCAGGTATTGTCTAGTTAGAACAGAATAAATACTATGCATTTGAATTACAACAAAATAAACAAACACTTGTTCCACGTTTTATGTTCTAACTAAACAATTCCGATTGCTCGATAAAAATCCTAACCTAAGTTTTGCTCCTAAAAAAAGGTGTTGGAAAATTGAATTTTGTGCTTTGCATTTCCAGGTGGAAATTCAAAGCACCAAAATGTGGTGCGGGCGGCTACGCACTTAGCTGGTTTGTATGGAATGAGTGGATAAGAAGAAATGGAGAGCACTACAGCCTGCATAAATAGTTCCATGTCTTCATCCTGACATGCTATCAATAACTTTCTATCAAAAAAAATCCCGACTTTTCCACACAAATCGTTGGAATAGTTCTGGTATTATTGCACATAAGTAAATCCAGAATTATGAGTTTTAGGTTTTTCTCGCACAGATGTACATGCATATAGACGTATGCATATTGCCCATATTATTTAAATTAATACAATGATTTTTTTCTATCTCTATCACCCAAGATAGAGATGGATGGTTACGTCTGAGTTGGAGCTTTCTGAATCGACATATTTGTTTTTTTCTTACTGCATTATGGGAACCGTAATATATATACACATACATATTAAAGGGAACCAGCTAGTGGATTCACTATAACATTCCACCATTTCGAGGGCCAGAAAGACTCACAGATGCATTTCAGTTTCCTTCTGGCCACGATCGCATGATTCATCAGCACTAAAAATAGAACCTAGAACAGGCCGTGCAGAATACAGATCTGAAATTCGTCCCTAACCATTGAGTCACCTCGTGGTGATTTAAATGGAAGGTTGATGACCGCATCTAAATTATGACATTAATGGCTTAATACAACATTAGCTAGAAAATTATATAAAAGGAAATTATGCAGACCAAATACAAAATATGCAGACCAAATACAAAATATTAATAAAAACCAGGATTTATTTAGGTATTTTATTTATTTGTGTGTGTGAAGCCAAAACTCCTAGTTACTAGGACTCCATAAATGGTATGCACTTTTTAGATTTGGATTCATTAGGGCACACAAAGATTCGGACAGGCATCACACAACGCTCTCAAAGATACGATTTTCTATAGGCTCTTTGTTACCTCATAATTTAACGTTAATTTTTGTGCCAACATTATAAAACATTCTATCAAAAACATGAGGCGATAGAGAATCCACAAAAAATCTGACTTTTGAAAGAGACCCCCCTAAAGTTCCTCAAGATTGTATGTATTTTTGTTTTGAACTTTTCAGCTAAATGCAGGGTTTGCAGCATCTATTTATATATCTTGATGTCAAGATACTTTCATGCTGCCCATTATTTTGAGCCAAATGGAGGGTTTGTAGCATTTGTGTCATCACCAATGTTAGGACCACAGAGTAGAGAACATATTCATGAAGAAAGGGGCATACAAATATAACTGCCCAAACAAAACACTGCCCATCTCTAGATTTTTAAGAAAAGGGAAAAATCTTGCACTGTAGGATTACTTGTCTGATTTTATTGCATTTAAAAATTTAAGAGGTGTATCAATTTGCCCCTCTAAACTTGTATAGAGGTGTCAATTTTCTCCCTAAACTTTAATTTTAGCCAATTACCTCTCTGAACTTTTATAATTAACCAATTTTCCTCATAAACTTTAACTTTAGCCGATTACCCCTCTAAAATATTATAAATAGCCAATTTACCCCCCTAGCGTTAAGATTTTAAAATTTTCATCCATCCAATTTTCCATTCTTTTGGCCCCAATACATTGTCATGTGTTGTCCGCATAATCAAAATGGATAAAAATTTGAATGGATGAATTTTTTTTAAATCTAGCGTTAGGAGGAAAATTGGCTATTTATAAAAATTCAGGAGGTAATCAACTAAAATTAAAGTTTAAGGAGGAATTGGCTAATTATAAAAGTTCGAAGGAGTAATCGGCTAAAATTAAAGTTCAGGAGGAAATTGGCACCTCTATACAAGTTTAGGGGACAAATCGACAAATATGCCAAAATTTAATGTGAATATTTTTGTTTTCTATAACATTTCCACAGCAGTTTTACAGAGCTACAGCATCAACAAATATGGAATGGAACCAAAGGAATGAAACTGCGCTTCGAGAAAATGTTGATTGGTATAAAACCAAAGTTGTAAACCTACAAACATAAAACTAAACACAATTCACTTTGTTGGATCAAGACGGTTAATTAAAGTCTTCACCCCAAAAAGAAGTTGAGAAAGACAGTTTACATCTTCACCAATAGCCGTAAACATATTCACCCGGTCGCTCAATGACAATGAACCTACTTGGGAGAGCAATTTCTGAAGGCATTCAGTTGTGACTCTACCGATGCTTTGGTTTCGTTTTGTAAACGGCCAAAAGAAAATTGCTTTCGAAGGTCACAAATTGCCACTTACATGTTGAGCTTGAATTTATCAATGTAATGAAGCTTGTTTTTCTTTCACGACTTCCAGCATTCGATGAAGCTTCTTGAGGCTCTACCTTAGTATCACCGTTGATCTCTTAGAAGTGGCTGTGATGCAGGAGCTGCAGAAGGAAATAATCCCAGTAAGTACAATATGGAATGAAAATGTATTGGTCACTTTAGCAAGGACTGCACATATGTATTCTAGTCACCCAAGAACGAACTATTTACGTCTATGATCGCTTGACATCGAGGTCCCGCATGAAGGGTTGAGTTGAGCATAACTTTATATACAGTTTAGGCCTCTCTACGGATAACTTAAGTATTGTGCTACATTAACTTGTGAAACATTTTGTTTTTTATATTTCACAAAATGGATGGAATTGATTACACATACCATCCAATCATTCTATATTATTAGTATTGGCTGGGGAAAGGAAGATGCGCAGAAGTTCCTTTTTAAGCAAATTTTAAGGGAACAATGCAAAAGAGTAAAGAATTACCTCCAAAACTTTGCTGCCCGCTGGATACAGGTACTGGTTTGCACATCTTCTCAGAAATTTCAGCTATAACCAAACGTGATAAAAGAAGCGTCGCAATAAGAGCACAAATCATTAACATCAGAAATACTGCATCGCATTCCTTCGTTGAAAGGAAACCAGTAAGAAGAGGGCCAAAAGCTGCACCAACTGATCCAGTACCATCAATATGGCGGTAACTGTTGCCAGTGCTCGAGAATCCCCTCTAAGGGAACTGTGCGTTCCAAGGTCTGCAGAAACTGCGGTGGTGATAAGTGCATAGGGTCCATTAATAAACAAGCCAGCAACCATCATAAGTGTAATGTTGACATTGTTTGAAATGCTGCCATATTTTCGATATAATAGCATTGCCGGAATTGCAAATGACATGAAGCCGGCTGCCGAAGTAGCTCGGGCATTAAGATTATCAGATATGTAGCCAGCGAGGATTCCACCAACTATGCCTCCTACAGTGAACAAAGTGGAGAGGTTTCCAGCAGATTTCACAGAAACATACTCGCCTCCTATTTCTGCAAAAGCATAAGAGGGAACAAGATGAGGAACATAATATCAGATGCATGAACACGATTTAAAATAATACCTCAAAAAAAAAAAAAAAAAAGATGTGACTTTGCTGTCACCTCGCCAGTTCATGAACATAGTTGCAATGTGATATAACATCAGACTACAAAGAGTAATAAATTTCCAATAGCGATGTAAAACAACAACACATACTAACAGGTAATGACGTGACATGTGAATAAGTGTCTAATGTACTTTACCATCTCGGCATCCACAAAAGAACAGATGCACTCATGCATGGGACCAGCATAAATAACTAGGCACGCATGAGAGCAATATCCACATTAGCAGCCTCATCAAAAGACATGTTTCCTCTGTTGTTACTAGTACTCAAACAGTGTTGAAAACCATATGAACCACGCAAAGATAGACTTATAGCCACGATAAATTTGTGCAGGCTACTAGGACTCCTTATTTGAGGACATGATATATTTGTCAGACAAATACCCTCCCTCCCTTACAGCTCCATCCTATACGTGGAAAGGAAGAGAAATACAGACAGAAAGAGACATATAAGTGCAGCCTTGTCCACACCTTGCAAAACAACAAAATGGTGGGTAATGGAAATTGGAGGCTTCAAACCCAAATCCTTCTGCAAACCAGAGTTATATGCCATTTTATGCAATTAATAGACCCCAAAAGCTTAAATTGTTATACAATAGGACATTAATCTATATCAGATAAGAAAGTTAACATACACAACTGCATAGATCAGAAAGATGGAGACACAAGAGCTCGATCTATGAGCATTGAGAAGCCTTTGACAACAAAGTGAAAGTAATGTGAACTCTATCAACTCATAAGGAAGTTTATTTTGCGCTTGTAGTATAACAGAGAAGCCCTTCTCTTCTCTCTTCTGCCAATATATTCTTGAGTATAAAATTATAAATAACAACCCCTGATACTGTTATAATTATAATTTTCTTGTTCCGGATTTAAATAATGAAGCACTTATGATAAAAAGAAATACAGAAATGTGTAGGCCACAAGCTTTGAGAAGAAGAGGCACAACGCAAAGGGTACAACTCCTGGTATCATACAAGCTTCAATAAGTCCAATACCTGTCCTACTCACAGACCCAATTCAGAGAATAGTTTTTGTTTCACCGTTTACCATAAATCCTTTTTTCATATTAGCTTCTTCATCATCAGGCACTGCCTCCAAATTAGAAGCTGAATTTGGTGGGAAAGAAGATCCAATATCTTCAGGATAAGCAGCCAAGAAGAAGAAAACGATTACGCCTCCAACTGCTATAAAAGCACCTGGAACAACAAAGCACCAACCCCACCCATAATCCAGAACACTAGCAGCAAGAAGTGAACCACTTATATTCCCAACCGAAGTATGCGCATTCCATATGCCCATTATCAAACCCCTCTTTCCGTTTCCAAACCAATTACCAATCACAGCAACAACTGAAGGCCAACCGGTTGCTTGGAACAACCCGGCAATCATTTGCATCCCAAGATAGAAACCAAACACATGGATATTCAAAAAGTATCCCATCCCAAACAAGGCAACAAAAATGCCACTCCCAATCATCCCGGTCGTCAAGAACAATCGGAGGTCCAATGTATCTCCCAAATGGCCAGCAACATACATTCCCAAAGAGTAACATGCAAGAAATGCAAGATAAATCTCCCCCAGTTTCGAAGTCCCGTCGGTTCCATTAAAGGGGGACCAACCCTTGTGTAACCTATAATTCTCATTGCCCCCAAACTCTCTCTTGACAAAGACTTTACCAAACAAGGGTCCAAACCATTGCCTGTACGGGGATCAGGATACAAAACACTTTTAACTATACCGCTCGTTTTTCTAGATGCATGGTAACATGTATAAGCTATGAAAGTAACAAGCAAAATTACATATCTATATGTAGAAAGACTCCAATCTTTGCCTCTAATGCTTCTAATCAGCAAAACCCCAGGTGGGATTCCTCGCATTGTATCAGAATTCTGAGACATTTTCACAATCCCACAAAATCATAACAAAATTTCCTCACGAAACCTTCATATCACATCCATTTTTCAAATTCAAAAACTACCCAGAACGCAAAACCGCAGGTTTCATGCGTCAAAATATCAGAGGAAAAGCTTTAGAGAGAGAGTTTTAGAGAGAGAGAGAGTACAAGACCTTGTTGAATTGACGAAGAAGAGCTGAGGCCTCAAGAGGCCAAAAGTTCAGGCTTGCATAGCTGAGGGGATAAGAGGGAAAGCGTAGAGGGCGGGGAGGCAGTGGGAGGACACGTGGCAAGATAGGAGTAATGGAAACTGGTTTTGCTCATTGCTGTGCTTGGGCGCCACGTTTTCTTTCCAGAATCTCCGAAACCGTTGTGTATGGTTTGTAGAACGGCTTGGCTGCTTCAGATGGAGGAGGAGTTCCTCCATTAAGTTCTAACTCATTTAATGGTCGATTTTTAAAACATTTTGTTTATGATTGTAGTAGTTCATATTATATATCACTCTGTAAAGATTATATCTTCATAAATTCAATTAAAATTAAGGTTGTTTGGTCAATCAATTGTAGCAAATAGATAAACGGTTGGTAATACATTTGCTAAAATCAGTCCATCTATTTTTATACTGTTCGATGACCAAACAATCTCATATTTAATTGATTTTTGCAAAGATAGTCTTTGCTAGTAATTTATAATATGAATGGTTATGATCTAAGTATGAAGTTTCATGAATCGACTAGATAGTAAATTGAGAAGGAACTCATTCTCATTTATTGACCCTTTAATGTATGACGTTCTTTTGATTTGTGCCGTTTAGTTTCAATTTGGTTATGAGTCTTTCGTAAACATCTTTCAAATTTGTTACATTTGTAGCTCGGGGAAGGATTTTCCCATAAATTTGGAAGCTTGGAACAGTGACCATTTAGCTCATTTCAGAGGATTTTTCCAGCCATCTCGGTGACGTTTGGCCCTCGAAACTAGTATAGCCTTGTTCATTACATTTCTAGCTTCAAGTTAGTTTTTGAATCATTGAATTTGGTTAAGATATTTTTGTCGCCTAATGAGGCGAGGCTAAAATATTTTTGTCGCCTAATGAGGTGAGGCTAAAATATTTTTGATTTCCAACAACACTGATATTGTCTCCAACTTAATAATTACCACTTGCACAATCCGTCAGGTGTGGGGTTTTATCACAAAAGATCTCGGTGTTAGTTAGAGTGGGATTAGGATATTTAAACTATTATTCTCTTTTTGTATAGCCGATATGAGACTCAACATGTACAAAATCAAAAAGGACACATTAAAACATAAACCTTTGACTCTTGATATCACTTGAAAAGAAATATGGAGATTCTACATGAGATTTCTAGTAACTAGCATTCATGTACAATCAAAATAATCAGAAATAGAAAAATAAATCAAAGCTATATTCGTGCAAAACCCCTTCAAGAAGCATATATTTAGTTTTGGTGCAGTAAATAATTGTATTGTGGAACAAAGAGAACGATTTGGATCTAGACTTCAATCCAATCCAATCCAAGAGTTTCACCAACTTCTTTGCTCCTTGAACTCATTCCTCCTAACTTCCTCCACCTTGAATCTTCTTGGATCCCCTTAAGCTACCAAAGTAGATAGCCTCTAAACATCCACACCAACTAGTGTAGTGAGATATATGCAAGAAATAACAAACGAGAAAATAAGAGACTAATATCTTCTATGTAAGGTGGCCGACCTTGTGTGTAGGGAGGGAGGTGGATTATCTTCTTTGTTGTATGAAATGCACACAAAAAACCCTCACTCAAAAATCCCTTAGTATTCCCTTTTTATAGCGAAAGAGAGGTCAAACATTTGTGATTTTCTCCCTCGCACTCTAGCACACTAGAATCGGCTATACACGGATTGGGCTTTGCTTTGGGCCTTTCTCACTTTAAGTCATCTTATGCCTATATTAAAAGGCCAATTGGTTTAGGCCCAATGGGCCTGATAGAACCCAAACTACTTTTAAGCCAAAAAGTGAAGTTTTATCGCTTGTATGATTAATTTGGACTTTCTTATTAGTCATATGACTTAATTAATTTCATCATTCTTTAATTATCTCATTACACAAAGCATATTAGTGTATGGTCGATTTAAGTTCTAATTAGCGGGGCAGTGACATAGTTACTACTTTGTATAATCACATAGTGAATTGAAGTCTACTTTATTCTCCTTTACATTGATGATTGCAAGATTAATGATCAAGGGGCTCCCATAAGCTATGAGTGACGTTTAATCACGTGTCATGGGCTACCCATGCTAATGTGGTATTTTTTGGAGAACCTATTTAGTTGGAATTACAATGTAACTCAATCATTCTCTAAGTCAATACTTCCAATCACATTACTAGAGAATGAATACTTTATGTCAATTCTTTAGTATGATCATCCTGACTTATATGATTCAATTGAGACGCGTAGGAATGCCTTCCTTTATTACACTTGATACTTTAGTCGAAAATTTTTGAATCATATTTTGGAGTATTCTGCCTCTCTTACTGAGGGTTAGGGATTCCATGTTGAACATTCAAATGTCTTCGAGAATAAGTTAGTGACTCCAATAATATGTAGAACGTATCAAGGATGGGATGTGGTCATGTCTCTTTGTCAATTGATCAGCAATGTATCCCTAAGACAACTATGATATCTCAGGTCAAATGATTACTTGCATAATTCAAACTTGTAGAGTTGTTTGCTTGACATGTATGTAGAATTTCATGCAATTACTCTCGTTTGATTGTGTTCAACGAACGCATTCTTTATAATTAGCACTTACATACTTGCCTCAATGTCCCTACACAAATAGTTTGAGACCATCCATCCTTCCTATGAAGTAGACATAGTATGTACCTATCACCGCAGATTAAATTGGGACGGGGCAGGGAAGTCGTTACCCATTGGGAGTGGGGATGGTGAATCCTTGATTTGAAATTTACGAGTACGAAGGAAAAATCCTAATGGGAATGCGAACGATAAATGGAATCTAATGTAAACATTTTTTCTTAGTCATCAGGCCCAGGCCCAGGCCCAGTGCCACAGGGGCAGTTGTCCAGGGCCCCAAAATAAAGGGGGCACCAAAATTTAAAAAAAAAAAAAAAAAAAACCCAAATAACTAAGTATAAAAAATAAAAAAAATGTTTACAGCCCAAATAGGGGCTGGAGGGCGAGCCCAAAAGGCAACAAAAGGGCCCAGCCGCAGATTATAAAGAAAAAACAAAAACAAAACATAACATAACAAGGACCACTCGGTCCCAATTAACCCTAATACTTCCAACCTTTCCCGATTCCCCACCCCTCCTTTGTTCCCTACTTCTCCCACTTCCCTTCTGCCGTCCCCTGACTTTCCTTTTTCTTTTTATCAATTCATCGGTTGTTGCAAGCTTTATTGTTTTGGTGTTTCCTCTTGAGTTGGCAACTCAAGTCAACTCTCTCAACTGCAAGTGTAAGCTGCTGCACGCAGCTAGACAGGCAGGGCCGCAGGGCAATCCTCCACACTCCTCAGCTCAGCACCAAGTCATTCACCATTGGCATTGGCTGCAAGTGCATTCACTCACCACCAACCCTTTTGAGTTTTGAGGTAAACTAATTTTTAAAATTTGAATTATCAATTTGTAATTTAATATAAAATTTTGCAATGCACGTGACATAGAATTATATAATAAATTGATAATTGATGTATAGAATTGTTGTTGTTGATGAATTGAATTCTTGACTAATTGAATTATTTGATTTCATTTCAAACCCAATTTTTAGGTTCAATTTTTATAATATGTGTCGACTATGTGTTAGTGTTTTTATAATATATTAATATATAATGTGTTGGAATGATAATTTTAATAGGAAATTTTTGTTATATCATGTGTAGGTAATTTTTGCAAACAAATTATCGAAGTCATGTCTTTTAGGAAACAACTCTCTGGTAATATGAAAAGGAACAAAAAGGCAAAAGATAACGAAATTGCCGAAAGTTTAAGAGGATCTCTTAATAAATTTTTCTCTACAAAGAATGAGTCAGTTGAAAATTTGAGAGAAAATGATGTTAATGAAGAACCACAAAATGTTGTTGGGGAGTCTCATGAGCATGAAAATGGTAGTGATTTAGAAGAAAATGTTGGTGATGAGTCTCAATACCATGAAAATGGTGGTGATGTGGATTTAAATGTTGATAATGATCATATTGGTGTAAAGAAAAATATTGAATCTCCAGAACCTATTTTCCATTTAAACATTTATGATCCAAGAATTTGGGATGGTCTTAATGCAGAATCGAGAGACTTACTTGTACAAAACGGGCCAATTCAAGAAACTAATCTTACTTATCCTAAAGACAAACTCTCTAGAAAATTTTCCTCACACTACAATGATCAAAAATTACCAACGGGTGAAATTTATGATAGGAAATGGCTCGTGTACTCAAAAGAGTTGGATAAAGTCTTTTGTTTTTGTTGTAAATTGTTTAAAACAATTGCCTCAAAAAGTGAGTTAGCAAAAGATGGAATTAGTGATTGGAGACATCTTAGTGTGAAGCTTAATCAACATGAAAAGAGTAAAGAGCATCTCACTAATTCGAGAACTTGGGTTGAGTTGAAAAGTAGATTGACAACAAATCAGACAATTGATAAAGAATTTCAAATGCGAATCAAGAAAGAGACAAATCATTGGAAACAAGTGATGCTTAGAATTATTGCTGTTGTGAAATGTCTTGCCATACATAATTTAGCATTTCGTGGAACAAATGAAAGACCTTATGAAGACTCTAATGGCAACTTCTTAGGTTTACTTGAAATGATTGCGGAGTTTGATCCAATAATGCAAAAGCATTTTCGACTCATTGAGAATAAAGAGATTCATTACCACTATGTGAGCCATAAAATCCAAAATGAGTTGATAGCTACTTTAGCTTCAAAAGTCAAAACCGCAATCATTAAAAAAGTAAAAGAAGTCAAATTTTTTTTTTGTCATTCTTGATTGTACTCCTGATGCAAGTCATGCGGAACAAATGACTTTAATTTTGAGATGTGTTGACTTGTCAAGTAGGTCAATAAATATAATGGAATATTTCATGGAGTTTTGAAGTGTGGAAGATACATCAGGACAAGAACTTTTTAATGAGTTGCAAGATGTTCTAAAGTCTCTTGATCTTGATATTGATAATGTGAGAGGACAAGGTTATGATAATGGATCTAACATGAGAGGGAAACACCAAGGTGTTCAGAAAAGATTGATAGACATAAATCCCAGAGTCTTTTACATGTCATGTGGTTCTCATTGTCTTAATTTAATAGTTTGTGATATGGCAAGTTCATATCTTAAAGCAAAATCTTTTTTTTGGAGCATGTCAATGCATATATATGGTGTTTTCCAACTCTACAAAGCGTTAAAATATTTTGCTTGAACATATTGATGGTTTAACTTTGAAGTCATTGTCAACTACTCGATGAGAAAGTCACATTGAAAGTGTTAAAGCAATTAAATCCCAAGTAGCCCAAGTTAGAAATGCTTTGTTTGCATTGGTGCAAAATTACTGAGAATCCCCAATTAAGTAGGGATGCATAATGTTTAGCATCAGGAGAACTTTGCAGTTTTGATTTTGTATTAAGTTTGATTATTTGGTATGACATTTTGTTGAAGATTAACATGGTGAGCAAAAAATTACAATCTAAAGACATGCATCTTGATGTTGCTGTAAAGGCATTGAAAGCACTTGTTACCTTTCTTGAAAACTACAGAGAAACTGGTTTTGCTTCTGGCATGTGTGATGCTAAAGAAATTGCACTTGATTCGGAAATTGACCCTGTTTTTCAAACTAAACGTCATAGACCTAGAAAAAGACATCATGATGAAGTTGATGGTAATGAGAGGGAACAACAGTCTGCTGAAGAATCATTTAGAACGAATTATTTTCTTGTTATAGCAGATATTGCTCTTTCACAACTGAAACACAAGTTTGAATAGTTAAAGGCTTTTGAATCTATTTTTGGCTTCTTGTTTGATGCACCAAAGTTAATTTCATTGGATGATCAACAACTAAAAGAAAATTGTATGAATCTTGAAGCACATTTGAAACATGGAAATACCATGGATGTAGATGGAGCCGACTTATATTCTGAATTACTGGTGTTGCAAATGATGTTACCTGAAGAAGCATTTCTCTCTAATAACCCTTGGACATCCATGGAAATAGGAAACTTTGTAAAAGAAACTCACATGTGTCTGAATGTCTTGATTGCTTATCGTGTACTGTTGACTGTACCTGTGACCGTGGCATCTGCAGAAAGAAGTTTTTCAAAATTGAAATTATTAAAATCTTACTTGCAGACCACTATGACTCAAGATAGGCTAAATGGATTAGCAATCTTATGCATTGAAAATGATGAGATTGAAGACTTAGAGTATGATGATATAATTGATGATTTTGCTTCAAAAATGTCAGAAGACAATTTCTTAAAGGTTGAAATTTCAAGGAGCTTTGCTAGGAATGGTTGTGTATGATTGTATTTTTGATTGTCGGGGTTTAGGTACTATGTCCCCCCTGTTGAATATTTTCTCAAGTAATATAATTTGGGCGTGAGAGCCTAACCCCCCAGCTTCGACTGGGTTCCAGCCCTCATTAAATATTTTTTTTAAACATATGTTTCCATATTAAAAAAGTGCACATTTTGAGCTTTCGCACTGGGCATCCAAAAACTCACGACCGGCCCTGTTAGACATACTACCAATGTATAAATCAACTATCGTTTCTTCTCGAGAAAAAAGAGAGAATATTTTCCTATATTGTAGGAATCGTATCATGCATCAATAAAATTGTAGCAAACCCCACCCAACCCAAACCCTCCAAGTTCCAACCGAGAAAGAAAAACATTGGGGTATTGTTGTTGCGACTTCTGTGTATAAAACTACCGCGGGCGGGCTACAACAATATAACGGCACAAAAACGCCTTCTATATTTCCGGACAGGGGTCCCACCCACCTCCTTCGTAACGAACCAACAAGCGTTTCAAAACGGCCAAATGATTTGGCGCAAATTTTAAACGCGCTCCTCCCTCTCCCTCTCTCTCTCTCTCTCCCCAACACCCCCCCCCCCAAATATCTCTCCAGACTCCCCGACCAAAAGCAAAAATTAAATATAAAAAAATTCCAAATAATTTGTTTTGTCTCTGTAAATCACGAGGAGGAAGCCCCTTGTATTATAAAGAAAGAGTTTTCTCAGATCGGGGGGACGCTGTTCGCACTTCCAATCCAACCCTCCGATCCCCATCGTAACCCACATTGCCCCGGATCCCATCGCGCATTTCTAATTTTTTTTATTCGATTTGTTTTGGATGCGATTTGATTCTTTGTATTAGCATTTGTTTTGATTCGATTCGATTTGGTTAGCGGTTCGAAGCCGATTGGATTTGATTGGGAGATTTATGAGGATCTGTGAGCTTTGTGATGATCTGAAGGATTGGATTGGATTGGATTTGATTTGATTGGTTTGTGTTGGATAGATGGATCCGTTATCTGCAATCAGCGAAGAGCTGGCGGAGATCGACGGACAAATCGCCGATATCTTCTGTGCAATGTCGTAAGCATCTGTTTGGCTTTGCTTTGGATCGATTTCTGAGTATTTTGTGGTTCCTGAAAGTTACAGGCTCTAATAGTCTAGTGTTTGGATATATGGCAGAAATGGGTTTCAGACTGGAGAAGATTAAAGACTCGAATAGGCAGAGTAGGCAGCTGGAAGAGCTCACTGACAAGATGCGAGACTGTAAGAGGTATTAATTTTATTTATTTATTTTTTTTGACAGTTTTGTCCTCTTTATTTATCATCCACTTACTGTGGGTTAATTTTCAATTCAATTTTCTTCATAAGTTGGTGAATTTCTGTGCTGACAGTTATTGAATGGTAAATTGGGTTCTTGATTGTGATTGGAGGTAATGCAATTGAATTAGCTTAAATATCAAGCAAAGGGTAGTTGGCCAAGAAATAAAAGAGTTTCAGTACACTACGCTCCATTAGATCTTAATGTAGGAATTTATACTTGGTCTTTTTCACGTTTAAGGGTTTGATTTGACTTGAATTTAAGTAAAACTAATGAAAATGACTTGAAAACTTTTACTTTTAACAATAAGGATAAAATAAAGGATAAGGTGAATAGTACCATATTTAACTTTTTAGTGTAAAAATGTGGTTTTTTGTTAAAGTGAATATTATCGTGGGCTTTTTATTAAAACTCCCTTGAATTTATTGAAGTTAGAATCAATGATTTTCCTCAAATTATATTCATGAGCTAAATGATGACAAAGAAAGGAACTTTTTAGAGGATCTTTTTTATTTTATTTTATTTTTGGTTTGTGATTGAATTTATTTACTGAGAAGTTGTTTCTGAAGAATAGAAAGATGCTCAATACTCAGAGAGGTTTACCTGAATGTTTTTTCTTGAGTTATATAGAAGTATACATGGATAACAATTTTATTTCTTAATACCCTAAACTTTCATGGCACTATTTTGCCTTAAAATAGGGGGCGGATATTTGGGAGGCTGTTTAAGCTGCGTAATTCCGGCAACTTTCATGGCACTATTTTGTGAACACAAGGCATTTGGGGGACGGAAGAAGAGTGTTTAGGCCTACGGAGGTGTTGAGTGATGGGTGTGTTTTGGGTGGTGTAGCCAGTAATAAATTAGATGATATGCGATAGCATTAGGGAGATGCGGAGATTTTGTGGGATAACCGTTAATTTTAATCGCTACTGTGAGCTTCAGTTCCTTCAAAATTTTGCGAAATTCCTGTTTCTTCTTTTTCAGATTGGGGGGATGCCATTATTTTGGAGGGCAGGAGGAGAGTTTTGTTTGTTCCATTTTAAATGTCTTTTTATGATTGTTTATCCATTTTTGGTAATAAAATTTGTATCGAACAAAAAAATAGCATACTTGGGAGTGGAATATTTATACAATTTGTGACTAATGCTGAAAATGTGATAAGGTGCAACTAAGCTGACATTTAGTTGCATCCTGCTCCATTATATGTAAGGGATGGAAATATCTTGTCTAATGTCATGTTTGGGATTGGTGACCACTGACCAAGTGACCAGCAATTAACATTATTTGCTTCTTATGCCCAGATATGCATATTAATTCAGTACTCATTCCTTTTATGTAGACCTCTGGATTTTCTTGGTTACCTTTTTACTTTTCTACCCAAGAGTATCTGTTACCTAAACCCCTAAATTCCATATACTAATGTATTATTTGTGTTGACATGTCATTTGAGAAACAAATGCTATAATCTTATGGATCTGTGCTTAGTTTATTTGTTTTGGCCAGCATATGGGGTTTCCTGCCTTCAGATTTTCTGGCCTTCATTTCTAAGAGTTGCGGTTATCCAATTCAACTTCTTTCTGATGTTTGAGTTCCAACCTGTGACACTCATCAATTTGGGTATCCTGTGAATAAGGTTATATGTTGTGTTGTTTTCAGGCTTATGAAAGAATTGGATAGAGAAGTCAAGAATATGGAGAGAATAAATGACCCAAATACCAGTAGAATGCTGAATGAGAAAAAGCAGTCAATGGTGTGTTTTAAATCCTTATTTCATTTCCAGACTCTGCTATGCTTACTTTTGTTTTTCCTTTTCTAATTTCCTTTGTTTTAATTATCTTCTTGTGTATATTAATTGTTTTTAACACGTTATACTTGTGTTAATAGCTTGAACTTTTGTGCAGATCAAAGAGTTGGATTCATATGTGGCTCTGAAAAAACAGTAAGTTAGCATCAGCAAGAAATTACATTCATTGATTCTTAGCAGAAATACCCAATTCGTTTGCCTTTTTGGATATTTCTTAAGTATACATTATATTAGTTATTTTGTGTGGATGAACTGTATTGTATCCATCTGACTTTAAGATCTATTATCCCAGGCTTACATATATGATATTTCGTTTATATATAGGTTCATTACATATCAATTTGGAGAATGAAATACCTGTGTTAGAAACCACCTTGTTTTCTGAGTCTTAATTATTATTTCACTTATGATTATCCAACGTCCCCATATTTACCAAATATTTAACGTGGATTTTTTCAGACTGATTTAGTGATGAACATGTCTCTGTCCTATCACCACCCCCCCCCCCCCCAAAAACAAAAACACACTTTAACCAGAGATGCATGTGTGACACTGTGTAACTTGTTATGGAAGGCAGTAGTCACACAATCTTTTCTCTAAGTTTTAATAGAACAAGAAGCCTGATTTTACAATACACGAAGATAATTTATTTTCATTATTCTTGAAAAAGGCTTTGTTGTTATTCTTGAAATTGTCCCATTGGATGCTCAAAGTACTGGTTTATGCTTGGGTCAATGTTGGTTTTTTTTTTTTTTTTAAATTGACGATATATCTTTTTTCTAATAATAATTTGTAGAAACATTTGGTGTGCCTTTGGTACAGATATGCATCAAACCTTGAAAACAAGAAAATTGATCTCTTTGATGGGCCGGCAGAAGACTTTGGGGAACATTTGGTGTGCCTTTGGTACAGATATGTTCATTAAATCAGTTACAGGTAAATTTGACTCTATCAAAGTACTTGTCAATCTATGTTCACTAAAAACATTAAGAAATGGTGAGAAGTGTCATCAAACGATTTCGTACCCAGTATGGAATGAGTTATATTTCAGTAATTCACGATTGAAAACAGCGACTGCATAATGGATATATGCCTCTGGCTATCAATTACAAAGGACCGAAGAATTGGTATAGGGTTCGAGGTTACACTTGATATCACAAAGAAAAAGAAATGCATATTAATGTTTAGAGAAGTTCCTATGAGAGATGCATTCAGGTAATAATTCTGACACTAGTATTTTGTTTAGATGCAATGCTGAAAATGATCGATGCATTTTCTTGAACGTTCAGAAACTCTGCTTGATGTAATAACTAACAAATCATGCCATGTTGTGTTACCTGAAAGACACTAAACATATATTCTACATGAGTTACTTGTTAACCAGAGTCCATATGTTTGACAGCTATGACGAATCAACAACTTATGGATAATGGAAGCCAAATGATGGATGAGACAGATCAAGCCATTGAGAGATCAAAAAAGGTGGGTGCATCTGGAAAATATCAATTTGATTATTGGAAGAAAAACTTTGTTCCTGCTCTTACCCGTTGTTAAAAATGATTCAAGTATGACTTTTCTTTGTGCTCCTGTTTGTAATAGGTTGTTCATGAAACCATCAATGTTGGAACAGAGACAACACAAGCTCTCAAGGCTCAAGTAATTAGTATTCAATTGTATTTCATCATATTCCTTATAAAAATTGCAGAGGCATGGTAACTAAATTTTTTTAAAATTTTTTAATTTTCATGTTTAGACTGAACAAATGAGCAGGATTGTCAACGAGCTGGACTCTATTCATTTCTCAATCAAGAAAGCTTCTAAGCTGGTCAAGGAAATTGGTAGGCAGGTAAATTTCTGAATTATCCACTTGCTTTTTTCGTATGTTGATGATATTTGCTACTTTTATTACTCATTATGATTTTCTTTCTTTCCCATTTTATTTCCTGTTAGGTTGCAACTGATAGATGTATTATGGAATTACTTGTCTTGATTGTCATTGGGGTCGTAGCCATCATTATTGTGAAGGTATGAAACACGCTTGCTTCTAGTTTTGTTTCCAAAGTGTATTAAATTCCATCGACATAATTGAGTTCTTAATTTTGTTACACAAAGTGCAGCCTGATGGATGCTAGAGAAGTATTGTTATTTTACCCTCATCATTTTCATTTTATTGCTGCTGAAGCCACTCAGATTATTCGCTTTTTATATGCTGAAGATCTATTCCTGATCTTCAATTGCATACAACATTTTCAGCGCTTCAATGCAGTTTCTTTATCTAAATATTAAATAATATCATATGTTGTGGAAGTATAGTCATTGCTTCTGAAAGCAAGTAGTGAAGCGATAAGGTGTACTTGAACGTCTCTACTTGGTTGCAAGTATTCTTCTGAAATAATTTCCTACTAATCATTATTCTAGATTCAAGCAGATTTTGAATTTCCTAGTTACCTAGTCAGGCAATGAACTAATTTGCCTTTGATCATGAAATATTTGTCGCTTCTGTTTCTTTGAACCTTTATAACGTGAGTAACGAGAGTTTGTGCAGTAACTTTCCCAAATTTTAAACGATTTTGGGAAACTTTGTTCCTGTTTAGGAACTAGAGTTCAGATGGTTTGATGTTGCCGGGTGGATATATGGTTAACTTGTTTTTTTATTTTTAATCTTGAATTTCAGCTGGTTCATCCAAACAACAAGAACATTCCAGATATTCCTGGATTAGCCCCTCCTGCAATGACTCGAAAGTTACTGTGGATTCCTTACTGAGGAGAGATCAAAATGGACCATGTCATGAGATTGCCAAGATGGTTCGTGCTCAAATGAACGTTAGCTTTTACCCTGTTTTACGGAACAGATACGGAAGCTATATCCCGGTAAGTTTTGCTCTGAAGGCCGGCTGATTTTCGAGAAAGCCAGTCTCACTACTGTTGTTGTTCCTTCGTTGTGTTATTGGCTTCAGTTGCATGAGATATGTATTATCATTGTTTCTTCCCTCTGACTGTATACTAGGTGTATTTTAGGATGTATTGGTTCTCATACATTATTTACCCTTTGGTTGTATTTGTAGTCACTTTTTATTGAATCTTTGTTTGGTAAATTATTTCATTTACCAAATTAATTTTCAAATTTCAAAGTGAATTTCGATTTTCGTAGATTGAATGCATCTATGTCAGAAGTTGATGTGATACAGTGATAGTAATATACAACACAATAAAACGATAAGATTTTGCACAATAAATTATAGGTATTGGTGGTTAACAAATTGGGTTTAAGTTTAGGATTATTTTATACAACGCAAACACGATACATTTATGGTAAATGAACATTAGAGTATGTAATGCATTATAACAACCACTTAGTACTGCATAGATGAGTTGAGCTCCAAGCCCTAGAAAGGTAATTTTCTTCTTTTTTCTAAAGGGGATTAGCTAGTGGTTTTATCACAACAGTTTATCATTTGAGAGCTACTAGACTCACCCCATTGTCTTATTTTCCTACCCACCTTATAATCTCATTCACCATAAAAAGTTAAAAAATTATAATGCTATTTCCCCACCCACTATTATTCCCAAAATAACCTTTAATATATACATACATATGAAATTATAAAATTGTCTCTTAAAAAATATAACAAATCATATCTAAATGAAAACCACTAAGGTCTACAAATTCAAATGGAAACGACAGAGGTATCCAAATTCAAAAGAATTCGACAACGACAAATTCAAAAATACGATGGACAAATTCAAATGACCTACACACAAATTACTCTTCTACCTTTTCAATAGAAATATAATCTTCTACTTCTTCTGTAGAAGCGTCACTGCCACCTGTTCAATGAAAAGGTCATCTTCTAAGTCCGTTGATATTTTTTTACTTTCTCTGAATGAAAGGAGGTGAAAATATGAGTCAGGGTTTAAGGTCGACAAATCGTCTCTCATGGCCAACCTTTTTTTTTTTTTTTTTTTTTAAATTAAGCAAAACAAGATAATTAATGTCCTTATCAGTTTTTCTGCAAATGGACAAATTTGTAATTAAAAATTTCATTAAAAGATGGGTGAAAAGATAAGACATTGGGGGTGGGAATAACATCACTCTATCTTTTTGGGGGTCAGGAAGACTCACACAGACATTTCGGCCTCCCTCTGGAAAGTTAATTGACTGCGTTATTGGGTAGTTTGATCGTGTTCAATCAGTTAGGGATGATTGTTAGACAGACGAATTAGAAACACGTTTTCAATTTATTTATTTTTTAAATTGTAGAATTAAGTCACATCGAATCACAATTTTCAAATTCAAAAGTTTTAGAATATTCGAATTCCGAGTAATCATAGAAATTTTGAAACATGATTTAGAAATTCATTTCTTTTACAAGTTTTTTAATATTCTCAAATTTTTTCGTACTTACAAATTTATTGTTATTTCTCAATATTTGATATACCGTATATGCTTATATATAAATCCAGTTTATTTTGTAAAATATGCTTTTCATTTTTAATATATAAGGGTATGATTAACATAAAAACAATAAACAAAGTGCATTCAAAATTAACAATAAAATACAAAACTTGATTGCAAAACATAATTTTGGTATATAAATATAAAAAACCGGAATATTTTGGAACGTTTCATACTCTTTTTGGATAAATATTTTATTTTTTATTTTTGTTTGCAGCCTTCCTAAGATGTTATGTAATACATTGTTTGGTCAAACAAATGCCTTTTGATGTAAGATAAAAAGAAAATTGATTGGATTAGTGACATAGTGGGAATTGGAGATAGTAAGATGTATTTTCTTTATGGTTGCTGCGTGTGCTATGAGTTATGCATTGAATTGTGACATATAATACGTTCACACGTGTGATGTGTGCAATTTCTTTTTATAAAAGGAATTTCTAGCTCAGAAAACAATTAATATTGACCACCCCTAATCCTAATTCTAGAAAAATTTGGATTCTATTCGAATTCAAATTGTGGAGATCTTACGATCCTTACATTCTAACCGTTTATCGTACATTGTGTGGTTACTTTTTATTTAAAATTAAACACAAATAGTACCTAATGAAAGCTGACCGCACGATATACTATGAACAACTAAAATATAAGGATCCTAAAATCCTTACAAAGAAAATCCGAAGAAAATCCCCGTCCTCTAATCTTAATGCTAATGCAAATTCAAATCTTTTGCATCCAAAGCTCTTTGTGACTTTTCTATGGTCTATGTCAGGACTTGACACTTGTCAACTGCTAACTCTACACTTACACACTCTTTTAACTCACTTAAAAACACACAAGGAAAAGAAAAAATAAAACCAACCCATGGGAAAATTTCTAGTTCTTCACTGTCAAGCACGGGCAGTGGTCATGTCAATAATTTCATGTTTGACATATTTCCCTACTTTTGGTTTTGAAGAAATGCATAGACCAACCAACCGACATTTTAACATCTTTCCATCATCAACCCAAAAAATAAGTAAAGAAACCCATTTCCATATTCCATATGGAAAAAAATATTGCATTAAGGGAGTGAATCCACTCTTTTTGTAAGCATGCATAAGAATGTAAGGGCCTGTTTGGTGAGCCAGTTGAAATATATGTTGTGACCAATTAAAATGGATTTGAGTTTACTCCGTTGTTTGTTATGTCAAACTGTGAGATGAACTAGATTATACATGATAAAATATGAATTTATAATAGAGTAGGCTATCTAACTTATCATATTGCACGTGTTACAAGTCTTGTTTTACAAAACCTAATCTATCATTGATGCCCATTCCTGTCTAGCCCATCAAAAGAGCCCAAGAGTATAAAAAGAAAGTCCTTTTGTGATTCCCTAATATAAGTGGGATATATATATATATATATATATATATATATATATATATATTTATTGTATTTTTCATGTAAGTTTATGAATATATAGATAAATTTGTGAAATTTTATCATGTCGGTTGCATTGTGAGGATATGTTCATGACACTTTGTAATTGCATGCCTAATTAGCCCAATAAAAAGTCTTTTGCAAGGTATCATTCGAGTTGCATTGCGAGGATAAGTTCATGACAAGAAAATGGCATTGTAATTGCATGACTTTCAAGTTAAGAAGGGTCTGTTCGGTCCCAGCTCAATCTCTACCCTCCAAAACCAAATTGAATTCCATGGCTGTCTATTTATACCGATCGTTTTTCCCCTCCATTGGAGAGAGAGGTGACAAGCCTCTTGAGTAATAACAAAACGGTTGATTCTGAAACTCCAGAGCCATAGAAGAGTTGTCGTTGAGAATTTCCGAGATGCAGAAGCCCTCTGCGACCTTGCCTCTGGAGAGCATGGTTGGAAAGTTGAAGTTTTAATAAATGATGACAACTCTAGCAACGAGAGGAGAAGGAAGAAGCCCTGACACAAGCACCTTAAACCCTGTCGCTAATGCTGCTTGCCTTAAGACTTCTTCCTTCTTCTTTCGTTGCCACAATTGTCATCGTTTATTAACATTTCAACCTTCCAACCATGCTTCCCAGAGGTAAGGTCGCATAGGGCTTTCGCATCTTGGAAATTCTCAACAACTACTCTCCTATGGCTCTAGAGTTTCAGAATCTAAAAATGGCACTCTTACTTGATATTAAACTCAAACACCTTAAACCCTATCGCTAATGCTGCTTGCTTCAAACTAAAAGCTTTAACAAGCGTGAACCATGGCAGCATGAGCTGCTTGACAATTCTAAACCAAAGAAACTAGTTATGGCACACTGCTCAGCTCCAATAAATTGAACAAACAATCTTAATTACGTATTCAGCTCCAATAAATTGAACAAACAGCCAATAAATTGAACAAACAATCTTAATTATGTATTGAGCTAAAGATATTTATCAACTCGGCTGAGGTGAGGGATCAAAAATGATCATTCGCTCTTTTAATGTTATTTATAAATTAAATGGTTTTGTAAAACGAAACAGAAAATTACTAACTAGAAAATTACAAACAAAAAAAAAATAGGAAAAACCATTCTTCTGAACCAAACAATCATTTACTTTTTCTAAAATACAAAATTCTTATGTAGAAGGACCAACAAGGCTTTGTTGTTGTAGTTTTTGTTAGAAAGTGAAAGACGGTTGCAGTCCTAATTCTATTAAAACTGTGATTTTTATAAATCCTAATACATTATTAATCGTATTACTTGCAAAACAAGGATAAATAATCATGAGAATTATAATCCCGGACCCAATTTATATCCTCATATCTTCTTCTCCAACAAATAAAGATCCACAATTCCTACTCCAACCGCCACCCAACACAGAGGGACATATTTTGAATTTGAGATTTAGAGATGAAGAATCTGGCCAGGGTTCTGAAATTAGCCACACCAGGCAGCATTGTTTCTTTTCCTGCACTGACAAGGGTGGTTGGTGTCGCTCCTCCTCCGCAATTCCACCTCGCAACAAGATTCATAGCGTCCAAGGTGGCCGACGCCGCCGCTAAGCCTCAGATTATGGCTTCCTCCTACTACTCCTCCTCCTCCTACAGTGACCCGTGCCTCGATATCTTTTTCAAGGTGCGACCACCACCACCACCACCACCAGAATCTGCCGCCCATACTTCCCACACTGACACTGCCCTCATCAACTCTCTCGAGCAACAGCTCCCACTCGCCTGGTCCCACAACCCCCTCACCACCCTCAAGCTTATCTCCAACCTCTCCACAAATCACTTCTATCCGGAAGCCTCGTCCGCGGCCACGTCTTGGCTCCACCGCAACCACCCCAGAACTCTGGCGCATAACCTTGACTCTTTCGGGGGATTGTACTCCATTGTCGAGATTCTCTACAGCCTTCTCCTTCAGCAGGGCCAGCAGGAGACGGAGGTGGAGGAGATGGAGAAGAAACACCGCCAGAGATACGACCGCGATCCGCATTACAAGTCCTTGCACGACCGCGCTATGGATATTTTTGTGGAGCGGCTCAAGTCCGATATTCAAAAGATGCAGCAGAACAAGCTGGAACTCAAGCCTTCTGATTATTTAACTGATGACGACGATCATGACGAGGATGATTCTCAGGAACATGATTCTGTTATACGTCCTATTGATGCTGATGCTTTTGCTGATCTCTACGTCTCCGAGGCCGCAGACTGTTTCCTCACCACATTCCCCTCCGACGCCCATGCCCTCCGCGCCATTGCGCTTCGCGAAAGCACTGCCAGGCGGCTCTTCCCTTTGGTGTCACAATCGCAACAACCAGATCAATCATCAAAGGAGGATGATCAGTGGGAGCGGCTGAGGAAGGAGTTCTTGGTGCCCTTGCAGAAGTACTACAAGCGTCAGGGCAGGTTCAACCCGAGACGGTGGGGTGTGGATATTAAATATTTGGAGCAGGTGAAAGCCTCAGCAGCAACAGCAAGCAAAGGCAATTTAAGCTGCTTCATAGAGCCCGATGCTTTGCTTCCACATTTTATCATACGATATTTGCAAGATGCGAATGTTGGGGAGGCGGCTGAGCTTCAGTGGAATGCATTGCTGCGCAAGCACAAGGAGGGTGGCAAATTCAGAAACTGCTTCGCTGTATGTAACATGGACAGAATTATGGGCGGGGCTAGGGAATTGACGGCGAGTTTGGGACTTTTTGTGAGTGAACTGAATGAAGAGCCAGCCTGGAAAGGAAAGCTGATCAGTTCCGCTCCTCTTCCGGCTGCTGCCGGGGATGACCACGCTCTGTTATTTCGTCTTCCTCATCTGTATTCAGTACCCTGCAACGATGGCCTAAGGTCTAAATTATCTTTTTTGATGGGAATGGACGGCTGCCTGGTAGTTCATTTGCCAAAGGTGTTTGATTTGATTCTCCAAGTGACTGTCAATGAGAATTTGAAGCCAGATCAGATGATCCAAAAGCTCTTTATCTTCAACGACAACATGGGCTCTGATTTTTTTGATGGCGCGGCCTGGGAGACTCAGTACGAGGCCATAAGGACCATGTTTAAGGACAAAGGGTATGGGGATGATGCGGTGCCTCACATTCTGTTTTGGGATATTTGGTGCTGGGAAATGCCTTCGATCGCTTTGCCTCGTCCAGGGGTGACGCTATTGCGTGGCTGGTCTAATGATTTGGTCAGGTCCTTCTTGGAGAATGGTGGGGATATTGGCCTGCACCATGTCATGGAAGCAGCCTTCTCGGACGAACAGTTTCAAGCTCTTGCTGTTGTGGATTGATTTGCTCACTTGCTCATCGTGGACTCTGTTGGCAACTTGGCATTGTCATTGGGTTGATGCTCTATGTTCCGTTCGCATTCATCATCTCTTACTTGACATAATTTCCTGATCTCTCCCTCTTAGTTGTTTCTTTGCTTGCTAGCTACCAGAATTTTCTGCTCTGAATTTGAAAACTATTTGATATATTATGTATTTGAGTATCCCCTAAATTATAATATATGGATGATTGAGTATTATGGATTCATTTACTGAAATTAAGCTTATTATTCAGTTTTTAATTTTACTTATAATCTTTAGTTAGGGATGTTATTCCTTTCTTTGTTACAAGTTTGGACCAAATTAATTAAGGAAGCCTCTGCCATTTGTTATTCAGTTTTTAATTAAGCTCATTCATTCAGAGGAAACGAAGCACAACCAACCCATTCTTGTCAACGACTTTCACCACTACTCCTTTTTGTCTTCATCATTGACCAATTAGGTTTTCTAATACCATCGTTCCGACATCATGAAAATTTGGAAATGAAAATAAATAGTGGTAGCAGGTAGGAAGAAAAAAAAAATGGAAGAATTGAATGAGTAAAGTGAATTTTTGTGGATTTTAAAAATACATATCATTTAGTACTATGGTCTAGTGGTATTCCTCTTTACTTGTAAATGAGATGTCTTAAGTTCAATTATCGTCAACAGCAAATTTGAACCACATTATTGTTAATCTATTGTGAGGCTTAACCCACTCCCCCAACCCTTAGTAGTGTAAATAATATAGTTTGTTAAAAACAAAAAACAAAAAAAAAAAAAAAAAAAAAAAAAAAAAAAAACATACATAGGTATCGATAGGTTTTTGGGTAATTTTTAATTTAAATAAATTTTAAAAAAAAAATTTAGCCGTTTTAATTTTAGGATTTTTGTTTACTGGTAGATTTGCTCATATCAATCTTAGCTGTTCGATTTAATGTGATTATAAAAGATTTTTTTTTTTTTTTTTTTTTTACTATGACCCGTTGGATCAAGTTCAATTATGATAGTTGAACGATCAAGAAGTAACAGTTGGGATCTGAAAAGGTGTTCGACGAAACTGTCAACAATGGGTCCCAACCACTGTAGCTTTGTCCAAGACTGGCTAGTTGGGTGAGTTAGTGCGCTGAGAGTGGGCACAAGACATTCGCATTTAAGCACATTAATGAGCCACTTCTTTATTCCTGGCTCAAATTTTGGATGGAATCTATCTCAAAATCAATTTTTCTCCCCATCCCTTACTTTAGCCCAATTTTTAGAAAAGCTTTGAGGGTTTTTAAGCTAAGATTTAATCCAATTATTGTGAATGATCTTTGTATAAATAATATCAAATATACTAGAAAAATTCCCATAACATTTTTAATCTTGAACTTCAGCTGGTTCATCCAAACAACAAGAACATTCCAGATATTCCTGGACTCGAAAGTTACTGTGGAATCCTTGCTGAGGAGACAATTTATTTTCATTATTCATGAAAATGGCCTTGTTGTTATTTTTGAAATTGTCTCATTGGATGCTCAAAGTACTGGTTTATGCTTGGGTCAAAGTTGTTTTTATTTTTTATTTTTTTTTTGTTTTTTAAATTGACGATATATCTTTTTTCTAATAATAATTTGTAGAAACAATATTAAATAATATCATATGTTGTGGAAGTATAGTCATTGCTTCTGAAAGCAAGTAGTGAAGCGATAAGGTGTACTTGAACGTCTCTACTTGGCTGCAAGTATTCTTCTGAAATAATTTCCTACTAATCATTATTCTAGATTCAAGCAGATTTTGAATTTCCTAGTTACCTAGTCAGGCAATGAACTAATTTTTGCTCCAGAGAAATACTTGGAAAAGTACAAGGTTATTGTAGTATAGCAGCTCTAACAAGGTCGTTATCCACAAGGATTGAATGAATAATTTGTGTTAAATCAAATCTTAATTAATTATTTAAAACAAAGTTGAGAAAAATGTTGATTTTTTGATTTAAAATAATAAAAACGATTTTAATAGAAAACAATTAAATAAAATGACAAGATAAAATAAACTAAAAGAAAACAGTTTTTGAAAATTAAAATCGTAAAAGCCTAGGGTTCCTGCGTCACCTTAACAATCCTATGTAGTTATTCCATTTACTTATGAATTACACATGCATATTTTAAAGGTTAGGTTTTCCTAATATATGCCTACTTGGAATCCCAATGTAGAGCGTATATCAAACATGCAATTTGTCTATCGTATTCAGATCAAATCTAAACATGCATGACTTATTATGCTTTGTGAAACCTTTTGAAAAACCATACAACCCTTAAGACGTGGTATTCATCCTAAGTGAACTTGCACATATTAATCACAAGAAGCCTTCGTCAATTTCAGGGACCAACCTCCAACCAAAATTGCATCAAAATACTTTTCTAAAGATCCTAATGATAGCTAAGCATTAAGACAATTAGATAATTTAAACCGGTGATTAATAATTCAAAATCTGCATGCAAAATATCATAAGCAAATTGAAAAGAAACTACATATTCTTGCTAAGGCTCGTGGCCTCGCCCTAGCAAATGGAAATTAGTTACTAACAATCATACAACCAAATATTATTAAAAATAAGGATAGAAAACACCTTGAAAATAAACTTGAATCCAAAAGCTCTCTAAAGTGTGCGTGCGTTCTCTCCTTCTCCCCCTCTCAACCCTAATGACTAAAAAGCCTTATTTATACTACTAGAAAATAAAACCCTACCTAGAAAAGGTCTTAGAATAATACTAGGAAACCAAATAAATTAGGAAACATAATCCTAAATTGACTAGTAAAATTCGCCCAAAATCTACATAGTCTCAAAATAGCCACGTTTCTGGATCTTTAAGGCTCCAAAATTGGCCCAAAATAATTGGAATTAAGGCTTGAGATGTTCCGAACATAATTGCAGAAGGCCTCGAACCCAAAAGATACTATCTTGGATGGCAAAAAGCCCAAACAATCCCAAAACGTCAATTTGACAGCACTGTGCGCTGCACATTTATTCCTTTGCCATAAATAAATCATATTGAACGTCCCAAGGCAAATCAAAGCTAGATCAATTTGCAGAAGGCCCCGAGATACTTCAATTTGACGGGAAAAAAATGACACATTTGATGATAAGGGACAATATGGAATGTCCCAAGGCAAATCAAAGCTAGATCATAAAGTTGCATTAAGTCGAATATAAGACCTTCTGCTTATAATTTGAGAGAATCTCTAATTTTGTATTGTTTCAAATTTTGTAGTTTAACGATCGTAGTTTGCTAATGATTTCTTCTTCTTTGTTTTTTATTTTTTTATTTTTTAGACAACTATATATTTACATTAAAGGGTCAGAATATGGGGCTAAGTCACACAGTGAGGCAATAATAAATTAGTATCGAATTCGCTATCAACAAGATTCGAACTTAAAACCTCATATTTACAAGTGAAGAGCAATATCAAATGTTATTTCTTAAAGAAACCCCAAGTTGTCTTCTAAAAGAAAACCCAACACCCAACCTACCTTTCCCGTCACCAACTCCCCTCCGGCTTCGAGTCGATGACAGCCCCCTCTCTTCTCCACTTCACCTCCCTATTCTCCCTTCCCGTAAACCAAGCAGTGGATTTACTTTCTTTTTTAAGAACCTGATCTCAGTGGTATGACGGAGACTTTATTCATGAACCAACTATAAAACAACGAGAGGAGTCTTATGGCAGGTAACGCGACAAAAGTCACCCAAAATAACATGTGGAAATTTAGATTGTGACGTTAGCCACTACTTTGTTAGAAACTTAAAAGTGAAGACATAGGAGCATGATTGTAAATTGTAATACCAACTTATAACCTGACGCTGGACAAATAGTTGTTACATAAACTCACCACATAAGTGAGAGGGATTTCCATTTATACCAAAGTAGTATCCCTTCTAACCCAACAAGCTCTTAACACCACAACCAAATTCTATAATTTTTTTTCTCAACCAACACATCCACAGTTGCAGACCCTTTCAAAGTTGTCGAACCCTCAATTTCCATTGTCACGTTTTCCATTTACGGATTCGGCTAGGGCCGTCGAAACTTCTCTCTTCCTAATCCCAAACCGAAGCAGCCTATGGTTGGTATATCTTTGAAAGCTCAGACAGAGAGAAAAATGGACTCTTCGGGGGCTACTTAAGGCACTTTAGTGCAAAACCAGAATGGGGCTGTTGAATGTTGCTCAGTGCTACTATAACTTAACAACCAAAAAGATCCGTCGAATTATTAGGACTCATAAGAAATTTATTAGACATATGAGATGAGATAATTCTTCTTCATGAGCTACCAAAATCAACTTTACAGCTAAACATTTTTATGTTATATCCGTCTTCTAGTGATTTTGGGTGAGGAGCGAGTGATAGAGTTGGTGGTGATGAGTTGATTATTATTCATCGTCAACTAATTCAACATCGTATCGAATGTCGAAAGACAACTTCAATTTAAGCGGGACCTTAATTCCTGTTCAGATTATCTTTTTTGAGGCCAAAAACTTGAAAGGAACACGTGTCCCATTGTCCCTTAATAAGATTCGCCCCTGACCAACAAAACGGACATGGACTTAATTTTAGAAGATCCGTCGAATTATCGAACCGGATTGTTTTGAAACGGTTTCAAAATCGGATCGGATATAGGGTGGTCCGACCCATCTCCGATCGCTTTACAAGTCCAACTAGGAGCAACAAATATTCCAAAAAAAACAAAACAAAAAACAGGAAGCATGATTTTCCTACGTGCGACGCACGTGCGGAATAGATAGAACAGATAAGGCCGTCTGTGTCCTCCTCGTTCTTTCCTCTTCCAAGCAGACTCCATGGTTACTCCCATGACCTCTACTCTCTAACTCTCTCTCTCTCTCTCTCTCTCTCTCTCTCTCTCTCTCTCTCTCTCTCTACCATTTCCTCATTTCCCACAAATCCTAATTCCCATGGGCTCCAAAATTCTTCCACAGGTACTCTCTCTCTCTCTCTCTCTCAATACATTTGGTCCGTGTCTGTGTGTTGTGTGTTGTGTGTGTGGTGTGCGTGTGTGTGTGAATTGTAGCAATAATGTGGAGAGAAATTGATGAATTTGTGGGTTTTCAGGCTCTGATGACAATTCCACGAAACCCTAATCAATACCCGCCGGTAAAGCTCGGGTTTTCAGCTGCCCTCTCTCGCCGCTCTTCCAATTCCGCCCGGGTTTCGCTCTCTAGGGTTTCATCGAGCTCAATTGGGTCCGTTTTCAGTCCCATTGTTTCCGCGATATCGAAACGGAACTTCGTTGTGAGAGCAGACCCGAGCTCTGAAGGTGAAGTCGGAGCCACTGATGATGCCCAAGAGAATGAAGCAACTGGGAGCGGCGAGGCCTCTGTGGCCGTGGTGGAAGCAGAAGCAGAAGCAGTGCTGGAGCCTGAATCCGAAGAGCCGAAGCCGCCGAGAAAGTCTCGGGTTAAGCTTGGAGATATAATGGGGGTAATTTGTTCCCTTTTCTCTCTCTCTCTCTCTCTCTCTCTCTCTCTCTCTCTCTTGCTGCTTTGCTTGCTTTGTGTGAAAATGTAACAAAAGTGAAGAATTGAACCCGCCAAGACATAATTTTGAAATTGATATCATTATGCTGTGGGTGACATAATGTGGGAGTGAAAATGATATCGATGTTGCGTTGCGTTCTATATTCTCATCAGAGTAGCAGGGATTTCAAAATATGCATTTTTCATTGGCTATTTTTTAACTGGAATGTATTTAAACAGGGTATTTGTCATTTGTTTATTCGCCATTCAACCGTAAGTGATTGTTAAAACCCGAGATTAATGTTGACCGGAATTCTTCTGTTCGCTTAGATATTAAATAAAAGGGCAGTTGAGGCGGCAGAGCAGGAAAGGCCAGTTCCCGACATTAGAACTGGAGATGTTGTGCAAATTAAACTGGTAATAGTGGTTCTGCTTCATTTCTCCAGATTTATACCGTCCCCGATTGCATCTGTTGTGATTCTTTTTATGTGTATGACTTACAGGAAGTTCCTGAAAATAAGAGAAGGTTGTCTATCTATAAAGGCATTGTCATTTCAAGACAAAATGCTGGTATTCACACAACTATTCGCATTCGGAGGATTATTGCTGGCATAGGGGTTGAGATTGTGTTCCCACTGTAAGTTTTTCTTTTATGTTCTACATGCTCAGCTTGATTTTTCTGCAGAATCATATGTTTAATGTGGTCCAATAACACTTCATAAATAACTAATCGGGCTATACATGATTAACTTTCGGCTACAGTTACCAATGAGGTCTTTTTTGAGTCAGTGGGCTTTGATCCCTCGCCATATCTCTGAATTCTGATGACATGACTCTGAAGAACCTAACATGGAGAAATCTATGTTGGATATTTATAGTCACTGATGGTTATTTATTAGGATTTTCAAGTCTAATCTAATTCATTGCAAACTTTATGTTTCATTCTTTGAAATTTAAACAACTCGACCCATATTTGTAGTTGGGTGCATAGGTGATAAAATCATTTTAGAAGCATGGACTAGGAGGTTGCAAAGAAGTTTATCAGATTCTTCTCACCCCCAACCACCCCAAAAGGGTTTCTTTTTCGTTGCGTTTTCGACTTTTTGTACTTAATAAAATATACGAGAGAAGAAAAACCCTGTCTCCCGTAGAATATGCCTAGATTTCAGTTTTGGATTCATGATGATGATGCTTAGGCTCGTATGAGTGTTACCATGTTTACTGGCTATTTCTCCCCTTAAAGCCTTTCCTCGAGTTTTGAAATAATTAGAGTTTGATAATCATATTTACCGTTAAGAATATTTTTTTGTGATAGGTTTTAGTTTCTATTGCTTGTCATTTCAGATACTCACCAAACATTAAGGAGCTAAAGGTACTGAGTCACAGGAAGGTCAGGAGGGCGAGGTTGTACTATTTGAGAGACAAGCTTCCAAGGCTCTCGACGTTCAAATGAGAAATAGTATACGGCTCTTCTTTGGTTGTTTTCGGTTTCAGAGTAGTCTCATGAAAACCGTCACGTTGTAAAAACTATATGTATTTCCATCCAGGAATCCATTGAATGTGATATGTGTATCAGTTCTCCCCAATTTTTGTTGTATCTATAAATATATGCTAGGTTAATTTCCCCCTTTCTTTCTATTGCTGTTTCAGTTGATTAATTGGGAGGAACTCAGTGTTTTTTTTATTTTATTTTACAGCAACCATGACAGCATATTTCCAACGGTGCATGTAGGTTATATTTCCTTCCCTGCTGGAGGTCTTCCCTAGCCTATGGAAACCTCTTGTATTCGGAAATGGATGTGATTTTCACACATCTCTTTTAGTTTCTCACACACCTCTATTAATATTTAACCATCAGATCGGATAAGTCAAACAGAATCAACGGACAGGATTTAAAAGGGGCGTGTGAGAAGCTAAAAAGAATGTTGTATCTTTTTTTTCTTCTTAATTTGAAAATATTCACATCCTGTGCCATGATCAATTTAAAATAACTTTTAGTGCTAAAAATTGATTCTAGCTATTTGATATTTAATTATTAATAGTATAAGTGTCACAAGTAAAGTTTTTCAAACGAGACTACTTAGTATTACGGTTTAATAATATTCTTTTTTACTTTTAAATTGGAGGTCTCTTGAGGTTTAAATCCGGTGGTTGGCGAGTTCTTTTGTATTAGGCTTCCGCCCTTCTTTTGTTTATGCCTTGAATCTTTATTCACCATCCATCAATATTTGTTGACACACTTCAAGTTTCCAATTAATATTGCTACTTCGTACTACGGTTTAGTAGTATTCCTATTTACTTATAAATGAGAGGTCTTAGGTTTGATTTTCACCAAAGGTGAATTTGAACCACATTATTGCTAGTTCATTGTGAGGCTAAGCACACCCCCTCCTCCTTAGTGTAGATAATATCATTTGTTAAAATAAAATAAATAAATAAAGTTTCCAATTAATATTCGTATTTACATCTAAAAGAATGCAATTAAATGGATTTAAAATAAAATAAAAAGAATTTGAAAACTTTGAGTTTAAACCAAAAGTCATGTAATAACTTTATTTAATGGTTAGAACAAACCTAAACACTAAATCAATCCAATTAAAATGGCCCAAACATTGAGTTTACGATTTTGTCCCTAACGACAAGCATCTCTCTTCATTTATGGATATGAGGATCCTCTCCGGATTCTTTTGTGGGGATCCTAAAGTGTTGAGAGTTGTCCCACATTGGTGAGAGACAAAGTTTGTTATGTGCTTATATGATCTGGGTTACTCCCCATATGGGCAATTGGTTTTATGGTGGAATTCCAATTTCATCATGGTATCAGAGTAAGGTTGTTCACGTGTGAAGCCCAACGGCCACATGAGCGTCACGTCACCCAGTTGTTGTCCACGTGTAGGCTTGAAAATCCGCTACACGTGCGAGGACGTGTTGAGAGTTATCCCACATCGATGAGGGACAAGGTTTGCTATGTTCTTATATGGTCTTGGGTTACTCCTCATATTGCCAATTGGTTTTATGGTGGAACCTCAATTTCATCATGCTCACATTTTAGACGTTCATCGTACATCGTACGGTTAGTTTTTATTAGATACTATTTATGTTTGATTTTAAATAAAAAAATTCAAAATAATTTCTGACCGTATGATATACGATAATCGATTAGGATGTGAGGATTCCTAGGATCCCCACAATTTGGATCCGGAAGAGATTCAAATCCCATTTATGGAGATCTCTCATATGCTCTGTCTCCCCCATTTCTTCCTAACATTCAAAACCTTCTATTCTTTCTAATATCGCATAGCAGCCCTGAGCAAGGGACTTAAACTTTCACCGACATCGGCAAAAAAACCAAAAGTAAATTTCTGCCCTTCCTTCCTCATTCATCTGATTGTTAACCTTTCAATTTGATGAAGAAGAGAAGAATTCGATGTTCCGTAATTGAATTTTCTGTTTACGTTTATAGGTGATTGGAGATGGCTGAGGTAATTTTGAATGAAAACATCCCTTCTTGTGAAGAAGAAAGAATGACTTTAAAGCCTACAAATAAGCGGCCGCCCAACAATCTCCAACTTTGCAACTTGTAGATGATGACGACAAAGGTGCGTGTATACACACACACACACACACACACGGGGGAAGTGATTTCCATTTTTTTATAAAAATGGGGATTGGTTGTAAAGTTCACAACACATTAAACTTTAACTATCCGAACCGTCTATTTTTCAAGTTGCACCTTATAGATTATCCTTGCAAAGTATTAGCAAAATTAGAAATGTTTAAGACATCTAATTTAGTTCAAAGAAATTAATGAATACTTTGTTACATAAGAAACAATAAAATTTTATCTTAATAATTAGATAAGCAAATGGTTTTGGATTGAATTGAATTTTTGTAAAGATGATCTATGAAACGAGACTTACAAAATAGACTGTTCGGATCGTTAAGTTTGATGTGGAGTGGGCCCACACTTAATCCCCATTTTTTTCAAAAAATGGGGATCCCTTTGCATATAGGGCATGTGTGTTTATATACATATACGTATACATATATATACACACATATAGGTATACAGATATACACACACATATATTATTTTCTTTTTCTCTTTGTTTTTTTCTCCTTAACATTCTTTATTTTTGTTAGCTAATTAGCTTCTTCATCTCTTGCATATACGGAGGGATGGAATCGATGGATGACGTGAGGAAAACATCATCATGACTATTGTAGACATCGAAATTTCAGTAAAACAAATGTTCACCAACGCATTAAAGTTTTGACATGTCAGGGCATACATGGCATACACCACGTGTCGTACAAATTGTACACATGGCATGTGACTCAACAAAATAGGAAGAAATACCCTTGGATGATTAAACAAGTTTTTTCTTCTCAATTTGGGCAATGACAAGGTAAGCACATTTCAATCCATTGAGGATCAAAACAAGTTTTTCTTCTCATGTTGGGCAATGACAAGGCAAGCACACTTCAATCCATTACGGATCAAAGCAAGTTTTTCTCATTTGGGCAATGACAAAGCATACACATTTCAAGTTTAAAATGGTGTTAAGTGGGAAATTAGGCCATAAGTTAGACCACTTCAAGTTTAAAATGGTATTAAGTGGGAAATTAGGCCATAAGTTACACCACTTCAATTTCAATATTGCATTAAGTGGGAAAATTAGGCAATGGTGCTTGGAAAGGAAAAAAATATTTTGTGGTGGTGATTCATTCTCAAAGCCTATAAATAGGCTTCTCCATCAAGGTATCAAGCATCAAGGAATTCACAAATACATTTCTCTACTCCAAAATTAGAAGAGAATTCCCCAAATCCTTGAAGCTTTGAAACTCCAAAGCTTCCAACCATCCAAATTCCCAAGAATTCCGAAGGATCAAGAAAGCTCTCTTCGTTCTTCGTTAAATCCTCTTTCAAGATCAAGCCCCGACGGCCCTTGAAGAAAGTGTTCATCCGTTCATCCTAAGCAAAAGCCCCCAACGGCCCTTTGGATCAACAACCTCAACAAATCCACACATCCAATCGTTCTTCAAGATTAAGCCCAAAAGCCCTTGAAGATCCGCTCATCCATCAACCTTCAAGATCAAGCCCAAAAGCCCTTGAAGAAATCCACACAACCATTATTCAAGATCAAGCCCCGACGGCCCTTGAAGAAAGTGTTCATCGTTCATCCTAAGATCAAGCCCCAACTGCCCCTTGGATCAACAGCACAAACAAATCCACACATCCAATCGTTCTTCAAGACTAAGCCCAAAAGCCCTTGAAGATCTGCTCATCCATCAACCTTCAAGATCAAGCCCAAAAGCCCTTGAAGAAATCCATACACCCATTCTTCAAGATCAAGCCCAACGCCCCTTGAAGATCCGTTCATCAACTGTTCATCCTTAGATCAAGCCCCGACGGCCCTTTGGGTCAACAACTCATCCACAAACCTACACCCTACGAAGATAGAATCAGAGGACCAAATTTGAGAGAGATCGTAACCCCAAAATCATAAACACAAAAATATTATTTTGTACACGTTATTCTGGTTTCTTGTTTCAAGGAATCTTTCATGTTCACAACTATATTAAAACAAGGAATGAATCAAGCTACAAACAGGAAGGCCTCTATGCTTAGTTGCGATTATATGAATTCACCCACACTAAAGAGAATGCTTAAATTTCCTTAGTCACGTTAACATTTGGAATTTATCATGAAGGGAAATGATGCCTTTATGCTTCTACTCAATTATAATACTTTAAATTTTTTTCAAAGATAAACAAAAAATTATAATAATCCTCACCATTTTTTAAACGTAACCAGAATAATTCACACTACTTTTGAAACGTAACTAAAATAATCCACACTATTTCTGGAAGCAAAATAAACATTATTTCTGAAACTACAACAAAATAATCAACATTATTTCTGAAAATGAATCAAAATAACTCATACTATTTCTGGAACTATGGCAAAATTACACACTATTTCTGAAAACTGAACCAAAGTAACGCACACTATTTTTGGAAGTGAACAAAATACACACTATTTCTAGAAAAATATAATTTTTTTTTACTTTTAAATGTTTTCTCTCTCCTGATTAATTAATAAGTAACAAAACGAAGATTAAACTCACACATTATGTGTATATAAATATAACATATAAAAAGAATAAAAATTATAATACAAAAAGGAGAAAAGTTGAAGGAAAACGTGAAAGACAAGAGAGAGAGAAGAAATGTGGATGTTTTTTTTCTTTTTCAAATTAAAGATGTTATGATAACGTGTGTGTAGTGTTTGAAAAAAAATGTAAAATTTAGTTTGTTTATAATTATACTAACATTTGCTTACTTATTTTGTGTGTGTGCATATATTTATTTTTTTAGAAAATGAAAAGGGGAGAGGGAGAGAGGGAGAGAGAAAGAGAGAGAATGTGGGAGGAGTGGGAGATTTTTGTTCTTGGTTTTTTTTTTTTTTTAAATTTTAAATATTAGAGATATTTTAACATCACCGGTAAATGAGGCTTCAATAAAAAAAATGTAAAATTTGGACATGTGAAATTACATTATTACGCATCTTTTTTTTTTTGTGTGATAATAGACGAAGTTGTCTTTTCATTCTCTTTTAGTTGACAAAAAAAGTTTCATTAATTAATAGAGATATGCTCATGATTTTATTTTATAATAAAAATCAATTGTCTTTTTATTTTTTATCTTGTTGACATAAAGATATCCCTTTTGTAAATTGGAATTATTATTAGCATTTCAAAAATCTCATTCTACACTCCAAACTTTCTATATTAGGAAAGAAAAATACACTTGTGAGAGAAGTGTAAAATGAGATTTTTGAAGTGCCAATAACACTTCCCTTGTAAATAATTAAGAGTTTTCAAGACTCGCAGCAACTGAATCAAGATATAATCACAACCTCGAGCCGAAATGATTTACACGTGGTACCTAACATGCCAAATGTCAATGATAAGAATTTACGTAAAATTAACAAATTATGCACCAACGAGAATTGCCAATAGCGAGACTTAAATTTAATGAGACGACGGCACACAATATAGGAATCTTATCAGCTAAGCTAACCATCGTTTGCCTGAGAAACAGAATTGTATTAATTAGATTATTAATTATTGATGGGTGACTGTGGGTATGTTATGGGACGGTATTTACGTAATACGTACACGAAAGTCTAAAGGATCGTCACCACGAAAGCCTTCCCCAGTTCCTCTTCCTCTCCTGAGCGTCAGCGTTGTCTCTCACTTTTGAAGCGGGCGTCATCACTCCCTTCCTGTTGACACGTGGCCTTCTCCATCCCTCTCTCTCCCTCCCTCCTCACCTTGCCCTTCTTATTGAAATTCGAAGCTCCGCCGTTTCCATCGGAGCCTCCCCTTCTCTCTCTCTTCCTCTCTCTCTCTAAAATCTAATTAGGAGGTGAGTTTGGTTTTGGTGTTGAAGATCGCTCGGACCGAACCCGATCTTGGTGGCTGAATCTCCGAAGCTGAGGTCGAATTTGCCGTTGGACCGAGCAATCCGTACCTCCTCCTGCCATATGTTAGTTCCCAATTCAATCTCTCTATCTCTCCTTCTCTCTTTCTCTCACTAACACATAAGCACATTTTCTTTCACAAACACCTTCTCTCTCTCTATCTCTCTCTCTCTCTCTCTCTATGTGAACCATGTACCCGCGGAGTCGTTAATTCTCTCATGTTTTTGTAATTGATTTTCTGAGCTAGGGTTTGTTCTGGTAATTTGAACGGCAGGGTTTGAGATTGTTTGGTGAAATTTTGGAAGAAAAAGAAAGAAGGAAAATTGTTTGCATCTTTGGTGGTGTTCCATCATGAGTGCCGGTGGTGGTAATCAGTTGATTTCCGTTCATCCTGATGAGCTCAAATTCCTATGTACTCTCTCTCTCTCTCTCTGCCTGCACACACACACACATACGTGCATGCCGCTTTGGGTAATCAGATGGGTTTAGTTGAATTATTGTGGGAAATTGATCATGATTATACTCGAATGATCATAGAAAGATGTTTTTTTTTTTTTTCTCCCGAGAATTCGAGGATAATTGAATTGCATGAACTCATAAATGTTGGAATTTCATTGACAATGACTGTTTTTTGGGCGACTTGAAGGGGAAGAGATCATTGTTGCTAGTTTTTTTTCTTAATTAAGATTAACAATAGATTGTTGGGTTACTTTTGTAGCTCAGCAAGGTTTGTGATCTAGGCACATATGATTGCTTGTATCTTAAAAGGTTTGCGTTGTCAATTAACGGTAGATTTATGTTGAATGATTGTTAACATGATGGCGGGTGCTAAGAAAAAGGTGAATATGATCAAAGGAAAAAGTTTGAGGAGGGTTTCTTTAGCTCGTATAAGATAATGTGTGACGGACCTCTCATTCGACACGAGTCTTTTTTATTTTATTGTTATTTTGCTTCTCTTGTTGAGTACCTCATGGCCTCTTCTTTGGGTTTTTGAGCTCTACTTTTGAACCTTTGTCTTAATTGACCAAAGCGGATTTTTATTAACAATTGTTGAATAGCTTTTATACCACCCCCTAGGTTACATCCTAGATATTGTTAGGAATCTTCGTTTTATTGGGTTACTAATTACTTTCAGAAAGCTATCGAAGGGTTACTAATTACTATGCATAGTGACTGGGATTACATACCCTATAGTTTAGCAGATTTCTGGACTCCGTGGTCACCTTAGCAGTTATACTCCTTTAACTCTCTGAACTCTGTGGTTGACTTATGGTTTCTTTTCAGATCTTACTGGTTTAGCAGCAATCTAAGAATTGCTGAATTAGGTATGTTATAAACAAGAGTGACTACACATTGTGATGAAATCCACTACAAACAACATATACTGCTGGTTCCAGCACTGAATCCCATGAACTTGCTTGCCCTAAGTTTCATACTTATGTTTGCTCTATACCTAATTACCTACCTATGCTCATGATAAGCAGTGCCAGCACTCCTCTGGTTTTTGGAAGGGTTCAAATTGAAACAATTCCGGCTAATAGGGTGAATCTCATAAATACATATTGGACTATTACATAATTTTGACTATAGTTAGTGCCATGTCCAGGCAATTTCTTTTCAAATTCTTTCATAAAAAGTTTTTTCTTTTATTGTTTAATGACGTTTGATAAAATACTAATGAATATGACTTTCTTGATCAGTTGAACTGGAAAAGCAAAGCTTTTGTGATCTAAAAGTTGTCAATCACACTGAACACCATGTTGCTTTTAAGGTACCAATTTTGTTCATAAATGAATTCAATGTTTATCCAATCTAAAATTCGCTAGTGCATGTTTTTTATTTGTTTTCATCATTCTCTTGTTTCTAGGTTAAAACCACTTCACCGAAGAAGTACTTTGTACGGCCCAACACTGGTATTATACAGCCTTGGGATTCATATGTAATCAGAGGTAATACTCTTCTCATCATGTTGTTACAGTTTCCATTTGTTTTGTAATCTTATTTCTTCACCTCGAACTTCAGAAACCTCTGACTGCCCAACAAGTGATCTCCAGTATTGGTGATCCTCTCAGGCAATACTTTCAAATGGAAAGTTTTCAATCTAAGATTGTGTTAGCTGGCTTTGGCCAATCATAAGAATGTAACATATTGTTCATGCACCGTCGACTAGTGTTTATTATATGCACATAACGCACCTTAATATCCTTAAAAGCTTTTGTAATACTGGCTTCCAACTAACTGCTGGGTCTGCAGTCACCCTCCAAGCCCAACGAGAATATCCTCCAGATATGCAGTGCAAAGATAAATTTCTTCTGCTGAGTACAACAGTGCCTCCAAATACCGATGTTGATGACCTTCCACAAGATACTGTAAGAATTTTAAGTTGGACATTACTCGCTCTGTTTTGCTAGCTTGATTTGTCATTTTAACACAACATTTGATCTAGTTCACCAAGGAAAGTGGAAGGGTTTTAGAGGAGTGCAAGCTTAGAGTTGTGTATATCACTCCCGCTCAAGGAAACTCAGAAGATGAAGCTATGCAGAGCTCCATGCATAGTCTTGATACTAATTCTGTAAGTTTATTCCACATATTATTTATCTGCAGAACAATCCTATGTCTGAAAATAATAATAAAATAAAATTTAAGAAATCATGTGAAGTTTGAATCATCTGAACTTGTTATTTGAATTATACGAAGATTATGTGCTCCCATTTGTTTAGTTGACATTTTTTCAGTGCTTGCTTACCGAAAACTTGTAACAGCCCAATATAAAATGTCATAGGTTATTGCAGTGATTCTTAATATATTTGAATTAATTTCATATTCTAACTCTTTAGAACTTGTACTTGTAGAATCAAGCTTTCCAACGCCTGAAGGAAGAAAGAGATGCAGCTGTTAGACAAACACAGCAACTTCAACAGGAAGTGGTTAGTAGATAATTATTCCTCTGCTTCTCTAATACACACACGTACAGAAAGACTAAAGTATTAACCTAAGTAGCTTATCCTTGATTGTTTGATCTTTACCTATAGCTAGAGTCCAAACATTAAAAGTTGGTGCGTTAATCTTGAGTCTGGACCATGGAAATATTTTAATCTCAAATCTAACGCTCCAACGTATATTTAATACAACATAAAGAGACATTCATCACAACTATTAAAAGCTGGAAGACTAGAATTTTATTAGGTGACCATAGAGATTCTGGAAAATTGAAGACGAGGAGCTATATATGGTCAGAAGTACTTATAAGTTGTTTAATGCTCGGAACAACAATTCAAGAAATTAAATGACCCGGTATCTGGATACGTATGTATCTGGATTTTGACTAGTTTTTTCTTCCTACTTTCAACATGTATTCAGACAATGCGGGTGAGGTTGATAGGAGCTGAAATAAGTAGGGGAAGTATAATTATATAAACTATATATGGAAATGTCCTTCAGAAAGTGGTTTGGTTAAATATGTCAAACGACATGCTTGCGCTCTCACCCCTGACATTCTCTTTTGTTCACTACAGGATATACTGAAGAGGCGAAGATTTCGGAAGAGTGACCCAGGCTTCTCCTTCACCTTTTCAATTTTAGTGGGACTCATTGGACTCATGGTTGGCTTCCTCTTGAACCTTTCGTTGTCTTCACCATCTACAGAATGACTTAACGTTTATTCAGGATATCAGGAAATATTTTCTTGACAAATTCATTGTATAATTTCTTTGTGTTCCGTTTGCTGGAAAGTTTGCTTTACTTCCGTTTCTGTATATTGATGATGATTGTTGCAAATTTGCATCGCGATTAGTTGATTTATTGATTATGTTTATGTTTCCCCCAACGTGTTATACGCTCGGTATGCAGCATTTCTGACATTGTTCGGTAGGTCTCCCTAGAAAAAAACTTGAGTAGCGCTGTTGCACATGTTTCACCATCGCGTTATACGCTCACTGCTCCCGTCTGGTAAATTTGTTTGCAGCTTGAAAACACCGTTTTGCAAGTTAATTTGCACGCCGTATTTTCAAATTTCCGATTGTTACGAGTCTTATGGTAATTCGAAGTTTGGTGACGAATGTGATGCGGAATACATGTCATGTTGAAAGGTAGGCATTAACAGAATAAATGCATCTTCGGAGGTGGATTTCTGTATACCTTAGCGGCTTCAAGTGGAAAAGTATTTCTTGCTCAGGATCTTCTGTAAACCTTCCCAGTTTGTGATTTCATATCCTTAACATTCACCATGATTCCACGTCAGAGAACTCCATATACCTTGCTCAACGGATTCTCAAACACTACTCTTTATTACTGGTCACCAGATTGAATAAATCAAATGAAAAAAAGGGCATGGTTAAAGCAAGGTGTGTTACAGGAGGAAAATGGTTCATTTGATATCCATTTTCTAATTTTTCAGTTTTCCGTTCAGTAATTGTTTTCAGTTTTCATTTTTCTGAAGAACTAAAAACAATTACCTAACACATGTTCATACAAAAACGTCATGGATTTGATCCCTGGCGTTGGTGGATCATACGATGGTGGACAAGGGAATGCTGATATGTCTATGTGAGTCTTTCCAACCCCCGAAAGGGTGGAATCCAGTGGCGAAGTCACTAGCTGGTCTCCTTTTAAAAAATAAAAAATAAAAATTCTATATGATAAAATATGAAGGTGTCAAACAATGAAAGTCTAGAGAATAGAGCAAATCGAAAGTGTTTACGAGTTGTCTACGTGACAATTGTGACGAAATAATTGATGGAAATCTTTGAAAGTTTGACGTAACGGAGGGTAGTTTATAGTTAAATGTTTAGAGGATAATTGGTTAAAGGAAAAGTTCATAATAGATAATATCATTTGTTGGGAAAAAAAAAATTATAATTCAAGTCGTCTTCAAATTATATATGAACAAACCATTGTCTTTTTCTCTTCTTCTTTTTTCCCATCTGGGCCGTGGAATCTGGTTTGGGCCTAACAGGCCCAAATTACACAATTTTTTTTGTTTTTTCAAGAATAAAAGAGGGTAAAAATGGCGGGAACTCTTCAGGTGCTAAATCTCAAACCCTACACGTGCGAAAATTGGCGCCCATCTGTCCCCTTCTATTCCAATCTCCCTCTCTCCGTCTCCGATCCAAATCTCATCAATCAACCGTGGAAATGGCGACTCGTCCCACCGACTCAGCTCCCATAACCCCAACCGTCTCCGAGTCCGAGAAGGCCTGGCACCTCTTCGCCCTCCTCTTACAACTTCGCCGCCCAACTCACCCCTCCGAGCTCGCCTCTCGATGCACATTGTTCCCCGCATCGCCTCACCTAGTCCGATACCTTTGCTCCACCCCGGGCTCTCCTCTCTGCTTATCGAACCAGCTCTACGTCACGCCGTCTCCGGCTTCCTTAGCAGCTTTCCTCGAGTTCTTTTCACATCGCAGTGCCGGCGATGCAGTGAGAGTCTGCTTGGGGAAGCGGAAACGGGTCGTTTGGGATTCCGGAGTCGGGCCTCCGGCAGCAAAGAGATTAATTGTGGATTTTGGAAATGGTAACTGTTACATTTAATTGTAGTTTTTTATTTTATTTTTTTGGGATTTAATGTGTTTGGTTGGTAATGGTTGTGATGAACTGCAGTGAATGAAGAGAGTAGAGCGCGGAAAGCAGTTGGGCATACTCGTTGGAAGGTACGATTAAATTGTTTTTTGGGGGATTTTTGAATTTTGCTTTTTTTTTTTTTTAAATTTTAAATTTTAATCTGGAAATGTTGAACTACCAAAATAAAAAAATCACTTTAATCGGGTAATTTGTAATCCTAAGAGAACACAAAAATGTTGAATTTGAGGTTTTCTATTTCGTTTGAAAGGTGATTTGTCGTTGTATAAATAAAGTGAAATAAAACAGATTGCTTATCTGGGAAGCTTGTAATTCAGATCATTTTTTTGCAGACACATTCTCATATGGCTGACTACTACATCTGCAAATACATAAATATGCTACAAAATTGGATGACACTGACGGTGAACAAATCGATGTTAAATTCTTCGTTATATATCAATTACAGAACTGGACAATCAAGTTTAGGATTGAACAGTGTTGACCATGTAGAGGATCAAACGGAGGGGACCAATACAATTGTGGAAACGAAGGTTAACAGGCTGGTAATGGATTGTGTCATTGGTTTAGAATCAGTTCTTCCAATCATGGCGTCTGATGATTTAGTCTTTTATGAAGGAGCTGACATACATGAGATAGACTGCAGTGGGAATTTGTCTCTGGAAGAAATGAAAGAGAACAATATATCACCATTCGTGGATGAGAATGTAAATGGTAGTTGTAAAGTTACAAATGTTGGACTCGTTGAAGATGAAAGAGTTGTTGGAGGTGAGGTGGAAGAGTTGTTAGTGGCTTCTCGCAGCCCTAATGGAGAAATAGAAAATTTCTCCCAGACAAATTTTGCTCTTTATGATATGCTGCCTAGGCGTAAGGTCAAAAGATTGAGAAAGGCGGATTGTGAAGATACGATGCCTCTGAATAAAAAGCAAACAAGAAGACATGAGACCAAGACCATAAGTTCAGCTACTGAATTTTCTGTATTGCAAAAGCAATTGTTGATGCCCTCCTCCAAGATGAAGGCGGTTGACAAGGATAAAATGGCTCCAAGACTACAATCACACAACTTAGAGCATGATCAGGCTGTTGCCACTCCCAAAGAGAACCAGAAGTGTGAAACAAATCAAAAGCCAATCATCTTAGTACAGAAATCAAAAAGGAATTGTGATGACGTGCATGTTAATGAAAGAAATGGACGCCATAAATCTGTGTCTCTTAAGGTATGCTACGCTTCTGAAATATAAATGTTCTCTCTGTTTCAACGAGTGCAAGTCTGCGTTTCATTAATGATCTTATACTTAGTAAGCATATGACACTTTGTAGGATCAACTGGAGAAAAAAGAATTTCCAATTTTTGAATCCTATATTGTAGAAGAAGAAGAAGGTTCAGGTATATAATGATCTGACTATGTTGGATTTTTCGCATCCGTATCAACCTCTTTGTCATTATTGATTTTCTTATTTGTTTCCCAAACTGTAGGTGGTTATGGCACTGTTTACAGGGCACGGACCAAAAATGACGAGAAAAAGGTCGCCATTAAGTGTAAGTAACACATAATTTTTGTATGTCAATTGTCCTGAGGGGTCAGACTGTTGCCTCTTGTGACGACTCAATCTGCTTACATATGCAATACAAATATCTGCTATCTCCTAAAGTCAGCAACCAATTCTGGTTAGATGTCTTGGTACACTCCGTAATCTTGCACATAAAGTGCATCTCAGTCACATTTGTGAATTATGGCATTGTTTATTTGAATAATTTAAGTCAACTTTCTTTTTCCTAGACAGTGCTAGTTTTTCACTTAGATATCAAATAAACACCAAGTGAAGGGAAAGGAAACATTTACCCGAAGGTCCCAAATGTTATAGCCAGTGACAGCTCCCCAACTTTCAGTTATCTAATAAACTTAAACAATCAACTGTTCACTGTCATCACATGCTCCCTGTGTGCCTTTTATGAATCCAAATATGTTGTAATTTGGCTCATTAATAATGTGTTTTTGTTGATTTATTCTGGATTATTTATGATATAATTTAGGTGGTAGAATGGAACTAAATTAAGTTGGGTGTGAAAGCAATTGAAAAAAAAAAAAAAAACTGGAGTTGCAAATCGAAAGTGCTTTGTATTCTGCATACCGTGTACTCCAACCCGTTTAAGGCTTGAAAGGGGTTATAGCTGTCCCCAGAACCCCCTTCTAGTTAGACTTAAATGGCATACTCGAAGGGGTTTCAGGTCCAATGGGAAGGGTGTTACTCAAACCCTTTTTAGTTGAAGCCAAAACGAAGTTCCATATCTCATATTTCTTTAACCGCTCTACAGGCCCGCATGCTAATGCTCATAAGAATCATGTTAATAATGAGTTAAGGATGCTGGAAAAGTTTGGGTAAGTGTTTAAAGTTTCAAGTACAAAATTTAGAGCTTTAGTGGCAAGCAGTAGTGAGATTTTACATCCCAGTAAGTTTTGTAATGTAGGGGCAAAAACTTCGTGATAAAATATGAAGGCCGTATCAAGAATGAAAATTCCAGTTGCTTTGTACTGCAGCACGTTGAGCATGATAGGCCTGAGGTGATTATTGGACATTTTCATAACTTTTCTCCATTTCTTTTGAAGCTTTTGTTTGACATTGATTTTACTTTTAGGTTTTAAAGCAAGAGATAGGTCTTTCTCACCTACATTGGTATGGCTATTGCTTGTTTAAGGCGCTGGCAAGCCTTCATAGACAGGTAACTATTGGTGTTATGCATGTTCTAGTAGGATTCAAGAGCTTTTTGTAATAGTTTCTAAAATATTTTTTTTGTGCATTCACAGGGAGTCGTACATAGAGATGTTAAACCTGGAAACTTCCTTTTCTCTCGTAAGGCCAACAAGGGTTACCTCATAGATTTCAATCTTGCAACGGTTGGTCATACCTGTCCCCACTTTTTACTTTAGTTTTAGTTTGTTTCAATAATTTATTTTTCTGTTGCAACCATATTGAAATTTGTTGATCTATTAGTGTTTTTTACTCAATATTGATTTTCCTTATTTGACAGGATTTGCATATGAAGCCTGGAACTCGTAAGCTTTCATCTCTTCCATGTAAAACAGATTTATTGTTCTCATGTTATAATTATTGAAACTCAATTTTGTTGTGTTACTGATTATATAGATAATCAAGTGTTAAAGAAGTACTAAATGATGGTTACAAGCATCCACATACCGTTTTGCTTTCAGTTTAATTTCAATCTCCAGACTCTTAATTTTGCAGATCATTATATTTGGAGAATTAGGGACAAAACAACAATAGCATTTTGCTTATACATGCTAAATGTTTTTTAATTGAGTTTTCTGGTAGAAAGAATGGAAAATTGATGAAGCTACTTTTTCGTATTTCACAGGCAAATTAAAATCTGGATATGACTATGATGAGAAACTTACAAATGCAAAATCTGTACCTCGAACCCCACTTCAGAAGTTGCCAACTGCTAAGTCCTTAATAATTGCCAATGGGGAGACCAAAAAGGGTCTCAAATCCACTTTTGATCCCAGGGACTTGAAAAAAAAGGCTCTTAGCCAAATCAAGCCCTACAATTCTTCGGGTGGCCGGAGCCTAATCAAAAGTCAGGGTGCAGATGGCTCAGGTATAACATCAGTAAAGGATGTGAGTAATATCAGGACTCCTCCAGTAGAAAGGTTGAGGGAACCTGTGCCATCCCAAGGAAGGAAGGAGCTCATCAACCTAGTACAGGAAGCAATGCAGAATCAAAACCATATATCATCAGGTGTTTCGGCTCCTATGAGAAAGAGGATTCCTGCCCCTCCTGGAAATGAGGATGACAAGCTTTTCTATATCACTCCAATGCCTCTGCACTTAACTGGTAATGGTGTTGGTGGTGCAGATTTGATCAGAAGCAGAGGTTTGTTTCTTTCAGTGACTTGGAGTCTTGGACAATCTGGTTGGACTAGCAAATTTCTTTACTTTTGTTTGTTCATATTTTGTCTTAGGGGGTGGAAAGCAAAAGAAAGAAGGTCCTTGTGCTGGAACTAAAGGATACCGAGCTCCGGAGGTGAGGTTCATATAGTTGTTATATTTACCATAGTTTATCCATATAGCCACAATTTATCCTGCCATTACACTCTGTAAATTTTGTAACTTTATGCATTGTTGGAATCACACTGGTTACTCGTACTAAGAAACTTAGCCAAGCAATAACCAACCTTATGAAGCTTTCTAACTCAAGTGTTTAAAAGCATTTACCCCTTCACCCGAGGTCTTGTGTTTTGACTCTCCACTCCCATTCTGGAGTACTTGAGTTGCACATGAAATTGAACCAAATTGTTTGGATAGTTTTTTCTTTTTTTTTCCTATGAAGCTGTTAGATTAATGAAATAAATTGAGATGGAATCATGACGAAAAACAGTGCTATTTTGATAAATTATGGTAAACGATTGAAACCAGCTCTTTCATTTCTTGATTTTTTTTGTCATAATTCTGTGTGGTTTATGCAGGTTCTCTTGAGATCTCCATATCAAGGCCCCAAGCTTGATATCTGGTCTGCCGGTGTCACTCTACTCTACTTCATGATTGGCAGAACGCCCTTTGGTGGCGATCCTGAACAGTAAACACCCTTGCTTCGATCCAAACGCTTTATGCGTAATCCTAGTTCTCTGTATTCTTTATATAAAATATTTTGCTAACCATTGCCGTGGGTATTATCAGGAACATAAAGGACATCGCAAAGTTGAGAGGCAGTGAAGATTTATGGGAAGTTGCCAAGCTACACGACCGTGAATCGTCATTTCCAGCGGTATTAATCATTCATTACTTCTTCGATCTAGTACATGATATTTCAATCTGCAGAGTCGTTGAAATTGCAAAGTAATATTTTGTCACAGGGCCTCTATTGTACAGAATCTTTGCCGTCTATCAAACTGCAGGATTGGTGTAGAAGGAGCACAAAGAGGCCGGATTTCTACAACGAAATCCCTAGACCGCTTTTTGATCTTGTCGATAAGTGCTTGGCAGTGAACCCGAGGGTTAGGATAAGCGCCGAGGAAGCACTTCGACATGAGTTTTTTGCTCCGTGCCATGAAGAGCTGAGAAAGCTGAGGCTTCAGAGGCAGGTGCTGTAACTTGGAACGCAAGAATGGCTCCAGTTTTAGATGGACAAAACATCGTTACGACTAACCGGTTGGGATTAGAGCTTTGGATTTTAGACTAAGTTGTATCATAATCTCCAACTCCTACTTTGTCTTGGTAATTTGCATCGATGAAAAAATGTTGTATAGTTACAGCCTTGTTACTTTTAAGCAGTGAGAGATTAAATTAGTTTGAACTTGTAATCAACGAGATTTGAATTTAAGATCTTTCATTTACTAATGAAGAAGAATATTACTAGATCGTAGTATTAAGTATCGTAAAATATGTAACCGGTTGGATTATATATATTATGATAGAAATCGGAATTTATGTGCCCAGGTGCTTGTTCCTCAAACGATTTCTTGTTTGATAATGTTTCATTTTGAATTTAAGTTTTATTTTTCATGAACAGAAAATGAAAATGAAAAACTATTTTAAGTTTTTATTTTCTTTCATTTCTTCTTTCTCTGTTGTCCTCCCTGTCATTTCTCTCACCATCTTATCTCATCTTTGTTTGCTTTTCATCTGATATGTATACTTTTGGGCCCAGTTTGTTATTGTTTTTTTTTTTTTTTTTTTTAATCAAAAGTTGCTCAATTTTAAAGTTGTTTCAAAATAAACGTTCAATTATTTTATTTTACAGCTGATTATTTTTTAAAGTACAGTAGAATTTTAAAAAAGCATAGCAATCACAAATTGGACCTTAATTATCCTAGTAGTTACGTCATTCATATTCAACTCATTGGTGTTTTAAATTCAAACTTTTCACCTCTTAAACCATCTCTAACCTTTGGGTTAAAACAAAAAATTTAAGTCATGTTTGGTACTCTACTTCAATCCAACTTTTTAAACTTAAAAACACTTTTCAATTTTTAGGCATTAAAAACTTATTTGGTAGGAATATTTTCAAAAACTAAACTCAATACTAACTTAAAAATATTGGCTATTCTCTAAAAACACCACAAAGTGAGTTTTTAAAGTTTTTAAACTTAAAGCTCACTCATTTCTTTTCCCTCTCTCCTTCCCTCTCACTCCAAATCTGTCTCTCTCCCTCTCCTTTTTTTTTTCTCTTCTTCTTTCTCTCTTCCAATCCCCTCTCTTCATTCTCTCTTCATTATCTCTCTCTTCTTCCTCTTTATCTCCTCTGATAGTCTCTCTTCTTTCTCACTCCTCCGATCCTCTCTTACTTTTTTTCTTCCTCTCTTCTCTTTCTCCATCTCCTGCAACCCCCTCTCTTTTGATCTCTTTGTCCAATTTAAGTTTTAAAATTTAAAAAATTTTCAAGTCCTAAAGAAAATTATTTTCAAGAGATGTTCTTAAGAAATGATGAATTTATTTTAACAGGATACCAAACAGGCCCTTAGGTCTTAAACTAGCACAATCAATCTCCAATGGTTGGACCTAAAATAAGTTTTTGGTTAAAACTTAAAATTTGGGCAATTTAGCCTAAATTTCAGCCGGGGTTAAAAGGCTGGCTCACCTTATGCGCATGGCAACACCCAGAACAGTGGAGGCCATAGTAAGGCGGCGCCCAATGCTCGAGATGCGTGATGGCTGATAAGAAGTGGGGCTCGCTTATGATGAGAATGTAAATGAGCCTAACTGCTCTTTTTTGATCCGACAATTTTAACTGTTGGACCATTGGTTGATCTAGTGATTGAGATTCAAACCTATTTAATTTCTACATACATGAAATCCAACGGTTGAGATCGAATATAATCAAATCCAACAGTAAAAAAAAGAAAGATATAATGGCCGAAAAATAAATCCAACGGCTGAAATAATTAAAAAATTATTTAAATCAAAATTCATTAAAAAAAAACTCTATAAATAATTTATATGAGTCGATTTAGTGAATTTTCAACTTATATTAGAATCTAAATATTTTTAGGTTAAAATGTTCATAAAAATAAATTATGATAATCTACATAAATTTTATTTTAAAAAAAATTAGTTTAAATTTATTTTTTAATAATTTCGGGGTAAAATTTTAACCTAAAATTATTTGAGAAAAAAAAATATTTTTGGACTAAAATTTTAAATCTTAACCTAAGAGTTGGATGATCATTGTGAATTTGTGTTCTAGTTATTATGTATCTTTGTTTTTAACCAAATTTCATTGGATTCTTTTCGATGATGCAAAATCTAGTTGAATTTGTTTTATTGGTCAAGAACAATATTGATGTAAAAAAGGACATATGGGAACACACCACGTGATGTTGCTGATGTGGCAAGGTACGATTTGCCAAGAGGGCACCGACGCCGGTTGCTAATTGCTTAGGGAGAAAGCGATGTCAAGGTTGACGAACGTGTCATGGAGCTCAGTCAACCGCCAATCCACGCGGAAGCCTCCACCCCCAGTCTCCACCAGAACCATCTTTTTATCCATTTCCTTGTCTGCCCTTCCATAACGCATTTAATTGCTAAAATGACATTCATTTGGATTTTTGGTGTGACCCCGAAATTCAACTCGGGTGAGGAAATGAGTTAAGCCTCATAATGGGCCAGCAATAATTTAGTTCAAATTCGCCTTTGTGCGAGAATCGAACCTAAGTCCTCTTACTTACAAGTGAAAATGAATACCTAAACCGTAGTACTAAGTGGCAACTCATTGTTTGTTACCTACTCGACATCTAGAGCATATCTAACCAGTGTTTTAAAAACTAGTTTTAAGACTCGTTTAGGTGGTTTTTGGGGTGGAATCATGAAGAAAACATTTTGTTCAACAAAATTGAATTATAAACTAGCCTAAATGCTTTGGCTATCATCTCAGCGTTTGGGCAAATAGGGAGCCTGATTTAAAAAAAAAAAAAATAGAGAAAAAGGTCCATACCCAAGACAATGTCCTTTCAGGCAGGGCTTTTATAAAATTCATTCTAATTTTATGTATCTGAATTAGTTTTTATTAATTTTTTAGGACTTTATGATGTCAATTACAAAAATATTAATTGCTTGCGTGCTTGCTTAATTATTTTGCAAAGTATTACATATATGTATTTATATATAAGAGGTCTTAAATTCGATTCTCGCCAAAAACGAATTGAATCTTTAAGCTCAGGCTAGAAGAAGATCTAGTCCCAAGTTGCGAAAAAGCTTTTTAACAAACCCAATCAGCCTATACTAATTGATAACCAATAAAAACCAACCACCTAATACTTTTTAACTTCTAACCTCTCTAACTGCCAACTTACAAGAGTCGCGATTTTTTGGGGATACGATGAAAACCACAAGGGCAAAGATGTAAATTAACGCTTCAGAAATTAATTAGAGTTGATGAAAAACTGGAAGTTTCTAGGAAAACCCGTAGGCTGAGGAAGCCCCTACAAATTCCAGATCCCCGTCTCGCATCTGCTTTCAGCTTTCACCTTTTTTCCTGCAAATTCTCTCTTACTCGCTCTTCCTTTCTTGTCTACCAAGCAACGATGGACGCCTTCACATCTTTCTTCGATTCCCAAACGTCGTCGAGAAACCGCTGGGCCTCTGAGTCTCTCAAGAATTTCCGTCAGATCTCTCCCGTCGTTCAGAATCATCTCAAATTGGTACGGATTCTTCTTTCTCCAAAGTGAATTTCATCCTCGTTTGATTTGATTCTGTTTTGTTGCCGAGAAAATCATTTAGAAAGAGAGAAAATTTCATTGTATTTTTCTCTGTTTTCTTGGTTTTATTCACTGTTTGTGTATTAGACTGAGCAATTTAGGCGTGGTGCGAGAAGCGTTAGGGTTTTGGTCCCCCCTCGTTTAATTTCTCTTGATGGTTACAATTATGTGCTGAGAAAATGGTGCTGGAGGTATTGATTTTGATATCTAGGGTTTCATTTAGGTTTAATTCGTTTTGTTACCTAGAATCTTGGTGTTAGGAAAAGAAAAATAGGGACAACAATAGAGAAATTCATAGATCATGTGGATGTTGCGATTAGGGAGTATTTTCATAGCTTTTCTTTGTAAATATTGTATGTTATTTGTATTTGCGGTGGGGAATGAAAAAATCACAAAGAGCGGGGCTTTCCCGTGTTCTTCTTTCTCTGTCAAGTTGCTTTTCTTGGATGTTTTGATTTCGCCGATTACTCGAATGATGGTGGAATAAGTATGAATGCCCCCATTTTAGTTGCCTGACTTTCTTTGATTAGATTGTTCTGGCTGGGAAATGTGGTTTGATGGATTTTGCGGTTGTGTGCAAACCATAACGACTTTGATTTACTGATTGGTATCGTAAATTTCGCAGGTTTACCTCACTCTATGCTGTGCCCTCATTGCATCAGCTGCTGGAGCCTACCTCCATATCCTGTGGAACATCGGAGGCATTATCACCACTCTTTCTTGCATGGGATGCATGGTGTGGTTACTCTGCACACCAACCTATCAAGAGGTAGGATTTATTGGTTTAACTTTCTTTATCTTTCTGCAGTCATATGTATTTGTGTTATCACAATTGTTTATTTGTTTTCATGTATTGTGTTTATTCCGTTGAGCAGAAGAAGAGGGTTTCTCTCCTGATGGCTGCTGGTCTCTTTGAGGGGGCTACGATTGGGCCTTTAATTGAACTGGCCATTGAGATTAACCCAAGGTATATACGTGTTAGCATTTGTACTCTTTATTTTATTTGATGTTCAAGTCGAGTAACATGTAATGACATGAAACTTCTTGAGCCATTATTCTTCTTTCTACCATTTATGTGCTATAATACTTGTATTTCTAAGATAGAAGTGACCGCATCTATAAACGAAAGTTTTGTTGTGTCAAAATTATGTATTAAGCTATTACGTCCGTTATTTTTTCTCTCTAGGATAATTCAATTCACATAGCGTCCTGATTTTTTTGTTGTCTTCTTTTGAGCCAGTGTCTTGATCAGTGCATTTGGAGGAACTGCTCTGGCCTTTGGTTGTTTCTCAGCAGCAGCCATGTTGGCAAGGCGCCGGGAATACCTTTACCTGGGGGGTTTGCTTTCTTCTGGCCTTTCTATGCTAATCTGGTTGCACTTTGCTGGTTCTATCTTTGGGGGTTCTGCAGCACTTTTCAAGTTCGAGGTAAGGAATTGTCAATTAGTCATGTGACCGATGGGAAATGCTATATTTTGCAGTCGTCTAATTGTTGTCTCAAATTGTGTTGTAGCTGTATTTCGGGCTTTTGATTTTCGTGGGCTACATGGTAGTCGACACCCAGGAAATGATTGAGAAGGCACACCATGGTGACCTGGACTATGTCAAGCATGCCCTGACCCTTTTCACCGACTTCGTTGCCGTGTTTGTCCGTATACTGATTATCATGGTAAGCTCTCCTGAATGCTCTATGAGCAAAACCCTCGTCTTGGTCTTCTTTTCCATCATACCTTTAGCTGTTGGTTGTGTCATGTCAATTGAAATATATAAAGAGATGTCATCTGTTAACTAAAATGTCTGTCGTTTCCTTACGCAGTTGAAGAACTCGGCTGAGAGGAATGAGAGGAAGAAGAAAAGAAGGGATTGAAGCTCCTCCTGTAACCCTTGTGATGCTAAATCCGATCATGACTTGTCTATATAGAGTTTTACATCTGACATTAAATACAAAATGTGGGGTATACTCCCCACTCTTTGATGGGTGACAGACTGATAGTGATCGGATAGTGTCGCTGCTGTTAAATTTCTATGTACGGTTTTGAATGATATCGTTTTAAGTCGCGACTAAGCGTCTTGCTGTGGTCTGTTAATAATCAGTTCCTTCTGCAGTAATTGCTTGGTGGTGTAGCAGGTTTTCAAGTATGATTTTGATACTTGCGACTTCTTAGTATTTGTGCAAGAGCTCTTGGGTTTGAATCTTGTGAATAAAGAGTTCAAAAACAAATAAAAAACAAATTTAATCTTAGAAGGTCACTAAGAATTGTACAAGACTACTGACAGCGCGTTTACGTAATCGTAATGAAAATAAGATGAATTGAATTGAGGAGTTGGGATAAGGAGAAGTTAGAATTTGATTCATGTTGAAGATGCTTACTTAAATGTTTTGGAATCATAATAGAAATGACACTAATTTTATAAAGCTACTGTTTATTAATTTAGCAGAATTGAAATATAAACTAATATGATTACTAAAATGCCCTTGTCCTAAATCAAATATTTTATACACATTTTTTTTAATAAAATTTGATATAATATATACGAAGAAGAAGAAAAGAAATTAAATTGTTTTTTTTATTTCATAGACGCACTAAAATGCTTTTGTTTATTTATTTTTATTTTTTATAAATTTAAGTAGTTACTTTAATATTTAAATTTTCTCACTCAAGTTGTAGTTTCTTCTCTTTGGCATATGCATGGAGTTGTGCATAATGTGAATGAGCATGGAAATAAAAAAAGTAAGGAGTTGTGCATAATTAAACTACGGTTAATGTGTTTATAAAGGAGAATCTTGGAAATAAAAAAAAGTAAGTAAGGGCATAAAGGGAACAAAAGTGTCATTCTGATTGCCCAAGCAATCAGAAATTGGATTACCACATACATCTAGGGTATCCAATTCCACCAATACAAGGAATTGAATTCCAAAATTTGTGTGGGCCCCACTGCTTTTCTGATTCCTCCATGTTTAGTACACATCGGAGTATTTTTTAATTGGAATTCAATTCTACATTTTCATTCCAATTACGGATACGTAAACAAGCCTGGAGTTCTTTTGTACAAAGGAACTAACAAGGAACCTAGCACAATCCAGTCTAGTGAAGACAAACAAATGCACCATATAAGGGCAATGCAAAGGTTGCTAGCATTGTTCTGGGATTAATTTGTTGTGGGCTTTTTTTATTTTTTTGTTATTTTTTATTTTTGATTGCCTTAAGAGTGTCAAAAATACTCTTGAAAAATCTACCATTTGTATGAAAAACTTCACGGATTTGTAAACATTGATAGTTTAAGTGTGATTGTATAAATCTTAGATTAGATTTGATTCTAGTTATTCTTTCCTATATGGACTTGTATTCCTTAGGGATGAAGGAATTCTTTTCCCTCTTATTATTATAAATAAAGGCACTACGTAGGGGAAATAACACACACATTCTTCTACACAATTCTACAAACACATCTCTCTCTCTCTTTTCTCTCCTCTGTCGCCAGCCCTCTTCCCCTTGTCAGATAAAATAGGCTACAACAACGGAGTATTTTTCTTAAAACTTTTTTTAGGTGATAAAATGTAATTGGTGAGTTAACATCAAACATAAGGGTAATTTTCAGATTGGTAGAATTAGAAACAAGGTCTCCAATTTTTATTCAAAAAATTTTGAACCAGATTTTTATTTTTAATTCTCAAAGTCAGAGTAATCTCGAAAATTTGAAAGCCTAATTCAAAAATGCATATATCTTATAAGATTATGAATATTTTCAAACTTTTTCGTACATCAAATTTATTCTACCTTTATAATATTTGGCATATGTTTATGTATAAATTCAATTAATTTTTATCATGTTTCATCCATTCTCATATAGAAGTACAGTAAAACCTCTATTAAATCATAAAGTTTTGACCAAACTAATTTTATAACTTTGAGGATATTAATCAATAGAAGAGTACTAATTGACAATTATTATATGGATATGTGTTTTCTTAAGATGAGATTAAAAAATTCTTCTTTTTTATGATTTTAAAAAGTTATTCTTTTATAGAGTATTTATGTTAAAGAAGTTTTGTTGTATATAATTAAAATAATAATAATGAATAAAAATCATTTTAAATTATCAATAAAAGTTGATTAAAAAATACATAATTGTAGTAAATAGTTATAAAAAAACAAAAATTTTCAGAATATTTTTCAAAATAAGTTTAGAACACCGTGAAAAAGTCGGGTCGAAAATTCAGATTTCTCGAAAATACTAAATCTATTTCAATTTTCATTCAATTTGGATTTGGAAATGTTCGGTTCATATCGAAAATTTTAATTGTGGAATATGAAATTCCATTCCAACTTTGCATCCTTAATGAGGTGTAACAAATGAGGCATAACGTTTGAAATTTGTTCACCATTCTTGTGAACTTTTAAGGCACGCCTTGAGCCACATTCCCATTACGGCCTACGGGTGGGGCAAACAAATGAGGCGTAACAGGTTGTTTGGACATTGACTCGGACATATCCCCCGTCTGTGTAAGTGTAACTATATGACGTCATAATGAGACCCAAACACTGAAAACTGCACGCCGTCCTCAGAAGAGACGCCCAAACAAAGCCCTACTCTACTCACTCTCATTCCTGTCTTCCACCCAAGCGGACAGCCATTGCTCCTGCACCGCCGCACGTAAAGGTCAGAAGGCTTCACATCTCGCACTTCGATCCACACTTCCGAAATTTTGGTTTATCTAGTTGTCGAATTGAATTTCCGAATTTTCGCCTCTGTTTGTATTTTGTCTGATTCCAAAATATATCTATATATATATATATATATATATTTCTGATTGTCGATTGATCAGGGTGCTTTGAATGCACTAAGTTTATTATTCGAGAGCGTTTGAGCTGAAATCGAAGCGAGGTGGATGATAAAGTGAAAAATTATGAACAAGCTGATTGAATTCGGAAAGAAAGCTCTGTTCTATGCGAGGGTTCTTTCGGGCTACGAAGAACGGAGAATCAGATCGTTTCGATTGGAGGTTGAAAAGCGCCTAAAAGAGGTCAGTTTTTTTTTTTTTTTTTTTTTAAATGTTATCATTTTAACATTTTGTTGTTGATTTTGCATTGGTAGAAATTAAGCCTGTGTTAGAGAAATTGTTGTTATTCTTTCATTGCGATCGATGATTTTATGGTTCGATAATTGAATGAGATGATGGGCATATTATGTGGGGATTATTAGGCTGAGATGAAGTGTGATGATAATCTTTGTAAAAATCTGAGTTGAATTCATGTTGTTCATTTTCTTCGAGTACTGGAAATTGTCGCCTAGGCAGTATTTGGTTGTTGATATGAGCTTTGGAATAGAATTGAATCAAGGTTGAAATAATAAGGGACTGTGAAGAGAGTTAGAGGGTAGAGCAGGGAGAGTTGAAAATCTGTTAGGAATGCATTTGGTTTTAACATTTTTGGAGACTCTGCAATTTCCATATCCCTTTACTTTTCCTCTTCAAAGAAATCTTGGCATGGCCGTATTCATTTAAGGTTCATTCTAATAAACCAAGCATCACCTTAGTTTTTGGCAAATTTACTAAGGACCTACGGTTCCAGTGATGTGCATACATGTCAACTTAACTGTGGTCTTTATCTTAGGTCTTTGTTAGAACAGGACTAAACATCTAAACATAAGAAATATATTAGGTATACTGAGATGTCCCTGCTGTTATTTGCTTATGTGAGGGAAAGCATGTGTATTGTGGTTTCTTCTATCAATTTCTTCGTTTGAGACTTCATTACTTTCTGAAATAGTGCCACCGACTGGATTCCCTTACCCGCTTTTTTTTTCTTGGTTTTTTATTCTGGAATCTGTAATATGATAGACTAACTTTCTGGTATAAAAATACCCTTTGGATGTGGAGGCTAATTGTGAAGGTGAAAATGCACAGGCTTTGGGCAGTCTTTCATCTGGGAAATAATATAGGCTTACCTTTTTCATCTACTTTGGCAAATGACTATGAAAATGCCCTGGGAACTGCTCGATTGTCTTGTGTGTCCACGATGTTACCATCAAAAGGATGCAGCAATTGAGAGAGATAAAGAAGAAGATTTTACCCTAAACCCCAATTTTCTACCAGATTTCATTTTCTGTCTGACTCGTGGTGATAAGAAAAAAGCTCAACACAATAAGTGGGATTTGAATTGTGGAGGAGCAAATGAAACACATCATTGTACACCAATTTAATATTGAAGCATTCTGAGCAAATGAAAGTGTTGGGCTTCATCAGTCATTTACAAGCAACTTGATTGCTTTCAGAAGCATAATATTTGCTTTTGGAGCTCTAAAATATATGCAATAGATGCAAATTACGATGGAACTTTTTTAAGAATTAAACAGCATGTAATAGGTTATATATGGATGTCTTACATGTATAAGCATGAATAGCTGATAATGGATATCTTACTTTGATTGGTACCTTCTTTGTCGCTTTAGTCTTATTCAAGTTTAGCATTCACCGCCTATAATAAATAGGATTTGCGTTATCTGTGGTATTCTTTGCCTTAATACTTTGAGTACTAATTTTCTTTTCCCATTTCTTTTATTACTTGACTCTCTCTCTCTCTCTCTCTCTCTCTCTCCCTTCTCTATCTAGGCAAATGCGCGGAAGTTAGCCTTAAGAAAGATCCCTGAACAAACTATATTATCGGAGGTTCGCCGTATGGTTGAGGAGATGCAAACTTTAAATAGGAAGCTGGAAGAAACTGTAAGTTTTATTGTCATTGCTGAGGCCACTTGGCCAACAAATTCATAAGTTAACCTTCGGAAACATTACTTACTATGACTCCAACCAGCATCATATACGCTTGCAACTAGGAAAAAGCATATGGCCCAAATATACTGTTGATTTTAAATAGATGCTTGTCCCGGCTATATAGAAAGTCGATTTTTTCTATTTAATTTAATTTTTTTATCCTTTTGTCTGCTGATGTACCAGGAGGCTCAAATTGAAGAGTACTTCAAGCCGATTGACAAAGAGGCTGAGATGATCATGAAAACACAACTTGAAGGAGAGGAGAGGACCATGAAGGAGATGATGAAAGCCATGCATCAGCAGGCTTTGCTTGAGAAAGCTGAAGCGGAGAAAGACGCACAAAAGAAATTGGAAACAAACCAGAAGAACCAAGAGTCAATACCCAAGACACAGCATCTGCCACCTCCCCCATGAAGCTTAGGTGAGATGATTTTGTAATAAGAATATAATGTAGCTTTAGGATGATTCCTGCAAGTGCGTTTTCAGTTTTGGCTGTTTCACAACCCGTTTTTTTTATTTGAATATAGAATCTTTGATTATAAGTTGGGATTTGACCTGGCTACGGAGTATTTATATCATGTCACACTTACACACTTCTTTTACCTTGCTTGCGTTTCTTCCCGATTTCAAATGAAGTATGTGGTAGTTGAAATTTGTCTGAAGTAATTGTAGGGCTGTATGGAATTTCGAAAACACCTCTTGCCCTTTGGGAGACTAGGCTGTTCGGCCATGTCTTCCACTCAGCTCTTATTCCTTAGGTCACAAGTCAATTAACTGTGAAAGTACACTTTTGCCCTTTATAGGAAAGAAAATGGTATGACCATAGTATGTAATTTTAAAGCCTTAAGGTTTGCTGTTTTTTTTTTTTTTTTTTTTTTTTTTTTTTTTGGTTTTTTTGAGTTTTACTTTGACTAAAACTAAGTGAATGAAAAGATGATCTTGGGAGATTGGAAACATCTTTAACAAATATGAAATTAGGTTGTTCAAGTTTCTTTGACCTGGGGGCCATTCTTTCAGTTAGGGGTAAGGGGTAAGCATTTTTACTGGTATGGCCGACCAATCCAACAATTTGAATTGGTCGGTGTCGTGAGTTCATTCGAAGTTTTGGATAAAGCGCATTACAGCGTGTTTGTCGTCAATTCTTTCCTCTCGAAAGGACATTTATTCAAACCGTCGATTTTAGTTTTGAATTATCACTTTAATGAAAATTAAAGAGGTGTGATATCTACGCACTCCATTTTACTTCTCACACACCTTTTTAATTTTCGGCCGTTAGATCGGATGAATTGAAGAAGATTAACGAACAGAAATTATCAAGGGATGTGTGAGAAGTAAAATGAGGTGTGTGGATAGCACATCCCAAATTAAATTCCTGAATTATTTTTTTGATAAAATAAGTCTCTAAATTCATTGAAAATTGCTAATTTCATCCTGAATATTATTCAAAGCTGTTTTATCTAATTTTTCGTCAACTTAAATCTCATGATACATGTTAGAGGATATTGTTATCATTGTCTTACCTACAATCCTTTAATGATGCATATAAGTTGCGAACCTAACATCTAATTTACCCTTCAGAGTTAACTTCATACACTATTTTTTTTTTGAAGAAAATAATTCCTTAAACTATGAAAAACTACCAATCTACCCTCTAAAGTGTATCACTTGCAAGTTGCATGACTTAAATTGATAAAAAAAATTGAATAGAATAGCTTCGAATCCAATATTAGGGATGCAATTGACAGATTTTTATTAGTTTGAGGACTGATTTTTTCAAGAAAAAATAATAATAATTTAAAGATCTAATTTTAATAATTTAGAGACTAGTTCGACAGTTCTTAAATATTTGTTCTTGGTTCTCGACTTATTGTCTTTTTCGCTATCTTCTTCCTTCCCATCACTTTTCTCCTCTTACGGAGCTGAGTAACCTTTCCGGTGTAGGGTGATTGCTGCTATTTGTATGGTTGCTTCGACAGTTTTGCACATATCTTTTTCCGTCATGGTTTTGTGCATTTGTGTGGTTGCTTCACGTTGGAGAAGTTGATGGTTCGTTTATATGTGTCTTTGAAACAACTAAAAGCGGCATTTGATGCGAGTGTTTTTGAAACTCAAAATCATATTCACCATTGAAAACACTTTCGAAGGAGTTGTTAATTCATTTAGCAAACCTAAATAATATGAACATTATACAAATTCAACATACAAGCCAATTCCAATCAGAACAATTATTTTAATATGTGCAATTCGTCTTTCAAAGTGTGATAAAATAATGGAAGTTTTAACGAAAAACTTACGGTACTGTTCATTTTAATGAAAAATCACATTTTTACACTAAAACGTCAAACCTGGTACTATTCATTTTATCCTTTATTTTGTCTTTATCGTTAAAACTTAAAGTTTTCAAACTATTTTCATTAGTTTTCCTTAAAATAATAGCGTTGTTTTGCTTTGCAGCAGCAGGAGAAGTCTTTTCAATTGAATTTGATGGAGTCTACTCATTCGACTTTGTCCAACATGCAACCGAAAGGGTACGTTTTAATTAGGTTACATGCCTCCAAAAATAAATAAATAAATAAGTTTTTTATATGGTTACAAAAATGCCTTATTTAGAATAAAATGCCAATTCAATCAATCTCAAAGTAATTTTATTTCTATAGGCGACTTGCAACAATTAACATATTTTAGCATTTGATTTGTAAAAGTAATTATTTTTAGCAACGACGGATCGAAACGCTAACATAACAATAACATAACGATTGATTATTTTTGTTATTTTTAGCAACAACGGATCGAAACGTTAACATAACGATAACATAACGACTGATTGTTTTTGTACAAAAATGTCAAAAAATATATTTATTGTAACTAATTGCCCAACACGATGGGGATGTGGGTGGTCAACAAAAATATACGGCCTAGTGTAAAAATTGAAACAAGAAGTGTGATTTTTTATGAAAGGTATCAAAGTGTGGGTTCAAAAACTGAGATAAAACCTTAGTCAAAATTTGCATTTAAAAGGAAAAAGACGTAAAACTGAGTCCTTGACCCTCCATATGTAAAACAATAGATATATCAATAATGGAGGATGAAGTCATGAAAGGCGTGTAGGCATTTGCTTTAGGTTTCCCTACACGACTGCTGATTAAGAAGGCACCAACCCACCTTTTGAACCTTTCACAGTTATTGGATAAGCAATATTAAACAAAAATTAACTCTTTTTCTTTTAGACAATTTTTTTTTTTGTCAAATGATAGATTTTGTTAGATTAGCTACCGGTAGGATTTGAATTCATACCGTCATGCAAGAGCTCAACACATTTCCACCACTGTAGTAAAGGGCCACTTGCCTTTTCTTTTAGACAATTAGCTACAATAAAAATCTTTTGATATTTCTATGCAAAAATGATTCGTCCTTATTTATATTATTATTGTGTTGTCATTATTCTATTGTTATGTTGTAGATATATGATTCATATGCCTAAAAATAATTACTTCTGCAAATCAAACGTTTAATTCTTGCTATTGCCATTTTCTTTCCCATAATATGCTTAATTTTTCTTTTAAACCTTTCCCACTTATAGTGCCCATCTATATAGCTAAACAAAACCATGATTTCTTTCTACTAGCATTGGTGATTAGTTTTTTATTACTTTATTATATCCATATCTCCAAGTGGTGGATATGATAATTTTTTTGATCCCCTACATATTAGATTTAGACCTGGTTTGGTACTGAGGTGATTCTGAAAAAAACTGGTATAAAAAAAAGCTAGGAGTTGTTTTTGTGTTGGGTAAACATTCAGCTTCAGCTTTTTTTCACAGTTTTGGGTGAAAAAAAGCCAAAAACAAGAAGCTGCAAAACCCAGCTTTGAAAAATCGACTTTTTTTTCACATCTGTTTTACATAAAAGTTTACTAAACACTATAATACTGTTTTTTTTTTTCAAAAGCACTTTTACAAAAAAGTTTACCAAACACTCTGCTGCTTTATTTCACAGCCACTTATTCTCACAACACAGCAGAATCAGCTTTTTTTTCAAAGCACATCAATACCAAACCAGCCCTAATTTATACGATCTTTCACTTACAAGTAAAAACGAATACTACTACATCGTAGTACTAAGTAGCATATATGTATTTAGGACATATTTACTAGCTAACGATCAAGGATTTGAAAGGAAAGCTAGACCATAGGATACATTGTTGAGGACTCGAAAGCAATGCTATACTAGATCACCTGAGTCACAACTAACCATGTCTGCCGCAGAGCAAACGAAGTCGCACACCAACTTGCTCGAGCTGCTCTCACATCAGGTGCTCTTTATATTTGTAACTTCTGTAACTTGTTTGAGGAACCATCAGATGTTATTACTGATCTCTTGTTTAAGGAATTATTTTACAACCAGTCTTTCTGACTTTCTGGATTTTTGGGCTTTTAGTGAAATCTCTACTGCTAATTTTCAAAAAGAAAAAAGAGGAGATTTGAAAGGAATGAGTACGATTCTCATTCACATAATTACTAACAATCAAAGAATGATAAAAACAAATGCAGAGTTGCATCTCATACCTCCTCATGCTTAAAAAATGAAGGTATGAGATTACCATAAAAAGTTGTTATCTCATACTCAATTCCTCATATCCAAATTCCTTTATATTCTCATTTATTTTTATGGTAGATAAACATACTCGTAGCATAAATTATCTTATCGTAGGTCAAAGATTATCTCCATATCTATATTCCTATACCTGACTATTACCTGTCCTTTTTGAATTACTATATATAAGCAAATAAACACTAGTTTGAATAAACAATGCAGTTTGGAGTTGCCCATGCGTGCGTTCGTTCATGGGTAGGTGTGGACTGGCATGAACCATGATGCAACCAAGCGCTATCAAAGGGCTCAATATGTCCAGAAGATGGTCCTCTTACACCAATGATTTCTATCCACGCGTCACTGCCTTCCGGGCTTGCAGTGGAAAACTTTGTGGAGTGTGGCAAAGTACTCATGCATGAGATGATGTGGTGTGGACTATGGAAACCCTAAAAGCTATCAAGAGTTTGAGTCACGATCACGAACCCACTTGATTGAAAAAGTAAAAAGGAGCTTCATCAATGGTTTTAGGCCTGATTTCGTACTGAGATGATTCTGAAAAAAGTTAGTATAAAAAAAAACTGGAAGCTATTTTTGTGTTTAGTAAACATTCAACTTCAGTTTTTTTCCACAGTTTTGGATAAAAAAAAGCCAAAAACAAGAAGCTGCAAAACACAGCTTTGAAAAACTAGTTTTTTTTCACATCTGTTTTACATAAAAGTTTATCAAACACTATAATACTGCTTTTTTTTTTCAAAAGCACTTTTACAAAAAAATTTACCAAACACTCTGCTGCTTTATTTCACAGCTGCTTATTCTCACAGCACAGCAGAAACAGCTTTTTTTCAAAGCACAGCAATACCAAACCAGTCCTTAATTTGGGGAAAAAAGTAGGTCACCTTCCAGTGCGCACAGGTCTTTTACCTATATTTTGCACCCACGTAAAAATATATATAGGAAAACAAGTTATATTTCACAAGCATGCGCTATGAGTTTGGCATTCCGTCTCATATTAATGATAAAAAGATATTTAGAAATTTTATTCACATAGCGTTTGAATTATTGGCACCAAACGTAATGGTAACGGTTTTCTCTGTCAAATAAGTTGGTATCCTAACATTTGAGAAGAATCTGTTTAATAGATTTAGAAAATATGTGCCTAACAAACCTTATGGTAACTGTGCCAAAAAGTGGGTTATAACTTCTTATAAGTGTCCGGCTTTCCTTCTTCCGTTCTTTTATATATAGATTATGTGCCATGAATAAATCCATGATTGAATCGGGAGAAACATTAAGTTCCATTTTTAAATCCATCAATCTGGACGGACTAGGTTGGACCTTGGACAACACAACTTTCATATACAAGTTTTCTCTTAGAAAGCTTTTTATGTGCCATGATCCCATGAAACATGAGCAATAACAAGAATTTGGTTTCAATTAGAACACCTCAAGTGGTACTCTGGTGGAAGAACAATTTTATTATAAACTCTCTATATATAACGAAATTACAGTTTAGGACATGAATAAAAAACCTTTTGCAAAGGCATTGGTGCTATTTACTGTGAACGTTTAACACTTACCAGTATAATACAAATACGTTCAAATATAATATCTTCTATTTACAATGTAATATGATACCCACAAAGTAAATGTGAACCTTGTTATATTAATTAATGCTAATGTATAAATAACATTATGATTATTATGTAATCTTAGAATGTGACTTGATCATAGTGTAACCTTACATTTCTTGTAATTCACACGTTGATATTAACATCATATTGCAACATTGTTACATGTTAATCTAGCTAGGGAAGTCATAAGCGAATTATGTTGTGTAATTTCATGAGGTTCCCTAGTAATAACTTACATCTATATTGTAATAAGACGTCCATAGTGTAATCATCAATATTAGTAGTGTAATGCACCTATGTTAAAAGTGTAATAGGGTACCCACAATGTAACCACTAGCGTTATTATAGTAATAAATACGTCATTCTATATTATTAATTATAAAAGTTATAATTATTTTGAACTATAAAAGTAGGATATTATGACTTTATTACATTATACTACCAAGGTTCAAAAATTAAATGGTATTAATAAGATTTTTTTTTATCTTTTATTAAAGAGTATCGTAAAACATCTCTTTTTTATACAAGCAATATTGGGTGAAGGAGAGCTCGAAACTTCTGGTTCAAAGAGTGTATGTTCTTAACAAATTGAGCTATATTTAAGCACTATTGTAATTTGATACATCAATATTCCAAATCATGTTTTGGTATTATTTATTTAGTTAGGAAAGATATAATCCTAAAAGGTTCAACATGATGGTTAATATTGGTATAACTCCTTACTTCCCATAAAATA